>NC_000080.6:24718745-25321245 GCF_000001635.26 Mus musculus | reverse complement strand
GCCCTACCACTGCTGGCTTCTTCGTGACAGGCTCTCTGTGCCCCCACTGCATTCATAGGCAGGGAATCCTGGTTCTGATGGCTAAGTCTTGTGTCTGTCTACTGCTGATACACAGACAGTTCTGTCCAGAGCTTGCAATGGGAAGGTCTCAGCAACTTCCTTCAATGTCGAGAACTTCTGCCCAATACCTCTCCATCTTTCAGGGGATTACTGTCATGGCCACCCAAGTGCCAACTCCGTCACTAGGAGAAAGTCAGTAAAGGTCTTGAGGAATGGCTTTCCTCTCTTAGGACATCATAATCCGGAGGTTGACTTCCTCAGGATGGAATCAGGGGAGACACATTTGGCTCCAATTACACCCAGCTTTCTAAATGTTCTGGTCATTTGGTTTGCATTTTCCAAGAATTTCTTCACAGACATACCTCTTTTATGACAGCCATTCTAAACCTGTGACAACGGAGAATCCACCAGGCCACAGGCCACCTAAGGCTACCTGGTTTGTTAGAGAATGAATCGAGTTTCTACTGGGATCCACCCAAGCCTTGGGTTCCAGATCTTTCTACTATGTCTTACTCTCTGTTACTGTGAGTGTGGACACATTTGGTTTCTATGAAACAAACCCACACATACTTTGTGATTTATTTTATAGACAATAATACCAAGAAACCCTTAATAATAGCTGTCTCTGTGATGATAAAGGGATTTGAGTCTGCTGTGATCAAAGTATTGGGTCTTCAGATGCTGGGACCTGAAGCATCATGGGTGTCTACTGGAGACTGAATCCTGGTAGCCAGGGTGGAACAATGGGCAGCTCAGAAGCCTGGACCTTTGCTATGAAGGACAACCATTGGCTAGCTTAATTAAGAACTGGGGTGGGTGTGCCAGGAGAAGAAGGGTGCATTGTGTTGCAGGGAGCTGCTGAAGTCAGCCAAGAGAGCTGGGTCTGGGAACACGAGGCCACCCTGCCTCCTTCTGCAGAAGCCCCAGCATCCCGTTGTGTGGAGTTCTGTGAACGGTGCTGTCTGGGTTTAGATACAGCAGGACTCACTCCCAGATTGGGCGCCTCCCCCCAAATATCCTCCTGGCTTTCCCTATCTAGGGGTGACTCCTCTAGGCTCCTTTCTGCCTTCATAGCCTTGGATGAATCACATGTGAACTTTCTGAGTCTTACCTTTGTTCGTGTGCAAATGAGAATACAGAATGTGTGTGATTTCCATCCCCACAGCATTTCTGAGGACTAACTGACCGAGTGGATGCGAATCTGTAGAATATCAAGCTATCAGGCGTGTGTACCGTGACACTGACAAGAACAGCCACTCTCAATTAATACTATCTGCAGTGCCAAGCTCTATCCCCAAACCCTGTAACCCCTGTACCTCCTTTCTTGGGCAATCAGGAAGGTCAGTTCTTATTTTTCAACTTTAAAAACACCTCATAGCTTTTTTTTTTTTTTTAATTCCGGCTAATTAACTTTGCAGTGTGGGAGATTGAATCCAGGCCCTTGTTCACACTGCTCAGTTGTTCTACTGTTAAGGTCTATAATCCTAATCGATTCTTGTTCTGATTCTAAAAGCAACACAGGTTTAGTGTGACACACTCAAAACTGTTTTGATGGAAAGGGAAAAGGGCAGGAGTGATAGGCCAGCCAGCCAGTGCTTGCCTTGCACGCACAGGACCAGAGTCTGAGCCCCAGGACACATGTAAAAATTCTCAGGAAGGTGGCCCAGGAGGTAATGCCTGGCACAAGAAAAGATAGGTGAATCCCTGGAGCTGGCTTCTTGGCCAACCAGTCTACCGGTAGCAAGCTCCAGACCCAGCGAGAGAGCTGTCACAGTGGAAAGGCAGGAGGTGCCTGGAGAGTAGCACTAGAGGTTGTCCTCTGGCTTCCATATGCATGTGCACCCACACTAAAATAAATGGAAACCTTTGATATTGTCACCAAGAAGTTTTTAAGGACTGCCTTTGGTTCCCTCCACCCCATAAGCCAATGAATTCAGCTGACAATCGTCTGACCTCCACACTGCCTCAGCCCCATCCTGTGACGTCCCTATAGATGGCCATAATCAGCCCTGTCACAGCTGTAGGCTGCTTCCGAATTCTCGACGCAGGCCCTGGTTCCTCATCTCTGTGTGGAGGACCCGCGAGGCCTAAGGCTTCCCGCTCCTGAGGCAGGCTACTCCAGAGGAGCACTGAGAGTCCCTGAGCTAATCGACAGCGGGCTTATCATTGGCTGAAGAGGTATGTGCCAGCCAGGCAGCCAGTTTACTGGATTCTGGTCTTGCTCTAACTTCTGTGGTTCGTTGGACCTAAGTTCCATTATGAGACGGACTTGGCAGCAGCGCATGGGCAGTGCATTGGAGCACAGGAAACTTCCAGAGCCAAGCTGTCAGGGGTCTTTCCCAGCACTGCCTCCTACTAATGGTGCCTCCTACTAATGGTAGGATTCCTCGGCAACTCAGTTTCCACACTAGTTAAACGATGATGATATGCATTTGTCTCGCAGGGTTGCTTCAGGCTTGGAAGAATTCATCACACTGGTACCCAGAGTAACTTCAGGTAAAATGAAGGCGCACCAAAATCAGAGGTAAGAGGAGGGATCCTGAATCTCAGGCCAGAGCGGCCGTGCAGTGGGAAGCGAGGAGGCACGTGACTGTCCTCGAAGATTTCATTGTGATAGTCACGGAGGCTGCTTCACTCTTCAGAGACACCATGTAACTTCCTTTCAGTATCTGGGTGAAGTTCAGCGACATCCTAGCGCATCTGGTCCTCTTCCAGGAAGCCTTCCTAGGTGGATAGGCGTGAGGCGCAGCCTTACGCTGTGGGCTCCCTGCCCCCACTGCCAGTGCCACCCTTTGGCCTCAGACAAAGCGGGCACCAGCAGCAGCAGCCGCCGGGCTGGCTCAGTGGCTTTCATGAGGCAGGGGCTCCGGGGAGCCCAACCCGGGCCGGTCTGCTTTGAATGCTATTTGCATTGCAATAGGCCAGCCTGGCCTTCAATACAGGCCCCTTCTTTTTTTGACACAGCAGCTTCACAATCGCCTATTGACCGGGCACCTGTTCCTGCCCCAGACGCTATGCAAATGCCGGCCAGGAGCGAAGCCGCCAGCCCCTCGGGCCATTGTGCATTGAACCCTGATGGCGCCCTGCCAGCTCCCAGCCGGCCTTTGTTCACTAGCTGTGCTGAGCCACCCCCGCCACCGCCTCCGCCCGCCTGAGGTGCCCTGCCGAGGAACCGCTTGCTGACAGCCACTTGGGTCCTTGCACCTGAAGAAAGGCTGCTCAATCTGGAGGCCAGGCCCACGCTGAGGCTGGGCCAGGGGCCCCGAGGAGAAGAGGCAGGCAGCTCGCAGGCTGGGGTCCTTAGCTCCTGTCCCCGGGGACCGCGGAGAGGGGCCTGGCAGGCGGAGGAGGGGGCAACCCGGACCATGCCATCTGGGGGCGGAGAGATTATAATAATCGCTCTCACATCTGCTGAGGGCCTACCCGCCGCAAAGCCCTCTCAGGGCTGGTCTCCCTGCAGGCACACCTGCCTCTCGAAGAGGGCTAGATTGTGCCTTTGGGGGTGGGGTGGGGATTGTAGTCCTCTGGGGGGAGCTGGCTGAGATCAAACAGTGGAGACAGGGGCTCAAACCCACGGGGGTGGATGTCTCACTTCCCAGACTTTGGGTGTAAAGTTTGGCTGTTCTTCTTCATCTCTTCTACCTGTCCTTTAGCAGGATGGCTGACTCCTCGGCTTCAGGGTGCGACAGATAGCTCTGCCTCAGTTGCTTTTCTTTCTGCAAAAGGAGTTTTAGGTTGTTCTGATAGTTACAATAGGCAAGGCTCTGCCATCTATTCCAACATAACAAATAAAGAGACAGGTAATGAAAGGCAAAGATGAAGTCAGTGTGGTCATCCTAGATAGAACAGATAAGGGAATCTAGTGATCGATCCCCCAGGTCCCATTCTGAAGTACTGACATGAACTTTAGGCTTACCAAGGAAGAGGGAAGAGGGGACAAAGGCATATGCATAATTATGTAGTCTCTGTCAAAGTGTGGTCCCACCCAGCGCTGCCTCAGCTCTGGCCTTGGTGAGTTGTCCAAAGAAGTCCTTGTAAGGCCAAGAGGCAAGCTGGCTCCAAAAAGATGATATCCTGCTCCAAGGTGCTACCACACCCTCACGGATGACGGCCCTTGCCTGGGGTTTTCTGTCCAGCTAGATGCTGTTGTTTCTGGAATTCATGGTCACTGACTACTTTGGGGGTCTGGACAGGACAATATAAAAAGCTGACAGTTATCATGCCTCAGTTTCCCATCTTTGTGCCTTCAATCTGGGAGTGGGGTGAGGTAGGCTGGAGTAGCCTTGGTTCTAGACAGCTCCTCCTGGGTGATTAGTTTCTCTCTGTATGGAGGCGTGCGGCTCACCCACAGTACAGTAAGCACAAAGGCAAGGTGAGGGTGCCAGGCTTTCACTCCACTTCAGTTGTCCTGTGGGTCTAGGGGAGGAGTAAATATAGTTTCTGAGTGCCTGAAAAAAGCATCCTCCATGCTGGGACAGGCTCCAAAGCTAGATGGCATCTCCTGGCACCCGCTGAAGTGCCAGCCCATGGTCCCCAGTGCAGAGTCACTGAACCAAAGGCTGAGGTGGCACTGCTCTCCAGTTTTCATGTCATCTGACGCACAGACAAGTTTGAAGACCACCAACTCCCAATCAGTGCTGGCTCTCCTGTATCCAAGCCTTGGCTCACATAATTCCCTCCTTTATAGCTCGGCTTCTCTCCCGAGACACCAATGCCTCCCTACCTGAACTTTTTCTCACATCCGATGTTCCCAGGCTTAGGACATCCAGACAAGTGAGGCCCACTTTTGATCAAGGGTAGCGGGGTGTGATGGTTTGTATATGCTCCAAGACAAGAACATGGCACTATTAGATGGTTTGTATATGCTCCAGGGAGTGGCACTATTAGAAGGTGTGGCCCTGTTGGAGTAGGTGTGTCATTGTGGGTGTGGGCTTTAAGACCCTCATCCTAAATCCCGGCGTGGTGGCACACTCCTTTAATCCCAGCACTCGGGAGGCAGAGGCAGGCGGATTTCTGAGTTCAAGGCCAGCCTGATCTACAAAGTGAGTTCCAGGACAGCCAGGGCTATAGACGACAAAAACAAAACGAAACAAAAAACAAAACAAAACAAAACCTCATCCTAGCATGCCTGAAAGTCAGCCTTCTGCTGGCAGCTTTCAGATGAAGATGTAGAACTCTCAGCTCCTCCTGTCCCATGCCTGCCTGGATGCTGCCATGTTCTTGCCTTGATATAATGGACTGAACCTCTGAACCCTGTAAGCCAGCCCCAATTAAATGTTGTTATTATAAGAGTTGCCTTGGTCATGGTGTCTGTTCACAGGGGTACACCCAGCTCTTCCATTTGACTATCTCAACTGTTCTGATGGGGGGGGAGGGCAGGTGTTGCTGGGATGATGAATAGAGGAGGGGTAGCTAACACAGCTTGGGGACAGGGGACAGGAAGCAATCTTGGGAGGGATGGTACTTACACCGTCTTAAGGAAAAGGTAAGGGATAAGTCTGATATTCTCAGAACACAGTTTTAGTCTCCCTGGGGGAGGCCCCCGCTACTTATGTGTGTTGTAAGCAAGTCCAGCTGGAGTAGGGAAGGAGAAGTCAGGCTGAGGTCACCGGAGTGGTCCAGATGTCATCACACTTTCCACACACTCATGCTTAAGTGGAGAATCATCTGCCTACTTTGCACCTGGAAAGAGGCCCATCCATATTCCAGGATGCAGGATGAGGGGCCGCTGAGACATCCTGGAGACAGAGTTCCTAGCCCGTGAAGTGGGTTCCATCAGGGGTATGATTCAGACAGACATCCCAGCAAAGGGGCAGCCTGCTGTGGGATGCTAACCAACCAGTAGGAGGCTTTGGTAGGGTGGTACCTCAGTCCCCAGACTGCTTCTTACACAAACCCCCATCCATCTCTACTTCATGTCCCTGCTCCACCAGGAGGAGACCCCATGTGAGGAGTGACACAAAGCCCCAGCATGACCCCATATACCATCCAAGGTGTCCCTCCTTCCTCAGCGCTTTGGTCCTGATAATCTTTCACCTGGTGCCAACTGCTTTAATGAGTTTGGCCCCAAGCAGGCAAATGTGATCTCGGGAGAGGCTGGCATGAGGTTTGTGGAGAGCTGAGGGCTTCTCTGGCTCACATTTGTCTCCCTCAAGTGCTTTTGGAGCACTCTCTGCTGAAAAGACAAATGAGGAAGGAAGGCAAGTGCGGCTGTCTCCCTCCCACCATGGCATCTGAGTTCTTGTGTGTCTGCTCTCAACGTGCCCTGTCCAGTGTGCTCTGTCTAGGCCTCACAGTTTTCTTACGCTACCGCACCTCCCAGGCTCTGCAGGCAACCTAAGAGCCAGGGCACCATGGTAACACTCCCTCCCTCTGGGCCCAGAGGACTAACTTTTTCTTTTCTTTTCTTTTCTTTTCTTTTCTTTTCTTTTCTTTTCTTTTCTTTTCTTTTCTCTTCTCTTCTCTTCTCTTCTCTTCTCTTCTCTTCTCTTCTTTTCTTTTCTTTTCTTTTCTTTTCTTCTTTCTTTGTTTTTGTTTTTGTTTTTTTCGAGACAGGGTTTCTCTGTATAGCCCTGGCTGTCCTGGAACTCATTTTGTAGACTAGGCTGGCCTCAAACTCAGAAATCCACCTGCCTCTGCCTCCCGAGTGCTGGGATTAAACTTTTCAAGCTTACAAACTCCCGTGATTCCGAGAACTCTTAGCTCATTCTGGGCATGAAAGGTTTAGTAAGTGTCTATCTAATGGACATTGTAAGAGCCCAGGAGAGGAGCTGTGCATCTCCCTAGGAACTATACTCTGGAGGGTAAGCTGGAGCCATGTGTGATGTGGTCAGATAAGGTCTAAGTGGGAAAGGAGAGGCAGGAATAAAGAGACCCTAGGGCTCAGAGTGGACCCCACTGGAGACCAGTTCACCTGGGGGAGGGGTGTAAATGAGGGAAGGACTAGTATTGACAGTCGAGTTTCCAGATGTGTATATAGTTGTGATGCCCTCAAATGGCAACAGAGAAGCCGGTGGAGGCAGATGGTGTTCCCTGAGCTGAGACTGTGCTATCCAAGGCACTGGTGCAAAGTGGCACCCTCTAGGAGGTTGACTTGGACCCTGGCAGTCTGGGAGGGTCTGTGCTGGCACTGACCCCCTTGCTCCAGTGTCCTAGATGGCAGTGGGCTTCAGGGAAGCTCTCCTACACCCAGGGTGTGTTCTCTGCTTCTTCTGTCCCTGTTGTGTAGTTACACAACTTCCCCATCCCCACAGTACTGGTCTGCCAGCCTCATTGGTATCTGGAGCAACGGGAGTGGAGGTTGGGTGGGGGCATAGCTATGGTTTCTGAGTCACTGGGTCTGGTGGCTTTGTTTGTCTGGCAGCCTCACCTTATGTGACTTCCTCCTCTACTGGGATCTTTGAGGACACGTTTAAGAGCATTTGGAAGGGAAGATTCAAACTGCCAGGGCCATGCACTACCCCAACCCAGTGAATCTACATCATGCCCTAGGCACAGATGCCCCAAGTGGGAGGCATTGCCGTTCCAGTCCAGAGAGGTTCAGGAGGGATCAGTGATGAGCATCCTAACCTCCTCTGTTGTTGGAGCAGCGATGGTACGAACATCAACAAGAAATAGATAGTTCTATAGTTAGGAGGAGCTGGCTCTAGAGAGGAGCTGGCACACTCTTAGGTTCACACAGGGGATGTCTCTGTCGAGGCTTCTTGGAGATAATGTCTTGGCACTGATGGACTTCTGATTATAATAAGAGTGCCAGGCCCAGATATTCCAACTGTCCAAGCACTTGGTAGAATGTTTTACTCAATCCAAGGCATTGCTGGAAGATCTGATGTTCTCCTAAGAAGAGGCAGAGAGCCACTTGGGGCTGGCGTGGGGTGTGTGAGCCACTTCGGGCTGGCACAGAGTGTGTTCTTGCATAACTTATGCAATACTTTAAAGAGTAAAAAGGCTTCCCTCTTTTAGCTTGGCCTTGTGGCTCAGGCTTATAATCACAGCTACTTTGGAAAGGGAAGCAGGAAGACTGCAAGTTCAAGGCTGCCCGAGCTACTGAGCTTGGACACTTAGTAAAGCTCCAAGTCTAAAACGTAAGTAAATAAACAAATAAACAAACATGCAACATAAACACACAAGGGCAGAGCACTTGCCTAGCATGTGTGAAGTTCTAGGTTTGATTCGATCTTTCCTTAGTTGGATGTGGGAACAGTAGCTGACAGGTTAGACCACACTCATCCCTGCCGTGTAGGACTACCAGCAGGGTTTGAGGCAGAGAGGCTGGCTCTCACTTTCTCTACTGTTCAAGAAGCCTAACAACTCAGCAAATCTAAGGGTGACTGACTATAGCTACTTGTGGGTACAGGACACCTGTCCTTGTTGGACCTGCAACACCTGACTTTAGGAAGTGCCTAGCTTTGGGGAGGGGCTCCTAGGGGCCCCTCCTCTCAAGGACTTCCTTCACCCACTCCTTGGCAGAGCTCTCCCAACTGGACCAGGAGACCCCACCCAACAATCACTTCTGTCATTGTGTCACCAAGAAATCTGTAAATCCTACTCAGTCTCATGAGGAGGGGAGCATGATCATATGTCATTTTATGCCGGTGACAGTCGCTGTCAACTCTGGACACCTTGTCCTATACGTCCACCTCCTTTAACAAAACCCACTTGCTCTCTGTAGCTCTGGGAAACGCTCCTTGGGAATTATGATTCAGGCTTCCATTCCAAGCCTCCTGATTTACAATGCGGAGAAATCCTGTTTTCTTTGTGAGCTGAGAGTCCGGGGAGGATAATGGAGCAGGCACTTCCCTCGGCTGTCACAAGGTGAAACCCTGCCGCTGCTGTGAATGCCTCTCCTCAGATGCTTGTCTTCAGAGGTGGCTTTCTGCCAAGAGGCAACCTGAGGGCTCCCAGTCAAGCTGCCCTCTGTCCCCGGGGCTTTCTGCTCACCTCTCAGCCTCCCCATTTCCCAAGCACCCCTGTCTTAGTCAGCCACCCGGCTGGCTTGGAGCCTCCCCTCTGTTCAAAGTTCTGCTGTTGTAGGCCTACTATGTGCCAGGCCCTGAGCTTCCTCCTGCCCTTAAAAGAAATCTTGCTCCTTTTGTTTAGCCTTTCTTCCATCATAAGGTTGGCTTACCATTCCATTTCACAGAGGGGCAACTGGAGGCCCAGTGGGATGACAAGCAGGCAAGGGTGATGAGTTGGTGTTAGATGATTCTGGGACCTGGAACAGACGCTCCTACATGTTCCTACTGTCTCATACATGTTCCTACTGTCTCATACATGTTCCTACTGTCTCATACATGTTCCTACTGTCTCATACATGTTCCTACTGTCTCATATATGTTCCTACTGTCTCATACATGTTCCTACTGTCTCCTACATGTTCCTACTGTCTCCTACATGTTCTCCCCCCTAAATTCCCACAATCCTTCAGGCTTACAGCATAAGGGACTGGGAAAGCTGCCAGGTGGTCTGCTGGGCTCTCAACCTCTTCACCACTCGGGTCTAAAATAGCGCTCCTCTGCTCTCCAAACTGTAAGGAGACAATCTCACAGCAGGAGTGCAGAGAAAACCACTTCCTGTGGTATCACAAAAGCAGACTGTCCACTCTGAATGATCCAGTGCTGGGTGCACCCTTAAATCCGGCTGCTATCTTCAAGGAACATTCTAGAATCTGTATAGTCCCAGTGCAGAGTATGAATTTGGTCCTTATACATATAGCGGTTGGACCTCGTCTGTCTCTATGTGTCTCACTCTATCACTTGATATCAACCAAACAGAAATAATACCAGCCACGCCTGACCAGGGGCCACGATCTGTGAATGTTAGAGGCACCAGCCCTGTCCCGGGGCCTGGAGGCAGTAATTAGAAGCAGGAGCAGTGGGGTGGTGTACTGGGTCTGGGGCAGGGCTGTGTGGCTGTTCTGGTCTTCATTTGATTGTTCCTTCTTCAATGTCCAGGGTGGGGGACCCAGATGGTTAGCTGTGGCCTGGGGCTCTGACTGTTCCACACAGCCCTGCCTGACACCCCTAAATGGCTGCCCCTGATGGGTTCAAAGAAGGTGAGGGGGAATCCCTTCTGTGTCCCCGACTCCTGGGAACCAGTAAAGAATCTATGCCAGGCCCTAGAGATTGTGAGCTAATGTTAGCCAGGCCTGGTGCTTAAAGTCCTGCCTGGGATGAATTCCAAACGGGGCACAGAGACTTTGGAGTTTGGGGACAGTGGAAACACAGATGCCTGTTACTTCATCCAGGAGGAAATGCCCAGACAGCAGGAATTGTCTGCTGGTTCTTATCCCTGTCAATCCTGGCTCAGCATGTGGAGAGATGGTGTCCCTGGGGCCAAGGGACAGTGCTGCGATGTCCTGGCCAAGCTGTGGTTCACCCTCCCACTGTTCACTGAGCTTCAGGGGAGGCTAAGCAGCCTCCACCCAGCTTGTGTCCCGCCCACAGAGTCTTCCTTGCTCTTCTGCCCTGCCTTTGACAGTGTTTTCCCAGACAGAGTGAAGTTCTGGCATGGGTGGAACCCATGTGATATTGCCAGCACCCTCCCTCCCTGACCTCTAGACCCCATTCCTGGGAGGAGGACATGAGCTGTGTCCCACACACAGGGCTGCAGGCTTTGAGGAGGAGGGAGATGCAGACTCCCTTGAGATTAGGTATGGGGAAGACGGTGTCACTAGGAGCCAGGTAGAAGTTTGGGCATGATGGACAGGCAGGAGTCAGCGAGGCACACATGGCAAAGAAATGGAGAGTGTTCCTGCAAAGAGAGAGGGGCGCAAGCCAGAGGACAGGAAGAAGAGGGAGAAGAAGGGAGGGAGGTGGGAAGAGGAGAGGAAGAGGAGGGAGGTGGGAAGAGTGGCTTTCAGTGGTTCTGGCTGGCTGGACGTCAGGGCAGGTGTGGTAAAGGCACTGGAGAGGCAGTCAGAGCAAACAGTAAAGAAGGGCCCTGGTAGCCATGCTACAGAGTCCGGACTACCCTGGCCTCACCCCTGCTTCTGGAAGTTTATTCTATCTGCTGTATGGGAAGAGAAGAGGGAGAGGAGGACAGACAGGATGCAGGGGAGTACCTTAGAGCTACTGTCATCACCGGGACAAAGGGGAGACAGTGGCTATGGCGATGGAGGGGGCAGACTAAGTAAAGTCATTTAGCCAGGTGTGGTAGCATAGACCTGGGATCCCAGAAACTGAGAAAAGAAGGACCCTAAGTTTTAATTTAGTCTGAGCTACATAGTGAAACCCCATTCTATACTCTTTCCAGGGAAAGACAAACAACAGCTGGCAATGGTGGTGCACGCCTTTAATCCCAGCACTTGGGAGACAGAGGCAGGCAGATTTCTGAGTTTGAGGCCAGCCTGGTCTACAGAGTGAGTTCCAGGACAGTCAGGCTACACAGAGAAACCCTGTCTCAAAAAACCAACCAACCAAAAACAAACAACAAACAACAAACAAAACATTTAGCTCTCTGTTACTGAATAATCTTATAGTAACAGAAAGGAAAACAGAAGGCTCAAGAAAAATCCGTGGGCAACACTCTTGCCAAGGTTTGCAGAGATACTCTTGCATATCACCAGAGACAGGGAGCTCATTACCTGTTTGTTAAGG
The DNA here is from genome assembly GCF_000001635.26 of Mus musculus. Taxonomy (NCBI): domain Eukaryota; kingdom Metazoa; phylum Chordata; class Mammalia; order Rodentia; family Muridae; genus Mus; species Mus musculus. The sequence goes on along the minus strand of NC_000080.6, from coordinate 25,309,588 downwards.
CAGTACATGTTGGATATCCCCACTCTGGAAACTCCTAATTTGAGATGTTCCTGAATCCAACGCTTTTGGAAGGCTGTGTGGTACTTCAAGAAGAAAACTCACAGCTCCTAGACAGAATGTAACTACACAAAAGTCTGTACACAGTTACCTCCAGGCTATGAGCTATATAGAGAAAAGAAGTGAATTTTGTCTTTAAATATTGGTGCCATACCCAAGGCATTTCATCATGTGTACACAGACAATCCATATCAGAAGCACTTCTGTCCCAGGGATTTCAACCTTTCCTATGGCTCTCATTCCAGGAGTCACCACATTGTTGCTGAACGTAGTGTGGGCACTCAAGAACCATGTAGGTTAGAACTCCTGAAGTCAAAGAGACTCCTATCTCGGTTTCCCGAGTAACTGAGATTAGCCACCGCACCGTGGCTGGCTGGTCCCAAGGATTTCAGAGACTCTGTTTGCACTTGGTTCATTTTAGAGCATTTCCGTGTCTGAGGTTGCAGACAGTAGAACAGGCCTGATACAGAGCAATGTTCTGGGAGGCCGAGACAGTCTGGACAGGTGCACTCTCTTTCTCTCTCCCTTCATGTTTTGCTATTCCTCCTGGTGTCGTGTGGATGTCCTCGGATTTCTAGATTGGAAGTTCTTTCCTTCTTTATTTTGGTTAACAAGAACAGCAAATAACACACTTTGCAAGGACAGCTACCTCCTTTGGTCTGCTGAGTGGCTCAGCTTCATGGACCCTGTTTCTAGGAAGATTATAGCAGGTCTCTCAGCTGGCACAAGAACAGACCAGAGAGACACTGACCCACACCAATATGCTCAGGAAGTAAGTTATTTGTCCAAAGTTACACATTCATAAACCAAGATGTCAGGCTGGGTCTACCAGCATGGGGAGTCCAAGCTGTGTGTCTGTCTTATTTCTCACTCGGGATGGATGTACAGGGTGGATAGAGGTCGTGAGTCCCATGGGAGGCAAGCTTGAGTGGGCGATGAGATTTGTAGAACTTAGGGGAGTTAACTGGCTCCCCGCATGGGGGCTTGGAGGCATCGCTGATACCACAAGGTTGCTGGCAGGGTATTCATGGGCCATGGTCTTTGTCCCCTGAACAGTGTCCAGGAGGGAGAATGTGTGAGTGACAGGTGGAGCTGCTGAGCTCAGGTGCAGTTTAGGGGTAGTAGAGGTTCCTGTGGAACACTCCTCCCAAGAGCCCCCAGCAGGGTGGCTCAGGCTCAGTGACATTGCCTCCCCAGTGATCTTGGAGTATAGACTCTTTCAGGACATCCTGAGACTGGCTGTGCTCCAGGTCTAGAACAAAGGGCCCAGGGTGCTCTGGAGCAGGAGGCTTCGGGTGGAGAGGTAGACAGCTCAGCACAGCTAAGAGGCTGCTGTCCTCACAGGGACCTAGGGCCCCGTGCCAGCCAACAGGGTCAGACATGACTTCCTAAAGATGTGGGTACTGCCTTTCTGGTATATCTGGGGACTGTGGTGTTTCCCCTCTGGGCTGAGGTCGACAGGTTTGGAAAATATGGGTCCAAAGAACCCAAAGAAGTTTAGGGCTGGGGCTACCCACTGCAGGTAGGAGTCTGTGGAGGAAGCAGCTCTGGCACCAGCAGAGGAAGGAGCCCTTACTATACTCCTGGGAAGATGGCCCTGTAGCAGAGTGATCTAGGCAGGGTCTCTTAGACATCCCAGCCTCTGCATTTCCACCCCATGCACAGCCAGGGGCCCAGTCATAATTCCATGCTTCCCGCTCTTTCCCCTGCCTTGTTCACAGAGTGCCCATCCAAGGCAACTGTGAAAGTGAGCCCTCAGCTGCATGGGGAAAGAGAGGGATATAGATAGCCTGTGAAAGAGAGAAAGATGGGGGGGGGGGAGGTGGGCACCACACTCAGGGAGGGAGCCACTGTCACTCAGACACAGCTGGATCAAGAGGCAGAGAAGTAAAAGTGGAGACAAGAGAAAGGCTGAGGTAGGAGCAGGTCCTGAGAGAGGAACTGGGTAGAAGGAAACAGCTATGTGTGGACAGAAGAGAGGGAAGGGCCAAGAAAGAGAGGCAGGGAACCCCACATAGATACACAGAGGACCAATAAGGACAAAGGTCACCTATGGCTCAGGGCCATAAACTGGGGCCAGGAAGAGGTGCAGGACAAGTGGGAGACAGCACAAAGGGCAGGTGAGAAGAGGCGGTGAGGAAGGAGGAAATGTGGGGAGGTGAGCACCATGTGGGAATGAGAAACTGTGTGTGTAGATCAGAGAAGGGAAGGGCAGGGCTGGCACTGAGCTCTGTCCGTGGAGGACTGGGGCCAGCAGCAGCCACTGGTCTGAGATCCCTCTGGTTGGCTATGCATTGCCTAAGGAGCCAGCTGCCCCAGGCTGCCTCCTACAGAGTCTGGAGGTTCCAGTCCTCAGTCTGTTATGGTTGCTGTGGCCACACCTGATTGTGCTCTCCTGAAGAGCCAAGATTTGGGGCACTGGTGGGTCCTGTGCAGAGTGAAAGCTGAGAGCAGGTCAGTGACCCCCGAGAGCCAGCCCCATGTAAGGAACTGGACTTCACACCCCAAGACAATGAAATCATTGTTCTGTGGGCCCCAAAGTTCCAGACAGGGTTGCCTTCATTTTAAAGAGGAGACTATAGCCTAATGAAGAGTCCCGACCACAGTGCAGTGTCTGGTGTGCGGCAAAGGCCAGAGAGGCCTGGGTGGGATGGACAGAGCCTTCCTTTCCAGTGGAATTCCCCTCCCATCATGGAGGTGACAGAATCTGAGGACAGGCTTGTCTCACATTCCAGATGTGGCCCCCAGCAACACCTCTGGCTGGGAGGCAAATGTCAGCTTCCCTGTGGGTTCTGGGGAAGAAGGGGGTCTAGTCCTACATTTGTTAGCAGAGTATAGAGTCACATCAGCCCCAGTCGTGCGGTAAGGCAGTGTCTTCTACAGCTGAGACAGAAAGGTTGGTGTTTGGCTTGAGAGCATCGGGACAAAGGCCTCCTTCACGGGTCTGTTAGAATAAGAAGGGGTGCCTTTTCTGAGCTGAAGTTGCTTGAACTCTACTGAAGGGCGTTTAGATTTCCCACGGGGGAAGCCATGATGCTGAGACCTCTGGATATTCACTGCTACTTCCTCCATTCCTCTGCTTCCATCCTTCTAACTCCCTTCCCCCAACCCACTCTCACATTGTTCTCCTGTTCTGGGCCAGGTCAGCACGGCAAGACTGCTATCAAGGAGACATGTGTAGTTCCGGGTCTTGGGGCTCATTATCGACTGCAGCAGTTGCTGTGGCTGCTGGACCATCAGGATCTGTGGATGTGTTTAGACAGATGGAGGAATTACAGATGGGCTCAGGAGCTGTACGCGGGATACTGGAGGTTGGTGCTTTCTCCCTGGAGGCTGAGATTTGCAACTCTAGGCTAGATTTGTAAACTGTCAAATCTCAAGGCATTTGAACTCTGCTCTGAGGGGGCAGTGTGAAGTTATAAGCCGTGATGGTCATGATCACAGCTGCCTGTGCTTTAAGAGGTAGGGGATTGAGCAGGAAGGGAACACAGAGATGGTAAGAGACACTGGAAGGGGATAGGATAATGTTAAAATGGATGATGGTGATGTTTGCTGACCCTGATGGTACCGATGAGGTGATGATAAAGGCAATGGCAGTAGTTGAGGGAGTGTGCTGGTGAAGATGGTGATGGTGGTGGTGTTGACAGCAATGGCAATGACAAAGTGATGATGTTGACCGTGATATTTGTGTGTTTGTGGTGATGGTATCGACGGTGTTGATGATGATTATGGTGATGGTAGTAGTCTTGGTGGTGGTAATGGTGATGGGTCATGGTGGTAATGTTTGTAATATTGGTGGCGATGTTTATGGTCTTGGTGGTGACAATGATGATAGTGGCTTTTTTTTTTTAAGTTGGCAGTGATGCTGATGATTATGGTGATGATAGTGGTGGTTGTGGTGCTGCTGTTGATGGTGGTGACAGCGATGGTGAAGGCTGTGGTTGTGGTAATGTTGGCAGTAGTGAATCCTGACCAGGAGAGAATCTAGAAGGTGCAGAAGAGCTGATGTAATGGTATTTGATGACAGGAGCCATTTGCATTAGGGGAGGTGTGAGGTGATGGCTTTGGATGTTCTTATAGCCTATCGGATATCTAGGTGGTGTCCAGTGGACAGTGAGTACTGGGATCTGGAATTTAGCCAGACAAAGATGAGAGCGGTAGAGAATACACCTGCTTTGGGCATGAGATGCCCGAGAGAGGGCACAGAGGGACAGAACCAGAGCCAGGGTCTCTGTGGCTTCCTGATGTTCAGAAGGGTTTCCGAGTCTCCAGGCTTCCTAGGCTCTGCCCAGGGGCTGGAATCCAGGCTTCTCTGCTTGCCTCTCACCAGTGTCACACTCAGTGTTTTTATTCCTCGCCAGGTTCTCAGGAGGATGACATTTGAAAAGGGAGCTCTGTGCTAAAAAAAAAAAAAATCTCTTTCTAACCCAGGTGAAGGAATTGCCATCCTGTGGGGTTAAGAGAAGGGCCTGGGTGACCCCTTGTGACAGCTGGTCCAGGCTGGAATCAATCTGGAGCTCTGCAAAGGGATCGTGGTGTGTGGAGCAGCCTGCGAATAGGGATCTCTTTATAAGGAGGCTCCCTTCTCCCTTAACAAGCCCAGCGAGTCTGCAGTGGGTCTGGTGGAGGGGGTTGCAGCAGAGACGGTGGCAGGGCTTGAGGAGGTGCCTGATTACAAGTCCTCTAAAACCTGGGCTATGGCTCCAGCCAGATGTCGTCCCAGTGAGCACGTGGCCCTGCTGTGGCCCCAGTTTGGCTGCCGATGACTGCCTGGCCTTTCCTGCCCTCTCCTGCCACAGGCCCTCACACCAGGCCGGAATGTCCTCAGGAAGCGGCATCTCGCTCTGCAGAGGGAGCTTTGCTTCTGGACTCCTGGCTGCAGCTCCAGCCAGGATGTTTTGCAATGAGCCTGGGGAAGCGTCCATTCCGGGAAGATCAGGGAGTGGACGGTGCTTGCCAGCAGGGGTCTGGGTGAGAGGGCAGCCACTGCCTGCTGGGCTGGGGTGGGACAGCCCATTCCTCAGGCCCTGTGGGACCTTGGCCTCTAAGCTGTTTATCTGTCTGTCTGCCTGTCCATCTGGATTAGAGGGGCTGGCTTGCTCACTTCAGTTCCCCAAAGGGCTCCCAACTGCAGGGCAGCTTGAGCCTTCTTTCGCTTTATTTCATCTTGGAATGTTTTTGAATATGACTCAAAAGCGATTACAAATTGAAAAGGTACGCCTGCTTCCAGCCACACTGCCCCTGCCCAGGATCCTGGGCCCCAGGAGTAAACTCCCTCAAGTCCCTTTTGTAGTTTGTTGTCTAGTGTTCTGTTTGCAAACAGAAGTGGCTGCTCCTACCCCAGAGGAATCATGCTATGTGCGATGCTTAGGGCTTTGTTCTCCAAAGGGCCACATGACTGTCTGCACAGGACTCCAGCAGGGGTCATCAAGCGCCATGTGGATCCCTCACATAGGACTGTCTGTATTTGCTTTGGAGGAACATGCTGGAGGTGCAAGGCTCTCTACTTTCTTAAGAGCCAGTCCCTTCTCTGGTCTAACCTGTTCCTCCTACTTTCTCATGTAGCCACATTGACAGGAGAAGACCCCGAGGAAGCATGCCCAAGGGAAAACTGTAAATGACAAAGCCGAGGACTTCAATTCAGGTGGACTGGGATTCGACTCTTTCCTCTTTGTCTGTTGTACTGTTGGGAACTTTAGACCTATGGAGTCTTCTATTTTTAGGAGCCAGACCTTCGAAAATTGGAGAGGGCCAGCCAGTATGTCAAGATCTCACGGCTGCCCTTCCCTCTTGTCCTGACACCTGAGCTCTCCTGTGTGTGAAGGATTTCCGCATGCCCAGAAGACAGCTTCAAGCTTCCAGAGCCAGGCACACTTATAGAAGAAAGGAATAAAACCATTTTACAGATGTGTATGCCGAGGCAGCTGAAAGCAATTGCTGACTTGGGTCATGGTTTAAGTCAGGGTGGGTTCTGGGCCCCTGGCCCTCACATGTCCCTACCCAGCATCCTCTTTACCTGCTCTTCCCCCATAGTGTCACTTTGTGCTTTGTCCCTGAAGGCTTTTACCTGTCTTCTCCACTTTTCTCAGCCTTGTTTACCTGACGGTTCCTTTCCTTGGTCTTCACTGGCTAAGGTCAGCCTCTGGTGTGTATGTATGTGTGTGTGTGTGTGCACATGTGTGTGTGCATGTGTGTATGTATGTAAGTGGGTGTGTATGTGTGAGTGTGTGTGTACATGTGTGAGTGTGTTATATGTGCGAGTGTATGTGTATGTGTGGGTATGTATATGTGAGTGTGTGTATGCATTCTGTGAGTGTATATGTAAGTGTGAGTATGTGTAAATGATTATGTGTGTATATATGGGTGGGTATGTATATGTGTGAGTATGTATACGTATGTGACTTTATATGTGTGTGTATGTGTGAATGAGTGTGTGTATGTGTGTGTGTTAACTGAAGCATGATCTTGGTGGTATATTATCCATGTTCCTTCAGAGTTATGTGTCTAGAATTCCACATGCCCTGTTAGGCTATCAATTCTTTTGAGGAAAAAAGTTGATAAATGGCCTTCGGTGACCCTCAAACTCTTGTGTTCCAAGGGACGATGAAACGCACAATCTAACCTGTTCTTCTGAGCCACCTTTGATGAGCAGAAGATCTTGGAACTCTCTCTCTCTCTCTCTCTCTCTCTCTCTCTCTCTCACTCATTCTCTCTCTCTCTCTCTCTCTCTCTCTCATTTTCTCTCTCTCTCTAGGCTTAATTTGCCCTCCTTTAAAGTAAGGCTAAGACTCTTTTTTTTTTTTTTAACTTCCAAAAAGCTCTGAGGGTGAAATAAAGTGTTCACTGGATTTCATGGGGCATAGTTTCTAGTTCTGAACACTCTAAATTTTCAGGCAAATCAATTCTGTCTGTTTATGGCTGTGTACATGTCTACTTGTATACACGTGTAAATCGGAATTTATTTTGGAGACTAGGGTGGTATATTTGAGTATGTAGTACTTGAATATGTTAATTAGAATTTAGTTGTAATTCTGTCCTTCCTATACCCCTTTATGGGCAGAACATGATTGGTCTCCTTTGTTTCAAATCCAGCTGTGCTGGCACCCAGAGTTCCCCAAATACTCTCTTCTTTGGTGCAATCCCATCTACAAGGCTCTGCAGAACCCCCATGACAAGTACAGAGCAAATGCATCCATCAATAGCACGGAAGTCAACAAAGCAGTGTCTCTATGGGTTACCCTTGGGGACAGAAAAATGATCTGCCATAAAGCCATTCTGCTCAGCCACAGTGACAGTTCACATGTAGTGGCATGTCCACACTTGGGAAAAGGCAGACTCAGAATTGGCAGGTCTGGGTGGGGCTGGTGTCCTGTTTTTGTGACAAGCTCCTGGGGATGTCATTGCTGGTCCAGGGACCACACTTTGCATAGCAGGATTATAAAGAATCCTCTGTGAGAACAAATTCCTCCCCATGTTCGTCCCTGCTGCTGTATTTGGAGACAGGTGACCACCTACAGCTGTTTCTGAATTAGGCCATCAAATATACCAGCAGGAAGCGATCTGGTCTTTCGATGCTAGACAATAAGTCCTGGCAGGGAGAGAATAGGCAGACAGGTTAGAGACTGCAGTGGATGAGGTACAGTGACCATTGTTGGAGACAGGAAGGTCCTTCAGGTCTGTGCGACATTGGTGGAGTCTTTCTGAGGAGATGACAATCTCCCACACTCCTGTTACTTCCCCTTTCTCAGCAAATAAGCTTTGAGTTTGTTAGTGGTTTAATTTTTTATTTATTAATTTTTAAAGAGACACTTCCCCCCTTTTTTTTTCCTTGGGTCTGGAGTCATTAAACAGGGATTAGCTGGATAAATAGAGGAAGTGATTTTTAAACTGTTTGCAAACTTAATGCGGAGAGCCCAGCCTTGCAAATTATCACATCTAATCAGAGGCCCTCGCTTCGCTGCTCCAGTAATTGTAGTGGTATTCGTCAAGTCCTTGTTGTCTCCTCATTAGCCGTGAAAAGGAGACTCAAGACATACTTCATTAGAGTGTCCTGAAATGCACGACTAACTAATGCAGAGATGGGGTTGGAGGACAGGAGGGCAGGAGGTGTGTAAGATAGACAGAGTGTCACACCCACATCTGAAACTGTGAGCTCCTCCTCTCTCTGCTTCATATGTGCCTTCTCAGCTTACCTGAGGGGAAGCAGATGGTGAAGGCAGGGCCCAGGGACTCAACAACTCAGAGGCTGACATCCAGGGTGGCTCCCCTGAGCCATTCCTTCCCTTGTCTGGGCTCAGTTTCTCCTGGCAGGGCAGTGAAGGAGGGTGACTGATTGCTGTCTCCTTTCTGATGTCCATGCCCTGGTTCTGAGTTCTGAGACCTGGGAGGACCCAGGCTGCTTGATGTACACAAACATTGCCTTCTGCTTCAACCATTTGGAGGCCTTTCTTGAAAGTTTGAAGACTCCATGTTGCTGTTGCTATTCTCTGAAGGAAGGACAAGCTTTGTAGGAGCTCACTTGTAAGTGGAGCCTGCAGTAAAATAGTCACAACCCAGAGCTGGAGAGTGGGATAGGAAGGGGAGCAGGGGGAGGGAGAGGAGGCGACAATATGAATGAGGAGCTGGGACAGTGAAGGCAATCCTGATTTGAGAATGCATCAAAATACCATATCATATGCCACATACAGTGAAATGCTCAAGGCTTGTGGGCCAATCCCAAATAAAGAGAAAAGAATTCTTTAATTATTTCATTTTCCTTTCTCTCCTCCATCCCTCCACTCCTTTGTTCCCACGCTGCCGCTCCCTCCCGCTTACCATCTATGGTATGTCTAGTCTGGCAACCATTTAAATTTAAATTAGCTGAAATGAAACTAAACCAGATCTGGTAGCTCAGGCCAAAATCCCAGTTACTCAGGAGGCTGAGGCAGGAGGATTGCAAGTTCAAAGTCTTTGTGGACCGCAGAGTGAGTTTAAGTCCATCCCAGGAAACTTCACTAGACCTTGTTTCAAAAATACGAAGTGAATCCTGAGCTGGGCTTAGTTCAGTGGCAGAGCCCCTGCTCAGCATGGACAAGGACCCAAGTTCAAGCCTAGAATGGCAAACATGCACATTGACAAACTGAACCAACCAAAACATTCATTTCCCAGTCGACGGGCCACTTTTGGGTGGCTCAACAGCCAACCTCGTCTGCTGGATGGTAAATGGAGATGTGGGCAATTCCACTGCGCAGCTGGCACCTTGCAGTTTGCCTGGGTTGACAATCCATGTGGGAGTGACTGAGAGGGGAATCAGAGCTGAGACGGCTCCCTTCATAGTGCTTACACTCTGCTGAGAGGGAGACCGCAAGGCCATTGTAGTTGGATGTAGCTGCAGCCAAGCAGCAGGTGATAGGTACCCCTGCAGTTAACCAGCTAGTGAGCTTCTGAGCCAGCCTAGTGACTGGAGAGAGGCAGAAGAGCAACTTGGTGAGCAGGGACTGCAGCATCCTGTCTGTTTGCACCTGTGTTTGAGGGTAAGCCTAGTCCCCAGTGCACAGGCCCCACTTGTGAGCTTCAGATAAAGATGCCACCTTGGGGACTTGCCATTCTTCAAGCCAGAGAGACTTCAGAGGCACAGCCCTGGCCACAGCACACTGCTGGAGGCGTCAGTGTGCTGCCAGGCCTTAGTCTGTACGTTGCTCCCACCCACATCTGTGTCTTTTCTCTCACCAAAACCAGCTCTATGCACCTTGGCTGCCTTTAGTTTATTGCTATTTTTTTTTTTAAGCTTTATGACAAGGTCTCACTCTGTAGCTCAGGCTGGCTTCAAAGTCAAGACAATCTTCTTGCCTCAGCTTCAGGGTGTTGTGATGATAGTCAGGAGCCACCACGCCCAGCTATCCTGACTGCCTTTAGCTTTTGAGATCTGGGCTGTCTTCTGCTCTGGGCTCGGCACACGCTGTTTCTTTGTCTGGGACACCTTTTTCCTGCCTTGTACCCTCCCACTAGGGAAGTCTTCCTTGCCTTGTTTGACCTCCAGGGTCAGACAAGGCCTCCCATCCCAGCTAGACCCAAACATAAGCAGCAATGATAGGAGGTTCTGTGTCAGCCTCTACACATAGGTGGGGCTGGCTCCAGAGCAAGAGTGTAGTGGCCATGCTGTGGGCCAAAGGGTTAACTCCATAAGGGAGAGGGTTTCATGAACAGATAGGCAGAGCTAGAAACTGCCCTGGGTTAGACCCCAGGGTACAACCCCATGGTGGCAGAGCCCAAAGAGACCAAACATTCAGGAGCAGGGGCTCAATATCAGCTCCCGAGGGACAGTAGAAATGTGGATAGTAATGGCCCAGAGGAGAGCTGAGACTGTAGGGAAAGGGACTTGGACCCAGAAGGAGGAGTGCAAGGCTCATCTGCGACACTTTTCAGCAGCATGATCTTGCACTGCCTTTGGTTTGTATGCCTTGAGCTTATTCATAGGCCACTCTGAGGATTAAGTAATGTGGGGGGCATGCAAACTGCACAGCAGCGGCAGGGGCCTGGCAAACCTGGCCGTGTGGCACCGTCATGCATCCATGATGACCTCAGCCTGCAGAATGCTTACAGGTGAGAGACAGTTTCTGGGACCACTGCTTCTATCATCTGAACCTTCTGTGCAAGAGGAAGAGGAGGAGCAACATCAGGTCCAAAGATAGTGTTTCAGGCTCCTGGTCAGTTATTGCGGCTAAGGGTGGAGGTATGAGCCATTTGATTCACACAAAGCCATCTCCCAACCTCAGAGGTGCGCAAGCAGGTCATGTACCTTTTGTGTTATTCAGACCTGTCTTTGGCAGGACTACACAAAGATACGACTTTGAAATTTGCAGACAGATGCCTGCAGCCCATATCAGTCTCTTGCTAATACTTTTTCTGCAGGCACCAAGTGCTTGTGAATTCCGGGTCTAGCCTGTTTTATCTAGGTATGAAGGGTCCATCCCCAACCACAGGGTTGTCCAAGTAACAGTGGTGCATGGGGCTTGCCACCCTGCTCCCTCTCCTTATTGATCCTTCTAGGTGGCAACCGGGGGCATGACATATAACCGTAGGGAGCAGGTTAGCTTGTAGGTTAGCCGCGTCCGAATCTGAATTTAGATGCAAGTCTTAGCGGTGAACTGAGCCCCTCTACCATCTGAGCTGCAGTTATGACAACTGTCCAGTGGGGAACTAATAATGTCTAGCTTGAGAGCTTGTTCCTGGGATTAATGGTATTTGCACAGTGCCTGCCTGGGAGTCGTGGGCAATAAATCCAGCCTCCCCCCCGCACCCCCCCCCCGTCCCTGCATCCCTCCCTCCCTCCCTTCATCCCTCCCTCCCTCCCTCCTCTTCCCTGCTCCATACTGAAGGGCAGCTCTGGTCTGCCTGTCCCTCCAATGTAGCTGTACTGGCTAGTTTTGTGTCAACTTGACACAGCTGGAGTTATCACAGAGAAAGGAGCTTCAGTTGAGGAAATGCCTCCATGAGATGCAATTGTAAGGCATTTTCTCAATTAGTGATCAAGGGGGAAAGGCCCCTTGTGGGTGGGACCATCTCAGGGCTGGTAGTCTTGGTTCTATAAGAAAGCAGGCTGAGCAAGCCAGGTGAGGCAAGCCAGTAAAGAACATCCCTCCATGGCCTCTGCATCAGCTCCTGCTTCCTGACCTGCTTGAGTTCCAGTCCTGGCTTCCTTGGTGATGAACAGCAGTATGGAAGTGTAAGCCGAATAAACCCTTTCCTCCCCAACTTGCTTCTTGGTCATGATGTTTGTGCAGGAATAGAAACCCTGACTAAGGCAAATTGGTACCAGGAGTGGGGTATTCCTGTGACAACCTGACCATGTTTTGGGGAGGACTGTGGAAGGACTTTGGAACTTTGGGCTTGAAGATCCATCCGTTGTTAAGAGCTCTGTCGGATGTTGTGTAGGAGCTTGGAAGATAATGTTGAGAACAGTGCAGAAGATGGAGGCCTGGCTTGTGAAGTTTCAGAGGGAAAATTAAAGACTCTTTTCAGGGACATTGCTATTTTGGAGTTTGATTATTCTGTGGTTCTGGTTAGCTGGGGCTGAAGAATCAGCTGTGATTAACAAGATACCAGAACTACTAAAGCAAAACCTTTGCATTACTGGGACTATTGATGCTGGTTAGCTGGAGCTAAGAAATTAGCGGTGATTAAGAAGAGACCAGCATCATTGAGGTGACAACTTCTGGGAAGTGTTTTCTGAAAGCACAAAGAGGCTGTGTTCCAGAGATGGCCAAGGTTGTACTCCTGCTGCAGCAGGACTTGGTAATATGTAAGGGTCACCCAGGTGGTACTGGTTTTGAAGGCATGAAGGGGTCACGCAAAGCAGCTGAGGCTCGGCACTGTGAGAGGCCATGGAAGGCCATTGGTGAGGGTGCAGCCTCAGTTGCAAATGAAGGCCCAGGACTGAAGGGGTCATGCAGTGTTTTGGAGATGCCAGTACCATGAGATGACCACCAAGAGCAGCAGCAGCAGTGGAGTACAGGCATCTGGAGCCTAGAGGACGGCGTGTGTGCTACAAAGGGCCTGGCTGGAGAAGTGACCCAAGCCCTTGGAGGAGCCCAGAGGATTGTGAGTTGGATCCCAGACATTGGACGGTTGGAGATTGACTTTTGCTTTTGATTGTGACTGTGCCCTGATATTTTCCCTCTTGAAGGAAGAAACTGTTTTAGTGGAGCCCACAGTTAAGAGACTTTTAATTGTAAAAAGACTTTGAATTTTAAAAGAGATGGATATTTTAAAGAGATTGAAATTTTAAGAATATGTAAAGACTGTGGGACTTTAAAGTTATTTAGAATGGGGATGAATAAGATTGTAAGGGTTGAGGCTTACTAGTGATGTTTTTGTGTGTCAAGTTGACAAGGGGTCAATTGTACTGGCTAGTTTTGTGTCAACTTGACACAGCTGGAGTTATCACAGAGAAAGGAGCTTCAGTTGAGGAAATGCCTCCATGAGATGCAATTGTAAGGCATTTTCTCAATTAGTGATCAAGGGGGAAAGGCCCCTTGTGGGTGGGACCATCTCAGGGCTGGTAGTCTTGGTTCTATAAGAAAGCAGGCTGAGCAAGCCAGGTGAGGCAAGCCAGTAAAGAACATCCCTCCATGGCCTCTGCATCAGCTCCTGCTTCCTGACCTGCTTGAGTTCCAGTCCTGGCTTCCTTGGTGATGAACAGCAGTATGGAAGTGTAAGCCGAATAAACCCTTTCCTCCCCAACTTGCTTCTTGGTCATGATGTTTGTGCAGGAATAGAAACCCTGACTAAGGCAGTAGCCCTTTGTCTCTCATGCCTTGAATTCTCTCCCACCATCCCCTGAGCCTTGGCGTCCAATTTCTCTTCCTCAGTGAGGACAAAGGGCTGAGTCAGCTCTCTGGGGAATCAGTCTTGAGGTTCCAATGAGTCTGGGTGTCTCCACACCAGCACTCAGTCTGCTAATGGCCTCAGAATGGATTTGGGCCCTGCAACGTGGAGTTCACTGGAAAAGCTACGGTGGGCCTTTTTTTCCCCCCTTTTTTTCTTTTATGACTTCCACACAATAGGTTTCCTTTTTAATCAGGAACTGGTTGTCTGCCTTTCTGGCTTCTGGTGACTTCCTTTCTGGCCCTATAAAGGCCACAAGAGGATCAATTAGATGTCCCTGGTGCTGAGAGATGGAAAAGGGCCAGAGGTGGCTGTGTGCCTCCTCCCTGCTGAACTGGATAGTGTGGGGGATGGGAAAGCCTGCTTTCCTGTACTTTCAAATGCTCTGCTTATGGGAGGTTCCAGTTTCTTAGATGCACCTGCTCGGTGAAGGTAGGAGCTGGAGCCAGAGAGGTTAAATAACCTGCCTGGGGTCACCAGGCTGGCTGTAACCTTCTCCTGCTATACACTTGGTCTTCTGTATACCATTTCCCCCACCATTGGCCACCCACCTCTGAGACCCTAGACAACTCACTCACAGATGTTAGCTTTCACTGCCATAGCTACTGTTCCCAGCTGACAATTGCCATCCATATGACAGCCGTCTTTCAACCAGGCTGAAAAGATCAGTTATCCAGGATGGGGCCAAAGGTCAGGCCGAGGGAGACCTGGATTTCTGTGGCCTCGACTGCCTGCCTGCCTCTCACAGCATACTTCTGCAAACTCGGGTGGCAAATGGCACCATTTTTGGAAACTCGTCAGCAAGAGAGGAGGTTGCCAACAAACTCAGTCCTGGGAAGAAAGCTCCTCTAAGGAAGAAGAAACTTGCATCCTCTCATTCTAAAGAGTCTGATAGGCTAGAGCTCAGCTTCTTTCTTTTACACTATTATTTTTATGTTCTTGTGTATATGAACATGTACCTGAATGTGCATATGTCCACCACACATGTGTCCGGTACACATAGAAGCTAGAAGAGGGCATCGGATGCCACGAAACTGGAGTTACAGATGATTGTGTGGATGCTGGGAATCAAACCCAGGTCCTCTGCGAGAACAGCAAGTACTTTAAACTATAGAACCATCTCTCTATCTCCAGATTCTAGGTTCTTAATCTATGATCCCCAGACCACCAGCAGCATCTAGGACCATGTTTCTCAACCTGTGTGGGTCTCAACCTCTGAGTTCAAATGACCCTTTCACAGAGGTCACATATCAGATATTTACATTATGATTTATAACAGTAGCAAAATTACAGTAATGAAGTAGCAATGGAAATAATTTCGTGGTTGGGAATCATAAATCTCGAGGAATTGTACCAAAGTGTCACAGCATTAGGAACCTGAATCCTGGGTCCCCAAGTCCTGTGCTCAGTCCTGTAACTTCTATTTGCAATGCTGCATGGTTAGGCGCATTATGACCTGGGTTCTATGGGCTCATGCCGGGACACCTAGGCCACATACTTCACCTGTGTGAAAGGAGAAGTGTGGTGCCGTAGCCAGTCCAGAAAGCAGTTCTAGAAACCAAAGATCCATTTCTAAAAGGAAGTCACCATGCCCTTCAACTGGAAGGAGCAGAGAAACCCTGACCTCACCCCAAGTAGAGACTCTGATAACAGAGTAAGAAAACACTCAGTCTTTAAACATCTGGTGGTCCCCATGAATTTAACACCTCTCACATGCTGGTAGGTCACTGTGAAAAGAAAATCAAAACATATACTGGTCGTAAAATCGCGGCTCTTTGAACAATGCAAAAACACTCCATATAGAATTAATTAACATGAAACCCAGCATCCTGGTTGTTGCAGAGCCCTAAAGTGGTTGCCAGAATTTAATTAGACTTAACCTTTTTCCCTACACCAGCACCGCTTTATAATAACTGCAGATCATTATTAATTCCTTTGGTGTTCGCTGTAATAACATTAATCACGATGAACTTCTTTCTGTGGTAATGTGTATGTAATATGTAATTCCATCGCAATTGAGTATTAGTTAAAGCTAAATTGAAATTAATTTCACAAAAAGACACTATTTGTTATTGGATACTGTATATTCATAAAATAACATTTTAGAGCAGTTTATAGTAAGGTGGCCAGATGAGAAGGCATTTGGTAAGCCGCTAAAAGTTCACCCACGGAACTGTTTGTCGTTGATGGCTAGAGCTCTTCTGGCTGCTGGCATCTAGTACCCCAAAGGCACTTGAAATATCAAATCAGAAAATGAGGCATCTGTTCTGAATAGCCCTTGGGGAGACAGCACGGTAGCAACTTCCCAGTCTTGGGTGGACACCTCCATGGGACCCATGGGACCTGCCTCCTGATTCTACTGAGCTCAGATTACAAGTTCATCAGCTGTTTCTCCCAGGGTTAGTCTTCTCTTCTGTAAAATGGTTCTGTAACCTCTACCTACCATGGTGATCTTCAGGGGCGGCTTTGAAAACTAGGAGCAACATGTGCAAGATGGAGCCCATCAACATCCCAGCCCAGGAGGGAGAGGAGGCTGTGAGGCTCCATCGATAGCTCAGACCTCTCTGTAGTGTGTGGCTGCTGGCCAAGGGGCAGTTGCTTTTCTCCAGTGGTTTCACCGCCAGTGAGGTGCCTGTGATTCAATAAATAACTCCTAGGTCCATGCTCATGCAGGACCATAGGGCCGTAATTAAGCGCAGTAGGTCATTCACACACACACACACACACACACACACACACACACACACACACACACACAGAGGAATACTGGAGGGCGACTACCTCTGCCTTCAGGAAGCTGGTGATCCAGGAGGTAATGGCTGTAAATGGATAAGAGTAGTGATAATATACACAGGTAAGGGTGATATAAAAATATGTAAGGCAGAGCTAGGGATGTGGTTTAATGAAAAGTTCTAGCTCAGTATTTGATCCCTGGTACCACAATAAACAGGCATGGTGGGACCTACCTGTAATCCCAGCACTCAGGAGATGGAAGCAGGATTAGAAGTTCAAGGTCACTCTCAGCTACATAATGAGTTTGAGAATAGTTTGGGCTTTATGAATCCCTGTTTAAAAAAAATTCAAGCATATAAATGAGAGACCCTGAGCAGGCCTCATAACAGGAAGGCATCAGCCCAGTTCAGAGCAGCCTGGAATCCACTAAAAAGTCCTTTAACTCAGTTGGAGCTTAGTCGGGAGCAGTGTACAGCTGTGGCAAGGCTCAGAGAACACAGGTGGGTTGATGTAGTGAGAGAGTATAGGAACTGTGAGAAGTTTCCACTGGAGAGGATGTGGTGTCTTGAGGAGGAGGGTCCAGGCTCCTAAACCAGTGTGCAGGCCACCATAGCTTTAGTGAAGAACTTGGACTTGAGTGGGACCCAATGGAGCAGGTGCTCCATGTGGTGGGTGCTCCATGCAGTGGGTGCTCCATATAGCCAGTGCTTCATGCAGCAGGTGTTCCATGCAGCAGGTGCTCCATGTGGCTGGTGCTCCACGAACCAATGCCACATGGGGTAGGTGCTGTTTGTTTATTCTGTTTTGCTCATACTTCCTACTCTTCCTCTATCCCTTTTTCTTTTTTAAATATCCTCAGTGCTAGGGTCAAAGTGATATGTGCCAGATAAAAACTAAGCATTTATGTGTGGAGATAGGTACCATAAATAAGACCAGAAGATGCATGATGGGCAGCAAAAGAAAAGATTTAGAAAAATTGATAGCTCTTATCTAAATAAAGCTTTTAACAGATTGATAAGAAAATGACAAATACCTGAAGAGATAAATGGATAGGAAACCTCACGGGGCAGTGAGTTGAGGGGAAGGCTGGCCCCAAGAAAGAACCAGGAAAAGATAAATTAAAATGACAAAATAGTAGCTTTTTAAACCAAATTGGGCCACATCTGAAGATGTAGGCAGCTCCTGCATACTGACATAATTAGGGCACAATCTACTAATTACTAAGGGTTAATATGTGATTTTAACCCAATTGGGAAAACCGAGGCTACACACAGAACAGTCACGATGTAGGAAGGTGAGGGAAGATATTTTATATTTGCCTGAGTTCATATAGGAGGAAACACGTAGATATATTAAAATTGTTCCCTTGCTGCCATATACTATCCAGTGACCTAGAGGGACACCCTGGGGCGGCGGGGGGGAACAACTACAGCACAATATACTCCACATGCTCTTTGCCGTAAAAAACACCCCAACAACTCACAAATGCTCATTCTATAGAAATGGTGGGACTGGCAGTGTATGCTGATGCCATCATCCCAGCACCAGGGAGGCTGGAGAGAGAGGCTGCGGAGTGTCAAGGTCACCCTTGGCTATGTAGTGAGTTTGAGACCAGCCTGGGATCCACTAGACCTTGTCTCACAAAAATAGAAGCAAGCAAACAAACTTTACAAGAACGGCAAACACTCTTTGCAGCTGAGTCATCTCTCTAGCTCCTAGACATTTCTTTCTCTCTAGAATAAAGTCTGGTGCTAGCAGGATAGGGAAAGTAGGAGATCCCCAAGACCACCAACGAAAAGGCCACAATTGATCTTAGCTGCAAAGGAGGCCTGGGAAGGTGCTGTCACAGGGAGTGCAATGCATCCAAAGAAGGATCTCACAGCTCCTCCTCCTCCTCCTCCTTCTCCTCCTCCTCCTCCTCCTTCTCCTCCACCTCCTCCTCCTCCTCCTCCTGCTGCTGCTTCTGCTTCTTCAGCTTCTTCTGCTTCTTCTGCTCCTGCTCCTCCTCCTCTTCCTTCTCCTCCTTCTTCTTTACAAAAGTTCATGCATGTATATGTGTGTATACACTGAGTCTGCACACACCCACCGGTGTGCATCTGCACATTTATACCACGGGCATGTGTAGCTGTCAGAGGACCGTCTCTGGTGTTGGTCCCCACCTTGTTTGAGACAGGGTCTTTTGTTGCCTTTGTGCTATGTATGCCAGGGTAGTTAGCCTGTGAGCCTTGTGGGGCTTGCTTGTATCAGTCTCACATCTTTCTGTAGGAGTGCCAGGATCATAGACACTTGAACAGTGGGGTATAACAGCAGGCTGAGCAAGACAGTAGGCAGTGTTCCTCCATGGTCTCTGCACCAGGTTCCCACCTTGCTGCCCCTTCTTGATGGACTGACAGTGAGCTGTGAGTTGAAATGAACCTTTCCTCCAAAGGTTGCTTTGGTCATGATGTTTATCATAGCAACCAAAAGCCAACTAGAAAAATAGGTTTAACCAGAGAGGGGGAGACCGATCTTGGACGGATATAATGTCTACTTCTGGATTCTGTCTCTATTTTCTTTTTTTTTTTTTTAAAAAAAGCCTAACCCCCTTTTTTTAGGGTAGACGTGCTGTTTGCTTTCCTGTCCCCAGTATTTGAGATGTTCACTGACTTCACATTCCTAGGACTAACCCCAATCCTCCAGAGGACATTTCTCTTCTGTATATTGTAGGACTCAATTTGCTAATTTTTTTCTTATAGATTTTTGTGTTTATGTATATATATAATATACACACACATATATACATGTATATATATGTGCATGTGTAATATATATGTGTATATATGTGTGTGTATGTGTATATATGTATATATATATATATATGTAGATATATATATATATATACTGACCATTTGATGATTCCACAGAGTTTTGTAATGTGTCAAGGGGGATGAGAGCTAGTTTTCTCTTTAGTTACATGTACTCTTGGTTGTTGTATCGGAGGAATGCCAGATTCATTGAATGAGCTAACGGGATCGTCTCATTCACTTTTTGGGGAAGACCATGGAGAATTGTTAGTTTCTTTTCCTTAACTATTTGGTTACCATCATCAGTGAGGTTATCTGGATTTGGAGTTTTTCTTGTGGGAAGGCTTTAAACCACAGATACAACTTTGGAAACCAATAAAGGGCTATTCAAGATATTGATTTCCTCTTGAGTAGGTTTGCAGGCATTGGCTTGTCAATGATTCCCCTCAAGTCACCCAAGGAGTTTGAAGTTATCAGTATCAGTGGGTCCTGCAGCCCTTTGCACATCTGGTGAGTGGGTGGTGACATCACCTCCCTCCATCCACTCTTGGCAGTGCGTTCCAGCTCTTCCTCATCAGTCTGGGTAAAAGTTTGCTGTCCTAGTCTTCTTTAGGTTCTGGCTTGTGAATTTGTTGCTTTTATAATTCCCCGCTTTTGTTACTCTTTTCTATTGCTTATACTTTGGCTTTTACTTGTTCTTGTTTTTCTGGTTTCCTATATGAGAACCGCAGTCACTGAGGACTCGGGATCCCTCTTCTGTAGTGAGTGCTCTGTGCCATATTGGTCCTCTAAGCACAGCATTAGAGGCATAATATCCATTCTGATAGGCTGTACTTTTATTCTTTTCTCATGCAAAATATTTCCTAATTTTTCTTTTGCTTTGTTCTTCAATCAGTTGTCCATTTGGTAGTATCTTACTTAACTTTCATGTGGTGAAGACTTTTAAGAATTTAAAGCTTACTTAATGTATATGAGCATGGTCTGCATGCCTGTCTGTGTACTGTGTGCACTCTAGGTGCACTTGGAAGGCCTAAGATCCATTGAAACTAGGGATACTGATGGCTATGAGCCACCATGTTGGTCCTGGGAGTAGGAGTCACACTCTGGTCCTCTGCAAGAGCAGCTAGTGCTCTGACCACTGAGCTGTCTCCCTGGCCCCAAGATACTTCATATTTACTATTTCTCACTTAGCATCTGCAAGCATTGCTCCTGGAAATATATTTTAGATGTTCTTTTTCTCCCCTACCTCCATACAACAAGGCTTTATTTATCTTCAGTGAGTGGAGAAAGGCAAGCTCACTGGTGCCCCACTTGAGGATGCTGTCATTTAAAGCTACCAGTTCTCTTTAGCTCATCTAGTTGCTTCTTTTCCTCTGCTGTGGCTCTCTCCTCCTCTGCCTGGGGTTTTTGGTAACTGTAGAGCCTGGCACATAGGCCAAGCTGAGGACCAGGGTGGAGCAGCTGAACTTGATGAACTGAGAGACCTGAAGCTGTGCCTGAAGCACATCCTGTTTGAGACCTTTGCCGTGCCTGAAGCTCGACTCCTTTAGAGCTTTTAAAATATAAGTTTCAGTTCTCTTGTATTGGTCAGAAGCTATCTATTTCTGCCTCTGTCTGAAGTTTCTAGCTCTTGCTGCATGTTGCTTTATTTTCCTTCAGTCCATCGACCTGTGCTTTGAGTGGCTTGAAGTTCCTGCATCATGCATATAAGCTTGCTGCGACTCTCCTATGCTCCCGAGCAATCAATGCCATTATCTTCTTTATCCACGACTCTCTCTCTCTCTCTCTCTCTCTCTCTCTCTCTCTCTCTCTCTCTCTCTCTCTCTCTCTCTCTCATTCCTGGCTTCTTTTCCTTTAATTGTTGCTACATATATACACATACCTATTCCTAAATACACATACCATCAGCCCAGTCAGTATAATGTTCCCTGCGTGTATACATGACCTCAGGAGTGATCAGAATGATCAACCTTTTGACTTTGCAGCATGACAAGGTCATTTACAAAGTTCATGATCAAGTTTTTCACAATCGAGTTATAAGAAAACCCTAAAACAAGTCTCATAAGTCTGTTTATGGTTTTTGTTGTTGCTGCTGTTGTTGTTGTTCAGCAAAATTCCAGCTAGCCTGGAGTGTGTGAGCCCTGTGGGCTGCAGGGTAGACACAAATGTCAGACCATTTGTACGTTGCATGGTTATGAGTATAGTTAAGTTTGAATAAACCACTTACTGTTTATACTTTATTCATAGCATGTGTTCTTGGCCTCAGCTTTCTTATTTTCATTTTTAAATTGAAACAATTTAAATAATTATATGACTACAGGAAGTTGCAAGGAAACGCAGAAGGAAGTTCCTTGCACCCTGCACTTCAGCCATTTTAACAGCAGCATCTTGAGTCATTGAGGTTTTGAGTAAACACCAGGAACTGATTGCATTACTCCCAAGGTTGATTTCCATTTCACTGTATGTGCGCACACTTGCAGGGTAAAGAACTATGGGTAGTTCTCTCACACATGTGGCCTTGGAGCAGCTACAGTTGACACGCATGGCTCATCACAGCACTGTGAGCCAGGAGGCTCCTGTCCACTACTCCCCTATTATTTCATCCTCCTCCCCTCATGTCAGCGTCTTACAACAGCTCGTCTGTCTCCTGATTCCGGAACCATTCTTCATGAACGCTAAATGTTAGTTTACAGATATTATAAACATGGGGAGTTATGCCACATACATCCCGAGACAGGCTTTCACACCAATATAATTTTCATTATGTTTATGCAAGTAGTGTTTGGTTTTAAACTCTTAATTTCACACACACACACACACACACACACACAAACACACACACAAACACACACACAAACGCGCGCACGCAGGTGCGCTGTGTGTGTGTGTGTGAGGGTTTTTCTGTGTAGCCTGGCTGTCCCTGTGAATGAAAAAATAAATAAAAAGGTAAAGAAAGGACATGGCTGCTCCTAGGTATGGTGGAGGAGAAAGCTTTTGGAGATGAACGGGAACAGCCAGAGGCAGGGACATCTGTGAGAGTCCAGAGCAGACATGACTAGATTAGGCTGGGCTATGTTGGAGGAGGGGGAAAGAAAGGAAAAGGAGAGAGAGAGGAAGCAGGTACAGCAGCCAGGGGGCCTAAAGGCTACAAGGAGGGCAGGTAACCAAAATGGCTGGATACTATATAAAGGAAAGCAAGCCAGCTCCTCTGAGCTGGAGTTTAGGGTAGAGGGAGAGATATGCTGGTCATACCATGTAACAGGTAGAGACCAAGGAATTCTGGGAGAACAAGGAGGCCAGATCCTCTTTGATGTGTTAAATAGACCCTTCAGCTATTTGTCCCAGGTTTGAAAAAGACCTAACATCCTGGAACTGACTCTATAGATCAGGCTAGCCTCGAACTCAGAGATCTATCTTCCTCTGTCTCCAGAGTGCTGGGATTAACACTGTGTACCCCCATGCCTAGCCACCAGTACTTTATCATAATTAATTTTTTTACTGAATAGTGTTCCATTATGGACATATCACAATCTGTTAACATTCCATCCATTGATGGACATTTGATGTTTTCCTTTTTGGATGTTATGGAGAAAGCTGCTGTTACTAATAGCTGCTAATAAGTTTTCATTTCTCTGGGATGAAATTGTCCAACAATGTAATTGCTAGATTGTACAGCAAGTGTCTGCTTAGTTTTCAAATCAATTACTAAACTATTTTCCAGAATTGCTGTCTCATTTGATAACCCTTTCAGCCACTCTCAAGTGTCTGGGTCTCCCCACACTGTCATCGGGATTTGATGTTATCGTTCATGTTTTATTTTAGCGCGAATGAGTGACATTCTGTGGATCCAGGCCATTCTGTAAGAGCTGACACTATTGACTGGTCTTTGCATTGCCCAACAACCTTCTCTGTACCTTCTTCAATGAAATGTACCATTATGGGGTTTGGGGCTTTGCTCTTTTCTACTTGACTTTTAAAAAAAACTATTGGATTTTGACAGTTCTTTATATGTGGTAGACACAAATCCTTTGTTGTATAACTAATAATTTGCACATATTTTCTCCCAGTCCTTAATCTGTGCTTTATTTTCTTTGCAGTATTTCTTTTCAAACAAAATATTTGGAAATTTTGGTGAAGTCTGATTTATGACTGCCTCGTGTGAATCATTGCTTAATTCTACAGTCTGCGGATTTCCCTCAGCGAAGCACTTTACAGTTTTATAGTTCACGTTTAAATCCATCACCCATGTTTGTCCTCGTTTTTGTGAAATGCTAGATGCAGTTCCAGTTAGTGTTGTTTCTCTGTTTTGCCTTGCAATGTCCAAGTTTTCTTGCAACATGTATTTGTATTTTATCAAAAAGAAATAATGGGTTGGCGAAATGGCTCGGTGGATAAAAGTGCTTGCCGCACAGGTCTGACAACCTGAGTTTGATCCCCAGGGCTCCCATAAAGTTAGAAGGAAGAGAACTGTGCTGGTTTTGTCAACTTAGCACAGGCTGGGCTCCTCAGTTCAGACAATGCCTGTGTAAGATTGGGCTTCAGGAGAGCCTCATTTTCCTAATTGATGGGGGAGGGTCCAGGCCACTGTGGATGGTGTCAGTCTGGGCTGGTGGTCCTGAGTTCTATGAGAAAGCAGGCTGAGCAAGCCTTGGGAAGCAAGGCAGTAAGCAGCATCCATCTACGGCCGGCCGCTGCAGCAGCTCCTGCTCTGTGTGAGTTCCTTTCCTGCTTTCTTACGTGGTGAGCAGTGATGTGGATGTATAAGCCAAGTGAACCCTTCCCTCTCCACATTGCTCTGCTCATGGTGTTTCATCACAGCAACATTAGCCCTGACTCAGACAAGAAGTTTTTTTTTTTTTTTTTTCTGGATGGTCTTCTTTATTTTCTGTTTCCTGC
Source organism: Mus musculus (assembly GCF_000001635.26). NCBI lineage: Eukaryota > Metazoa > Chordata > Mammalia > Rodentia > Muridae > Mus > Mus musculus. Next base: position 25,285,754 of record NC_000080.6, on the reverse strand, counting down.
AGAGTAAGTTCAGTTGCAATATAGTTCCTCGGTGTTTTCCGAAAATATCTTTATTTTGCCTTCACTTTTGCAGGACATCATTGCTGGATACAAACGTCATAGGTAGGCAGCTCTTCTCTCTCTCCCTCTCTCTCTCTTTTTTTAACCAAGTTGAATTTACTTTTAATTCATTTGCTATCAAGTACATGATGTGAATAACAAACTATGATTCCATGTGTATAAAATCTATACATAAGTAATACAAAGGGAAATTTTAATAAGCAAAAAAGATGTATTTATTTACTTACAGGGTTTTTTTTTGTTGCTTTTGTGTTTGTCTTTTTGAGACAGAATTTTTCTGTGTAGCCCTGGCTGTTCTGGAACTCACTTTGTAGACCAGGCTGGCCTCAAACTCAGGGATCCACCTGCCTCTGCCTCCACAGTGCTGATATTAAAGGCATGCACCACCACTGCCCAGCTCTTGACGGTTTTAAGTTTTTATTTCACTTTTAGTTAAAATATAATCACACCATTTCTTCCCTCCAACCATGCTTCTCACACATTATCAAATCATGGCTCTTTTTCTTTTTTCTTTTCTTTTTTTCCCCTTTTTTTTATTATGTATTTTCCTCAGTTACATTTCCAATGCTATCCCAAAAGTCCCCCATACCCTCCCCCCCACTTCCCTACCCACCCATCCCCATTTTTTGGCCCAGGCGTTCCCCTGTACTGGGACATATAAAGTTTGCATGTCCAATGGCCCTCTCTTTCCAGTGATGGCCGTCTAGGCCATCTTTTGATACATATGCAGCTAGAGTCAAGAGCTCCGGGGTACTGGTTAGTTCATAATGTTGCACCTACAGGGTTGCAGATCTCTTTAGCTCCTTGGATACTTTCTCTAGTTCCTCCATTGGGGGCCCTGTGATCTATCCAATAGCTGATTGTGAGCATCCACTTCTGTGTTTGCTAGGCCCCGGCCTAGTCTCACAAGAGACAGCTATATCAGGGTCCTTTCAGCAAACGCTTGCTAGTGTATGCAATGTGTCATCGTTTGGAGGCTAATTATGGGATGGATCCCTGGATATGGCAGTCTCTAGATGGTCCATCCTTTTGTCTCAGCTCCAAACTTTATCTCTGTAACTCCTTCCATGGGTGATTGTTTCCAATTCTAAGAAGGGGCAAAGTGTCCACACTTTGGTCTTCGTTCTTCTTCAGTTTCATGTGTTTTGCAAATTGTATCTTATATCTCGCTATACTAAGTTTCTGGGCTAATATCCACTTATCAGTGAGTACATTTCATTTGAGTTCTTTTGTGATTGTGTTACCTCACTCAGGATGATGCCCTCCAGGTCCAACCATTTGCTTAGGAATTTCATAAATTCATTCTTTTTAGTAGCTGAGTAGTACTCCATTGTGTAAATGTACCACATTTTTTGTATCCATTCCTCTGTTGAGGGGCATCTGGGTTCTTTCCAGCTTCTGGCTATTATAAATAAGGCTGCTATGAATGTGTCCTTCTTACCAGTTGCTATGAATGTGCTATGCATGTGTCCTTCTTACCGGTTGGGACATCTTCTGGATATATGCCCAGGAGAGGTATTGCGGGATCCTCCGGTAGTACTATGTCCAATTTTCTGAGGAACCGCCAGACTGATTTCCAGAGTGGTTGTACAAGCTTGCAATCCCACCAACAATGGAGGAATGTTCCTCTTTCTCCACATCCTCGCCAGCATCTGCTGTCACCTGAATTTTTGATCTTAGCCATTCTGACTGGTGTGAGATGGAATCTCAGGGTTGTTTTGATTTGCATTTCTCTGATAATTAAGGATGTTGAACATTTTTTCAGGTGCTTCTCAGCCATTCAGTATTCCTCAAGTGAGAATTCTTTGTTTAGCTCTGAGCCCCATTTTTTAATGGGGTTATTTGATTTTCTGGAGTCCACCCTCTTAAGTTCTTTATATATATTGGATATTAGTCCCCTATCTGATTTAAGATAGGTAAAGAAAGATCCTTTCCCAATTTGTTGGTGGCTTTTTTGTCTTATTGACGGTGTCTTTTGCCTTGCAGAGCAGCTCTTCTCTTGAAGTGCTAAAGTGTTTCTGTCTCTCTTTTGGTTACATCATTTCTGATAAACTAGTTGCTGTTTTTATTCTCTTTATATGTGTCCTTGTCTTTCAGCTGGCCACCTATGGGACGTCTTTCTTCCCCTCTGGTTTTCCATTACTTTATCATCTCGTGGCTTAGAGTATTTGTCTTGTGTTTCCTATGCGTGGGATTAATTAAGATTCTTGTATCTTTGTATTGACAGTTTTAGCAAACTTGTAAATGTTTCAGCAATTAACTCATTCTTTATGTAACCCTATTTTTAGGTTTCTTTACACTCATAATCCCTTTTTGTCAGAGACTTTTACATAACCCTGGGTATGCAGATATTTAAAATAGGAAAATAAGTGAGACAATGATAATATATCAATAGGTTTAAACTAATTTAAAACAAAATGTATTTAAAGCAATTCTTTTAGATGCACATATTGTTTTTTTGCCACCTATTAAAAATGAAAGCAAATTGGCAACCTGACGAGACGACATGCTTACCTGTTTTTACATAAAGAGCTAAATCATGACTGAATATTCGTTACCGTAGTATGTAGAGAATCTTCAACTGCTTTCAGGACTGATTCATATTTTGATTCACAATTGCTAGTGCTACCAGGTGTTATGGTACATGTCTGCATCCCTACTCCCTGAGACTGAGGTCAAAGGACCAAGGATTTAAGGCCAGCCACAGCTTTATTGTGAGTTCTAGGCTAGCCTGGGCTATGTGAGACCCTGTCTTCCAAAAATATCAAAAGAAAATCAAAACAAAAAGCAGTTGTTGGTACTGAGAATACCGCTTCACATAAATGCATCGGAGAGAATGGTGAGATTATATTTCAGGCCATTTCAGAAATTGTGGGAAATTCTCTCCTAACCCTGAGCCAAAATTCATGTATTGATTTTTAGCGAAAACTTAGCCAGCCACTCAAATAGCAATTTTAAAAATCAAACAAAGACAATGCAATTCAAAGATGGGCTCATTTGATACCTGTTGAGGAGTGGTGGCCGGAAAATAAGAAAAGCCTTTGTCATCCGTAATTAAGCCAGGATGTTTCTATACACGCAGAGAACTTTGTGTTGTAAAAACTCAGCAGCTCACAGCACAGATTCGTTGGGATCTGAGCGGAGGGATTGCAGGCAGCATTTATTGCCACTGTGTACCAAGACGTACGGTGCAAAGTGTTTGTGTGTGTTTGGAAGCAAGGCAGAAGCCGGGTCACAGTGCATCAAGGGTATGTGCTTCTAGAAACAATTCTGACTCACAACACGTTGGCTTCGTCATTCGTTTTTGCTTGTTGTATGTTCAGAACGCTTTTACTGTTGCTTCATGCCAGATGCCACACGGGCTGTGACCGCTGTGTGAGGAGCTGTACTCTATTTAACCCCATGATCTTCTTCCTAGCAGGACAGGACCCTTTCCTGGCCACAAGATCCCTGGCGTCGCCTGCGTTGTAGCCTGGAAACTTCCCACAGGCCAGAGGGCACCAAAACCCCAACTGCTTCACTTTTCTTCCTTAAGGACAACCACGTCAGGATTTTGGGGGTTCTTGGGACGGTAAATCCACCTCTTCTTCTACATTTGGGTTAAACACTGGACCTGTATTCGTTGCTTTCTCATCTGCCTTTCAAGGTTTTATTTTTATAATTTTGATTTTTTTCCCACTGTAGTGAGTGCTGAGTTCTTTTAATTTATTTAATTTTATTTTATGTGCACTGGTGTGAGGGTATTAGATCCCTTGGAGCATGGAGTTACAGATAGTTTTGAGCTGGCTCGTGGGTGCTGGGAATGGGCCTGGCTCCTCTGGCAGAAGAGCCTGTGCTCTACCACTCTGAACTCTCTCCTGCACTCACATGCAGAGTTCTTTATCTGTTTCATGCCTCAGTTTTCCCTGGGTGCTATTTGTAGAGTCGCCACGTCCATTTCTGAAATCTCTTTTCTACCTAACACAGACCCGGCTGTTGAGTGCTTGCCTGTGAAATACCGAGTGATTTGTCCTAACGATCTTCCCACGCAATCCAAAACCTATTTATCTTTCTCTCTGAACTACTTTTAAAGGGTCAAGTACTTCATGGTATCAATTCTGCAGTTAGAGATGCAGGCACCAGTGAGCAGCTTTAAGGGAGAAAAATCCTTCCTTTGGGGCCATTTGATTTTTGAAAAGAAATATTCTGGGGGCTAGAACATTAATACCAGGACCACGGGGAGCTTCAGGTCAGTTTTGCTCAACGCTGTGTCATGTGTACCGCATGCTCGCTTTTCCACCGGTGCAGGTTTTTCCTTCTGGGCCACGTTCTTCATCAGAGTGGTTCTGCCAGGCATTGTGGAGTAAATCCCTCTGAAGCAGCTTGGAAAGACTCAAGTTCTAAAGTCATAAGGATTTCTGAGGGGAGGCTCTTTAAGGTTCAAGAAGTAAAGCCGGGTGTGGTGGTGCACACCTTTAATCCCAGCACTCGGGAGGCAGAGGCAGGCAGATTTCTGAGTTCGAGGCCAGCCTGGTCTACAAAGTGAGCTCCAGGACAGCCAGGGCTACACAGAGAAACCCTGTCTTGAAAAACCACACACACACACACACACACACACACACACACACACACACACACATACACACACAAAGGTTTAGGAAGTAAACATCTCAAAAGTTTCAGGAAGTCCCTGAAACAGATCAGATGCCACTAGGTTTCTCCTTTTGTTAGGTCATATAAGCAACAAGGACTGCTGAGGAGCCTGACACCAGCCAAGGTGCCTAGAAGAGATATTCTATGGGCTGGAGCGAGTGGGTCTGGAAATGAAAATAATAATAATAATTAATAATAAATAATAAAGAGTATTTGAGAGAGGGAAGGAAGGAGAGAGAGAGAGAGAGTGAGAGAGAGAGAGAGAGAGAGAGAGAGAGAGACTGACTCTACAATTTCTCCAGTTGCCTGTAAGCTGGCAGTGCACTCGAGGGCTTTAGCTATCATGAGCCAGCGCCCATCCTGTGCTGGGATGGCAACTCTTATAAGCCAGCATTCATGGTGGAATGGGATTTTGGTGATGCAGCTGTCTTTGAACTTGGGTTCTGCTGTAAATGACCCCTCATCCTCCTGTAAGTAACCTAAATAAACTCAGTCCATCACGTCGGACTTTGGTGGTATCCTTGCTCGGGTCTGTTGTCTATTTCCTATGTGGGATGAGTAGATGTTTGCTCGTGCCTCCCTAGGGACAGTGTCACACAGCAGCAGGAGGGTGCAGGTGTGTAGCCACACAATTTAGGATTTAGGTGAGATCACACCAGACAATGGGAGAGACCATAGCCTCTTACAGGGGAGGGTTGTTTGGGCTTAGCATGGCTAGGGACTGCTTCCCATTGGAGTTCTTCATCTTCTCTATGTCCTTTCTCCAACCCTCCTCTGGGATCGTGTCTAAGGGAAAATTAATTCGGTCATGTGCCCTACCATGCTCAAGTGCTAATAGCTGCATTTAAGGAGCAGTAGTACTTGTCTGGTAGGCTACTGCATGGAGAAAATGGTAGAAGTCTATGCTTCTGTTGGAACTCCCTGCTCCCCAAGTGTGATGGTTAGCATTATTTGTCAATTTGACAGAATTTAGAATTACCTGGGAGAAAGTCCTCTGGGCATGCCTGTGAGGCATTATCTTAATTACCTTAATTGAGGTGGGAGGACTGTCCCACTGTGATTGGCACCTTTCCCTGGCTGGGATCCTGGACTGTATACTTGCAGAAGGCAAACTGAGCAGCAGGGTGCCCACATTCCTGATATGGGGTAAGATGCAAGCAGCCTCTTCAAGCTCCTCCTGCCCTCCCCCCCCCCCCCAATTTGGCCACCACAAGGGACAGTGTCTAGAACTGTGAATTAAAAATAAATCCATCTTCCCTGATGTTGTTTCTGCCCAGTTATTTTACTGCAGTGACAGGAAAAAGCACCAGGTTCTCAGCTCATGTCAGCCTGAAGATGACCAGGAGGGCAGGTGCCAACACCTCTTTGCCTTGCTTGCATTTCCTCAGGGCTCCAGTGACCTGCTGGTTTTTAACAGAGCCCTTAGGCTTCAGAGAGTCTGTGTTAACTTCTCTCATGTGTATAGCCTTTCCCCAGCATGTTTCATTTGGATGGCTATTGCACAGCCTCTAACATTTGACCCCATTTAGTATTTGCTTTGATGCCCTAGCCTCTCTCAGCCTCCTTCTCAGCTGATGGAGGATCCACTGGTGCCAGGCTCCAGCCGTGGTCCTTTGGCTCCTAGAGCTTGCCTGGAAATGGGAGTAAGGAAGCAGGAAGGATGGAGTGGCAGGCTCTTAGGAGACTCTGAATTAATAATATGGCTTTGACCCTAGCTGCTTTCTTAGGGTGTCTGCCAAAAGTCACAATGGGCTCAAACTAATTGGCTGAGGATGCCTGAGTGTGAAGGCAGAAAGCTACTGGGCAGCTGTCTAATGAGACAGACCCCAGAAAAGATGCTGTGAGTTTGGGGCTCGCAAATATCCCGAGAGACTTTGAACAGAATGATGGGCTGTCTGTGGCAAGCAAGAGAAACCATCCTGACTCCAGGAGGCTGAAGTATGACCGAGGCCTGAAGAATTGTGTAAGTTTCACTGTGGCCTGGCACAGTGAGCCAGGGAAGGAGAGGGCCAGATGTTCTGAAGAGGACCCATTAGGGAGAGTAATCTGAGAGAGATGGAACTAGAAAGGAACAAGGGGTTATGAAAAATAGTGGGAGAAGGCAGAGGAGCTTTGTGGGTAGGAGAAAATGTAGCAGAGCCTTGTGAGGATCCCAGGGCCATGAAAATATGTCCCCAGGGCAGGTTTGCTGTGTCCCTCAGTGTCATATGCCCATAAGGTCAGTCCTGGGGCTCTGCTACAGTGCCTTCCTGATAGCACATACTGGAGAGAGACAATTACAATAGCAAAGTGACCCCTCTCTCCACTGATCACAGTAGAGCACACAGTTAATTCAGTTCAGCCCCAGAACAGCACATACTCTGCATAGAGTTGGATATGCCAGAATGGCTGCTACGTTATAAGCCTGGGAGAGGCTAGAAAAGACTGCTCATGGATAGGGTTATTTTGAGATGGTTAAATGTTTTTTAGGAAACCAGTGCCTTCATACCTGCCTTTATTCCCTTTGCCAAAGCCTCTGGCTGCAGAGCCCACTTGGTGTTGCATTTAATAGAGGCAATGTGCCCCTGGGAAAATGAGGCTCTGAGATCCCAGACTGAGCCTTCGAGGAGTTGCAGGAGGTCGAACTGTTGGGGACGTGCCTCCAATTCCACTTCCAAAATTGCAGTGTAAAGCTCGTCAAAGGAGAGATGAAATGAGGATAATCATAATAGTCACAGGGAGGCCCCGTGCTTCTGTACCACTTAGAGGTCAGGAGATGCTTTCTCAGCCATTAACCGCTTGCCCTCGGAGCATCCTCGCCCATCTCAGTGGGTTGTCAGGGAAATCAAAGGTTTCCCCCAGGAAATGAGACTACAGGCATGCCCCACTTTAAGCAAAACCTGCTGGGATCATTTAGGTAAAGAAAGCCTGCCCCACAGAGGAATTTAACGGGGCTATTTGGAATGGTCGGTTTCCCCAGCATGCAAAGCAATAAGAGGCAATTTACTAGAATGCTTGATTGATTGACACATATCTTGTTTAGGACCAGCTGCATGCCTGCAACGTCTCTTGGGTGCTGCTTGTGGTTATTTGTGTTGGGAGAAGAGGACGATGAGTCCAACACAGTTGGAGAGAGGAGAATTTTGTGTGTGTTCATTTTCTGATCTTTTTGTTGGGCATATAGATGTCAGAAACTGCCTTATAGGGGCTGAGGAGATCACCCAGTCAGCAAAGTGCTTGCTCCAGAACCAATGGAAAAAGCTGGTTGTGGTGGCATGTGAATGCTTAGAGACCTGGTTCTGGACAGGTGGAGGCAGGACGATCCCTAGAGGCCAGCCAGCCTGAGTTAGTGACTTCATGGTCAATGAGAGACCCTGTCTCAAAGCACAAGTTGGACAAGGTCCTGAATGATACCTACTCTAGAAGGTGAGTGACTTCTGCTCTCCACCTGTATACACACACTTACATGCAAACTGGCACATACATGATCACATGCACACAGATACACACAAGAAAGAGCCCTGGAGTCCCAAGGTGATCAGTACTGCATAGGGATGCCACTCACCAACTAGGATGGTGCCCTCCTCTGACACCTCAGTCGTAGAACTGGCAAAAGAGGCTGCTTGGTTTTTTGTTTTGTTTTTCTGAGCTCACGGCTTCAGCTTTAACATTCAAACATAGCCCATAGCCATGTTTGCTCTCTAGAGAAAACTTCCTTCACTGGAGGAGAAGGATGGATAGACAGACAGACAGACAGACAGACAGATGTTTGCACGTACACACACACGGGGTGGGGGTGGGGGAATAGGAATATGTAGAGGAATCAGGAAAGGGAGAAGGAGAGGCCCCAGCCATGAGCCTCCAGATGCAGTTCTGCCTATGGGCGAGCTGTCTGGTTGTGCAGAAACTGCATCAGCTTGGGTTTCCCTTACTTGCCATCCAAAGCATTGCGGGTGCAAGATGCACAGGCATTTGCAGAGGTGGTTCAATATGTGTATTTAGAGCTGGGCTGCAAAGAAACAACCACGATTGGAAATACACAAATGCTGACCCAAGGGAGATCAGTTAAATCAATACTGAGATGTCTCTGCTTTGGTTTGAATCTGAAACATCCTATGCAGGCTCATGCCTGGAATCCTGGATTCCTACCTGTTGGCACCATTCTGGGGAGCTGGGGAACCTTTGGGAGGTGGGGGTCTTGCTGGCAGAAGTGGGTGGGTATGTCTTTCAGGTTATTCCTGTCCCTGGCTGCCACTCCTTTTTTCTGCTTGCTGGCCAACCAGGATGTGGGCAGGCTCCACTACATGGCTCAGTCTACATGTCTTTCCCACCACAATGTGCTGGAGTCCTAAAAACAGTGAGCCAAACGAATCCTTCCTCCATTAAGTTGTTTCTATTAGACACTGGATTGTAGCAACAATAAAGTAACGTGTACAGGAATCCATCCAAGAATGTACCATACAACTCCAGTCAGAAGTCTGGCTTTCTCTTCTGAGAAGGAGCTCTGGGTTTTCTGAGTTCCTGAAATATTGGTGCCCTTGTGCACCATCAGAACCAATCAGGCAGCTCTCTGGGGTGGATGGGACATGGGGCAGCCTACTAACCACTTTTCTCATTGTTTTAAGAAGATACCAACAAAAGAAACTTAGAGAGGGAAGGGTTTGACTTGCCTCATAGTGGGAGTGCAGTTTATCTGGGTCAGGAAGCCAGCGGGAGTGTGAGACATCTGGTTACACTGTATCTGCAGTCAGTGAGGCCGACACTGAGGAATCCCAGGGCTCAACTGACACTCTTCCTTTTTTTTCAGATCCTGGAATGGTGACACTTCCACACTTAAGGTGAGTCTTCCCTCCTCAATGAATTGATTCTAAAAACTCCTTAAATAAAACTCTAATCACATGTTATTTTTAAAGGCTCCGTTGACACATCATAGATGGCTATGGGGCTCATTCAGTGGAGTACTATGCAGCAACAAAAAGAGTGAGCTACTGATACTAGCAGCATGCTGAGCAGAGTGCCATGCTAGATAATGAAAAGGGGGTCTCTCTTTCCTTTCGTCTTTTATGTCTTCTTTCCCTCTTTATCCCCCCTTGCTCTCTCTCTCACTGCTCGCTTCTCTCCCTCTTCCTCCTTTCCTTTTTTCTTTGAGACAAGGTCTGGCTATGTAGCCAAGCTGACCTGGACCTTGTTATCCTCCCGTAGTTTCATCAAGAGTGCTGGGATTGCCTGCATCCGTAACAGCCTTTAAGGGACACAGTTGTGGCAGTAGAGAACACACTAGAGATGGCCAGGGCTTAAGGGTTTAAAGGAAGGTATAGCTCTGGAGGGGTGGCAAGTAGGACTTCCTTCCTGGTGACCAGACAGTTCTGAATCCTGTTTGAGGTAGCAGCTACAGCAGCCTATACATGCTAGAGATCCTGATAGAGCCAGTCACCAACTGATGCCCAAATTCATGTAAATAAACTCTGGTAAAGGCCGAGTGAGGGCCACTGTGCACTGCGTTCTCCCATGTCAGTTCCTGACTTCTGCCATCATGCTGTACTGTTTAAAGGGGACTACAGTGACTACCCTGTCAATGGGAATTCTCTGTGCATTTGTTTAACTTCTCAATCTAAAAATTGGCTTTAGATGCCGGGCATGGTGGCGTACACCTTTAATCCCAGCACTTGGGAGGTGGAGGCAGGCGGATTTCTGAGTTTGAGACCAGCCTGGTCTACACAGTGAGTTCCAGGACAGCCAGGGCTACACAGAGAAACCCTGTCTCAAAAAACCAAAAAAAAAAAAAGCAAATGATGTATATAATATCTTCCTTCCTCCCTCCACTCCATCTTTCTTTCTCTTTTACTTTCTTTCTCTCTCTCTCTCTGTCTTTCCCTCCCTCCCTTCCTTTCTTTCTCTTTCTAGAAATATAAGGCATGCAAGGCACACAGGCTCTGTATCCAGAAACGTTTGCTCTCTTTCCACGTCTCTCCAGATTATGTCTTGAACCTGAATGGAAACCCACACCTGTCATCATCCCCCAAAGCCTGTGCCACCAAGTTCTGCTCTTTTCTGCCTCAGTTTCCACTTGCTTCCTTCTCTGCTTCCAGCTGTGAGAAGGAAGGAGAAAAGGAGGCCAGACAATACCCAAACTCAAATGTGTTGCTTTTGTATCAGACAGTGGCCCAAACCTCACCGCCTGGAGAGTCTCTGTTCTAGGAGGGGGAAGCTACGACCATAACTCATGTCAGGTTCTGGGCTGGCGACAGTGTGCACCACCACTGTGGCTAAAGAACATACATAGCCATCGCATGGCCCGTGGCTAGAATATGTTTCAGTAGAGTAAATTCACTTCCCACTTGGAATGGTGTTTTCTGTTTCCTATTAAATGAATAGCCTCAGAGCATCTTGGGGAGAGTACATAGCAGGCTGGAGGGCTTCCACTCCTCATGGAGAAGTGTGATTGCCACAGTCCTCTCCCAGGATGGAGGGAGCGGAGAGAGGGCTAGAGTCCCAGTGTGTGGGTGAGTTCTCAGAGTGAGGGAGAAGTGGAGAGATGAGCTACTTTGAGCCCTGGTAGAAAAAGGAGGGGCATCCGCCTTCCACAACTCTGATTTGGGCTCAGTTCAGCTGTGTGTTAGGATTTGACCTTGTGCATTTCCTTCTGGGCTCTGTTTCCTCTAGTCACTGGCTGTTAGTCTCCTCTACATTTCACCTTCTGTGGCTTTGAACCCTCTTTCAGAACCTGGAAATATGGTAAGGACGTGGAGGGATACTGGATGCTTTTTGTCATTGTTTGAGATAGGGTTTCTGTATTTCAGGCAGGTGCTGGACTCACTATGTAACCCAGACTGGCCTTGATTCACCATCCTCTACCTCAGTCTCCTCAGCTAGGAACACAGCTGTATGGCAACGCATCAGCCAAGATCCAACTCAAACATCTCGCTCCCTCACACCAAATCAATACTTCGGCTGATCCAGTTGGTGTAGAAGGAAGAGACTGGACAATGGTTGGGGTGAGGGTGGGGATCGAAATGTATATAACATTTCTTCAGCAAACATCATTGAAACTTCCTGCATTGTTGTAGGTATTTCCTTAGTTGCTTCTTGTATAGGGCGTATAACCCATGCCTGTCAAGGGACTCAAAATTTTATGGAGGACAGATGAGAAGATGAGGGGAATGTTGAAAGGCATCATGGGAATGGAATTCCCCCCCAGAGAGTATCTCTTCAGAGAACGTATTTTCAGAGAATATCTCACCAGAGAAGGTACCTTCAGGGAACGTCTCCCCAGAGACTGTCTCCTTAAAGTTCTCCTCAGAGTCAAGCATGTCTTCACCTAAGGGAGGAATCAGTCTGACTTCTGATGTAGAGGTTCCAAAAGTGTCCTATATTGGGTGTGCTTTGCTTAGCCACATAAGGTATGTAAGAATTATCCGTTCCACTTGCAGAAATGAGAGAGAGGCTTTCCTCAAACACTTGGGACTTGGATTCTGAAGATCTCAGGATCACATTTTACTACAGTGTTGACTCAGTGAGTGGCAGTGGTACTGGGGCGTGGGGGGTGCAGAGGGCGCAGGGGCATGGAGGACCTGGGGGTGCCTGGGGGAGCAGGAGTGTAGGGTGCGGGTTTCCCAGCTCTGCACTCTGATATCCTGATTGTGGCCCCCACCTGAGAGTCACTGAGTCTGGCTGCTGTAGCATACAGGGTCGCCAGCAGGTTTACAGGGTTCCACTCTTGGCTAGGAGGGGGAGATCTGTCACAGTCTCCATCCTGGGGAGCCAAGGTATGTTCGGGTCCCTCGGATGAACGCAGAGGTACTAAGAGTCCTCTCCAACCTTGGCAGGTGTGCCCTCCATCTCAAATAGTTTCCCTCTTCCTCTTTGCAAATCTGAGAAGTCTCCCAGATCCTCCCGCTTATTAACAAGGCGCACAGCAGGCTGTGCTTAAAGTTCAGAGCGCCATAGGATACAGAGCCTTAATTAATCTCAGTCCCTTAGTTCTAGAACAGGGAGAGCAATTATAATTTACTGTCGGAAAACCAATTTGGAGAAGCGGTGGTTTTCATGCCCCTGATCAGAGTGCCACAAAATGCCACTTCCTGTCCCTGTGCCTCCTACCAGAAGAGCAAGACCTTTAGTTGCCACAAGCCTCGGAGAGGGGGTGGCATCAGGGCACATTAGGCAGAGGAACCTGGGTGTGGGTGCCAGTCCCTTAGTGCCTCTTGCCATCCTATCTAATCCGAGCTCACAGTCCGTCCCTGATCTGCTCTTCCTTCCAGCACTGCAGTGTGGGGTTCCAGGGTCACCTTTGGTCCTCTGCCCCAACTTCTTCCCTGTTACTGTCCTACCATTCCAGGCCACCCCAGAGCTTCTACTTTCCCGGAACTTTCCATTCATCTCTTATTTTCTCTTTGCTCAAGGTCAGATTGCCATCACATCACAAAGAACATGAGAGGCCAGTCCTCATGCCTTAACAGATGAATTCCTATCACGCCATCGCAGCTGACATGCTGGGCCAACAAGCAGCCCATGTGGAGGGAACAGCTGTGCCTCCCAGTGTTTATGGTACTGTCTGCCCGGCTGGCCACTGGCCCCAGATCTCAGAACCAGAGCTCAAACAGAATGGGCAGTATGTACTGATATCATGTGCCCGAGTGCATGCATGAGAGAGAGAGAGAGAGAGAGAGAGAGAGAGAGAGAGAGAGAGAGAGAGAGAGAGAGAGAGAGAGAGAGTTTAATTTTATAGAAATAGTCTAGCCACCTGTAGATACCCATGTGGAAAAAGTTGATGATGGATGATGGCCTCCCTCCCTCCCTCCCTCCCTCCCTCCCTCCCCCTCCCTCCCTCCCTCCCTCCCTCCCTCCCTCCCTCCCTCCCTCCCTCCTTCCCTCCCTCCCTCCCTTCCTTCCTTCCTGGGATTGTAGACTGTGCTAATATTGGGGACATTGAAATGAATATATCTAGACTGGGGATGTAGCTCAGAATGTCTAACATGTATGAGATCAAAAGTACAAGATCCAATGTCACAATAAAGACAGTGAAATGGGCACAGCATTGTTTCTGGAAGTGCCTACCACACAGTGTTATGAGAGGACCCAAAGCTTGCTGAGGGTTTGACAGGGCAGCAGAAGCATGGGGTGGGGTTGGTGACCCTAGGGCAGGGCATGAATTTCTCTGTTCTGATCCCCAGCTCTCAGGTGGTACTAACTGCCCCCTTCCCCGCCTCCCCCCGACCATGGAAGGAGGAGCCATATTCTGGAGCTCACTGAAAGGTCACCACCTCAGATGAGGGAGTCTGCATTTGATATCCACCTATTTTCTAGACAAGGAAGGTTCTAGAGGGGCAGGGCAGGGGGAGAGCCACGGGGTTCACAGTGTTTATGTGGTACGGAGTGACAGGGAAGAAACAGCTAGAAGGAGATGCTCAGAGTTTAAGGGGTCTGTGGGAGGGAGAAATAAAAAGCAGTTTCCTAGGGGCACAGAAGAGGTCACAGCTAGGCTACCTCCAGGAGTTTGGTAGCCAATAGAACTCAGGGCAGGAAGCAAGAAGCAGCTTTAGGGATAAAGAGGCCACTGAAGAACTGATGGGGGCAACCCTAAGAGCATGTTCTCAGCTAAAACAGAAGCCTGGCTCCTCAGGCCACTGACTTAGTATCACTTTGTCCTCCACTGAGCCTGGGCAGAAGGTTATGTGGTACTATGGACAAAGCTCTGTCTTGAGTTTCTCAGCTCTGCCACCAGTTTGCTATGAGCACACATAAGAGACTCCAACTCTGTGCCTCAGGTGACTCGTCTACTTGCTCTCTCCTGTCCCATCTACCTGCCAGGGTCCGGTTCAAGGGTGCGTGACCACGAGAGACCAATCATAGTTCAATCCTGAACATCAGGAAAGATGCTGGGTAGATGCCATTGACAACTGGGAGCCTATAGGATCCTGGAACCTTTATCTAAATAAAAAGATCTCAGGCTTATCTCATGTTGGGGACCAAATTCACTCCCATTTTACAGGAAAGACAAGTAAGGCTGGGAGAAGCCAGACACTCTGTCCAAGATCACACAGCAGATAAGTGGCGGAGCTGGGCTACGAACCTGAGCAGTGTGGCTCCCAAATTCTTATGCTTTCTTTTCTGCATGGGGGACAGTCTCCTTACAAAACTTTCCAGGTTCTGTTTGTAGTAAGTCTGTGTAGGCAGGCCCACAGCAGGTGTCTTCCAGCCAGCACCCTGGACCCACTCCAGTTAGACTCTCCTTCCTCCTGGGTACACTGCAGCTCTAGTATATAACATCCAGGCCTCGGCCCTCCCTCCCTCTTCCTCAGTGGGCAGAATTGTGGCCAGGAGCTTGGAGACCCCAATCAGTACAGACAGTGATGTCCAAGCCACACTGATTGGCAGATGGAAATTTGCATACATAATGTAATTTGGCCCAATTGAATCGTAGATGAAACGAGTCACTTGACAAGCAGCAAGCACTCTGCCGGGTGACTGGGAAGACAAGAGGCCCTTGAGATGCCCGGAGCGAAAACACACTTTTGTTTTTGAAGGAGATGGCCATTTCCCAATTCCACATTCTAGCAGCCTCCACACTCCCTGCTCCCGTTCGCCCCCCCCCCCACACCGCCCCCACCACCCCAGGTCACAGCTGGGAGCTGTTGAGATTAAGAATTTATGGGCAATTAGCATTTAAATCCTAGGCAGCACAGTGAGCATGCTCGGGGTACAGGTGGAGCAGCTGCCGGGCAGGCTATCTTCCTCTGTTGGGCAGGTGACTGGAAGCCAAAGGCTAGGCTTTGAGTCTGAGGTAGGACCCCACACCTCTATCCAGTTGGGAAGGTGTGCTCTGGGGTTATGAAGAGAGCAAGTGGCTTGTTTAGGACAACGTGGGTCTGTATTCTAGCCCATGCACCTGCTTCTTGACTATGTGAGCTTGAGTACCTGGCTCCATCGCTCTCTGCTTCAGTTTCCCCCTTCATAAGATGGGGAGCATGTTCTGCCATCATTTTCAGATTACTCCACGTACCAAACTCCTCACTGCCCCACGGTATTTGCACAGGTTGCAGAAGAGCTTTCGAGCTACTGGCTCCCAGGCTCCTGGATTATCTATTGGCCGCTAGCACCGTGAGCAGGGGACACCTCTACGCTGCATGGCAGAGTGCTCACAGAGAGGGACAGCATCCTTCTTCATGTGCTGTTAGAGGTAGGGTGGCTGTATGGGGTCCTTGGGGTTCCCCCAAGTCCTCCCTGCCTCTCAGATCTCTGGACCCAAGCTGCAGCATCCTACCAGGGTTGGCCTTACCTCTGTGTATCTAAGGTATGTCCCTCACATTTATCCAGGGTCCCCTGGACAGGAGTATGTTGTAGACAGTGGGCTCCTAACGAATGCACCAGAACCTTGTTTGGAATCTCAAAGCTGCTGTTCCTCACACGTGGTTCCTTAAGGAACACAAACGACGGAGCTCTGTGGGACCCTACTCCTAGATGGAGGAAGCCTAGGGCAGGGAACAGAGACCTATGGGAATGTACCAGATACCTTCGTCTAAGGTACTACATGACAGTATCCTGCACATTTCAGGCACTTTGAAGGCTAATTGGATAGCAAATTGTGGGCAAATAGATGGCCTCATAGCTCATAAAGCACAGCCATTTCCAGAAAAGACGTGTGAGCAAAGTGTGTGTGTCAGGAAATCTTTGGAACTTGTGGGTTTTCTTCTTCTCTCTTGAACCACCTGCAAGTCTTTGGGGGTGGAGGGGCTACCCTGGGGTAGCTCACAGCTTTGTGCAGGCTGAATCCATGTGGCTGTGGGAGAGACCGGTACTCAGCAGGTGTGTTTGAAGGGCAGGTATCAAGAATGGGACGGACTGGGCAGTACCTGGAGTCATCCCTGGGACAGATCCCCAGGCCCGTATGGGCGGGATTATTTAGATCAGGTTATCCAAGGTTGGAAGAGCTCTGAATGTGGGTGACATTATTCCATGGGCTGGGCTCTCAGACTCTACAGCAGGGAGAAAGTAAACTTGAAAATAAGCACTTCCCCATCTCTGCGTGTGCTGTGTGCCTAGCTGCCTTGTCTTCTGCTCCCCAGCCCCCACACCTTCACCTGTAATGGACTACACCCCAAGACTGACAGAGACTAATATTCAGGGACATTTTGTCACAGCGATGAAGAGTGTAACTTACAAGCCCTGGGTGGATAGCAAGGCCTCGATTGGGAATGGCCTGCTCCCCATTACAGCTGCCTCTCCCACTCTCTACCCAGAAGCCGGTCTGTAGGGGTTTCTGGGAATCAAGAAAAATCCCTCTCCACCCCCATGCCCCTGTGGCTCTAAGGAATGCTCTGGTCTGTGTAGGCTCAGTCCTTCTCGGTGGTCTTGAGAGAGTTGGGGAGGCTTGCTATTAGAGGCACCGAGTTCTGCCACCCCCACCTGAAGCCTGACAGGAATTTGGGAGGGGCAGGGGTGGCAAAAGAGCCCAGTGCAGCCTCTGCTGAGGCAACATGTTGAATTACTTTGCAAACATCTGGGGTCCACCCACACCGGGTACACATCTTGTCCCCAGCGCCATTTCCCCGCATGCGGGGGCCCACATGTTCCTTGGCCAGCCTAAGTGGGCTGCACGTGCAGCCAGCTCACGCTTGTGCTGTTTGCTAATATTTCTTTGATGTCAATGAGCCTCCTAAGCCTGCTGCTGCCGTCCCTTTGAAGCAGGACATCGTGTTTTGCCAAAAGTCAATGAAATGCCTTAGTAGAACAGAATGGTTTAATTCCTGCCTCCAATACAGGGCCGAGAAGGTTCAAACAGGCTCCCGCCCACGCCTCAAAGATGTCCCAAATGGCCTAAAAGAGGCCACCTCAGAGGCCTTCTGGTCTGACTGCTGGCCTTGGAGCTGGTTTTTGCACAGAAGCTGTGTTCTCCTCCACTGAATGACACACCCCACTGCCTGCCTTCCTCTGTACCCTTGGCCTCTTTCCGCATTCCCGAGTGGTCTCTCACCTTGACCCACTGTTTCTCCTCACATAGAGCTGGCATTGCACTTTGGTGTATCCATTCTATTCCTTGTATAGCTTTCCCTGACTCTGAGGTACCTGGCCCAGGGAAGGAGAATTCCACTGTGCAACTTTTTGTGCTCAGTCAATTACTCATTCATTATTTCTTTCACCCCATGGAACTTTGTTGAGCTGGGTGCTGGACAGAGGGGCGAACAAGCCTACCATCAGCACCGGGAGAGCCCCAGCCACACCACAGCCCTTTCTGCATCTACCAGTCAAATTTTCAGCTCCACCCTCTGCATGGCTGTCCTTCCTCTGGGACTGCTAACATTCCGAAGCCGTGCGAGGCTGGCTTTTTCTCTCCAGGTGCCTGGCTAGGGTTGAACTCGCCTGGGCCGGAACTTCAGCTTACACGTCTCCAGGTTCTACTTTGGGAGAGCCCAGGGCTTGGCTCACAGTTTGTGCTCAAGCATTTAAAATCAAGTTTATTTACTTCTGAGCTGTGATGATTTACTCAAAGTCTGGCTAGGACTTTAAGAGGCGAATGAACCAAATGCACACATGTGCCCAGACAGCTGGTCAGTGTGCATCCCCATGTCCACACACCTTGCACATAGGCCCCAAGGACAGTGAGACAATAATAAAGTGATTCAAGGAAGTTCCTGATCTCAGATCCTAGCTCTACCATCCTAGGCTGTGATCTCAGGAAATTTGCCTACTCCCCCCCCCCCCCAGTCCCATTTGCAAACAGGATATAAAAATAGCATATACAATCCCAGTTGCAAAAGGAAAGGGTATAGACACTACATGGCACCTGACAAAGGGAAGGTCTTTGCACACCCTTTCCACGTGTGTGCTCACACAACATCATGCAAAGCAAGGAAATAGATTGTGCCACTGAGAACTGGCAAGGCAGGGGACAGGGAGGGTCACCGTCAGGCTGATGTGAAAGGAATTGGAGCTGGCACTGTGTGATGCTTTAGTTTTTTGGTGACAGGGTTAAGCGCATGGCCTGCTGGGGCTGGCAGGGCACAGAAGAGGTTTCATCTGCCTGAAGAAGTGGCTGGGGGCCAACAGCAGCCCCTCATCCTCCTGACAGGCCTTTGCAGAACAGAAACTGGCTGGCTTTTGTCTCTGCCGTGTGGCCTTTTCTATGAAGAGATAACGGAGGACAATTAATCTAGCAATTGGGAGCAACCTTTGATGCTCCAGTAATTTCTCTGCCTTATAATTATGGGACAATCAGGGTTTTGCAAGCTCCCAATTAAATCAGAGCCAGACCCAGTGACTGTCAGAAAGTGGACACTGTAGCCAGAGGGCAAGGGGGACCCAAGGAGGGTGATAACCTGTGACCCCAAGGAAATCCAGAGCAAGCAGGGCAGGAAGAAAGGTCCTGAGCTAGAGAAAGAGCCTCCCCTGAGTGGCAGCTTGGAGACTTGCAGAAAGCACAGTGGGTGGAAGAGGGTTTGGCCAAAGCATCTGACCTGGTGTTTACAGGCTCCTTGAAGGAACAGGATCTTGGCAGGGCTGTTTGCCCTGCTTGGTACATCCTAAACTAGCAGCCTGCCCCAAGCTCTATCTGGGAGTGCCTGTCATTAGGGTTGATTCCCTGTCTGCTCTGTCTCTGTGTCACTGAGAGCCACAGGCCAGGTCTAGTCTCTGCTGTGGTGAGAAGTCAGCCTTATGGTCATTACTCATAAGACCAATGCACAATGGCTCCTGCTTAAGCACCACTGAAGAGAGAGAAAGGTGCAGCCACCCTTGGCAGGGCATCCCTAGTTTCTCCCACCAGGAAGGTCCTTGTGGGTCTGTGCAGGGCACTGTGCTGGCTCTGTCAGCATTCTTCCTCTGCCTTGAGATCACCTACTCATTCGAGGAACTCCCTTGGGATCTCCTCATCTTCCATATTGCATCCATTTGTGGGGTTCTGCAGGTCTCCAAAACAGCTTTTGACAGACCCACAGCTGCCCAGACCAGACATGGCTGTGCTCTTGAAGGAGGAGGAGACAGTAGAATGTGAAACAGTATTTCCTTGCTGCAATCTCCTTCATTCAGCCTCATGGACAGAGACCAAACTCACCTCTGCTCACTACGCAGCTGTAGCCCTTACCCCAGCACCTCTGTCCCCAGCTCTGACGGAAACGGATGGGTGAGAGCTGGCATCCCAAGGCACAGATATCTTAATCTGGGGAAAGCTAGGAGACCGCCCCCCAACCCCAGCTGCTCCTGCTTATTGACAGCACTGTTTCTAGGTACTGGGCAGCTCTGTGATAACTACTGGGTCGTCTGGAGTACCTGGCTGTACCTGGCCTGCTTTCTTTTCAGGCTCTTGGCAGCCCTCATTGACCAATCCCATTTTTATGTCTGAAAACCAAGACAAAAAAAAAAAAAAAAAAAAAAAGATGCACTCCTTTGGACAATGGGAAAGCTGCATGCCTGCATCCTACTGATTTTGGGGTCCTCCTGCATAAACTCTGCAGACATGTCAGAAACAACAAGAAAGGTCCCCCTGACTAGCTCAGATTCTGGTGACACCCCAACATGTGGACGTGGCTTGTGCCATGCCTGGCCTTGCAGGGGAGGTGACTGTGTCAGTTCAGCAGAGCGAGCACTGGAGAGGCCATCTCTCACCTTTCCTTTATGAATGGAGAAGCTGAGGCCCAGAGAAATAGATCCACACACAGAAGGCCACTCCTCTGTGTAGCTGTGGTGTAAACAGAAACTTGAGCAGTGATACTGAGCTTTGGGGATATGGGTAAGAACTGCAGGAGACAAAATAGCCTGGAGCAGATGAACCGGTAGATGCGGACTGGCTGTGGGCAGTGACGGGAAGAGGGGGGCAGTAATGGGTGACTTCCTAACCTGTACTTTTGAGTGTGTCTCTGTAGCTTCCTGTGGGAATTAGTGGTGAGTGTAGACCATCACGAGACATGGTGCTGGCCCATCACAGGGTGCTGTCGCGTGCAGGTTCATGGTCAGCATATGAAGGGCACCTTGTTACAAAATCCAACTCGTTTCTCAGATGCTTCATCCCGTACCAAGTGCACACTACGGCCAAGGAGCCATCCATTCTGTATCCCACTGAGGGTGTCTCCCAAAGGGGGAGACTATCGATTTTTAAAAGCTGACACATAAACTTTAAGCTATTTGCAGTGCTCTCTGGTCCTCACTGTGGCTCAGTAGGAAAAGACAGCCATTTCAGTCATCCACAGACAGACTAGGCAGTAATAAACTCACCTCTACAAGGCCAGCACATGGCCTGCTCTGTAGCAGACCCTTCCACTCCCTGAATGGCTGCTGTGTGTCTCCTCATCATCACCAGGGCCCTGTGGTACCTGTGGAGCACAGGAGTGAGGTGGAGGCCAGGAAAAAGATCTGTGTGGAAGAGCAGAATTGAGCACCACAAACTGGTTCTGGCCTGTGCAGCTCCTTAGCTGGCTCACTCCTTGAGCTCTCCGAATCCAGGATCACCATCTATACAGTGAAGGAGCAGTGGGACAATTTGGAAACTTGCTGTTATTGACCAAGAGCAACTGTGGGGAGGTATGCAGGTTCGAGGCTCAGGAAGTGGACAGGCACTTAGTGGCGTGATTGTTATGGCCATACCAATCATCTTCATCTCCGTGCCCATAGATTAGGTCGGCGCTCAACTTTTATCAGAGAAGTTTCCTTGTACAGTTAATGGTGGTTAGAACAGAATCTCAATATCTGATCAAAGTGCAAAGAATATGTCTATGGAGCACTCAACTACAAATGCCACACTTGTCTCCCTCCTTTCCCAAGGCTCAGCGATCATCTCCGAAGAGGAGGCGGAAAGATTCTAAAAGGTTGGGAAGTAACAGAATAGTGTCATAAACCTCTCTCTCTCTCTCTCTCTCTCTCTCTCTCTCTCTCTCTCTCTCCCTCCTCCCCTCTCTCTCTCTGTCTCCCCCTCTCCCCCCCCCTCTGTGTAAATATGACCAAAATACAATGCATGGAGTTCTAAGAAGTTGATAAAAATTATATTAAAATTATCCATATATTAGGAAAAATAAGAAGACTACAACTACATAAGCTTATTGATGTCTTTTCTTTGGAGGAATGTGCAGTAGAGTAAATGCTCAGTAGAGTATGCATGTGAGCATAATGCAAAGCTGAGCAGGTCACATTGCTCACGAGCCACATGACTTAGAAGAAACTGTAGCGACTCCTTTTCATTGCCTGCAGGAGATCCCCAAAACCCAGCCCCTTGCTCGAACCTTTTTTACCACCATCTCCCCATCAATATCTGCCCTTACCAAGTCTTCCTTCTGCTTCCTGCTCCCTCCACCTCCTTGACTTGGGATCATCTCTTTGATTCCAACCGCTGCCTGGTGTCTCTTTCCTCTCTTAATAGAATGCCTGTTGAGCTGTAATGTTACCTGTGATTCCAGCACTTGGAAGGTAGAGGCAGGAAGATCAGAATGTCAAGGCTATCCTGGTCTATATAACAAGCTTAAGGCCATCTTAATATGAATCTTTCATATTTCAATCATCAAAACAAACAAAGAGTTTGAATAAAAATGTTTTTAGCTCTGTCTTAGTTAGGTTTTCATTGCTGTGAAGAGACACCATGACCAAGGCAACTCTTATAAAGGACAACATTTAATTGGGGCTGGCTTACGGGTTCTGAGGTTCAGTCCATTATCATCATGGCAGGAAGCACAGCATGGCCCAGGAGGAGCTGAGAGTTCCACATTTGATTTGACTGCAAACAGGAGAAGGCTGGCTTCCAGGCAGCTAGAATGAGGGCCTTAAAGCCTGCACCCACAGAGACACACTTCCTCCAACCAGGCCATACCTTCTAAGAGTGCTACTTCCTGGGCCAAGTGTATTCAAAATATGACAAGCTGAAAAGTCAATTTAAAAAAAAAACCCAAAAAACCTTGCTCAAGAACTTCAGAGGTGAGCAAGAGTTCACTGAGAGTGTCAAGGCCCAGGTCTTCCTTTTCTGCTCTAACATTCTCAGATATCTGGCATGTATGTCCTTAGAATGATTACTTTACAATCTCAAGAGAGCTGCTGCAGCCCCAAGCAAGCCGTCAGCTCTGTGTTCAAAGCATGAAGGAGAGGGAACTATCTCTGATCAGAAAAGTGGGTCATTCAGAAGAGTTAACATTCTGAGTCTCTCATTGGCCAGAGCAGAGCATGTGGCCACTTCCTTCTCTAAGACAAGAAGGGAAAGCAAGTATCAGTCCCAAATAAATAAGAGAAAACCAAACACATGTGGCTTGATTAGCAAAAAAAAAAAAAAAAAAAATGGAAAACGGATTTCACTGAGGCAGTTCTGGTAACTCTCTTGACATACCCCTCTGAGACAGAAATTCTCTCAGTTCTTAATCTTACCATATTCAAATGGCTGATTCTACTGAAGCCACCAACTCATCATATATATTGTTTACTTCCTCTTTGCTACGACAAAATAGTTGACAGAAATCACTTTAAGGAGAAAGGATTTTTTTTTCATCATAGCAGCGAAGGTGTTGCCATGGGTGTGGGGTCAATCCACTGTGGCAGGAGACTACTGCCCTAGCCCCTCACATCTTGATGGAGCAAGAAGCCAAGTCCTAGACTCATCAGAGGAGAACTATGTCTGCTGACTAGGTCTCGTGTCCCAAAGATTTCATAACCTCCCCCCAAAATAGAGCTACTACCTGGGGGTCAGGTGCAGACTCCCCACCTCCCCATGTGTGTGTACATGTGCGTGTGTGCTGGAGCCATTTTACAGTACAGCTGTAGCAGTCCGAACCTGGCCTCTACAGGTTCATCTCATGCAAAATGCATCCAATCCAAAGTCCCCACAATGTTCCAACACTGTCCAAAAGCCCAAAGTGTCTGATGAGACTCAAGGTGGTCTCCTAGCTCTGAGTCCTTGTAAAATTAACCAAAGAAAACAAACAAAAGCCCCAACTTTCATGTTAATATCCAATGGCGTGCAAAGTCCCCAACACTAGCACTCAATGTTAATACCCAACGGCGTGTCATAGACATTCCCACTCTATAAGGGAAGAATGGGAGGGACAGGGGTGGATCAAAGCAAGACTAAATCCATTGGGGGAAGCTCCCAAACCTGTAGCTTCTGTATTATCAAGTGTGAGGTTTGTTTTTCTCTTAGCCGTTTATGAGATCTTCACTTGCATGGGCCCTCCCTCCGGCACTCGGGTGGCAACTACTCTTCCCTGGTTAATCTCTACTCTCTTTGCAGGATGAGATGCTCCATATTAATGCAATCAGCGTGCTGCTTACGCTGATGGCTTCTGAATGCTGCATCTTACTCACACAAGAGAAGCCTCTATGTCAACATTTTAAGCATTCTTTTGCATTTTCTGATGGTTCTGTTATGACTTAAGTCCCTTTTTTCCAATCGGATCTATGTGGACTTAATGGCAGAAAGACAAGGGACCATCCTTATCTTTCTAGATGGCTATCTTGTTTCATGTTGCTGAGTGATGTCTCTTTCTCCTCATAATTCAAATATCATCTTAAATATATGTGAATTTTCAGACGCCTCCTTGCCCCTGGTTTCCAGGTTTGCAGAATGAGAATGCTGAGTTGAGATTGTCCCAAAGGCTCATGACATAATTGCTAGTCTACAGAGCTGTGTATGATACTTGTTTCGTGCCCAATAAATGCTACCCACCATTCCTACGAACGCTTCCAGAGGGATTTGACCTGTCTGACCTAGTTGTGGACATCACATTTTATGCTTTAGTAGATATGTCAGTCTGGATTCAAAGTGACAAATAAGAGAATCAAACCTGTAGACTGGAGAAGGAAGTGGACCTACTGAAGATTGTATCTGCTCAGAATTCCCTATTCTTCCTTTAATATTATACCTCATTTTTTCCTATTTGATTGCATTGGCGGACACAATGTTTAATGATATTTTTCATGAAGAGCATTGTGGGAGAATGCTGTACAACAACCCAGATTCTCACTGTGCCTATAGGGTGCCCAGGAAGAGGGTAGAGGTGCAGCCAAGATGGCAGTGGAGCCAAGGTGCTGCTCTGTTCTGGCCCTGGGGAGCAGTCCTGAGGACCGCCATCACCGCAGCTCCATGGAGTCAGATTCCATGAAGCATCTGCTTGCTCTCTCAGTTGTCCTCACTTGAATCTCATGTGGGGCACCTGGCTTGTAGACCTGCTGTCCCTAAGCTATGTTAGCTTGACTGTTTTGCTTGGAGGAGGCAAATCCACGGTGCCCAAAATACTCCTAACACAGTGGAGTATCCAGTGGACATTGGATAACCCCAAATATGTCAAAGGTCTATTATAAACTCTGTCTATACAGAGAAAAGATGTTCAAGCTGGTAAGATGAGATGACACCTTTAATATCTAATTATGGGTGAGTTTTTTTTCCTGGAGATTTCTTATCTCTTCTTAGATACAGGCTTAGTTGGCTGTGTTGAGAACTTCTGTTTTTATTTTTGGATAGCACTAATATAGATTAATGTGGAGAGAAGAAGAGTCTGCCAAATATGGCTTCTCCCACCCAAGAATGGCAAGCATCTTTCTGGCTAGCTTAGTCTTCATTTATGCTCTCCAGAAGATTTAGACGTATTTCCCTCCATAGATAAGTTGCATCCAGTATAGACTAGATATCTAGACATTTTATCTTTTCTCACTTAAGAGAGTTCTTTTCTCTTTTTGAATTGGCTATTGTTCTATGTAAGAAAGCCACTTTTTTGGGGTATAAATTAATTTATATTAAAACTCTCTTAGTTAAGTCAGGGTTGTGGCACACACCTTTAATCCCAGCAGGTGCCTCCCTTCAGGAAGCAGAGGCAGGTGGATCTCTATGAGTTAGAAGCCAGTCTGTTCTACATAGTGAGTTCCACAACAGTCAGAGCTATGTTAAGAGACACTGTCTCAAAATAACAAACAAAACCAAACCAAACCAACCAAACAAGCAAAACCTACCACAACTCTCTTAGTGTTGTTTGTTTTTTAATTAAAACTTTAAAAAAATGATCCTTCTTTGTGTATTTGTGTGCACATGTGCAGGGATGCCTCCATGCACAAGTGGAGGTCAGAGGACAACTTGTAGGAGTTGGCTGTCTGCTACCATACAGGCCCCAGGGATTGAACTGATGTCAGCTGGGTTAGCAACAAGCACCACTACCCATGGAAACATATCACTTTGGTTTTTTGGCTTTCTTTTTTTAAAGACAGTCTTGCTATGTAACTCTGGCTGGCTCTATGCTCATTATGTAGCCTGGGCTGTCCTCAAACTTATGGTAATCTTCCTGCCTCGGGAGCTCAAGTGCTGGGAATATAGGTTTGCACCACCTTGCCTAGCTTAGCAGTGTTTTCTTATTTTGATGTTGGACGTTTAAATTTGTTCTCTTAATTACATCAGGAATTCAGCAAGCACAGTGTTTAACTCTATACCGTGCAATGAGTACTCTTGCCATGGTATGTTGAATAAAACCCACAGTGGTCAGAGTAATACTGAGAGGTGGCTCATCCTGGCCTTACTTGACTGGGCTTGCCTTGGGAGGGTTCTGTGCCCACATGCTTCTCAGCTTCCTTGAACCTGTGAGCAAATGTCAACTGGCTTGTCCTCACAGTGACTACGGAGATGACAGTAGTGGGAGAGGCCATGGTTCTTCTTGCATGTGAGGATCAGAATTGTGTCTCCATCACCTTCCCTCACCTTTTCCGTGATGAGAAGTCATGTGCCCATGCCCATTACCAGTGGAGAGACATTCTGCCAAGGCCGGCACAGTGATACAAGCTCTAAAGTCTTTATGCTCGTTCTTGACGCTCCTGGGACTGATTTCATCAGCTTTCCATTAGAGATTCTGCTGAGAGCCGGAAGTGATGGAGCTGTATTGAGCAATCTCAGTACTCAGGAGGTGGAGGCAGCAGGAGTGGGAGCTCAAGGCCAGCCTGGGCTACATAATAAGACTGACATAAAACGAATGAGTAAACAAATAAACAATAATCAAATGATTCTAAGTTTCGAGTTATAAGATACATGTCTTTACCAGAGAGGTCTATTTTGTTAAAAGTTTAAATCAAGACTTTTAGTCGACGGATCTGCTGGCATTGGTGGAAAGTGGTATGGTTTTCTTTAGTATGATGTATACGAGCTGCCTTATGAGGAAGCATCTTGAATTACTAGAACAAGCCCCAAGGCTGAGGCTCGCTGCCTCTTTCAAATGCATATGTGTGCTTTCTACTTGCTCATGTTTTCCTTGGGAGTTTTCCATGCCACTGTCATAATGACGGCACATGCGGCTATCGGTGACTGGAGTTCCGATGCTACAGTGCCATGGAAGTGATGTGTGCCATAGAAACTGAACGTGAAGCTTGAGCGTGTGTCTTTCTCTACCTGGTGGACACCCACAGTACCTGTGTTCTCTCTTGTATCCCCCACCTTTCTGGAGCCGAGCCTCTGCCATACCCCTCAGCAGAGCCATTCAGGAACCAGCTGACAGCTTACTGTTAAGCTAAGATATGCAGTGGATTGGTATCATAAAACTGGCTGCCTACCACGATTATTTTCCCCTTATGGTATCAGTTCTAGTTTCATTTCTGTGGCTGGGATGAAACGCCCTGACTACAAGCATCTCAGGGAGGAAGTGTTTATCCTGACTTGTTATTCCAGGTTACAGTCCATCACGGTCAAGATGGCAGGAACTTAAACCAGCCGAGCACATCGGTTCCACCGTCAGCAGCGGAGAGAAATGGACGCATGTGTGCTCTGTGTTCCACTCACCTTGCAGAGCTCAGGGCCTGAAGCCAGGTCGTGGTGCCACTACTTTCAGGCTGGATGTTCCTGCATCAGTTAAGTCAATCAATACAACCCTTGAAAGACATGCCCACAGGTCAATCAAATCTAGACAATTTGTCTCTGAGACCCTCTCCCCAGGTGATTATAAACTATTATATTGGGTATCTGAGGACAGGACTGCATTGCAAATGTAGGGGCACCTGTGTCGTCATGTCTGCCTACTCTACCATTTTGGCATTTTGCTGGATTCTTGGGCTCTGGTCTCACTCTGGTACGGTATTTGGGAGCACGGAGTTTCTCTCTCCTCTCCAGGAGTATCTGGGTGAAGGGGGAGGCTAGCTTTGTAGTGGATGGTGGCTTCTTGACAGCACTTTCCTTTTTGACCCTGAGAAACGGGGCTCATTTTCATTATTGATGCTTTCTTTATAAATCGCTCATTTTGTCCATTTGTTTTCATTTATTTTCAAAGATCTGAGCTGAGTTCCCTATTATAATTCTGTCTCTTTCCCCTATGTGTGGTTATTTTCCCATTATCGCTTCTAATTATGTCTGAGTTCCCTTTCTTCCAGGATTAGCGTAAACAGGGTTCATCTATTTCATTCCTTGAATGTGTGACTCCACCCAAGAAATCTGTCATCCACTCAAACCCATGACACCTGTATTTACACCACCCCAACACCCTTATTCCTGCTACAGCTGAGCCAGCCTCCACCTTCAATCCTGACACTTCTGTTCCCTTGAATCTCCTTCCATGTCACCCTATAGGCAACTGGGCCAAGTGGCCATGTGCTGACACCTCTAAGACCACAAGCCTAAATAAACCAATCTTCTTTTCAAGTTGTTTTTCTTAGCTGTTTTGCCACAGTGCTGAAAATCTGGCTAACACAGGTAGACCACAGCACTCATGGTAGTCTCTGTGTTCCACTGTCATCTGGGAGTGGCCATATGACCCAAATCTTAAAGACCTAAGCAGACCTGGGCTGCTGCTGCTGGTTCTTGGGAAACTGAGGCTCCCCCCAGTATAAAGGAGGCTTAGTTCGCCTGGGAAAGCCTTTATTCTCTTTATACTTCCAGGTAGGAATTAGAACATGGCACGTAGGGCAGCAGCAGCCTTCTTGTCAACTTGAAGAAAAAGGCAAACACACTGGCCTTGGTTCCATGAGCCATCTTCTTGTCCAGGAAGATGGCTGACCACTGTTTGTTCAAATGACTGTGAGTGAGTTTTCTGTGACAACAGAGTCTATTCCTACTGGTGTAGCTACCCACTATTGCATAACAAACTGCACTGAAGTGTGGAGCAAAAGACCTCAGTGATTTAAAAAAAAAATCTCATGACCATCAGATCAGGAATTCTGTCAGGGTACAGTGGGGGTACCTCATCCTTCGCCTTACTCTCTCTGGGGCTTCTTAGAGATGGCAGTTGCAAATCAGCTTGTGGAGGCCCTGTGAGGTCTTGCTGGGCTGGGCTGTTCAAGATGCACTGGATTATTGCCTGGACAGGATGGGCAGTGCTCAGCCTGACATTCCTTGGCCTCTAGGAAGACTCAATGTAAAGACATGAGCTTCTGTTCATGTGGTCTTCCCATGGTAGGGAGGCATAGAAAACACCCATGGCATTAGCTCTCTGTACAGCTGGTCTACCTAGAAGATGGACAGAGCTTCAGCTTCCACCTACCAGCTTTGCTTCCACTTCCCCTTGGTGGTCAGAGGAGCCTCAGGCTGCAGAGAGTCAATGGGTGGAGGGGCACTACCCCATCTTAGAGCAATGGCAGTGGGTCTGGGGATAAGAGGTAAGTGCTCTCTTAGAGATAAGACTTCCAGAAGCAGTTATATGGTAGACAGATAGGCACAAAACCCAGTTCAGGCCTTGACTTCTTCTGTGACCTGGCTGTCCACTAGCCATGTGAAACCTGTGGGAAGTGTCCAGACACTCTGACCTCAGAGCTCAGGCCTCTCACCTAGCTCTAGGCTCTGGCCCAGTTGAACTCCTTATGTATTTCACTGCTCCAAGGGCTCTCTCAAGACTTTGGGCTTTGGGACATGCATCTCCTGATGCCTGACAAGCCTTCCTCTCCATTCTCCCTTCTCCTTCCTATCCTTCACAGCCCACCCCCCAACTGCCCTCTTAGCATCTTCTCTCTCTGCTCCCACTCCCCACTGAGTTCTCATGCCAGCCTGGCCCATCTGTCTGGACTCTCAGCACTGATCTGAGAATGTGAGAACTTTCAGCCATTAGCCCTGTGACTTTCATCTTCCCCCTCCAGTTCCCAGCATGGCGCCAGTATAGAGTGGCAGTAGTCAGTGTCTGCAGAAGAAAGGGGGAGAGGCCGCAGACTCCTGCAGAGTGCAGGACACACTGATGGGAGAACCTCAGGGGGTCTACCCTGTCAGAACTCTGCTCTGAACCCTCCCAGAGGTCCTGGAATCGGGGCTGTAGTTTTCCCTCACCTCGTGAAGGAAAACTACACCTCCCACCTTGGCTGTGGTGCTCCTGAGCCTGAACAGCCAAGGTGGGAGGCTGTGTGTGCTGATCCAGCTCCAGTCTATATAAGGAACCCTGTGAGAACTCCAACTCAGCACCCCAACAGAGTCCCCCAGGGCCTTTCCCAGTTGTCATGAAATCCAACACGTAATTTGAAAACACTTGTTTTGTTTCCAACTTTCTATTTTAAATTTTTTAATTGTGTTATACTGTGTTTCATAAGACCATTCTCATGTAAGCACATGATAAATTTGGGGGCACTCCCCCAAGGCCTCTTTCCAGTTCCTCACCACTTTTGATATTCCCCTTTCCCCCTCTAAGTTTTGCTTTTACAGCGACAACTTTGCCGTAGACGTTTCTGTATCTGTAGAGAATCTTCGAAATCTAGGACTTCTAAGTGAGAGGAAACATGGGCTATTGGTCTCTCTGAGATTGGCTTAATTCACTTAATACGATTGCCTCTACTGGCCTTCATCAGTTCACAGGTGACAAAGTCTCACTCTTCACACATGCAAAGGCTTCCAGAGTAAATATCCTGCACACTTATTTCCTCCATCCCCCTGTCGCTGGACACCTGGGTTGGATCTATAACTAAGCTGTTACTCAGAGGGCTGTGACACACATTGACATGGTGGTTTGGGTCAACAACCAGCAACACCACAGCCAGGTCATAACACTGGCTCTGTTGTTGCTTAGGCTAGCTTACATGCCTATAAATATTTTATGTGGATTCCCTTTCATTCACATCTCCAGCATCTGTTGTTACTTGATTTCTCAATGATTGGTGTTCTGCCTGAGTCACTGAGATAAAGATGAAGTGAAGGCCAATGAACTTCTTATGAATAAATGCTCATGCTTACCAGCTGTGGTGGTTTGAATATGCTTGGACCAGGGAGTGGCGTTATTAGGAAGTGTGGCCTTGTTGGAGTGGGTGTGGCCTTGTTGGAGGATGTGTGTCACTATGGGGGCAGGCTTTGAGACCTTCCTCCTAGCTGCCTGGAAACAAGTCTTTACCTACCTGCCTTCTGATCAAGATGTAGAACTCTCAGCTCCTCCTGGATACTGCCATGCTTCCTGCTATGATGATAATGGACTGACCCTCTGAACCTGTAAGCCAGCTTCAGTTAAAAGCTGTCCTTTATAAGAGTTGACTTGGTCATGATGTCTCTTCACAGAAATGGAAATCCTACGTAAGACACCAGCTAAGAGTGCCAATCAAAGACGATTGAGATTCCATCTCACCCCAGTCAGAAACCACCTGTTTTGAACCAGCTTTCTGCTGGGAAACTCACAAGAGGACAGGGCTCCAGGTTGCTGCTGATTCCTAGAGAGGAAAGAAATATGGGAGAGGGCACCATGGGGCAGCTGCACACTTGCCCTCCTTACTTCCTTTTAAATGCATAGCAACTGAATGCACAGAAACAGTCCCTAGTGTGGGTCACAGAGGCCCCTTTCAGTATCTATAAATGCTTGTGTTCTACTCTCGGATCTTTCTGGTCCAGTAGGCCTGTGAGCACAGCTTCTAAGGTTCTTTGTGCTAGGGCCCAGCATGCACACACAGGACATCCATGTCCTTGGTAGGCAACACCATTTTGCTTAGAACTGTAGAACATCCCAGATAGATGGAAAAGTAGAAGAAAGGAAAACGATGAGATAAGAGGAACTGAAGAGTCTGGGGCGGCTGGGAATGAAACTGGAAGAAAGGGGGTGGGGAGTATCAGTCAGGCTGAAGTAAGCTCATTCTCCAGAGGTGGGACTCCACCTCGAACTTCAGAAAAGTCTGAGAAGCTTTACGTCATCTTCATTTTATTGACCGTAGTTACCCAGAACATGTACATGTCCGGAAAGAGTCTGAGGTGGAGCAGGGGACTGAGGTGATCCATTGGCAATGTCTGATGTGGATGCAGTGGAGCTCAGAGGGCTGTGGACTTTCCACCTATAAGAAAGAGCCATGAGGTGTGGGGGCTTCTAGATGCCTGTCATAGGAGTCCAGTTGGAAGTGGCAGTGCTTGGGGCAATGATGGCGGTCAGCCAAAGCTGAGTTTGAAAATACCCAAGAAGTGATTGCGTTTTGGAGAGCTGGGGGAGCGGAGAGGATACCTCACCATAACACCTCCTTTAATGAGGATATGAAGGAGGAAGAAGAAACAACAGGAGAATCAGGGCCCACCAGATCTCCCTCTCCCCCCGCCCCCCTCTGCACACAAATACCTCTAGTGAGAGAGAACACATGCCCAGCAGCGACCCCACATAGGACGCTTTCTGTGTCCCCTCTCCTCCTCCTTGTAAAGTCAGTGCATAATTACCAGAAAGCATTTTTAACTGAATTTTAGATGAGCATTTTGACAAAATATAATATTGGCAGCAATCGTTATCAAACATTCATGTGTAGCAGGAGAGATAAAGCCCGGATCCATAATTCATACGGCGTGTGTATTACCAAGCTTGCACCAGGGGCTGAATCTCAATGAAGCTGCCCGAACACTATTTTCTGCCAGACGCAGGCTTTCATCATTTACATTATTCACTAGGTTTTCCAGAACAGTAAATCTTAAATATATATTTGTGTTGGGAAGAGCATGTGTGCATGTCTGTATACACACAGAGGGATGAACACCCATTCGGGCATCCAGTCAGTGAGTGTGCGCTCCAGCCGGAGGGGCCATGGTGACATCAGGAAGCCTTGGTGTAGGTGTGTCACTGTGGACTCCCTTGCTCCGTGCACAGGTAGTAAATCCACCCACCCCAGGGTTTCCATCTCCAGACCCCCTAGCACTGCCCTTGGAACCTTGAAATGCTTCAATATTACTGTGGCAGCTTAAGAGCCAAGCCTCAAGTACACTCTCTGCCATGTGTGGTAGAAACTGTCCCCTGAGACTACAAGGTTCATCTGGAAAGAGAACACTCTGAAGGAAGTCTGGATTCTGTCTTTCTTTTGCGGCATTACACTTCACGCACCAGTGTTTGCTTGTCATCAGTACACAGAAGACACATGCTTATTCTTTGACACCCTACCCCCCCCCCCAAGATCCATTCAGTTAAAAGTGATGCTTGCTTTCCTGAAATCTCACAGAACATATTCAGCGGGCACCGAAGAATGCCATTGTCCTTATGATTATGAATTTGCTGTCCCTTTCATCTACCTGCCCTACTTCCATCCAGTTCAGGGTTTCCACAGAGAAAGATTTTCCCAGTGGCCCCAAGTGTTGGTACCTCCAACCAGCTCTCAGATTGTCCACACCACCAATGAGGACATCTACAGTGCTCCTGGCCAACAGATGAGCTGCCCATCATCCTAAAGTATAGGACCATCATCCTGTGCTCTCAGCACAGCAGCAGGTCCATGGGGTCTTTGGGTTCTCGATCCCTCTGCTCTTCTTCCCATTGTCTGTGTGGTGCTTTCTGGGGACTAGAACCTGGTTCACTGCTTGAGGCCGAGCTCATCTCAGGGAGTCCTTCAAGCAGAGTTCTGTCTCTTCTCAACTCTACAGCTGCTAAGTGTGTCTCTGAGAAGCTCTTCCCTGCCTCATAATCCCACGGGTGTGACTTGTGTGTCTGCTTCAAACCCACTGACATCAGCTTCTCCCTCCATCAGACCCACACTTCACCCTCCATGGGTACCCAGCCCAAGTCAGTCTCTGATGAACTTCTTGTAGGCTAGACCCCATGGCAGTCTTAGAGAACCTGGCCCATTGTGACAGGATTTGGAGTAGTCTAAGGGAACAGAATCCAAGTAGGATGACAGGGGCTCATCCGTTGGCCAGAAGCACTGTAGATGTACTCATTGGTGGTGTGGACAATCTGAGAGCTGGTTAGAGGTCACAATGCTTGGGGCAGCTGGGAAAATCTTTCTCTGTGGAGAAACTGGGCTAGAGGGAAGTAGGGCAGGCAGTTGAAAAGGACAGAAAAATCATAATCATAAGGACAATGAAATTGTATGGCCCCTGCTGAATGTAATCTATTGATTGGAAACAAACAATAAAAACTCCTGCATGAATAATTAGCAATTTAGGGCTGAGCGTGAAAGTCACAGGCTTTCCAATCTGTACTGGGAGTTTTAGTTCTGCAATAAGAGGTGGGGGCAAGACATTGAGGTTAAAGATCCAGGCTTGGTTACAATGCAGAGCTCCAAATACAGGCTTTTGCAGTCTTAACCCCAGGTGAGTTGGCTAGGTCAAGGTCGCATTCTGGTTGAGAAGGAACAGGAGGATGGAAATTGTGTTGGAGGTGTCTGGATCAGTGGCCTTGAACATTTGGAAATCAGGTCTACTGAGTGTCCAAGACAAGTGTTATGCCCTTGCTTAAAGTAGTGCTAGATTCTGCCCAACACAGGCTCTTGCTGTCTTGTCAGCTCCCTTCCTTTCCTGGACACAGCTAAAAGTTAGGATCATACATACAATGAACAGCCGGGACAGTGATGGGTCTTCTAAGGGAGGGAACAAATTGGTGTGGGTTTGTCAGTGATGTCCTAGGAGTGTGGCTAGGGGCTAAGGGTGGATGCCTGGCAGGCTGGGAGGAGGAGAGGTGAGAGCCAGGGGCCACACAAGGCAGAGCTTTCTGACATGATACATCTTCCTTGGGCTCTTGGAGTAGAGGCTAACATGCTATTCCTGTGGAACATGGAGCTGCGAAAATAAGGCCCACACTATGAGAAGCAGAAATGTCAGCACAACTGTAGCAGGTGTCAGGAGGAGCCAGAGATTCAGAAAAGAGGACATGATGGATGCTGGAGTCCACGCGTACTGATCCCACAGATGGCTCTTTGCCATCCCCTTGCAATGAGAGATGTTTCCAACACATGAGCAGAGCTCTTGGTGGTGGCTTCTGTCTCTGAGACCAGGTTGGCAGTAGGTGACACCAGCAGTAACAGTGAAGACAGGTGTGAGTTACCATCTCAGAAGCTGGTAACCATGGTGATTGTCATGAGTAGTAAGGGGAGAGTAATGGTCAGGGGACTTGGCCTGAAGATGTATGCTCGTGGCTGGTGGAAGAGGATGTTTCTAGGGCTGAGGGGGACTAACCATGTCTCCTTTTTCAGGATGTAGAACCCTTTATACTAAAATCAGGAAAGTTCTTAGCCTGCTGAGGTGGAAGGATTTTCTTGTCTTTTGGGGAAACTAGCAGAATATACACATACCATAACACACACACACACACACACACACACACACACACACACACACACACACACACACACGAGTATGCAACTGAAGGAATGAGCCCTGGCCTTCATGAGGAAAGATGCTATGTCACCATGTCAGCTATGTATGGGGGTGACTGTCCAGAGCTTTTAGGGCCTATGTAATGATGACCGCAGATACTCCAAGTAGGCACCAGGGTTGTCCCAGCCACAGTTAAAGGGATACACATTTAATTCATTATTAGCCAGAGCCTACTTCAAGGGCATAGGGCTTGGAGAATGAGCATCAGTGACGTCTCAGAGCTGAGCAGAGGACTCTACTTTAACACTGTGGTTAGGCCAGGGGACATGTAATGACTATTCTCTGTCAAGCAATGGTTCCCAAGGAGAACCCCTCCTCATGGACTGAGATCTTCAACAGGTATCTGTTAACTCTCTGGTTTTCCACCAACTATGCCAAGAGCTTAACCATCTAGGTAATTGGTAGGCCAGCACATCAATTTATGGATTTATGAATGTCATCATCATTAAAAATAATCAGATGGGGCTAGTGAGATGGCTCAGTGGGTAAGAGCACTGACTGCTCTTCCGAAGGTCCAGAGTTCAAATCCCAGTAACCACATGGTGGCTCACAACCATCTGTAATGAGATCTGACGCCCTCTTCTGGAGTGTCTGAAGACAGCTACAGTGTACTTACATATAATAAATAAATAAATCTTTAAAAAAAAAATCAGATGAGCAAGAAGTAGGACACAGAGTTCTGAGGACCTGGTAGGGCCACCATGTCCACAACAGCTGTATGAGACGGGTGCTGTCAGCACACGAGCACATGAGAGAAAGGACTTCCCACCTCCACAAAGGAGGAAGGCACAGGAAAACTCCCAGTAGGTTTGCTGTGCTCTGCACCAACATTGGAGATGGTGAGGTAACTAGAGATGGCCAAGAATTCACCCTGTCATTTCTGAAGGCAGAGAAGGCCAAGACTGGGGGGTAGGCATATACTAAAGACCTTGCTGTGGAAGCTCATAGTGGGGAGGAGGGGAGGAAGAGGCGGAGGAGGGGGAGAAGCAGGGGGAGGAGGGGGAGAGGCAGGGGGTGGAATTTGTCCTTCTGTAAGAGCCTCATCCCTGTGAGAACAGAACCAACTTGTCCTTAAGCAGGACTCCTACCTCACTGGCAGCGCCTCTCATCCCTTAGAGATAATGAGCTGCAGCATTCTTCCTGGTAGCGTTCTCCTCAAAATGCAGCCGTCCATCCGCAGCTTCCATTCTTCTCTGAGAGAAGGAGGTGAGTGCTGCACATGTCTCTTTGGCCATCTTAGGTTCCTCTTCTTCCTCCAGCATCTGTTCCTAGATCATGTTACCCATCTTCCTTTTGACAAATGAAATACATAAGTTTATTTTTTCAGTTTTATTTTTGACCCTATAAATTGATTAATGTGGCCTAAGTTAGCAATAATTTTTAGGAGGCCACGCCATTCATTTGGCCTTTTAAAAACTCAGTCTTTTTATTGTTGTTTACTGATGGATTAGGAGACTGAAATAATCTCATGATGAAAAATTTCATGTCCAGGGGTTGGGGAGATGAGTCAGTCGATAAATGCTTGCTGTGCCAGCATGAGGTCTTGTGATCAGATTCCTAGTGCCCACATGAAAGATGTG
This sequence comes from Mus musculus, assembly GCF_000001635.26. Taxonomy (NCBI): domain Eukaryota; kingdom Metazoa; phylum Chordata; class Mammalia; order Rodentia; family Muridae; genus Mus; species Mus musculus. The sequence goes on along the minus strand of NC_000080.6, from coordinate 25,249,073 downwards.
CATGACGGTGCTTGTTTCTAACCTCAGTGTTAGAGGCAGGTCCCTGGAACTCACTGGCCATCCAGTCTAGCAAAAGTGGTGAGAGACTGTGTCTCAAAAACCATGGTGGAGAGCTTGTAAGACAACTCAACCTGTAAAGTCACTTACTCAGAAGCCTGGCACCCTGAGTTCAATCCTGGGGACTCAGGTAAGTGTGGACAGAGAGGAGTGATTCCTCAAAGCCGTCCTCTGGCTCCATACATGTGCTGTGGCTTGCATAAGCATAAAGAGACACATACAGATACAGGGACAGACACACGCACACACACATTTCGCCCAAACCTTGATGATGTAAAACATTCTCTTTTAGCCAGAATGGACTTTTGGTTCTTTGACAATGAGCAAAGAACATGGAATTTTCCATTCCTTTTCATGGTTGACTGTCACATACAGTTCTTCCTCGTCTTCATTTACCCCCTCTCCCTCTTGTTTGTTTGTTTTGTATGTCTTTTGAGACAGAGTTTCACTGCATACCCCTGGCTGAACTGGATCTCATTTTGTAGACCAGTCTGACCTCAAACTCACAGAGATCTGCCTGTCTCAGCTTCCTAAGTGCTAGGATTAAGGAGTGCACAGCTATGCCTGGCTTTCGTTCCTCTTCCTCCTCTTCCTCCTCCTCCTCTTTCTTCTTCTTTTCTTCTTCTTTTCTTCTTCTTCTTCCTCTTCTTCTTCCTCTTCCTCTTCTTCTTCCTCTTCTTCCTCTTCTTCTTCTCCTCCCCTCCTCCCCCTCCTCCCCCTCCTCCCCCTCCTCCTCCTCCTCCTCCTCCTCCTCCTCCTCCTCCTCCTCCTCCTCCTCCTCCTCCTCTTCTTCTTCTTCTTCTTCTTCTTCTTCTTCTTCTTCTTCTTCTTCTTCTTCTTCTTCTTCTTCTTCGTATTATTTATTTATTTTATCCATACGAGTACACTGCAGTTGTCTTCAGACACACCAGAAGAGCGCATCAGATCTCATTACAGATGGTTGTGAGCCATCATGTGGTTGCTGGGAATTGAACTCAGGATCTCTGGAAGAGCAGTCAGTACTCTTAACCTCTGAGCCATCTCTCCAGCCCCTGTTCTTACTTCTTAAAAGACGTTGGGGCCAATCATCTGTTTGGTTATCTTGCCTTTCTAACTCATGTGACCTACAAATCTGAGCAGCACCCCTCTATGCCCCAGCGTAGTCATTCAGTGAGCCAGCTCAGGGTTTCCTAGGAGGTGTGGGGGTGGCTGCCATCCTGGACTGGAGCAGGCAGTGAACAGCATCTGAAATTTTGAGTGTTTCTCTGTTTCTCTTCCCTTCTGGTGTTCTTCATACCTTCACAGAGTGCCAAGTAACTGGCCCAGGCCACATGGTTGCGAAGTAGAAGAACCCAGTTCATACCTGAGGTTGGCTGTCTCCAGAGCCATCTGGCAAGCACATCTTCCAGGAAGTGATTCCCAGGGCTGGCTCTCTCTCTTGCTGTAGGGTGCCACAGAAGAGGAGGACAGGCAGCTGGGGCCAGGCCAGCCCCACAGAGGTAAAGACCTGTGGTTTTGAGCACTTTGAAGACAAGACATATTGTAGAAGACGAGATTATGGGAGAGCGGGAGTTAAACATGTGTGGTCCAATCATCTTTAGACAATTGTTAACACTGGGTACACTGACCAAAGGTCTAACTCTATGTCTTTGCCCACAGTCCTACTGAATATCTGTGGTACAGAGAAGCTGTGTAATGTGGCCTAAGCCACAAAGCTCATTGAGGGTGAATTGGGCTCTTCTCAAACCCTGATGGCCTTGTTGCCTGGCTGTTTGTGAGCATACAGGACAGGGATAGGGACAGTACAGTTACTTCATAAGCAGGTGGTAGACGTCCTAGCAACAATGTTATCACCTCTTCCAATGTGACTGTCACCGTATGACTGACTGCCGGTGGTGTATCAGCGTATGATCTCTGAAAGGATAGAGCTGCTGGCTGCCTCATTTACTGAGGTCAGACTTTGTTTCCAGCTCCAGCAACAGTGCCCGGGAGGAGTGCTGGGCACCCAGTCTTTTACTTAGTCTTCACAATATACGATAATGAGCTGCTCACGGGCACTCGAGCTCCCCTGCACAAGACTTGAGCAAGATCAAGGCGGTCAGTATTCTATGGTTGGAGGAAGGGGATCAGTAGTCTCTGTCCTTATTTGGGGAACTATAAGCCATTGATGACTTCTAGGGAAGGCAGAGTCAGTTTTCTTTAAGGGTGTGGTCCCTGGCGACTTGGCCAAGTTCCAGAGGATAGCCCCTCTCACTGGACTCAGCAGGTGATCACAAAAGGAAACAAAGAAAAGGACACAAATTAGGGAGGAGAAGGAGGTAGGGGTGGATCTGGGAGGGACCAGGAGGAGTAGGTGTGAATGTGATTATAATAGGCAATATGACGTTCTCGAGGAATTAATAAAAACACATTTAATAAAAAAATTAAACTGAAAAAAAAAGTGCAATGGTCTCTGGGGCTGGGATGTGCTCAGTTGGTAGAGTGCTTGACTAGTACACAGGTAGCCCTGAGTTTAATCCTCAGTACCCTATCAAATGGGAGCTGTGGTGCATACCAATAATCCTAGCAGGTGGCAGACGAATCCTAAGTCCAAGGACACCCTTGGCTACAGAGTGAGTTTGATGCTAGCCTGGGCTACATTTGATATTTCTTGAAAAAGAAGGCAAGAGGGATGGTAAGCTTTGTCCATGGCTTTGTACCTGGCAGCCATGGCCTTGTGGGATGGGATCCTACCCACTGTGTAGAGTTCAGTCACAGCTGAGCTTCCATACCCCCATCTTCTGGGGAGCAGGCCGGTGGGCGTGTCCTAGGAGACCCACCTTGTTCTCTGGCAGGTCTTGCCTCAAGCCTAAGTTCTCTCGCACTCACATGCAGCCCACTGCCCAAGAAAAGTGTCCCAAAGGCCCTCAGCAAGGGTTCCTGTCTGTCCGCGACTTTAATGGACAGGACATATTATTATTATCTTTTTTTTTTCTTCTCTTCTTCTTCAGAGACCTAGAGATTGTTCATGTTTCGAACAACTCCAAGGCCTTGCCTCAGCAAGCCTCTCCGTTGCCAACAAGAAATGCTGCAAGAATCCTGCTCTGGCTTTAATTATGCATGGCCGTCCAGCCCTCAGGGGTGGGCAGAAGGAAGCTGGATCCTCTGGAGACCTCCCCAGGCAGTAGAGAGGACTAGCAGCCTGCAGGCTCCCGAAGGGCCTGGAATCTGGGCCATTTCTTGATTTGGGATGGACAAAGAGTACTTAGAATAACAAAATATTTATTTCTGAGTTATTATTGCATAACAAAATTAACAGGGCAAGCAAGAAAGTTTCTATTTTGAATTTTTTGACACAGTCTGGCTTAGCTGCCTGAGCTTCCTGCAGACCAAGCCAACCTTGAGACTTCCATCAAAGAGCCTCTCACCTGAGCCTTGACTATGCCTGAGAACTGGTCAAGAAAACTGTCGATGGTCTTGTAGTTTCCTTTACTCTGTTTCCATGGGAGAGATGCTGGCCTTGCACATCATCACGTGTCCAGTGGAGACTGACATGGGCTTACTGGCACAATGACAGAGTAGGACCAGGCTGTAGCATGTGATAGCCCATGCTAGGGTTGTATTTACCAGCCCAGTCCTCCTGTCTCTGTGAAGGCACAGGGATTCCAGAGTATTCCAAATGCCCTCCCACAACAGAAACTGGCTGCAGCAGCCCAGGGCTGGGCTCAGTCTGTCACATCCCACTCTCCATATCTCATTAGCTGGCATATAGTCTTACCCCTACTAAACACACAATGCCATTTTAAAGAAGCCTCGGGTTTGTCTGTTGAGTGCCTGAACCGGGGAGCGCTGTACTAATTACTCCTTAGACAGGAGGAAACCGAGGTAGAGAGCTCTGTCTTTGCCCAGGATCTTGTAGTAGCTGGGCTGCAGAGTGCTCAACACCATCCAGTCTTGGGTGTCCCTGCTGGGATGGGCGGTCTGTCTTGTGAAGGTCAGACCAGAAACCTCTTTAAGTGACTCATCCAGCAGACATTAAAGTAGACAGAGTCCGCATGACTGTGCTGGAGTGGGCATCCCAAAGGACCACAGTGGGTGGCTTAGATCATGGATCTCAGTGCCCTGGAGGCCAGGGGTTTGAAAGGATGTTGGCACAGTGGGCATCATCTATGGCTTTCAGGAGGAGTCTGTCCTCTGCTTCTCCGACAGCTTCTATCAGCGTGCTGGCAAGTGATCACAGTCTTTGGCTGGCAGACACGTGGCTCTGATCTCTGACTGTCTCCTCCTGTGTGCTCCTTTGCCATGGTTATGTCCAAATTTCCCCTCTAAATGAGAACAGTAGCGGCACTGGACTCTAGAGACTAATCTACTCCAGCAAGGCGCCATTGTAACCAGTAAGTAGACAATGCGCCTATTCCCAAACAAGGTCACTGTCTCAGGGGATGGAGTACTACCTGGAGCATCTGAAATTGAGGGGACACAATTCAGCTTGACAGAGCCTCGGTCTTGTATCCTCTTGTTATCTGGGACAACTTTAACAAGTCGGAATCCTTTGACTACAGTATGGGTCCCTTAGAAGGCCAGAAGTACTAGGGCTTTAAGTACATTGATTAACAGGGCATCCACATACTGAATCATTTCCACCTAGCTGGTTGTGCCTCTTTCTGGAGGTCTTTGATGGCTGGACTGGATGGGTAGCGGAAGGATCTAAAGAGAGGAGAGAGGGAGGTTTTAAGTTCCAGGCCTCATGCTGCCATGTTGAAGGTAGGAGGTGTTTACTAGCACTGTCCCTTTCCATACTAGGGTGTTAACTCTCAGGCCAGGCTTGTATGTACTGTGTGGGTAGGCAGAATGAGGCTTTGGCCCTGTTCAAGCAGGGAAACAGGGACTCGATGCCTGCCTGCTTTTACCTGTGGGACCATTACCATTATTACAGGCTTTTCCTGTAGTGCAATTCTGGTGCCTGGTGTAGATGAGCCAGGGTCGTTTCCCCACCCAGGTGGGCTACTGGCCTTTGAAGGCTCCATTGGTCCCATTGTCTCTCTCGGAATGCACTCCTATGGGTAGTGCCCAGTGCAGTTTGTTATCATTGTATTCATGGTTTCAGCCTCTGTCTCCAGGGTAAGGCTATCAGAGCTGCACTCTGAGCCCCTTCGTTCTGTTCTATGTCATTGACTTCACAGTGGCCTCTCTCCCCCAGGCCTCTGCTCCTCCCTCTCCTTGTGTAATTAAAGGGAAAAGGCTCTGCATTCATTTACCTTATACTTTATCAAATAACAGCGCGATGAATTAAGAGGTCCATATTTCTATTTCAAGGTTCATGGGCTTTGGCAAACTGCAAGTTGTGCTCTTAAAACCTGCCGCATCAGCAGGAAGTCTCTGCTCTGCACACAGCCCCCTTCCCCCCACCCTTCTTCCTCTTTGCAGCCCCCCTGTGCAATTTCTAAACAGATGAGATGCTTATGGACTCTGCATGGGCGGCAGTAGAAACGATACAGAGCCGCCAGGGTCCTCTGCCCTCCTCCCTTCCCTCTCCCCCTTTCACTCCTTCTCTCTATGCCTCCTCCCTCTCTTACTCCTCCCCTCCATCCCTTCTTCCTGGAAGGCTGCCAGGCTCTTGATTCAACTCACACGGGTGCAACAATTTATCCAGTGCCTACCAGGTACAGAGGACTGTAATAGGTGCCATTGGGGAAACAAAAGTGTTAGTAACAGAGCACTCTGCATTCCTAATGTTACTGAATTCACACAGGAAGCTTCTGATATGAGCCTAGTCCTGCTAGCTGTGCCGCTTCCACAGCACAGGATGGAAGCTGAGACTTGTTGAATCCTGAGCGCACTTCACTTTCATGGAGAGGGTCAAAGGCTCCTGAGGTCGGTCAGGGACCCTATCTTAGAAGAAGGGCTTTGAATGGTTGAAACAAGATATATGGGTACACAGAAGCAACGCAGGATACTAAAAGTCAATTCTCAAAGTTCAAAAAGGAGTCTGACATAAAGGATGTGCTTCTCTGCTAAGAACTAAGTAACAAGATTCCGATAGCTATTGTAACGTCAAAGGGATGACTCATTGTACAAAGGACCCGGAAGCCATGAGCTTGATGGTTTCCCCGTTTTTTTGTAAATAAAGTTTTACTGGAACAAAGTCTTGAGGACATTGAGTTGCATATTGCCTAAGGCTGTTTTTGAGTTAGGACAGCAGTTAATACAGAGGACCAGGACCTACAAAGCTCTATGGGGTTCTGCAAGATAGATGCTCCTGGCCTCTGTTGAACTAAACACTTGAGATATCTGCAGTAACTTAAACGGAATAGAAAACCTATGTGGTCTCTTGTAGGTGACATTAGTCTCAAGCATTGACAGTAGAACTGTAGCTTACTGCCTCTATTGTAATAAAAAATAAATAGCATCCTCCATTCAAGGTCATGAACCCTTAGAGTTCTCCCTGAGGCGCTGCTGGTGGCTATGAAGGCCAAGGGCATTGGGAGCACTTGGTGCTATGACCCGTTAGTCTCAGTCTGGTTCTCAGATCCTCACAATCTAGTGGAGCACACACACACACACACACACACACACACACACATATATATATACCCTCACAATACACATATATACATATATGTATATATACTCCATACTTATATACTAATATGCATATACACACTCACACATATACCCGTGTACACACATACTCTGATTGGCTGACAGCCATTGCCTGCTATCACAAAGAGAAAGGGTGACCTAGACCTCTGGGGAAGGTGATAGTGTTCACCCAGTTGTCTTTGGCAAGCTCAGGATCACCACATGAGTTCTCCAGTCCCTATAACGATTTGTCAGGGAGTTTGGTGACTTTCTGGAGTTAATAAAAACTCACCCTCTGGCCTGGAGACAGTCTGGAGCATCTTCCCTTGAGGCACACAAAGCCTGTGTTTGGGCTCACATTCAGTAGATGTCCTTCAATGTCAGTTCTTTTGGGAAAAAAAAAATCCTTACAGCATCATTGGCCAACTGACTCTAGGATAGAGAGCATCAAAGAAAGACGCTGCTGCACAGCCTCACACTGCTAGCTCCTCACCTGCTCCTCTACTTACGTCGTCTCCCAGTCTCCCTAGCCGACGTGTCGAACTGAGTGATTATGTGTTTTAAGCCAATACCTCTTGTTTGTGTACCTCAGCAGTACCCGAGTCAGAAGAACTTTAGTGCTAGCTCCGAGATCTTGCTGTAGGCCTTGGGTTGCTTCGGCCTCTGACCTCCATTAACCCACCTACGAAGAATGAACCATCAGTATACCTGCCACCATCTTCATACATCTGAGGGGTGTCCAGGAAGACAAGAGATGAGAAGACTGATGGGAAAAGTGGGTTCTGAGATGGGGAGGAGGGAGAGCGCTTTGACGCTTGTGCAGGTTTGGGCTGATTTATAGCAGAGCTGGCTGGGAGTAAGGCCTCAAAAGATGGAAGGAGTTTCAGAGGCCATTCTTTAGCCAACTCAGTGAAGATATCAGCACGGACCCCTGCATGAAGGCTGGGGAGACTAGGAAGCCCCTGGAATTTTTGTTGTTTCCCAGAGGAGCCGAGACACTCCACACACTCCCTGCTGAGATTTTAGAGTCATCTGGGAACCATTGTTATGAGAATATGTTTATTATTATCATCCTTTCACCATTATTATCATTATTAATAATACGAATACGGTGTTTGGAGCATTTATGCACATTAATTTTAAACAAGCATGTGCAGTGCAAGATATGATGCTGCTACCAATAAACAGCCATCATGTGGATCTTTAATTTACATAAAATCATTTATGTTAATTTAATTAGGCCTTTGTTTACAACCGAGGCTCACTCTGCCCTGGATGGTGAGATTGCCTTTAACGGGGGCACACCATGGAGCTGGAAGCTGGTCATTCCATATACACTGTGTGTTCCTCAGACTGACAGGGAAGAGTCCTCCCTCCTTTCTCAGAGGACACGCTTGATGCAGAAAGTCTTTACATATGACTCGCTCCCTTCAGGCAACTGTGCTGGGGCCTGGAGAGATGGCTCAGCTAGTAAAGTGCTTCACAGACAAGCATGAGGACCTGAGTTCGATCCCTAGTACCCACGGAGGAAGAAAACCTTGACTGTGGCTGTGCGATTTTGTAATCTCAATGCTGGGGAGGAGACACAAAGACCCCACGACCATGTTAGCAAGCTGGTTTAACCAAATCAGCAAGCATTGCATTCAGTGGGAAACTCTGTCTTAAAAAACAGGATAGACATCAATTGAAGAACTGAAGAAGACACACACAGTGCACATACATGGACGCACAGGTACACACATGTCTACGCACCTAGGTGCACACACACCACACAAAGAAATTGTGCTGAGGGCTAGCTTCTCAGTAACAAAGCCTTAGCACCCGACTTGCTGTCAGACAGCTATCAAGTAGAAATTCTCTTAAGTTAAGACCCTTACATGAGAAGAGTTAACACATGTTCGACTCATGGGATGTCTGATTTAACCAGAAATGAATGAATGAATGAATGAATGAATGAACGAATGAAGGATTGAAGTTTCAGTCACTTCCTTGATGCCTTGTGGCCTAGGAGATGGTGCTGCTCAGCTCCATTTTGCAGAAGAAGCGGAGCAAGTGGGAAATGGAAACATTACACCACGAGCCCAGAGCTGGTCCTGGTGGCTGTATCGCAGATTTACAGCCTGACCTTGCCTCGACCTTTACCTTAGTCGATGTGTTCCTCACCCTTTTACTCCAGCTTTTCTATTTCCTCATCTGTGAAGCCACAAGAAGAATCCCTGTCCTTCTAATCTGATGGGCAGAAATAAAAAAAAAAATGAGATTGTGGAGGGAATGTGCAGGGTGCCGGAGAGTTATAAGGTGGTGTTGTCAGGCTTGCCTTGGGAAACCTTGAAAAATTGAATGGAAACCATAGACTCATTCATCTCCTTTTAACAGCCCCATGTCATCCGGCCTGGTCTTTTCCATTCCTGCTCTGTCCAATCCTGACAACATAATTTAGTTCCAGGGAACTTGAATAGAATGTAGTAGAGTGATATTTCCACAGCTCAGCCCGAGATTAATATGGTCAGGGCAGTGGCCAGTGAGGAAGAGGAGCTGGCAGGTCTGGACTCTGCTGACTCCTCCTCCAGGGCTTGCCAGGGGCACTGCCTTCCCCACTTTCTACAGGTTCTGCTCAACTCCCTTTCAGCTCTGACAGGACAGCTCCAAATCCCTGACCTGGCACATCTGTTTTCCCCAGTGTCCAGCCATGCATCCAACACACATTGTGTCATCTTTGCCTGGGTAACAGGGCTGGAGTGGTACAAACATCACGTGCCCTGGAAGAGGTCAATCACTGGAAAACGAAACCCGGCAGTCATTCAAGTCACTGCCTAAAGGGTGGGGTAACCAACTGGAGGTGGTCCAGGGACAATGGAAGGTTTCACACTGCTTGGGGGAAGGTAAGAAGGCCCTATGAAAGAGCAGTGTCAAACAGACCACCTGAGGCTCAGGAGAGGTCCCCAGGGGATGTACACCAATACTGTGAGGGCAGGGCTCAGATGGGACAGTCCCAGCATTTGGGGAATGGCACATGGTCTTGTCTTAGTGACTCTGTGTGCTGAGATGGGTGGGGCTTGGAGCAGAGTCTGGAAAGGTGGGATAACAGAGGAGACCCATCTGGGGTGCAGTTGTGACCTGCTCTGCTCCTCTCACTAGCTTGGCAGTGTGTCTTCCTCGGGTGATAAAAAAAAGTGGACAATGAGGAATGGCTGAATAAGGAATAAGGAGGTAAATATGGGGGACATCCCCTCCATACCCCAGCCCAGGAAAAAGAAGGAAACCTTCAAATCACAGTGGGCTGAGAGGCAGTCTAGGGAGGGGTACCACCTGTCTCTGTTATCTGTGCAAACAGGGTCTGGAATGTGTACTCTGCCAGTCATCTAGGGACAGTTTTTACTTTTCTCTCTTGTGGACTTCAAACAAACAAACAAACAAACAAGCAAACAAACAGACCATATCCTCACCTAGAGACGCCTAGAAACTGCCAGACATATTCAGCACCCCACCCCATTTTCCAGGTCATGGAGGATGTGTGGCTACTGGTGGTGACAGCATTTCCAGCCCCAGCTAACAGCACCTGCATCGATGCCTCCTTTCCACGGTATCAAGATTTATTGTTCCTCAAAATCAAATATTGACCTTGGCTTTTTGTCCATCAATATGCGACCTTTCAAGTCGATAGAGCTGGATTTGCTAGTCAGTGAGTACTTATTATTTCCCCTGCCCTGAATGGGATGTCTCCAACCCAGGTCACAGGCTGGACCACAGAGATGGTCTGGGTATAACCTCTACATTTGGCAGCTGCACTTGGAGTTGTTCTGACAGTCTGAGTGGCTTTCAGGGGTTAGCTTTTCTCAGTGGCTTCAGAAGCCATACAGAGAAGGTCTGGCCTCCAGTGGGATCCATGCTTTTTCTTCATGGAGGAACATTTCAGCCTGTGGGTATCTAGCTCCAAATAACCTGGGATGCCCAGGACACAGAGAAGTATGACATCCTTTTTCTTACCCACCTCCGCATATTCTGTACATATTGCTACAGTCCAAACATCTGACAAAACAATGTAAGAAAGGAGGGGTAGCTTCAGAGATGTCAGCGCATCATGCTGGGGAGGGTGGACAGAGCAGACCCCACTAGGAGATCCATGAAGCACAGGGCTCTCAGAAAAAAGACAAGTCAAAATCTGTATCCAATATCAGCCCCCGACATACAAACGGCCTACTTCTTTCTGTGGAAATACTGTCCTGTTAGCTCCTGCCGTTAACTTTACACAAACATAAAGCCACCTGAGAGGAGAGAGAGAGCCTCCACTGGAGATTTGACCAGATTCTCTCGTGGCCAGGTCCGTGAGCTATTTTCTTAATTGTTACTTGATATAGGAGAGCCCAGCCCACTTTGGGCAGTACTGTCCCTACTCAGGTGGGCTGGGCTATCTAAGAAAAGAAACTGAGCAAGCCAGAGGGAAGAAGCCAGTAAGTAGCATTCCTCTGGAATTCCAAATTCCTACCTTGAAAGTTCCTGTTTTGACTCCCCTTGATGATAACCTGTAACCCTTTCCTCCCCAAATTGCTTCTGGTCATGGTGTTTGTAACAGCAACAGAAACTAAACTAGAACACCTGTTCCCCAACTTTTACCACCTCCCAGTAATGCCATCATAACACAAATCTGTCAAGGAATGAACCCACTTATTAGGTCAGAGCCCCCATCATCTCTGGAAATGCCTCTCTAGACACTCCTAGAGGTGAGCTTCACTAATCCCCTTGCTTCTCAGCCAATCAAGATTGCCACCTCCTCAGGCCAGGAAGATAATAGACTGAAGCACTGTTGGCCAATGACTGAGCTTCTGGGCGGAGCTAGAGTGAGGAGCAAGAACCCAGCCTTCCTTAGTGTGAATGGCTGCCTTCTGGTCCTAGCTCTGTCACTTTGGGGAGGTTCTTGCTGGACATTCCCTCTGTGCCTTAGTTTCTTTATTTGTGCCATAGGTTGTTATAGCAGCATTTATGAAATAATCCACATAAGGTACATGATCAACACCAGGCACTGGCTCAATGTTCCAGGCAAGGCAGCCACGTGAGCCATGACAGTGCTCATGACACCTCCTCATGAAGGATGTGTGCTTCAAGACAATGACATGCAAGAGGAATGGTAATGAGCTATCTTATCTGTCAACCCACTGGGCCTAAGAGAGGCTCAGTAAAATGCCACTCTGGTGTCTGTATGGAAGTTTCTGAAAGTGGTCCCCAGCCGAATCGGGAGAATAAACGAAGGGTCCTCCCTTTTATCACCGGAGGGGCTGGCATTCATCTGAGATTCAGCCGGGACACCAACACAAAGGGAAAGCAGACCCCTCCTGTCTTGAGCCAGAGTATCCATTCATCTGCCCTTGGATAATGTGGCAGGTGGGGAGGAGCGGGTCTGGCTTTTCAGGCTTTCAGTCTTGAGCCTGTTTGCCATCTACCTCTGCTTCCATGTCTCTGCATCTCCCTAACAGTAGGTATCAGATGGAATATTCTCAGCCTCCATAACTGCATGAGTCAATTCCCATAATAACCCTGCTGTTGCATGTCTACGTCTTTCCTGGAGGCTGTTGCTCTGCAGAGCCCTGACTAATACAGATGGTACAGATCCGTTGCACCGCCCTCCCATCTCTTATGTGCCTCAGCCACTGGGAAGGTGACATGTTGCTGATGGTGAGGTCTGTACGGTGGTGGATTGGCTGGGCCGCTGCACAGAGTGTCCTCACCCTGGAGAGGGGCAGGGTCTGCAGTGGCTGTTGTGAGCAGGAAACAAATTCGTGTCAAGCTACTAAGGTTTGCAAGCTGTGATGACTGCAGCCCAGATCTGGCTCGCCTCACTAATGTGGTGCTCAATAAACATTAGCCCTGGCTGTTTGTAGCTGCTGCTGCTGCTGCTGCTGGTGCTGCTGCAGACCGGCAGAAAGCTCTGGTGATTTCGTCCTTTTCGGAGAAGCTCCTTGGCTGTGGCCCTGGCCATCACGGGCTCAACTCCAACTGAACTTGACATGGCTTCTATCCTACGGCTCCAGTGGAGCTTGGCGGTGGATGCTATTTTGGCCTGCCTGCCTTGACTGATGATAGGGCTTCAACCTTCTTCCTTGAGGGACTCCCTCAGGGGTGTGCATGTGTGTGTGTGTGTGTGTGTGTGTGTGTGTGTGTGTGTGTGTGTGTGTGTGTGTGTGTGGTGTTCGTGTATGAGGGGATATATGTGGAGTCAAGAGAACAACTTTGAGTACCATTCCTTACTGAATGGCCCACTGCGGTTTTTTGTTCTGTTTTATTTTTGTTTGCCTACTTGCTTGTTTTTGAGACAGGATCTCTCACTGGCTTGCTGGCCAGTGAGTCCACAAGGGTCCACTTGTTTCTGCCTCCTAAGCATTGTGGTAACAAGCATCCATCACCTCACTCAGCCTTGAACAGTCTTTTAACTGCACAAAACAATTGTTCTCTCCATGTGCAAGTTAACTACCTGGTGCAGGAGGGAAAGTGAAGTGGCCTCAAGTGTCAAGGATGCTGCTGCATTCAGCACCCTCATGGCTTCCGTTTAGAACCCTGTGGTCATGGTCACTATGAAGGGTAATTCAGGACTCTTCCTTCCCTGTCTTGGAGCTTCCCTGATAAAGCCTTGTGTAAATCCTCTGTGGTTGGTTCACTGTGAGGCTTATACCCCCTCAGTGTTGATAGACGAGTAAACAAAGCTTTAGAACTCGTGGCCATTCTTGCATGTTGTGAGCATCAGGATATAGGGTATTCCCGACATGTGTCTGCTATAGAAACCTGTGCTTGCTTAGGGGTGATTGCTGGAGGCCGCAGCCAACATGCAACCCAGGGGAGAAGCCTGAAGAAGCCATGCTTCTGAGGAATGTCACGAGTGGGTCACTGCCCTGGCCCAGGCTCTTTCTCAAGACAGCAATAGCCTGAAATCTTCCTAGAGCTGTAAAAACAAGGTTGCCTTTTGTGGGCAAGTCTGTGTGATGGTAGTTCAGGCAACTTTCCTAGGTTACGTTGCAGTATGTTTCTGTCCTCTCTATGTGGATGGGACCTTGGAGTGCACTAAGGACACGGTGACACAGGCAGCCACACTTGAGTTCCTGGTGTACTCCCACATGGCCTCCTGGGGCCTGCTGTGATGACCCCTGAGGATGCTCCGTGGCTCTTAGCCAGGACCTATGATGGCATTTCCACTTTTCTACCCTCTACAAAGCCACAAACTCATGTATATGCTGGGTGAAGCAGCTGTTTCATTAAATCCTGTTTATTGACTACTGGAAAAGGCTGGTGAATGGAGAAAAAGCACTGTTCACAACGGAAGACATAATCTCCTGCTTCTCTCTGCTTTCCAAGTCCTGCATGTTTCTGTGGCACAAGAAAATGAGCACCTCCTCCTGGAAGTCCACTATGACTCCTCTGTTCCCCAAATAGGACCAGCTATCACTGCAAGGAAATGGACGTCTGAGAACCATATTCTGTCTGTCCAACACCCGCCTTTACTCAGAAGAGCAAAGGGATGAACCATTTTGTTGTCTCTTGTGCTGAGCAATCTCAGTAGACATTGGAATGGTGCAAATCTCAGTAGACATTGGAATGCCTAAACAATGTCAGGTTTTGTGTTTCTTCTTTGGCTAAGTCAGCCGTGGTTCTAAGAGAGTCCTAAGCAGGATCCTAGACTTACCTGAGCCAGATTCCCAGGCTGCATTGTTACATAAAGGAGATGGAATGTTCCAGAAGCAAAATTACTCATGAGTGAAAATTAAAGTTCAGGAAGGGTTAGTAACTCATCCTTACCCAGCCTTAAACGAGGCCTCTCTTCAGCCCATTTCCTCATATATTTCCAGCAGATTCAGATCTTACAGGCTCTATACTCACAGCTCTTGTCTTGGGGGGTCTTGGCAGAGCTGCCCTGGGTTGCTTAGAACCTCAGACCAGCACATTTTATTTATTTTATTTTTACAGAGAGGAGACTATTTGTGTAAACCGTCTGAACCACTCAAAATCACATGAGTACCATCTCACTGGCTCAGTGCCCTGCAGTCCTGTGATAAGAACACTTCCCTGGCTGGTGGGGATGCTCCCTCTACCAGGCTGCCTGGCTAACACTGCCCACCCCACTTTGAGGCACCAGGTGATGCTAGATGATTGGAGCTTGCTGCCACACTGGTCCAAACCTGGGGTCATCAGGTAGGGCCAGGATGGACAGTCTCTGAACAAGAGGAACACATAAGAACAGGAGACTACACAGAGAGATTCAAGCATGACATTGGGTATGGACCACCCAGTTGGCCAGTCCTGGACAGAAGGAAGTCCCTTCATGGAGCTGAGGTGTGGGTTCCATAATAGGACTCTCTCTTGTCTAGATCTTAAGGCACTGTTTTGCAGAGGCCCAGCAGTTTGCCTCTGCACTGGCACCTGGGGGACACTTATGCAGGGGTTCCACAGGTCCTACTTTGAGAAAGGTTGCTTCTTTGGTCATCCGGGTGGGAAGACCTCTCTGAGATGGGGTTCACATGGGACTGTCCAGCTCAGTGACTGTCACTGCTCTAGGTCTCCAAATAGGAGGAAGGTGGCAGGGGACAATGACAGTGTGGCCTCCCACGAGCCTTTGATCTGGCAGCTCCTGAAGCTCCTTCAGCAGCCTCTTGCTTACTAGGCCACTATCAGCTCCCTGATGCGGAGAGACCCTGGTAATGAGGTTCTATTAACGGAGCTGGATCCCGGTTCTCAGAACTCAATGTTCAGAATAAACAATGGGGCAGAATCCTATTAAAAAAGGCTTCCAACATGGACAAATTAAGCCCTTGGGAATGTCGTACAAAGAATACATTTTCCCAGTGTCGAATCAAGATCAATAGAGAAAAACAAATAATTTCAAGTGAGAGTTGTCATAATGACACTCAGGTTCGGGCAGGGGCGGTACACAGTATTTTGGCCTGAGGACATCCCAGCTTGTATAATGAGGGTGCAGGGGTGGGGCTGGTCCTGGACGGCAGGAGTGCATCGACTCCCAGGTGGCTCAGCCCGGCTGACACCGAGTCTCATTTGTCTCTGTCAAGGCTCCCCTGGATGTGGAGCTGTTACCCTCTCGAGTGCTACCCAGCTTGCTGAGGCTGGCCCAGCTCTGGAGTAGCAAAAGAAGCCAGAGTTTTGTTCAAAGGGGAGAGATCTGCACACACCCTGAAGAATGCTTCGTGTAACTCTCCCACAAGAGGGGAGGGTCCTTAGTCATCTCAAATGCCTCCTCTTCACCTTTCCCCATTTGCCGCTCACTTTGGACTGTCTGCCATGCCTGTAGCACCCAGTGTTCTCTCTGGCATCAGTAAAATTCTTGACTGTTGCCCCACGCTGGTCTGGAGGGAGTGAGCAGAGGTTTTGAAACTTCTACTGAATTCTTTCCTCCTCTTCCTGATTCTTGGTGACCTGAAACCCACCCCCATCTGTTCCCCCCAGAGTGCCAGGCAGGGCTCTCAGCTGGCATACACCCTCTCTTGCTCCCCCAGTGGATGTCCCAATGAATTGGGCTGTCCTGTTGAGTCACTGGATCAGAGAGCTTCCCTCTCCTGCCTGGGGTCCCTTGATTGATCTCAGCCCCCACTGTGGACTCTGAACCATACCCCATTGAGCAAGTCATTTTCATCAGAGCTCTGGGGGACTAGGGTGGACAAGACTCAGGTCTCAGGAGGCAGGGATGCTATTGCCTACCTGCTCCCCACTAGGAGACTAGGAGACAGGGGGAGAGAGAGAGAGAGAGAGAGAGAGAGAGAGAGAGAGAGAGAGAGAGAGAGAGAGAGTTGATGCTGGTACACAGTAGCCATGGTCTCTGATTTCAACCTGCTGTGCTGTTGTGCACTGGTGATGACTCTGAGTTTTCCCTCCATGCAGAGCTTGTGCTACATGCACTAGAGATGTGTGTGTGTGTGTGTGTGTGTGTGTGTGTGTGTGTGTGTGTGTGAGAGAGAGAGAGAGAGAGAGAGAGAAAGGGAGAGAGAGAGAGAGAGCGGGCCCACTTGCATGCTTCTTTAGGCTGAGCCACAGTACCCAGTAGGTGTTGTATCTTTTTCCACTTCCCACCTGACAAACAAATGACTGGGCAGGGACCTGGGGTCAGGTGGACTCCGGTCTTCTGCCTCCCAGAAAGATCTCCTCTGCTCTATTGGGGGTGGAGAAGAGATCTTTCTGGGAGGGTATAGGGTGGGTTATGGTAAGCAAATCTGAAGAAGGACTGGAGGTCTCATGGAGGGTCTGGGCCCGGCCATGTGGGAAGGTGGAAGCAGGAGAGTTTCCAAGCTGCTGCAGCCCTGGTTGGCCTGAGGCACACACTGCTGGGCTGGCTTGGCCTGAGGCCACACTGCAGCCCTGGTTGGCCTGAGGCTCACACTGCAGCCTGGTTGGCCTGAGGCACACACTGCAGCCTGGTTGGCCTGAGGCACACACTGCACCCTGGTTGGCCTGAGGCTCACACTGCTGGGCTGGCTTGGCCTGAGGCACACACTGCTGGGCTGGCTTGGCCTGAGGCTCACACTGCTGGGCTGGCTTGCAATGCTTTGCCTCTTCTAAAACCTCACAGTGAGTTGAGTTCCCACTGTGAAATGATGAGAGGATGGAAGCAAGGTTCCTATAGTGGGTGGAGCGAAGCTTGGGGGGGCCATGGGAATCCAACATAATCAGAAGGGTGGAGCCCTGTGCGAGATTAAATGTGGGTGGTCTCTAAAGAGCAAAGAGAGGCTAGAAGACACATTTCCCATCTCTCTTCTCTTTCTCATGGGCCTCACCATATGGCATCCTACACATCTCTAAGATTTTGCCAGAGAGAAGGCCAATTATCAGACTTGAGCTTTTGACCTTGGACAAGAACTATAAGTTCAAAGAAACCTCTCTTATTTTTAACTTTACAATGTCTCTGGTCTTGTTTGTGACTTTCATCATTTCTGGCCTTGTGTCACGAACATTTGAAGTTGGTTCAGGTAAGGGCTGCTCCCCTGAGACTCCTCCTTCCTTCACTGGGGATTACTATAAAGAAGTTGCTTGTTCAGCAAAACCTCTAAGAAGATCCACAGCAACTTTTGCTCCTCCTAATGTGCCAGGTACACTGGACAGTGGATGCCTTTACTTGTACCCTCATAGCTTTTGTTGACACACTATGCCACTTTTATAGTTACCCATGAGCAATGTGGCCAGCTGGGCAGAGGTGTCCCCAGCATCCAGAGCTTTGAAACATAGTGAAACCTGGTGCTGGGGGATCTGGGATCTAAGTCCCTAGCAGATAACCACTTCCATACAGTATTGTTATTCATTACTATTATGCATGCACATGCCGGTGGTAGCGTTGGTGGGGACCTAGCTCAGCCATTTTAATGGCAGCTAACTTCATTTCTCTGTGTTCAGCTTATGCAGAGGATCAGGCAGAGCTGGGCAAAGTTGCTTATCCCAATCTTGTCAGTGAGACTCAGAAACGGAAGTGGGGCTGGCGATGCTGGCGAGAGGCCCCAGAACCACACAAACACGGTGGGTGGTACATGCTTTGTTACTAAAACCTCTCCATCAAAAATCAGCCCACCAACCAGATAAGCTAACAGAAATGGAGACAATGGTAACGTCTATGGCGGTGGAGGCCAGTGGGAGGCCTGTGTTCCTTCTGGACCTCAGTAGTCACAAAGAATAGGAAACATGCATGCTTGCTGAGAGGGAGGGCTCCCCAAGCAGGTGCTGGGCCAGCAAAGTAAGGTACAGAGCATGGGACCAGAGGCCCAGCACATGTTAGGCAAGAGCTTTACCTCTGAGATACGAGATATACCCTTGACCTTTTTAAAAATTATTATTTTGAGACAGGGTCCTACTGAGTAGCCCAGGTTGGCCTTGAACTCACTCTGCTGCTCATGAAGGTCTTGCACTTTTGGTGATCCTGTCTCAGCCTCTCTAGGAATTGCAGAGAGGCTCTACCAGAGTCAACATGACAGTTAAGTGAAGCAGAGGGGTTGGGGGAACCTATTTGGGTATCAGAAATACACGGGATGTTATGGAATCAGTGGGAAGAGAGAAAGCTGTATGTAAAGAATCTCTGAATTCCATGCCTATCCCTCACTGATTTGTAACTCAGGGGAAACAATCTGACCCATGTATTCTTCAGTCTGTTCAACCAGAAAATATGGTAATTATATTTCAATCTCCAGAAATTACGGAGGGAAATTAGCAATGAATTAAGTCACCTAGGCAAGGCTTCTGGGTGGTTGAGTGTCTCCTGGCTGGGGCAGAATAAGCGAACTCTTATTTTATTTTTTAATTATTATTATTTTTTTTACCATGGTGCATCTCTTCTGGTCTACACATCTTCACATCTGAATTCAGTGGTGGAAGTGTGGCTTTCCATTCAGCCTTTTGTGTATGGTGTTGTAGTTTAATTAGAAATGCTTTTTCTGTCCTGGTAGCATGTACCCTAATGACCTGGCTTAAAAGGGAAGACACTGAAGTACAATCAACTGAGTTTTATCTATGGTGGTACTTCCTGGGGCTCCCTGCTCTGGACTGAAGCCTGACAGGCATCCCCACAGGATCCCCACAGCCAGTTGGCCCCCCTGGCTTCCCCAGGGAGAAGGTGCTGGGGAGGGGTCAATGGGCCTGCAGCCCATCGGGAGGCCTGGCGTTTTATAAGCAGTGAGTACCCATATTTACTCATGCTTTCGCTCAGCATTGCTGGGCTGCAGGCGGCAGACACTAACACTGGTTAACTTCAGCAAAAAGGAATTTATTGGCAGGATGTCGAGAGCTTGGAGAAGTGACAGGAACCTAGAGAAGCAGACTCTGGGAAGGCAGAAGCCTGGGCCTTTCTGATCACCTAGCTCAGGAGCTGTGACCATCACATACAGAAGGGAACATCTGGTCTTCATGCTGCTGAGGTTGAGACGGTGACCTCCAGCTTAGTCTCTGGATTCAGTGTCTTTCTTTTTTTTTTTTTTTCCCATTCTTCTTGCTTGTCTGTCAACCGAGGATTCCTCTTTTCTAGGCTTGTTGAATTCCCTGCCTTAAAGTGAGGGAAGTGGTGAAGTCATGCTTCCACTGTGGACGGAACTGTCGATCCTAGCATCCTTTGTAGGACTCTGTAACACAAGGTCTGTACATCCTTTGAGGAAGGGCACAGACATATATGTATCAGCGGGTCAGTTACATGTCACCTGGGAAAACGAGTAGCAGGCAGTGTTGTAGAACACTGTCAAGGCTCTTCTTGGAGATGGCAGGACGCTAAGGCAGCAGCAGCAGCAGCAGCAGCAATGACCAGTTGGAAGAAGATCCGTGCTGTGTGCTCAGCATGGGAAGCAAGGTGGCATCCTGCATGTAGTGACCACATGGATTGGTGTCCTGAGGACTATTCGGCTAAGAGCCCAGCTGTGCCCTGGCTGTCTTGCCGCTGCCCATCTGCCAGTCTATCCACCAGGCCTGTGATCTTCCTCACCTTCTATGGAATAAATCCCTGGCTGCTTCAAACTGACCAAGCAGGAGTCTGTCGCTGGCAACCCAGAAGCTTGGCTGACACTCTGAATGACTCTCAGCAGATGTGTGTTCCCAGAAGAGAGGTCGAGGCACGTTCCTGCTCCCCCTGGGATCTAGGAGCCTGGAGTTGGACCTTTGGCTTTCATAATGGGAGGCAGAAGCCTAGAATTCCCCTCCACCAAGACCACACACAGCGGGGAAGAGGCAAATTCCAGAAGGAACACAGGCTACTGTTAAATGAGGAGTGTGGGAGCACAGTTAGCAAAACAGGACACATGTGCGCTAACCAGTCTCTTTTATCCAAGTAAATAGAGTGTGCATCTTATGCGCAGGAAATGGATCTCTCTCTTCCTTCAAGTACACCACACGCACACTGCAAGCCGGATGCGTGCAGACACGGTAAAGCCTGCGGGATACAGCACTGACTGCCCTCCAGACTCCCTGGAGTAAAGGCACCAAGGATGGCTCCAGAGAAAAGGCAGGATGAGTTAGGCCTTGGAGGAGGACTGCGGGGTGGGACAAAGAGAGCAGGGGACGGAGCCACAAAAGCTTAACATGGTCTCAGCATCACACAGGGCCACAAGCACAGGCTCAGAGGAGAAGTAGGGGCACAGTGGGGCAGTGTCTGTGGGAAGATGAAAGTTTGGGGAGAGAGACTGAGGGTCAGACTGGGGTTTGGAAATATGAGCTTGAACATACTATAGCAATGGGTCAGGGGACATGTTCCTTCAGGAAAGTTAGGCCAGTCTCTGAGAAAGTTGTGTGGAAGGTGAGCAGCATGAGCAGTGGCTGGAGACTGACACAGTGCCAGAGAGAGGAAGCCGGGGCTGCAGGTTGGAAGCCTCGCCTATGGATGGCCTGGAGCCCCAATTAAGAATCTGCTGGAAGAAGCGCATGTGTCCAATATTGGGGCCTTTGGTGTGGAGGAGCTGGGAACCACTAGCAGTCAAACTCTGCTGCTGTTCCCAGCTCTGCCCAGCTTGCTAGCTGTCTGCATTTTCCTTTGCTTTCAGCCACGGTGACTTCCAACAGTGCTCTGCAGAATCTCCAGGACTTCCCAGAAGAGGCCCGTCAGAGTCTGCCTTACATGTAAAAGTTCTGCTTCAGATGTTTGTCATCTAAGAGATCCTGCCGTTAAAGTCCATGCCAGAAAAAAAAAATCAATGGATAAGCTTTCCAAGTTCCCATGTGGCTCTCTTACCACCCTGGGTGACTAACATGGCCTGGTTTGCCACACACAAGTTTCATTTTATCTAACCCCATGTTAAGATGACCACACCCAGATAAGCTAGAGGGTCGGTACCCTCAGTTTTAACATTCTGCTCTTAAAAGACAGGCTACCGTCTGGAGAGGTCACGGGGGGGGGGGGGGCGCGGCAGGCTGAACACTGGGGCTAGTGGCCTCTGCTGCCGTGGAAGTGGCAAGAGCCTCCTGAAGGAGTTGGGCAGGAGACCCCTAAGGCAACTGGGACAGCTACATGAGGCATGGGAGTCTCTGGAGCATAAGAGATTAGTTGATGCAGTCTGGATTGCTAGGACTGCTTCCCTGGGACTGGAGCCACTGGTCTGGTGTCAGGATCCAGAGAACCCTAATATCGTCTGCCTAACCCCACAGCAGCACATCCTCACGGATAGGCACAAGGCCAGAGATGTTCAAGGATAAGTCAGTGGCTCCACAGAGCATGTGCGGTTCAGGCTCCCTGCCCCACCAGACTTGCTCATCTCATCCGTGGAACTCCAGCTCCAGCTGTAGCCTCCCTCCTGGAGGTCAAGGATGGCACAAGGAAGGAGTGGCTTAGACACTAGCTGCTTCCCACTGGTCAGGGCTGCTACAGTGCTTCCTCTTGAAAAGAGGCTGGGAAATGGTGTGTTTCAGCTGAGTGGAACCAAATCAAGAGAGAGAGAGAGAGAGAGAGAGAGAGAGAGAGAGAGAGAGAGAGAGAGAGAGAGAGAGCACTCTTGTTTGGATAATTCGCGGAGTCCTCAGGAGGTTCTTAGAGGATTCTAAATACACTGGCCATCCAATCTCCCTATCACAGGAGCTTATGTCTCAGAGTCCCCTGGGTCCCAAGTGCCATAGATGCCAGGCTTGGCATGATCCACACTGCTGGGGTGCCACCAACAGGCTGCCGGAAACCCCATTTCTTTTCTCTTCCCAACAAAGCCAGATGGCAGGCAGTGTGACTCCATCTCCGGCAAAGTCCAGGGGACTTTGTCCCCTCCCTGCTTGGAAGGCTGTGCCCCCCTCCTGATGCACTTCCTGTGGCCCACAGCCCAGCCTCTCTGTGAGTGAGATCCGCCCTTCCCCCTCCCGCGCAAGCCCAGAGCGAGTCAGCCCATCTGGTTCTATTTCACTTCGTGTTACTCATCAGGATGTGTTTGCCAGGAGTTATTTGATGTTCAGGAAGAATTCTGAAGCTTTTGAAAAGAGGTAAATAAAATCCTTTATCCCCCAAAGAGTCGTGAAATTGTGTTTTGCTCAGGAGGTGGCAGGCAGCCATGTGAGGTCTGGAGGCCCCTGCCTAGCCAGGCACAGGGGCTGGAGTTTCAGGATTTGTTCTTCTGTCAGTCAGTCTGCATCTCCACTCCTCCAAGCCCTTCCTGATGCTCTCTGGGGATGCCCGAATTTGGGAACAGATGAGGGCTGCCTGTGGGGACAGCCCAGCCTGTCTCTTGCTCTTCAGCCAAGAAAGCTTTTAGGGAGCTCGCTCCTTCTGGTCCTCAGCCCTGTCACTCCACAGCCGTGCATATGAGCTCCAGGGGAGGGACCAGAGGGAGCCGTGTTCCCTGCCACAGAACAACCTGTGAGGGTGACTGACAGAGGGCCTGGGTTGGGGGAGCTCACCCCATCTGCTAGGGTCTGGATATCACAAAGCAAGGGAGCTGACATTCCTCCAAGCTCTTGTGAATGGCAACAGACATCATAGATGCTAGGAGACCCAGAAGGGCAGGCTCTGCCCCTGAGACTGTCCTACAGAGGAAGGTCCCACCCCCTTTAGCATCCATTTCTCCCAGAGTCCATGCAGCCTCCTATTTCTGCCCAGAGAAGTTTCAGTGCAATGTTGAAGTTATCCCTGACAAGGGCTGGATCCTCAGGTCTCCTTAATCCAAGGTGGACCCCTCTCTACCTTTCTGGGGGCCCTTAACCGTCCTGTTGAGAAGAGACCAATATTTGTATGATTGGTTGCTGCTTGGTCAGAATCTGAGGGTTTACTTCCACCCAAAACATCCCTATTCTATGCAATGCCCCCCACATAAGCAGCCAGGCAGAGGAGTGTGGGCTCACCCCTGTACCTCTTGATCTGTCCTCCCTATTTACAGGGATGCCAGAGGGCTCCTCCACAGCCCGGGGCAGTGTCATCTCAAATCCTACAGTACGTGAGGCTTCCCACCCACTGCATCCCTCGTGACAGCTTACAACCCTGACTATTAAACATTGATCACTCAAATTTAACATCCTATCTTCCCTTTGATATCTTCAACTGCTCTCTGCATAAGACAACAAGCCTCTTTCTGCAGCTCCGTATGAGGGAGACTTCAAAGACTTCTTCCAGGTCCCTCAGCACTGCAGTTCTGGGATTCTGCCAGCGAGACTGTCAGGAGGAAGGTTTAAGGCATCCTCTGCTGGCAGCATCTTTGGGACTCAGGCCTGTGGGGAAAGCTCCATGCATTAAGTCCTGGATTCTGGAGTGATCTGTGCATCATTGGGAAGTCAGTCAATGGCATGATAATTCTTTTCTAGAAGTATCTGTGGATCATGGCAAAGGATTTAATTCAGAGGCAGAGGCATTGGGCTTATATCTTTGAGGAGCCAGGCCTGTGTCCCTGAACTGTCCCCTGTCCAACTCTGGGTCCTCAGGAAAGTTCTGGATTCCTATCTGTTAAATGGATATGATCATTCTTAGCTCTCAGCAAAGTCCTTGAGCAGAGGGTGTGGGTACCTGGCCCATCACAAGATGCCATTCTGCTCTCTCTTGGTCCCACACGGGGTGGGCACATTCCTGGACAAGAAGCGTCAGTGACAGAGTGTGATAGGAAACATTGAACTCCTGAGAGCCAGACACTTGAGAGTCATAGCTGGCAGCCTGATCACCCGTCATTATCATCCTGTCCCTCACACGATCGGCAGGGGGCTTGTACTTTATTGTACCTATGTTAATTAGCATAGCTACCGTCTATGAAACACATCCCATGGGTCAAGGCCGAACAAAGTGATTGACCAGTGTCACCTCACATCAGCTCTAGGAGTACCTCAAAGGTAGCCTTCCTCATGGGACCTATTTCTGCATGAGCGTCTTCCTGGATAACAGACTCTACCTCGTGTTAATGGCCGTGTGGGGCTTGAAGT
The DNA here is from genome assembly GCF_000001635.26 of Mus musculus. Taxonomy (NCBI): domain Eukaryota; kingdom Metazoa; phylum Chordata; class Mammalia; order Rodentia; family Muridae; genus Mus; species Mus musculus. The sequence continues at coordinate 25,224,653 of NC_000080.6, read as the reverse complement.
CAGGTCAGTGGGGCTGAAGTTCCAGCTCTTGTCTCTGTTTTCTAACTGTAGTGACATACTCCCAAAGGCACATGGTGTGTGTCTCAGTGCCCTTGGGGTTTGCAGTGGAAGATGTCATGGTACGGAGAGATGGAACAGAGAGTGAAAAAGACCTGTCTGTTCAATTTTGCACACCGTTTCTTTTTTGAGTAGCCATCTCAAAAAAACTGTTAACATTGTAAAACACCAGTTACAAGGTCATGGCTCCAGATTCCTTAGACTTCAAGAATAGACTGTGATGTTCCTGATCTCTAGAACTCTGTGGCCTCTAGCCCTCTGAGCTGCTGGGGTTGCTAGGAAAGGGACTGCTATCCCTTTGTGGGGTGTCCCCCCTGGGAGATGCTACTTGCAATGGATGATCTCTGAGTTTGGGGGAGCACTAGAATCTCCATTCTGTTCCTGAAGCATCCCCAGTGGACCCCAGAAGCTTGACTCACTGGCTCCACTGCCTCCTACTGGGGTCACACAGACTGCATCTGCCCCTTTGTCAGAGATTTTAGAGTAGTGTTTTTGCCCAGGGGTTCCAAGGTCAAATGGCTCCAGCTCCTCCCTTCAAAGCTTCCCTTGGTGTTTGTCTCCGCAGCTTCTAACTTTGCAGGACAGAGTGGGAAATGGAGACTGGGAGGAAAGAAAGGTGGTGTCATATACCTGCCGGAGAGCTGCTGGGGCTAAGGCTAAGGCATAGTACCTGGTTGCAGGAGGGAAGGGATGGATAGCCAGGAAGATGAGTGACAGCAGTTCTCCCCCAGAAGCCCTTCCCATCCCCCCATGGAGAACTCAGCATGGCAAAGCCCTTGGAGGGTACCCCACCTTGATCAGAAGCTTTCCCTGTGCTATGGGGAAGTTGCTGGTGTCCCCTAAATTGTAGGGCTGAGTTCTCCAGATGGAGCTTATCAGTGTCTAACCTGCTGCGTGCCCTTAATGAGGGAGGCAGACACTTGCCTGTGAGAGGAGCCCTCATGTCATAATGTTGACTTGCTGACTTATGACCGTTTCCAAATGGCTAGTTGACGCAGAGTCAGAGGAGCAATCCTCTAGCAACACCGCTCTTTGTGGGGTATCTGAAATCCCACATATAAAAACATTCCATCCCCCCTAAATGGTCTTTTGTCATTTTTGTAGATTTTCTTTGCTTTCTGTATAATAAGGAAGGGCAATGAATGAGGTAGATGGTGGACTGGCTTTGGGGTCTGAATTAGGACTTACATCATCTTCTCTGTGATTTGGGGCAATTTAATTACCATCTCCAAAACTCAATCCTTTGCTTGGGAAACAAGGTCAACAATGCATGACTCACGGAGTGTCTGGAAAGACCAAAGGAAGAGGCATTGGCAAACTGCCAAGCATTGGTATACAGAGGGTGCTCAATAAGTATCAATGAATGAGATAACAACTTCCTGATGTGGAGAAGACAAGATGTCTAGATACCTCTTTGTGAATAATCTCTTGATCAGAGCCTGGGGCTAGGAGCTGGGGCTGTGGATGGGGTTTTCTTGAGGGGAGCAGCTGAGGGAATTGGAGAGGCCAGGAGCTGCCTATGGCCGTCATTCAGTACTGACCCACTGGCTGGCAGTGTGTATTAACACGCCTAGGATTGGTTTGTGGAGAATCTGCACAAAGCATCAAGGAGCGGGGGCAACCTGCTCTCAACTCCTCTGGAGCATAGTCCCCAGAGATCCGACAGCAGGCTCAGCTCTGAGCCTGACCCTGGGAAACATAACAAACTAACCCATTATCCCCCATTATCATTCCCGTGCAGCTTCATTTGTCAAACCACACTGCTGTTGGAGGAGGCTTGATGGAGGACCCCAGCCTGTATCTGTGCTATGGTGCCTAAGCCCAGATCTGCACTAGAGTGAGAAAAGTTGCCTGCAGACTGTTCCATATTGGGGGCTTTGCACATCTCTTTGAATGCTAACTGCCTGGGAATTAGATAGCTTTGTCTGTTGTCGTCGTCGTTGTTGATCCGGTCAGCCATAAAGGGGGTGACAAAGAAAATGAAAGACCTGGCCTGAGATCACATCGTGGTCAGAAACTGTGAGATGAGTACTGAAGCGTGAATGTGGCTCCAGAACTGTGTAACCTCTATGTGGCGTTGTCTACAAGGAGGGGTTAAGCAAAGCCCACTACTGCCATCTTTTACCCAACCCCCACCCCAGTACCAATCTTACTAATCAATATTTCATTATCTCCATGCTCGAGGAAACTGATGTCGGCTTCCTTAAGGGACTTGCTCAAAGTCACACATGCGATATCATGTGAAGTGGCATTTGAGGCCAGGTTTATTCCTCTTCCGAGTCCCCAGTGCTGATCATTCTTTTAGGATCAGCCTACATTCATTCATTTATCAAACCTTTCCTCAGAGGCTACTACAGAAAAAAGCTGTTTTGGTTTTGTTTGTTTGGTTTTTGTTAGACACATAGCATTACAGAGGTGGCCATATGCATGGTCTTTGACCTCAGAAATCTCATCTAGCCCTCCATCTATCAAGAGACTCCTTGACCATGCTCTCTCTGACCTTGTCCTCTGAGTTCATGTGGATCCAGCTTTTAAAGAGGCAGGACAGGCAGGGGAGGGGGTACTTCCATGGAGGGATATGAATAAGGACTCCTTTTGCCTCAGCCCTTAGGAGTTCTCTCTGTTTGCTCCCTGCTCTGTGTGTCACCTCCATAGGCATCTCTGGTCCTTCCATGGAATTGGATAATAAAATAGCCTAGAGAGTGCAACGACAATTGACTTGCAAACTTTGACATACTTCACCTCTGAACACATCCCACTGGCCAAAGCAAACTACCTTTGAAATGACTAAATTCAAAGTGGGTTGAGAGATTCACATCCTACAAGCTTCAAAGAAGAAGAGAACTGGAATATTCATTAATCACCCAGATACTTAAATACCCAAACCCAGCCCAACCAACCAACCAACCAATTAATCAAACCCAGCAAAATACTAAAGTTTGGGCATGGAGCTTTTTCTCCAAGTCTTGAGTGCCAAGTGGCTCCTGATACAACGTTCAGAGGTGGGAAGGGGCAGGGCGGGATTCTAAGGGCTCTGGTCTCATAAGAGGACAGCTCTGTTGATGGATTCATAGCTGAACGTTCTCTTTCTTAAAGGGGGTGAAAACAGGGAGATGAATCTTGACTGGAAAATGGTTCAAGAGAGTCATGCCTTTGAAAGGCAGATCTACCCTGGCTTCTCTCAAACAACCTGCTTCTAGTCCTCTGGGAGGTCGCCACTCTGTGTTACCACATGCTCCCTGTCATGATGTTCTGTCTTATTACACGTGGACCCAGAAGCACTGGAGTCACCTGGAGATGGTCTAAGACCTAATGAAACAGTGTGCTCAAATAAGACCTCCTTCCATCAAATGACCATGTTGGGCATTTTGCCACAGAGACAAAAACTAACCATAAACTAAAGCAAGGTCACTGAATTCTTACCTCTGTCCTTGCTCACAAGGAGGCATTGGCAAGTTTTAGAGGAGTCTTAGAGATGACTAAGCACCTGGCCCTGTGGATTCAACCTGGAATCCTGGATCTTAGGGAGGTAGAAGCAGGAGACTCCCAAGTTTAAGTCCAGCCTAAGTAGCTTAGTAAGACTCTGTCTTTAAACACTGAACAAAACACAACATGGCTGGGGGTATGACTCCTTGGTAAGAGTGCTTACCAAGTGTGCATGTGCGCTCTCTCTCTCTCTCTCTCTCTCTCTCTCTCTCTCTCTCTCTCTCACACACACACACACACACACACACACTTATATACACACATACACTCATACACTCATATACACATACACACTCACACGCATATAAATACGTACTCATACACACATGCACACACACACACATAAAAAGAGAGAGAGAGAGACAGAGACAGAAAGACAGAAAAAACAAGATATTTTAACCCCCAGGTAGAAATTTTCTATTTGATTTGTAATATCCAACACACATTTCTTGAGAGTCTGTTGTAGGCAAAGTACGGAAGACATGCCAGGGAACAGATTAGACAAACGTCCCCAGCCTTGTGGAGCTGCTGTTGAATGATAGACTTTGAAAGTAAGACAATCCCATGTTGGCATATAAATGTAGAGAAGAATGGACAGAGAACTGAAAATTTGCATCTTTGCTCATGGATTTGGTGTTGTGGAAGCCCCAGCCATCCTTGAGGGCTCAGAGTAAGCATGGTTGTTTCATCCAGGACACCTGAGATCTACCTACTCCTTTAGCACCTGGAGTGGGTGGGAGCCAGTTTCTGTGTTGCTGAAAAGAGCCTCACCCCAACTCATCTCTTTCCCTACATCATCATTGGATTGCTAGCTTGCTCGCTCACTCCCTCATCTGCCCAGAGCTTTCACTGTAGGAAAACTCGCCTTCAATGTGTCAAGGTAGCAAATTGCCAGTATACTCCCTGGCAAATATGTTACTTACGAGTAACAGCAGGCAACCTTCAAGACATACTCATGACAGGTGACTTTAAGTCCATGTGTTGGATATGGTCCTTGATGTCCTTTAATCATCAGGACAGATCACATGTGAACCTTGTCCACAGACTGAGTGCTGCTCAGGCCACAGTGTCAGAGCAGAAGGGGGAACAAGGACAGACTGATGTTTGTCACAGTCTCTGCTCTCCAGCTCATCACAGAGCTGCCTACATGTTTTGGAATTACCGAATTCACTATTTATTCATGTCTTGAGTTTACAGTATTCCTTCCCATGTCTCAGAGTTCATAGACTCTGTGGTGCCAATGTGGAGAACACCTTGCTTGCTGGCTATGCAGCTATAAATCCTGTGGGAAGCTGGCAACCTCCATCAGCAGTGGTGGGAAGAGGTGACATGGTACCACCCCAAGAGAACGACTGGGGGGGCTGTCTAGGATTTGGAGGGCAAGGATTCCAAGAAGAGACAGGTTTTTGCCTTTACTGAAGAGATAAGTGCTTGTGCATGGATCGTTATCATTCGAGTAAAAAGCTAGGCTTTCCTTTAATCTTCTCAGAGGCAGGGAGGCCGAGGCAGGAGGGTTCCTTGGACTGTTGGCTGGTCTAGTCTGATCCATAAGACCCAAGTCAGTGAGCGACCCTGTCTCCAAAAAGAGAGTGGCTAAGGAAGACACTCAACATTGACCTACTGCTTCTATACACTCATGCATGCACACATCCAATTATGTGACTGTGTGTCCATGCAATAGAACGTGGTGATGAGCCACCACAAGTTGCCTCTGAGTGTAGGACAGTAGCTGGGGAGTAAATTGTAGTATGCTTGCCGAGTGTGCAAAAGCATGCACACATGGGCATTGTAGACTATAATTGTGTGGTTGCAGAAAGGTGATAGGCACTGCTAGAAAGAACTTGGGATTTTTATACTTCACCATCTCTCTGTAGGCCTGGTTTAAATGTTTTTACTCATGTATGTTCACATGCTACTAATATCTGTCAGTAACTATCTCCAACATTCTGTCAACTAATTAGTTAATTCACATGACTGTGGCACCACATGCCACTGTGCCATTTGTTCTTCACAGATGGGAAAACTGAGGCCAGGCCAGGCACTCAGCTGGGTCACTGTACATGGTGTGTTTCCTGCTGTGCATTTGGACATTAGGGCTAAAGTATTTGTGTTTCATGCCATTGGTGGTTTGCTGTGGTGGGTTTGTCCTCTCATCCTGAAAGGATGGCCCCCACTTCCAGGAAGAGTCCTTGGCCAGGCCTTATTTTCTTCCCTGCTTCTCTGATAGGTCATTGCCAATCTCAGAAGCTTTGTATGGCAGATACAAGGCTGTGTGATCATGGAGCCACTTTGACCCGAGTGCCTGACTCTCGAGTGTTTCCTTCACACCTCCAGAGACTGTGACTAAGAGGAGATGGAGGATGGAGAGAAGTGCCAGGATCCTGTTACCTGGACACAATATGGCTGCTCTGTACTCATAGCAACTGTGGTTATCTGTATGAGGCCAGCACAAAATCAAGCCATCCACATTCCACCATAGATCAGGGAGAGGCTCATTATGCTCTGCCCATACCTGAGGTGCTAATGGTGGTGAATGATTGGTGGAAGAGGTGAAGTTGTTTTCTCCAGCACTCTAGCCAATGTGATGTTGCCTGTGTTCCAGTAAACAACATCTAGCCCTAGCCATGCTCATGCAAGCAACCTCAATTAAATGCAGTGTAGCATAAAATATTGCAAACAAACAAACAAACAAAACCCCCAAACCAACAAGAAGACATGAAAACCAAGGGATGGGGATGGGGTGGGGGTGGGGGCACTTGTTGGAAAAAGGAGGGGTTCAGTGGGAGTGGAAGGGGATGATAGAGGATACTGGGGAGGAAAATGACCAAAATCTATTATATTCATGCGTGGAATTGTCAGAGAAGGTGAGGTAGCAGAGGTGTCCCTTCTGACATGGGCAGGCAGGTGCTGTGCATGCTTCTTCCTGTTTCCCTGACAGATGGAGGCCAGGGGGCTTCTGGGCAAGAACAAGGTGGGGTCTGTGACATGGTGAGTTGCAAGGTACACGTGGCCTGGACCTTGGAGTCAGTGCTTGTAGAAGGACCTTGTACAACAGAAGCAGGACTGTAGTAGAGCAAGACAAGGGCAGATGCTGCTCTTCTGCTGGACCAAGCCATGGAGAGCTGGGATCTCTGCCTCACAGCATAGGCAGCCTCTCTCTGGACCAATGCCTCACTGCTGTGGGTCCTCTTTGCTATTGACTTGCAAAGTTGATGCAGATCCCCCAAATGCTGTACCCTCATCTAATTGCCTTTCTTAAGCACACAGTTTAAGAGCCCTCTTCATCAAGAGACAGAGACTTAGGGTCAAACAGCCCTGATCCAAATCCTCAAAGCATCTATAGTCCCTTACCTAGAACTCCACCTTTTCTGTCTGCCAGGGGTAGCAAATCAGAGGTCTGAGAAATGGCTTGAGATGGTAGTCACCAGGAAAGTAGGATTCCACTATGAAGGTTTTGGATTGTGTTCTGTTGGTAGGGAGTGACCATGAACAGTACTAAGCAGAAGAGAAACATGAGCAGGCCATACTCATTAAGGAAAGAAGTCAACTGTCACAAATCCCACTGTGTCCCTTTATAGAGGTTAATATGAGGGTTTGTCATTCAGGGGAACCTCAAGCAGCCACTAGAAAAATATGGCTGCTTTTTTTTTATTACGTATTTTCTTCAATTACATTTCCAATGCTATCCCAAAAAGTCCCCCACCCCCTAATATTGTTACTTTGGCACACATATATGGGTTCATACATTATATAGGATGAAGTATTGAGGTTAAAGTGTTCAAGGTAAAATGCAGAGCTCACAGAACTGTTCTATTTGTCTGACAAATGTGTGCAAACAGGAGAGATCTGTCCATCCATCCATCCACCCATCCATCCATTCACCCATCCATCCATCCATCATCTATCCATCTACCCATCCCTGTATCCTTAAATGCGTCTTAAGCAGTTTTCATACAGTACACAAAAATCATTAACATTTTGCTTCTACGGAGGGGAATCTAACTATATGGTTATTTTTGTTTCATTTTGTTACTGTATCAAAATATCCTGGCAAAAAGCAACACAAAGGTAGCAAGGGCCTGTTCAGCTCACAGTTCCATATTTCATGGTTGCAGGAAAGTCAGAGAGACAGGAATTAGTTTCCCCCACTGACCTCTCTATTGTGCTGGGCTAAGAGAAGAGAGCTTTCTGGTGAGGACAGGCTGGATGTGATCCACTAGACATGGCAGAGTGAAATCATATCATCATAACAGTCACAGGCAAGGGAGAAACAAGCACAGCCATGCTGCAGCTTGCCACGATGCCCGCTCGCTCGCTTTTCCACTTTTCTACTTCATCTCTATTAACAGTCAAGATGCTCCCCTACAGACATGCCCACAGGCCAAACTGATGGAGACAATTCTTCATTAAGACTCTGTTCCAGGATGATTCTAGGTTGTGGCAGGTTGACATTTAACACTCACCAGCAGAGTAAGACCGAGTTTCTGTACACATTTGCACAAGCTGAACTTTTAAGTGGATTTTTTTTTTATGTCCCGATGGATTCAATGTGTGTTCTGCTTGAAGAATGAATGCCAGAACTCTTCCCCACCTCCATTCTCATGACGAACAGAGTTACCATCCAAACAGCTTTATTCTTGGGGATGAGAGTACTTTAGCCCTCCCTGCCATGTCTACTGGATCATCATATCTGGCCTGTCCTCACCAGGAAGCTCTTTTCTCTTAGCCCAGCACAAAATATCTAGTGCGTGGTAATGGTGGAATGGATTGGTTATTCAGCAAATGGTGTGTGTCTGTGTGTGTGTGTGTGTGTGTGTGTGTGTGTGTGTGTGTGTGTGTGTTGGGAGGGAGTCACTCAAAAAGTCATAAACTGAAAAAAATCCTGGGGAATAAAAAGTTTGTATATAAAAATAAATTCACAAAGACACTTGAAGAAAATGTAAGTCAGACTTGACCCAGTGCAGAGGACCATTTGAAGGCAGTTGTAGATAAAAGGTATTAGGAGACAACTTGGACAAGTGAGACTTGTATGGTGTGCTTACTACAATATGTCCTAGGTATCATTAAAAATACCAGAAGGTAAAAGGAAAGTAGAAGATGCTTGCAAAAATATGCTTGATTTATTCAGAAAGCCCCTAACCATGAGAGAAAGGTAACACACCATTAGGCAAGTGAGAAAAAGCTAGGGAAGGAGGAGAAACTTGAAGGGTCAGTAAAAGAAACAAAAAAGCTGACTCATTTTACTAAAACTCAGAGCTCATTAAGATGGCCATAGGACCCCGCTTTAGCACTCACTCTCTGGCATGTTTAATAGAAAAATAATTTCTCTTTTGTTTCTTTTTAAAAAAATCTTCTTTTGTTTCTTCAGACAGGATTTCAAGTTTTCATTGCATGAGTAAGTGTGTGCATGTGTGCGTGTGAGTGTGTGTGAGTGTGAGTGTGAGTGTGTGTCTACTGTGCATGTCTAATCAGAGCAAACCTTTGTGTAGCTCATGTTCCCCTTCCCCATGGATTCCAGAGCTCAAGCTCGCCCTCCCCCTAGGTTGGTAGCAAGCACTTTTACTGGTGGCACCATCTTACTAGCCCAGAAAAAGTATCTTGGTTTATAATACATTTGCCCACTGTACGTGCAGACAATAACCTTTGGTTTACTTAAATAAACATCTCCACGGAGACGATGACAAGGTTTACCGAAAGTCCAACATGTCAACAGTACCTGCCTCTAGGTGATTCTTATTTCTACTCTGTGTTGTAAAATCACTCTATGTCATAAAAACAGCGCAATAGGTTGCAGTTACTGCAAAAACAATGAGAACACATACCTGTAAATTATATCCCCAAATTATAGGTATTTATGACAGAGAACCAACCAGAGACCTGGGGATGGATGCGGGCTTGAAGACATTCTTTACAACAGTCCAAACAAAGGCAAAAACTAGAGACTACTTGAGTAGAGTCCCAAACTAGGAACTATTTAAATTAATGATGGCTCAGACAATAATTCATTCTATGATTTAAAAAGGCATCGATCCCCATCGGCAGGCAGGGGATGTGTGGTGTGCTTTTCCTTGGGAATGAAATATGTTATTAAGGATGAAAAGGAACGGAGGGCCAGAGAACCCACAATCTCACTCCAGGTGACCGGAAGGTTCAAAGTAGCCTCTGAGGAAGCAGCCACAGGTGAAGAGAGCTGCACAGGGCAAGCGCTCCCTGCAGCCTCACTTACTGATCATGAGAGCCTTGCAACTACACCTGTACTCACTGGGAAGACTTGACCTGGCTGTCAATCACAGTGCTGGTCCATAACATGACATCTGCAGTTCCCAAACTTACAAGGTCCTTAAAACTATCAGACGGGCCAAAGGCTTGCTACAACTTTAGCCTGGCCGAATCCTGACCTTGAACTAAAGAGAAGCTTTCTAAATAGCCATCCTTGACATCAGCATGGACATTTGAGTGGGTTTTTGTCTTGATATTGCCAGACAACTTTTAAGGTCTCACTATCAGTGCTTTGTAATATGCCATTTTAGCCTAATCTCACCTTACCAAAAATAATAACAAATTCTAAAATAGCTGGTCCAACATTTTCAGATGATATTCAAATCATGGAATATTATTATGTCATATTATTTTAGTTGTTAAAAACAATAGGATATCAAACTGCATTATTATTTTTTAAAAGCACAGAAGTATGTGTCTTCAAAGTATTTGAAATACTGAAGAGACAAGGTAAATAAATCTACCAAAAATTTAACACAATTTATAGATTTATTGATATAAAATTATTAGGAATTTCAATTTTCTTCTATATAGATTTTTTTCAGTTGCCAAATTATATTTTATTTTATTTTTTGTTTTTTTTGTTTTCAAGATAGAGTTTCTCTGCATAGCTCTGTCTTTGAACTTGTTTTGTAGACCAGGCTGGCCCCAAACTCAGAGATCTGCCTGCCTCTGCCTCCCAAGTTCTGGAATTAAAGGTGTGTATCACCAATACCTTGCTGATTTGTCAAACTCTATATGATGATGATGTTGTTTGTTTGTTTGTTTGTTTATTGGTAACCTGGGCTATCCTAGAACTCACTGTGTAGACTAGGGTAGCTTTGAACTCACAGTGATTCACCCGTGTCTGCTTCCTGAGTGCTGGAATTAAAAAGTGTGCCTCCTTGCCCAGTGAGCTTTTATTTTAAAAGCCCAGAGTAAGTTCCGGTGGCTTTCCACCTCACAGAAAGTAAAGCGCAAGTTGGCAGAGACAGTGGCAAATGGCTGCTGTCAGCATTCAGGAGAGCAAAGCAGGAGGAAGGATGAAGCCTGGGCTACATAGGAAGTCCCCGTAGTAACAAAACAAAGCAATAACAATAACACAAACTCACAGCAACAGTTGCAAAACAACCAAACAACAGACAACCTTCTTGGTCACACACACACACACACACACACACACACCCCACAGCCAAGGTTTAAATTCTGTTTTTCTGTATCTGATTCCAGTTCCTTCTCCTTAAATATATGTAGTTAAGCCACGCTTTTTTGTTGTTTTTTCTTTTTAAGTAACACCCAATGTAATCTTAATTAAGGCTGCTGTCATTTGAACCGGAACCCCTACTAAATGCTGGTGCGGTACTCTTGGTCCCCTGAGTGGTGCTGTCAGGAGGTGGTAGAACCTTTAAGAGGTGGGGACTCTCGAGTGAATATCTTTCCTATCGCCTTCAGGAACATCCCTGAAGAAGCGAGTGGGATCCCAGAAAGCCCTCTCATTTCCGTTTCTATTGCTTCCTGTGGGCCACACAGGGACCAGTGTTGCTTCATCACATGCATCTGACCTGACATGTTGCCTTGCCAGAGGCTCACAGCCATAGAGCCAGCACCTTGCTGAGACCTGCAGACTGTGAGAGAAGATGACCTTTTTCTGTTTCCAAGTTAATTGTATGAAGTATTTGTCACAGTGACAGAAAGTGGACCAGCTCAAAGGCCTAGTGCAGCTTGCTATAAACGAGTGCATATTGAAAGGAGGGCACACAGGGCTTGCAGCGGGAGTTCCCTAGGCCTTGGTAGTCATGGACACAGGGCAATTCGAAGGGAGAGAGAGAAGATTCTGAGCATGTCCAGTGCATTTGGTTACACATCTCTGCTGTTCCATTTTATTTACATTTTGGTTCAAGTTCTCTCATGGAAAACCTTCAAAGGCACCTTGGGATTTGGAAAAGCTAGCTCCATAGAAAATCTCATCCTTAAAACCGAAGTGAGCCCAGCGCCTACGAGCCATGTCAGGGTGGGGGGAACACTGATCTTCCAGCTCTGAGTGCTCCTCACAGGCACGTGGGGTGAGTGCTCCTCACAGGCACGTGGGGTGAGTGCTCCTCACAGGCACGTGGGGTGAGTGCTCCTCACAGGCACGTGGGGTGAGTGCTCCTCACAGGCATGTGGGGTGAGTGCTCCTCACAGGCATGTGGGGTGAGTGCTCCTCACAGGCATGTGGGGTGAGTGCTCCTCACAGGCATGTGGGGTGAGTGCTCCTCACAGGCATGTGGGGTGAGTGCTCCTCATAGGCATGTGGGAGGTCATGTTTGCTGAAAGGGTGTGCTTGTGCCCATTAAGGATGCCACTGCGACCCATGGTGATCGACAGGAATGCACATGAGAGATCTGGCTGGAAAGTCCTTGGAGGCAGAAGACTTAAACCTACAGATGTCATTCTTCAAAGCCCAGAATTTTCTCTTCCATGACACTTAGAAGATGAAGAGGTAGTGGAAACAAAACAGGCTGAGGGCCTGCGGCAAAGCTGGGAGGAGGCTTACAGGCGCCGATTTCTCAGGTAGCTTTTGCCAGCCTGCTCTGTGTGTCAGTAACTTCATAAATGAATGCATTGCTATGGGTAGGGGAGCAATTTTGTTGCATCTTCTATGCCAATTCTAATCAATGGATAAGAGCTTCCTCAGGCTGTATCCTTGCTGTGATAGATTACTAATGTCTGCCTTGGGCAAAGGCAGGAAGTATGGCAATACTGCTGCCCTTTTTTCCCTCAGAGTTTAGGGACATCTAAATAGTCCTGAAGACTGGGCTGCTTGGGCAAGGACACAGGAGTCAGTTCCCAAACCCAGATTATGTTTCATATTCTGATAATCTTTATTTAGCTTTTACTCTCTTTCAACTACTGAGCTTCTAAACTCTTGGCTTTGGTCCCTGTGATAGCCAAGCAATGGTTTTCTATAGTGTTTTTCTCTCTCTCTCTTTCTTTCAGCCTCTTGCCAGGGATGAAACTGTTTTTACTAAAAGGGGGGAAAAAGGGAAAAAATACATATGAAAAAAATCACACATCCTCACCATGTGCAAAAATCGTGTTTGGCACTGAGAATATTTTTTACTGAGGCCAAATGGATTTTTTTCTTTTGCAAAATAAGTAGAAAAAGAAAGTCATATGTCTCCAAAGCTGGTATTGAATTATTGGCCCTTGTCAGTGGCTGTCACTAAGGGCCTCTGGTCATGAAAACTTGTGATGCTAGGGGAATGAGAGTCCTGGGGATTCTGATGTTGGCTTCATCTCTTCCCTGGGTAAAGACTGCAACACACAACACAGCAGTTGGCCGACCCGCCATCATGAGTATCAGAGGGAGCTGTGTGTCCGACAGCTAGACAGGATATTTGTGACAGCTCCATCAGGCACTAACTGTGTGACCTTGGGCAGAATACTTAATGCCGGAGCCTTCATCGGATCACAGTAATAAAACAGTAGTCACTGCATCCCGGGATTCCGCCAGTCGCCAGAGGCAAGGCTATCTAGAGAATAAAAGAGGAAGCTGCGAGTTCAGTGCAGATGGACAATTGGGAAGATTGGATACCCCTTATTCATTCCAGGGTCCCACCTGCGAGGCTGCAACAGAACGCTTAAGTCTGGATAATTTACCAAAGGTAAACGCATTGGTGATTAAGTCTCAACTCGTGGATTTCAGGGTCAGATTCAGATGGTTGGAGAGCCAGGTGCAGTGCGTGGACTCCTTCCAACCATAGGGTGCTCAGCGGGGCAAAGGGGCAAGTAGCCACTTAGGGAAACTTGTATCCCAAAATGCTATGAGAAAGTTTGCCAAGGTCACTGGCAGAAATGGAGTTGGGAAAGAGAATTGTGGAGCTGGGACCTTGTCATTTTGGGGAGAACACAGTTAGCGGAGCCTGGTGCCACAGTTCTAAGTGTTGGAACTTTTTCCTACTGTTATTTACCTCCAGCCCATCATGAACACTGCAGCCAGTGTTCCCTGCCTGATATCAATATTGAACTTCCTGGTTGAACTTGGGTGTTGCTGGAGGCATTCCTGAGTGGAGTGGGAGAGGAGTCCATGAAGCCATATTACTGGGTAAGTATGCTGCAAAGACATGGAGGGTCCGAGCAAAGGGATCTCCCCGTGATGAGGACAGAGAGGCAGGGAAAGCAGAACGGGGTGGTGGGGGGGAGTTTGATCTGAGTTACCCCAATGTGATTGAGGGGTTTGGGGTTCTGCATGAAGCCATTTCATAGCCATCTCAGAAGGATGCGACTCCCCTTTTTATGATAACAAGAGCAGGTTCTCGTTAAAAGCTTTTGTGTAAGCTCAAAAAACTGACTGGTTTAATGCCCATCGGCTCCTGCTGCATGGGCAGGAGAAGCCAGTGGCAATTGGCTGTGAAAAGTGATGGAGGTCTACACAGACAGACTCCGTGCCTCCTGTTCTGGGTACCAGTGGCAGAAGAGAGTTTGACATTTAGAACCCGAAGAAATGTCAGGTCCATAAGCCATGGCAGGAGTCTGTTGTCACAGCTGAAACCTTTCAGGCACAAGGAACCCCATGGTTCAAAGGACATTTCCTGTCCATTCCAGACGCTCCCATCTCTTCATAAGAGCATCAACAGTCAGAAGAAGGAGAGAGAATCCAGGATGTTCATTTATCCAAGGACAGCTTGAAGATGCCTATCTAGGCTTGGGGTGGGCTGACCTCATGAAGGGGATTCTGCTGCTCCCCACACCTGCTCACCCACAGCACAACCATAGTGTGTCTTCCTGTCTTCCAAATGGGAGCAGAGGCCTTTCGCAGGCAGCCAGAATGCTTTGCCATCCTGCTACACAGGCATGTGCAAGCCTCAAATGCATACTTTCCCTGTCTGCCTGTGCCTTTGTCCCTTGGGAGTCGGGGTAGATCCCTTGAGAGTCATGTCAAGAGCCAGGCGCCAGCAGTAAGTACTGCCTTACATCCATATCTGAGTTCCAGCCTGCTGTGAGGTTGGTGAGCACTAAGGACATGAAGACTCCATCGCCGGGGAGAGGGGGCGCGTGCCATCCCAGCCCTCTCTAAGCTTGCCATCTATGTCTACCTGGCTTCCTGACCTGAGGCCTCAGAGAACTGAGTTTTGTGCCTGGGAGGGCAGCGGTGATAAGTTATCCAGGAGAACCCAGCTATGTGAACATGAGGAGGTTCTAGCTGTTGAGATGGCTTGGTTTCCTCATCCACGACAGAATGCTGGGACCCAAGTCATCCCCATGCACTAGGGCTGGCACTGCTTGCCACTCAATCTGCCTCAGAGGTCATTGCTGTTTGTCACCATTTCTATGGTGGCTCTGAAGGGGGTGACTATGTCTGCAGTATAATGGGACAACAGTGCTCTACTATGCTGTTCAGTCTCAGGGCCAGCTTTGGAGCCCACACACACATCTTCACGGCCTGGGCTCTGTCTACAGGCCTCATGCCTTCCCATAACCTGAAAGGGCTCCTGAGCTGCAAGGCCATCGCCATCATTGGGTAATGCTGGCAAATGCAGTGGCACCCAGGAACACCAGGGTTACTTTGGGACAATCCTTGGAGGGTAAAGCTTGGGTAGCCAGTCCTCTTCAGTACTCTGATGGCACTTGACAAGGTTAGGGTGCAGTTATCTGTCACCTTCCTCAGACTCTGCCCGAGCTCTCACAGATGCCAGACTAGTGCTAAATGCTAGGCACTAGTGTTTGGTGCTGGGTGCTGGGTACTGAATACTGGGTATTTAGACAGAGTAGATGCTCTGTGCCCACAGACACAGACCTAGGGACAATTGAGAAAGGCAAACAAAAGGGAGTGAAACAAAACAAGCTTTTAGATTCCCTACATACAGACGGTGAGGTAATCCCTTCTCTTTAGCCATGTGAAGCAAGGATGGATGTTTGTTGCATGAAGAAGGACTTATTCCGTTGGCACATATCTTAGCTTCAGTTTCCACTCGCCTCGCCCTGTGTGTGTGTGTGTGTGTGTGTGTGTGTGTGTGTGTGTGTGTGTGTGTGTGTGTGTGTGTGTGCTGCCTCCCTGGCTGGCCAGGGCCAGCCCATAGCCACTGCTGCTGCTTGACAGCTGGATGTCACTTCCCCCAAAGAACACATCATTTGCCCAGTTGTCTGGGGGCAGCTGTGCACACAGCCTGACTGCTGTGTGACCTTTGGCTACTTCACTTCCTGCTTTGGATTCCATGAGCTGTCTCTCAAGCCTCCAAGCCTGGACAGTCCCTGGTGCAAGAACCCAGAGGTCAGAGAAGGTAGAGAGATCTCCCTGTTTCTCATGTCACCCCTGGCTCAGGTGCCAACCAGGCATCCCACACTCGGGCAGCCAGGTAACCAAGGTCGGAAGGACACAAGTTAAACATTGACTCTGAACACTATCAAACACCCTGGTTTCCATCCCCCCTGGTCATCCCCACAGGGATAATAAAAATCACACAACCAAAGCAAGGTTCAGAGGAGCCTTTTCTGAACTGGACTGACCCCAATTAGCTGAGTGACCTTGGGTACTTTCCTGTCCACGTGACTTAGCTGGCTCCCCCTTGGTGTGAGCCTGGAGTTCAAAGAAACAAGTGTACGGAGGACCGGTGTCACAGGGCTCTGTTCCTTGGTGGACTTGAAGTCTGGATGGGTGGTCCAGGTCCAGGCTTCCTCATGACCTCTGACCTCCCCACCTGTTATCTTTGATCTGACTTGTAATGCAATGCGCTCTGTCTTCCCTTCCTGGGCATTGACACAGCCATACAGCTCTGCTCCTGGAAACCCAACAGATCTATCTCCTCTGAGAACCTAGATGCCTCCTAGGGAAGAGAGCCTTTGGGCCTCCTTCTTTTTGGCTCTGGTCTCTGACCAGAGGCAACTGCCAATGTCTTTCATAGTGCCTTGAGCAGCCAACAGGCACAGGACCATAAAAGCCTGAAATTCCACCTAGTTGTGTGCTTCCTCAGGGCAGGGCTGTATGGAGAAGGGCTCCCATTGCTAGCCAAGAGGCAGGCTTCAGGGGACACAGGTAGAATCCTACAAAGACCGCCAATCCCAAAAGACCTCTGTGTGGTGAGTCTGTGGTCATGTGGTAACCTGACTCCAGAAAAGCTGAACCCCACCACAGTAAGAAGGAAGAGGGGTTCCCCATGCTGTGCTTCATCCAGATGCAAGGGCACACAAGAGTGCCTCTGTGGAGAGTGACTCTGACCTGGTCGTGCCTCAGTAAGTGCTCCCGTCATTAAGACCAGGTGGACGTCACACCCAGCACCGTGGCCTCTGTGCCTTTCCTAGCAGGGCCTCTGTGTCCTTCCCAGCAGCTTCATGTGCATCTGCCCTTGGTTTGTTTTTGTTTCTGACCTGACTGTCTGCCTAGGCTTCCCTGAGGCCCAGGGAGGGGAAAGCCAGTAGATATCTGCTTTTCTGGCTGCCCTCAGGAACCTGTGAAGCAACTTGAGTAAATTACTTTCACCCCTGTCAAGTCTCCCATCCTGCCAGCCTCGGGGTGAGGGGCAGAGTGAGGAGCACTAGCTCTGATAAAGTGAGGAAAACAAGCTGGGGGGGAGCACGCTTACTGCAGATGCCCCTTCTCTTTCCTCTGGTTGGGGCTGGGATGCGGGTCTGTCATGGAGGGCTGGCTAGAAAGTCCCAGTGCCACTTGGCTGGATTTAGCATAGCATCCTTCCCTGTTCTGCTTCTTTAAGAGAAACCGGAGGCTAACATTTATTGGCTGCTACGGTCATGCTGCATGTGTGGCTTTGGTGTTTACAGGCCTGGAGAGAGTGGTGCAGAGGAGGTGCGTTGGAGTATGGGTAGAGAATACTGCCATTCATGGTGGTGACTGGGGTAGGACTTGGTGTGTAGCCCAGGGGACTAAGAGGCTTGTGCTTATAAAAGCCCAGTGCCAGGATAGAGGTCCTTCTATGTGGGTTATAGGTGGAGAAGGGAATGAGAGAGGCCTTGTCTCTTCCATGTGCCTTGGCCCTGGAACTAGAGACTCTGTAGCAGGTTGGCTACAGGGGCTAGTGGGCTGTTACCTTTGAGTATAGGGCACCAGAGAATGGACATGGTTTGTCCTCAGAGCCTAGAGCAGACCAAGATCCCAAAACCAAACCAGGTTGCAGTGTGAGCCTTGTTAATGGAAAGGGGGTATTGGGAGATGACTCAGGAATACGTGGGGTGTCCAGTAGCCATTGTACGTCATGGCCAAAGCCTCTCGTGTCTGAGTATTCATTACTTATCTGGTTTTGAGTGGTAGATCTAGTCCTAGGGTGTTATGGGAACTCAGTTCATGAAAAGTGCTGGACTTTGTTCCCACATGCACTAGTAGTTCATATGTTCTCCACACCCACCCACTATTGCTAATTGCTACGCATGCTACCTTGCACTGCTTTGCCAGCTATGGAGTGGTGTCGGTTGCAGCAGGGGCTGAACACCAGGAAGATCTCCTTTTATGTCTTGTTCTTTCTAACTAGAGGACAGTTCTCTGTTATGTCACTCAAGATTGGAGGATGTGACTTACAGGTATTATCAACCAGGAACCAAGCCAAGTTACCTGTGTCAATATGCTACAAAATGTTTCTTTTGATCATTAACCTTTAATTGTGAGAATATTCAAGTATATGTAAAAAGATTAAATGGTCTCTTGTCCCTATCACCGAGTTACAGTTGATGTTTACCTGTTTACTGTGTGTGTGTGTGTGTGTGTGTGTGTGTGTGTGTGTGTGTGTGAGATGTGCATGCATTATGTGTGTATGCTTGTAAGAGGTGGCTGATGTTTGGTGTTGTGTGTCTGACTCAATTGCTTTTCATGTTGTGTTTTGAGAGTCGTTGAATCTCTCACTGAACCTGGATCTCGCCAGTTCAGCAGGTCAGGCTGGCAGCAAGTCCCAAAGATCCTCTCCCTCTGCCTCTTCCCCTGCCTGTCTCGCCAGTGCTGATCTACCCGTGCACACCCGTTCCTGGCCTTTACATGGGTTCCAGAGAGCCCTGTTCAGGTCTTCAGGCTTGCATGGCGATCACTTTACTCACACTAACCCCCCTCTTACTGTTTCAATCCATTCCTTCTGGCTTTCTGCTCCACCTTCACACTTTTCTTTATCTTCCTCCTCCTCTGGCTTTTTTTTTGTCTTCTCTATTCTTTCCTCCTTACTTCTGACTAGAGTATCTAAAACAAACTTCAGACATTATATCATTCACGTATACATACCTATGTGCTGTCTGCCTAGGCTTAAAGAAATTTAAAAGTGAAATCATACTTAAAAATTGAGCAATTTTTAAAAATTTGTGTGCTTTGTTTTTCTGAGACAGTATTTCTCTGTGTAGTCCTGGCTATCCTGGAATTCATTCTGTAGACTAGGTTGGCCTCGAACTCATAGAGATCCCCCTGCCTCTGCCTCCTGAGTGCTGGTTTTTAAGTCATCTAACAACCTGTTTTTGTTTGCTCTTGTTTAGTCTTCAAAATAACTCCTGGAAATCACAAATACTGCTCCTGCCTTTTGATGAATGTCAGCAGAAAGGGGGCTCAGCATGGCAGTCTCCAGCCCCAGCTTAAACAATGGCTACGTGACCCCTGCCTTCAAACCTTTCCCATTGCTTCACACCTTTAACAAATATTTGTTCTTCAGCCCCTAGATTTTCGCCAGATTAGAAGAACCTGGGATCCAGTCTATACTGCCTTGGAGTTTACAGCCAGATATACTCTTACTCTACAAAGCTTGGTCCAAGGCCCAGTGGCCTTGGCTGTGGTCTAAGAGTTAGTTAGAAAAGCCCTGCCCAGCCCTGCTGAATTACACTCTATATTTTAACAATATCCAAGGGATTCATTCATGTGTCCTAGGAAGGTCAAGAATGGCTGAGTAGGGCCCTGTTCTCAGCCTTGGCCACACACTCAAATGCTCTAGGGCATTTTGAAAAAGTCCTATGCCCAGCCCACCCATACAATGAAACTAGATCCCTGCCTAGTGTTCACAAGCTCTCCAGGCAAGGGGGCGTGGGACCCAGTGTGATTGTTTTAAGGATAAAGGAACTAAATGCTATGAAATTTCTAGATTTACTGGGAAAACAGTAGGTGCTAAATTAATGCTACCCCTTTGTTTCTTTTTGCTGTCTGGCTAGGACCCGCCACGGAGTTGTGAACTTGGGTGGCAGATTGTGTTTCTCTGGCCCTAAGGCATTCTTGGGCCACAAGAGTCTTTGACTGGAATGTTGTTCTTTGCAGGGAAACCCTGGAATCATCAACTTGGGGCCTATGTGTGGGAAGCCAAGCTGTAGAAAAACCGTGAGTGGGCTACCACCTCCCCCTACTTACGGCCTGGGCTTGCTGAGTTGGAGAGTTGCAAGTAGAAACGCATAAATAAGGCAAAGCTTGGGCACATGTGCAAAGAGCCACTTGCTCCACAGCCGGATCCCTGACCAGACATTATCTCATCCAGCTCTGTCCTGCCAGGTCCCGCCAGGTGACGCCGCAGGGCAGGTGACACCAGCCAAAGCTTTTAGGGTAGAACTGTACGTTGAATCACAAGGCAGGTGGGACAGGACTCTGACACTGAACTGTCAGGGCAGAGCAACCTGGCCCCTGGTTCTGCACACTCCTATGACCCAATGCCTCTAGGGTTCAAAGGATCCCACAGGGGGAGGAGTGGAGTGGGATGAGGTCTCAGTCCCCAAGCTGCTGTAGGAGGTCACCAGCATGCACTGTGCCTCAGATCATGGGGGAGGTAGCAGTCAGGCCAAAGCTCTCCTCTGAGAGTTGACTGTGGGCAGGTCTCTTGGGAAGCTAGTCATCCGTGTGGCTTCTCTATGCGGCCTTTGGATCCACAAGAGAAATAAATGATGCATTATGCATTACTGTTAGGAGGATGGAAGGACGAGGGACTCCAGGGTCACATGGTTGGTGCAGCATGAGCAAGGCCCTTGTCCTCCCTCAAATGTAACCCATGGGGTCCAAATGCTGCCTTGGATCTATCACACATATCCAGGGATATGACTGTCCCCAGACCTCGGTGATTCTCAGGTAGGGGGAAATGAGGTCATAGGGTCAAGAGTGGGGACATGGGCTCAGACACACTTGAACTTTGCCCTTACGTTTGCTGCTTGCTGGGGCTCTAGGAAACTCATTCCACTCCCGTCTCTGATTTTCTCAGTCTCCCCCCACCTAGTCTTGTTTGCTTTTTTTTTTTAGGTTTTTTGAGACAGGGTTTCTCTGTGTAGCCTTGGCTGTCCTGGAACTCACTCTGTAGACCAGGCTGGACTTGAACTCAGAGATACTCAGAGATCTGCCTGCCTCTGCCTCCTAAGTGCTGGGATTAAAGGTGTGCACCACCACGCCCAGCCCCCCCTCCCCCCAGTTTTATACTGATCTCACAATGTGATTCAGAAACCTAGATTATAAACAACTGCCCTCAGGGCTAAAGAGCTGGTTTAATCAGCTTGCCACCCAAGCATGAGGACCTAAGTTTAATCCCCAGCACCAACACATAAAGCTAGGCATGGTGTGTGTATTGTAATCCCAGCTCTGGAGAGGCTTGTGGCCAGCCAGGCTAGCATAATTGGCAAGCTGAAGGCCACACAAAGAGACACTGTCTCAAAACATAAGATTGTTGGCTCTGAAGAATAGCCTCAGAGGCTGATCCCTGGCCTCCATACTTGCCTGTACTGACACATGTACAACACACAAACACACACACACACACACACACACGTTTAGATGCTGCATCTTCTGTATAAGATGGTCATCAGCAGACACATTGCACAGGCACTCCCATGCCTCCCCACAGAGCCCTCAGCAGACATAACTAACGGACTGCATTTCCTATTGTTCAGTGTGGACATTTCTCTTAGACTTTCCCAGTTCAGGATGCTCTAGGTAGTTGTTCCCATGTAGCAGAGGGCAGGCTGACACTTGTCCTCTCTACCATCTTCTGAGAAGATGTTGCTACAGAGATGGGTGTAGGGATTGAGTAAAGTCCTGAGTAAATGAGGTCCTGAGCTAATGTATTGTTTGTCATGTGCCATCCATGGGAAACTGGCAACGCCTTCCCACTAGGAAGGTCTGAATCTAAACGTTGGCAGTGTGGGCAAAAATGAGCAACTGCAGCTTTCTCCTCTTGGATGTTGAGAGCCTGGGAGTGCTCACTACAGACACCTCTTACTGAGACCAGTTAGCCCCTCTTTTCCTGCTGCACATAAGAAGTATGCTGGGCTCTGGGCTGCTGTAGTTGGTGCCACTCCATCAGGGTGCACACCACCTCCCTGACCACAGCTTTTCCATATGTGTGCCCATTATTCATTCCCTTACTGCCCCTGGCATGTCAGGTCCAAGTGTCACTGGAGGTGGCATATGGGCACTTCCAGGAAGGGCTGGAGCTTGGGCACAGTAAAACTGGCCATCAGGGGGAGCATGCAGATGGAGACTGGGCCAGTTCAAGGGAGCCTTGGTAGTGAAGGAAACTTGAGCAGTATCAGAAGCACTGAAGATCTCCTGGTTGAAGGCATGGCCTGTGAAAGATCAAAGGGGAGAGCTAACCTTGCCAGGGCACGCTGGGCTTCGGGAACTTTGCTAAACTTCTCATTTTCTGTTTACAGAGGTTTGAGATAAGCTCACATGTAAGAAGACAGAGGCTGGACAAAGTAACGGTGAAGAATGTACAGTTAGTTTTGGCTCCCAACTCTATCGGATGCTATGGCTGGCTTTCTCTATCAGGGTGATTTGATCGACCCCAGCATTCAAAGCAGGAAGCCTTGGGAAAGCCTGGGCAGCAGGCTTCAGGGGAAAGAAAGGGGTAGCTCTCCTGATACTCCCAGGTCAGGGCAGAAAAGAGGGCCCCAGTGATACTTTAAAGTCCTCAACTTGCTAACAAGTTTGGTATGGCTATTAGAATCCTCATGACTTGGGAGTATGCAAAAGACCTGTACATTTGGCTTCTCTTAGAAACTATGTATTATGAATGCTGGGTTTGTAGAGTCATGGGTGACAGTGGGAGTTGCTAAGCATGGGCGGTCTGGCTGGTTTCTTGTTCTTTCAGTCCCTGGAACATTTGAATTTCAGGGTCTTACAACAGAGGATAGAGGGTGGGTGTCACTCCCTGCTACCCCCTTTCTTGGTACAACTTCAGTTAACTTCTGAACCTTAATTGGCCTATGGCAGATACATTTAGACTCAAGAAGCCAGTGACTGAGAATAAGATCTGTTAAACCTGTATCCTTCCAGAGCCTACTGAAGACCCACACCTCTGCCCCCTGCCTCATGTTCACTGGGGAAGAAGGAGGAGGGGGAGGAAGAGGATGAAGAGGAGAAGAAGAGAAAGAGGACGGGAAAGAGGAAGAGGAAGCAGCAGCAACAGCAGCAGCTCCTTCATGGGCTCTTGAGCCACTTACACACTCAACAGTGTGAGCAGACTGATTTATAGAGTCAGCTCTTGAACCCAAAGTCTGACTTTCAACCTCAGCCTGGCTGTCCCACCTGCAGAAGATGAGCCTGAACTGCTGACAAGGCCATTGCCAGGGGAGAAAGGCTTCCTTCAGGCATGAGTAGGGAATCTAGCCAGCTCATGTGAGCTCGCAGGCACTTGCACCCCCCCCCCCCCAGACAGAGAGAGAGAGGGAGGGAGAGAAGGAGGGAGGGAGGGAGAGAGAGGGAGAGGGAGAGGGAGAGGGAGAGGGAGAGGGAGAGGGAGAGGGAGAGGGAGAGGGAGAGGGAGAGGGAGAGAGAGAGAGAGAGAGAGAGAGACCAAGACAGAGAGGCAGAGGCAGACAGATACAGAGGCAGAGACACAGAGAAAACTCCATTTGGTAGGGAGAAGGAGGGATAGACACTATTGTCAGAGTGGACCTTGGACACCATTCTTCTCCCCATGCCTGGGCTGAAGCCGCCCCAAGCTTGGAGGTGTTATCTCCAGGCTCCATCACAGGCAGTGGGAGCCACAGTTAAATTTAAGTGTGCATCCACACTCCCCACACCAACATTTTCCATCCCTTTTATGGATTTCTGAGGAATGATAAAAAGCAGCTGTTTTGGCTTGGGAGCCTGTGAAAGAAGGGAAGGTGGTCCAGCCTCCTCCAGGGAAATCAGCGCCTGCTTGTTTGTTTTGCCTCCCAGACTTCTCTACCGGCTCCAGGATGTATGTGTCCGGTCCTGCCCCTTACTGCACTCATTGCAGTCTGCTTTGGGGAGATTCTGTAGACACCCAAGGGCTTCCCAGCAATGGGACCTCAGTCAGGGTCTGTCTTTCCCTTCCCTCTTCTAAAAAGAATGGTTCTCAGAGCCCCCTTGTCCATAGGACCAGTGACATGGTTAAATGCTATGCTGTAGGCTACGAGCTGGCATAGTGCCTGGCACAGCATTGTCACCTACCAGCCTTCCTGCTTGCCTTTCCGACTCTCTGTGGGTTAGAGCTTTCCTGTGAAGCAAATGGGCCTGGCTAGTGCTCCTCACCTACTCTTACTGTTTCTATTCTCTTTACTGTGGATGATCTTAGCCTTCACAGACCCTGGGTGCCGGGGCTCATAGGCCAACTGGGTCTCATAGCAACCGTAAGATTGAGTTTATAGTGTTGCTCCACTGGTGATATTCAGAAAACAAGAGGGTCTCACTCAAGACCCTTCATGTATGTGGGTTAGTATAAAGATTTGCAGATGGGCTACAGAAGCCTGGACCAGAACTACCCCAGCAATATCACCTTCCACAGCAATCATGCTTTGGAAGGGTTGCAGCCATGGCTGGCAAAGTGCCTGCTTGGCTTCAGTACCTATTTGTGTCTTACTTTCTGAGGTAGGTTTCATTTCGCCACAGTCTGGTATGTGCCTATGATCCTAGCACTGGGGAGGTAGAGTATGGGGAAACCATTAGCCTGGACTACATAGTAAGACCCTGTCGAAAAAAAAATATCCAAGGGCTAAATAGCATAGCACTTGTCTGACATGCACAGGGCCCGGGTTTCATCATGCCCACCCACTCTCTGAAGCATCAAGTATGCAGGTAGCAAAAGGCAGCCTTGGATATGCACTGCGTGTGTTTTAATCCCCCTGGCAGCCTTGCTTCTCACCCTCAGCTCCCATAAAGCCCACACAGGCAGGAGGGCATGCTACTGTTCCTGCAGGAGCTCAGCCGACCCAGAGACCCTGAAGGATGATGTTCGGGCAGGGCAACCTCCACCCCCTCCCACAGACAACACCCTGTCTGTGATGCTTGTCAGCAGCAGCAGCAGCCTAGGCCCGCAAGCTGCTTTGGAGTATATCGAGGTGTCCAGAGCTTCGAGGAAATGCTGGGGTGGAACTAAGTCCCTGGAACTCTAGGCACCTGTGTATTTGAGAGTATCCCTTCCTGGGACTCTGCAGATGCCGCAAAGTTAATGATCTTGAGATGAGATCATTTGCAAGCAGGGTGGGCCCTCAGGCCAATGACAGGAATCCTTATAAGGAGGGGGAGTTTTAAGACACATAGTCAGGGAAAAGCCATGAAGATGGATGCAAAGGGAGGCTGTGTGGGTTCTCCAGAAATGCCATGGACTGCAGCAGCCACTAGAAGTCTGAAGCGGTGAGCCAGCCAGGGTCTTCCCAAGGTCCTCTGCAGGATCCTCTGAGCACAGCCTGCTCAGGGTTTCAATGCCCTGACTTGGAATTTCTGGAACTACTAGAGGATAACTTTTGGGTTAAGCCAAGGCATTCTTGTTAATTTGTTTCACTAGCTCAAGAAAATTCTTAGACAGCACAAAGAATAAACAATTCTAAACAGAGTATCCTTGTGTTGGAGATGTTTTCAGTGTGTGTGGCCTGTGATAAACTTTTTGATGGGTTCTGAGAGCCCCAGAATGCCCAGAGAACAAAGGAGAGGGAGATGGATCATGAGGTAGGTAGCCTTCTGGGAAAGAGGCTGGGCAGCAGAGTGCTCAGTCTCTTGTAGAGTTGGAAGTAGCAGAGAGAGAGAGAGAGAGAGGGAGAGAGAGAGAGAGAGAATTCATGTATGTGAGTGCATGTGTATCTGAGAATATGTGTGCATATGTAAACATGTCTGTTTGTGAGTGAATATGCAAATGTGTGTGCATATGTGAATGTGAGTGTGTGTGAATGTATGTAAGTGTGTGTATGCATGTACATGTGTGTGAGTACGTGTGTGAGTGCATGTTTCCACACATGTACATGTGTCTTCTTGGGTAAGTACATGGATGTATGTGTGCATATGAGTATGTGAGTATGTGTGTGAGTGTGTGTGTTGTGGGCAGGGATGGTGATTCAAGAGAAACATAAAAGGGTGGCTGTTGGGAACTGTGGGGGGCCAAGTCTTGCAGCTTCCTTATAGAACCCAGTGGCCCGTGGGCTCCATCGTCACTTAGCAGAGACTCTGCAGAGGGCAAGCCTGGAGTCCAGGGAAACCAGAGTTGAATTACTCCTGTCTGACTAAGAAAGGTGCCTTAGACCAGAAATACTAGATCATGGAGGCCCAGGGTAAGACACATAGGGGATGGAGCTAGGGGCTTTCCTGGAATGCCCTGCAGGACTTCCTGGCAGGGGGGCATGGGTGTGGCTTTGTGAGGCTGATGAGAGGGGACTCTCCATGACCACTGAGCAGGTATGATGAGTCTCCTGTCGGTTCCCTTCACTGGCTTGCTTGCCAGTCCAGGCTGTCACTCCTGTCTGAAGACGTAGGGAGAACCTACTTGTGGTTTCTGGGTACTGGTTCTATGTGACAAGCTAAATGTGAGGTTCACTTGCTAAGACCCTACAGATGCATGGATGGCCACACACAGACCATGCCGTGTGCTCATATACACATGTGAATAGATTCAGATAGTCATGTGTACAAGTACCCACGTACACAAACATACACGCAGACAAGTGCTTGGGTAGCCATGTATCAACCACGCTCCTGTACACAGACATCCAGACGGGTACATTAAAAAAGGTCAGGTGTAGAACACATGCGCTTTCACACTCATCTTGACAGACAGATGCATGGATAGTCACACATAGATCACACCCATGTGAACATACATATACAAATGAAAGAACAGACACCCACCCATATTTCAGCTATACACAGAGGTACACGTGCTCATGTTACATGTGGTTGCATGTAAGAAGTGCCCATGGATTAGTGCATGTAGTGGCACTGAAGCACATAGGTGAGCATACACACACACACACACACACACACACACACACACACACACACACATACACACACAGAGGCTCCTGCTTCCTAACCCTGTTCTCACCACCTCTCACCACCTTCTGCTTCCTCTTTCTCTTTTTTCTTCAGTCAACTCCAGTTCATGCTCACTGGATTCCTTCCTAAAGAGGAGGGCAGCCTCTGTCCTAGATGTGGGAGGAAGAAGAGAAGATGAAGGCAAAACTCCAGAGACCCAAGCAGTCACAGGCATGGCAGGGCTATATGGGCAATGCCCAGTGGCACACAGGGACAGGTGCCTTGGGAGACTGACCCTCAGACAGTTGGAGAGATGAAGATAACAGAGTCACATGACAGAGCCACACCCATGCACGCAAGCACGCACGCAGGCACACACACACACACACGCATAATCCATGCTGGCACCCACATAAGACATACAAGTACACAGTTACGGACATGTAAAGATGTCCCCCACACATCCTCACACACTCCAGTACTCACGGACAGACAGACAGACAAACAGACAGACAGACACATGGCCAGGCTGATGCAGAGGAGGAGTGAGAAGACAAAGAAGCTTTGAGTTGAGCCCGCCTGCCCCAGAACCCAGACATCACAGCTCTGCAGTCCCCCTAGGAGCCCTCCGCAACGCCAGGAGAAATTCCTAGGATATTAGCTAAAGTCAGACACAAACATTCCTGTCTTCCTCTCCAGATGTACAGCTCGTGAACGCCACACAGCCCTCAGGCTCCTACCCAGCCCTCATCCTTGGCCCCCTCCCTAGCCTCCTAGGAATGCTGCCTGGTGACTTGTTTGGAGAGAGAGAGGGTGGCCAGAAGGGTACTACAAGTTGGCAAGGGTCACACTTAGGGGTGGGAGGTAGCTCAGGGTTCTGCACACAGCTGTGGAGTGGTTCAAGGTCAGGCAGAGGAGAGACTTGAGGTAGTGTGGGGATGCTGTGGAGAGCTGGATTGTCAGGACTCTTGGGTGTTTCCAGAGAGCTGGGCGCAGGCTACAATCCCTGTGTTCAAATGCATATCCAGGCCAGAAGGTTCAGCTCAACATGGGGTCCTTAGAAATATTGACACTTGCTTCTGTCCCTGTGGACACACAGTCCACCCTTCAGAAATAGGGTATCTACAGCTCTGTACTGTCTTCCCTGTCTGTCTGGGACATCTGTATCTTGACTGTGCAGTAATGGTTCTTTTTTCAGACAAGTGTCCTCACCCTTCCTTTATGAAGTTTACAGTTGATTCTTTCTGACATTGATGACTATCTTAATATTTGTCTGGCTCCTGGGTAGACCAGAAGTTCCTTGGGAAAGGACAACAATCTATTGGCTAGAGTCAGAGGTCATTGTGTGCCAAGTATTCAGCAACAGTGGGACTGCTTCACACATGCCACAGTAAAGTCTGTCTGGCCTCAGTTTCTATATCTAGAAGATGGGTTGAAATTGAATTTTTTCCCCACAAGGGTCTTGTGATGAGAGAGTGAGATAGTGGGAATGAAGGGCTTCGGGGACCTCTTCTCTCCACTCCTGTGAGAGCTTAGTGACATTATTTTTAGACCCTAGGGGGAAGCTTAGGGACAGCATACACTTAGGCAAACAGGGCTCTTTAATCATGTGCCTGGAAGCTGTAGGTTACCTAGAAATGTGTTTTAGGAGGGCTGCAAAGTATCTTGAATCCTTTCAGGTACTTCAAATGAAATGACTACAACTCTGCCGTTAGGGGCAGCAAACCCACATTACCGCATAAACCCATTGAAATAGCCCGTCCTTCTCCATCAGCATGAAGAGCTGTTCAGCTGAGGCTTTCTTAGAGGCGCCATCAGCCTGTTAGAGAGTTGTCTCGGTGTCTGAGCCAGCTGAGTCAGTCATTGTATTCTACCATGAGGATGTGAGGACCACCGGCCACTGGCCCTGAGACAAGCCAAGTTTCATATTTTCAATCTATCACAGTAGCTCCGATCCCCAGGAAACCCCATCTTCCTCAGTGGATAGCAGCCAACCCTACAGACCCTGTCTCCTGTGTGGTAGCTTCTCACGTTCGATTTTATGCTGCTCGGCTTTCATTTCTACCATCCCCCAGCCCACAAGAAAGTGGCCCAGCTAGCTGCTCATAACATCCCTGGAACGAAAGAGTAAACTGCACCTGTGCTGCTGACGGACCCCACGATGATGTGAAGTCCCAGGAATTCTTTTGGTGACCGTGCAGTGGGAGTTTGCAGCTGTAGGTAGATGGGCTGGGCCTGAGACATGGGCTTATTTGCCTTTTGCTTGGACAAGGCCTGCTTTACAAGAGGCAGCTCATTCTGCTGTAGATATATGTCCTGTCGTAAAGTGCTTAATATTCCACCCCTGCTTGCACTAACAGATACAGACAGCTACTCATGCTCACGGCTCCTCTGTGGACGTCTCTGGCAGGACCTACTGGGCAGATACAGGGGTTTCCTGGTGGCCACATACTTGTCTCCACTCCTCCAGTCTGCGTGATGATGAGCTGCTGCACCCATCAGCAGACAGGGACCTGTGTGTGACCTCCCGAGGGTTCAGGGTGACCGGCACTGAGTCATTTCTTTCTAGCTGTCTGAGAAAGCCTTTGTGTTAAGTACTAGCCATCAACTCATACGATCTTCTTAGTAGCTGTGCAAAGAGGAGTTGTTAACATTGTTCCCGTGAGGCATAGCAGGGAACTGATGGTGGGAAATAGGGCTTCATTCATTTATTCACTCATTCATTCCTTTACCCATACTCCTGGTAGTCCTGTCATTATGAAAGATAGTGGCATTGAGATGAACAAGACCCAGTTGGTACACTGAAGGACACATGCCCCTTCTGCCTAGCAGGGAATGCGCCTATGTGAAATGTGGTTCAAAGACTCACATTGGTCTCAGATCTAGAGTTCATGAGATAGATGATTGCTCCTGTCTGGGTCCTGAAGCTAGTCCATTTAAATTCTGTTTGAGCCACTTGTCTCTTCCTTTCAGCCCACCATCCCTCATCACACACTCCCATGCACCTTAGATGTCTACGCCAGCTCTAACCATCACCCATGCAGTAACCATGCCAACTTTTAAATGCAGTAACCATTCCCAACTTCCTGCCACCCGATGAGAATCCCAGGATCGTTTGGGTATCAGTCAGAAGTCTGTGGTATCAGGTGACCTCCAGCCTCAGTGTAAATCAATTGGGGAAATCTCATCCCATTTGATGGAGACCTTTCTTAACTTCCCTTGTCCCCAGAAATGACTAGTTTGAGGTCCAAGTCCATGAGTTTCTCTTCTCTGGGGGGCTGTAGGACAGAAAAGAGTCTCAGTGAACTCGAGCTTTTCCTGCCCTGACAGAAAGCGAGCGAGCCATTGGGAGATGTAGCTGCCGTCATTCAACCATGTGGCAACAGACCAAAGCAAACCAACCAACGAGCAAAAGGATGGTCCATAGAGGGAGACAGAGCAGAATTAGGTTGATTCAGGTGTCTGTGAGTGTCATGTGACCTCCCAGGACCACACTGGAATTCTACTGGTGTAGGAAAGGCATGCTGTCCTCTTTCTCCCTCTGCTCCCCATGCTCGGGCTCTTGCACTAGACACATGATGATGGACACTCAGTGTGTCTCCTTCTTCTTGCCTGCAGTATAGCCTGTCCTCAGGTCTTGCTCGGCCAACTGCAGCTCATGAAGACTAAGGTAGTAATATTGCCTATGGGATTCACCAACCCCTCCTCTGAACACCCCCAACATACATTACTATTGCGGTCCTCGGAGCAGGGACGTCTCTCTGCATCCCTTCATGTCTGTGGGAGCCCAGAGTGGAAGAGGTAGCTCAGGTACCTGTCCAGGTGGGAGGAGTGAGCTCCGGAACAGTGAATGTGGGAGGAGTCCCAGGCAGCATGAGTGAAGCCTGCACTGTGCTCACTGGACGCTTGCTGACCTGATGAACTGTGCTGGAGGGCCCTGACATTTGTTGGTGAGAAAACAGAAATCAGAGAGATGGGGAGCCCACAGGCCTGTGCAACTTCTTCCAGCTGTGGTACAGGTTGCCCAGACTGGCCCCTTTGCAGGGCGGTAGGTGGTAAGCTAGGCACTCAGCCCAGGGTAGTGAACAGACCCTGCTTGTCCTGGCATGGCCACCCTGGGATGGGCTCTGAGACCATTTTTCTCCATGCAGCTGGGGCTGGGGCCCATCAAAAAAAAAATATGATCCAAGCAGAGCCTGTCGCAGAATGAAGTCATGAGGAAAAAGCTCACGGAGAACAAGACTGTCATTTTGCAAAGGACTCTCTGGCTGCCAGCAGCCCCGGATCACCCTGCGTCTCACCTCTCCTGACCTGCTCGCACACGCTCCTCGGGGCTGCTTACCTCACCCAGCAAAGGAAAAGGTTACAGAGACCCATCCACGGGGGGCCAGGGAGCTGGTGCCCCATTTCCTTGGATAACTGAGGATTTTACCTATACACTAGACTGGGCATTAGCCTCCCGTGGCTTACGTGCTGAGAGACAGCCCAGTAAGCAAGCTCAGATTCTTAGGGAACTGAAAAAATATCACTTAAGAGATGTGTACGTTCATATGTTCAACTGGCGTTTAATTGAGCCGCAAGTTTGCTTCCCCCATCTGTGTTGTTCTTAGGTTAGGCTTACAGATGAAGGAGATGGTGGTGTGGCTGTGGAGCTGCGGGGTCCTCATGAGGCACAGGGTGATGAGGGTTAGATCACCTGTGGGAGTTTATGGAGGACACTGCTTTTGACCCTCATTTCCCAAAGCTGTTTCTTGTCGACACCATAGGCTCCACACTTGGGGACATGGAGGGCATCCAGATCCTAAGGCACAGGTGGCTCTTTGGCCTTGGCTTATGTCTGCTTGGGATGCAGATGGCCTCAGTGATGCAAGTTGCCTGCTGCACAGAAGTGTGGACCAAGTGTTGTGGGACAGACAAGGCAATGCTGGGATGCTGGCCAAGGGAGTGACCTTGAAGAATGACCACAGCTGGCTGCTTAGGAGGTGGAAAGACAGATTTGGTCCTCTGGGAACATCTGCTGAAGGTACAGAGCACGTGTGGGGGTGTCCAACCTTTTGACATTGTAGAATGACTTTGCTACACACCATGCATTGTTGATTTTGCCCACCTTCAAAACTGCAAAACAACAACGAATCTTTCAAGAGCCTTTAAGAATGTTTATCATTCTCTTTTGGGTGGTATTCATAATTAGCTTTGGGGCTGTATTTGTAGTTCCTTTGGCTGCAATGTGGCTCAAGGGCTCTGGGTTAGGCATGCTTGCCAGTGATAGTTAGTAGATAGAGATGATGCAGGGGGCAGGGAAGCAGACTGGGCACTGGTGCGATGAGGTGGCTTTCGCTCTAGGGAGGATGAGGTAGAGCTGCCCAGGTGAGCACCCTAGCTTCTTTCAGTTGCCCCCATGGCTGTGTGAGAATATGCTATAAAGCTGGACGCAAACATCATAGAACATGGGGTCTTGGCATAGAGCCCCACAGCACAGAGACCTCTCAGGAGGCCATGCATGCTACACACACACACACACACACACACACACACACACACGGGGGGGGGATGGGGGGTGAGGGAGGGACTGGCTCCAGGCAGTAAACTGGGTGAGGAGAAGTGGGATCTATTGGTGTTTAGGACACTGAGGTAATTAGCTAAGTTATTTCTTCAAATGTGCTATCAAAAGAACTCAAAATGACAGTGGCTTAAAGAGACAAGTCCAGGTACAAGGTCCCAGACTGTATTGTAGCTCCCTGAATGTCAGAGACCCAGACCTCTGCCATCTTGTTGCTCTGCCATCCCCAATAACCAGCTCTGATTGCATGGCCCAAATGACTGCACCAATGTGAACCTCATTCTCTAAGAAGCACCCCACTTATAGGGTTGAGGGGAAAGCACAAGAGTCAGTGTGTTTATTCGTTTCAAAGTTTTCCCTTCAGATTCTGTACTTCTTGGTTAGCATGTTGGTGGCAAAGCTTAGAGACAATATGATATATAGCTGAACGGGAGGCTGGAAACTGCAGGCTCACTGTATACCCAGCTAGATGATTCTCCACTGTGGAAGAAGAAAGAACCTGAGTGGGAGCTTTTCTGAGCTCAATAGCTCTCATCAGTAAAACATACCCTGCCAACAGTCATAAGTATTTTTTAATCAAGTAAATGCGAAATATGATCCATTCTCTCTCAATCATTCCCTATGTCCCACCCCCCTGGGGGCGTGTCTGATGTCCCTATTTGGGCTAGTTCTCCCCCACTGTGGAGGGAGATGTTAGAAATGTATGGGAATGATCTCTATGGGGCCAGCTGAAGGATTTGGGGATGTGAATCCCATTAGCATACAGCTTCATGACTTTTATGAGGAAGTTTGTCACACTGGGAAAAAAAATCAAGAAACATCTGCTTGGCCCTCAGTACCTATGGCCTATCATCCCCATGTGCAGTTTTTCAGTGAACACTTAGACCCCAAGAAGAACTGAGAGAGACTGAGGTCCCCACACAGTTGTGGGAGTCGATTCTACTGCTGGCCTTCCTCTTTGCTCTTGGCCCTGGCTGGGTGTAGAGTTGGCTGGGTGTGCATGCCTGGCACACTCTACCCAGTGTCTCCCCTGCAGTCCCCAAAGCTCCCAGCCAGAGGCCAGCTAGGATTTCAGAGGCACAAGTGGGCTGCTGTGCTGGCCTGCCAGGTGAGCAGAACAGAGGCGCTTTAAGGAGCACCGCTCTGTGGATCGGATCGGCTTTCCTCTCCCGGCGACAGCTCAGACCCAGAGCAAATC
The DNA here is from genome assembly GCF_000001635.26 of Mus musculus. Classification (NCBI taxonomy): domain Eukaryota; kingdom Metazoa; phylum Chordata; class Mammalia; order Rodentia; family Muridae; genus Mus; species Mus musculus. Next base: position 25,190,963 of record NC_000080.6, on the reverse strand, counting down.
TCTGTCTTTCCAGAGCCAGGGGTTTGAGGCTGTCATGAATGAAGGTTTTTATCCTAAGCTAGTAGCCTACCCTTTACGGCGCCTGATGCCCGTGCCAGGGCTGGCATGGGAGGCTGGCTGGAGGAGGAGTGGGTGGCTGGGTTGGAGGAAGAAGGCTCAGTGGCTCCCTCACTGCCATGCCACCCAGGCCAAGACAGGGAGGAGTGAGAGGAGGTGGACACTTGTGTTGATTGGGGCACCATGGGTTCTGAAGTGCAGCTGGCCAGAGTATCTTCATGGCCCACTCATGAGCTAGACTCCTGGGGCCACCAGAGTCACCTGCAGCTTGCTGTCACAGCACAGAGCTAGGAGGGTTGCACTCAAAGGAGGAGAGAGGGAAAGTGGCCATTCCCCTCCACCTCAAAGTGCTACTGAGCACCTTGGAGTGAGCACCAGTAAGCAAGGGATAAGCAGAGAGAGGACCTAATTGGGCCATCACTCAGAGGGTGGGTCAGGAAGGGACAAAGCTCAAACCAGAGCATGCAGGAGCTGTAATGAGAGCTCCACGAGAGCTGGGACATTGAGGGGGACCAGGGTTGGGTGCAGGGGCAGCTTCTCTGCAGGCCAGGCAGCTGAATGCATGCCACGTGGTGGTGATAGAACTGGCCCGCTGCATGTTTAAGGCTGACAGGCCATCTTGGTTCAAATTCTGTTCTACTTTTCACCCAGCCTAGGCAAGGCACGCGGTGCTTTCCACCTGTGGTTCCAGGTATTTGAGCAAGCATGGAACCCAGTGAATAGCAGGGCATGTGGGGCGTCTGATGAACAGTTTACTGTTCATTTTGTGTACTGTCTACGCATCCCAAGTCTAAAGCACGGGCTTGTGTCTTTTCTGGCCAAATTGCCACAGTCCTACAAGCTAGAGTGACTTTCTCTCTCTCTCTCTCTCTCTCTCTCTCTCTCTCTCTCTCTCTCTCTCTCTCTCTCTCTCTCTGTTTTTTGTTTGTTTTCTGTGTAGCCCTGGTTGTCCTAGAACTTTCTCTGTAGACCAGGCTGGCCTCAAGCGCAGAGATCTGCCAGCCTCTGCCTCCCAAATGCTGAGATTAAAGGTGTGCTGTGCACCACCACCTCCCTGCTGAGTAAGTCCTTAATGTTGCCACAGGAGAGTGGCTCAGAAACATTACCATTTACCAGGAGCATGCATGGGGTTAGGGACAGTAGGCACAGGGAGACACAAATCTTTCTCTGTCTCTGTCTCTCTGTCTCTCTCTGTCTGTCTCTGTCTCTCTGTCTCTGTCTCTCTGTCTCTGTCTCTCTCTCTCTCTCTCTCTCTCTCTCTCTCTCTCTCTCTCTCTCGTCACCGTGAGCTTCCTGAAGTAGTCATCTTGAAAGTTCTATGCTTGGAGCATTCGTAGAAGAGGTCTGAATCACCATAGGATGAAACAGGCCCAGAGAGACTGAGTAACCCACACAGGGTCACACAGCAGGGGTGTGTAGGAGTGCCTTTTAAATCCATTTACCTGACTCATGCCTGCCTGTTTCCTGGAGAAAGCCCACACTTTTTCTTGCAGAGCGTGGTTTGAAGACTACTGGGGATGGCTTGAGATCCTTCAAGTTGTTATCATGGTACACAGGACTCAGTCACTCCTAGTGACGTATACAGGAGACACACAGAGCCAGACACTCTCCACTACTGGCAGCTCTGGGGAGGGTTCTCCAGTGTGGGCTGGGCAGCTCCTCATCCCCACAGAGTGCAAAGACCCACAGGAAGTCAGAGTCAGCTCTCTGAGACAGGACCCTCAAGCCCAGAGCTGGATAAACCTCTGCCCCACACTTGGCAGGGTACCTTAAGGTGAGGCCTTCTTAGAAACTCAGGATCTTCATCTGGGAAAGGCAGCTGGGGGTGCCACACCCATTGCACTGTTAGAAGATGGTAGAAGATGGCTATGCCCACTGTCTCTTGGCTTTGTGTCCTTGCTCTTTCTCAACATAACTGCCTTGCTCACATACCCAGTATCTGAAGAGAAGCCAGGATTGCATTGCCACCCTGGGTTATATAGTGACCTTCTGCTCCCAGAAGCACCCTGCTTCACCAGGAAGTAGAGAAATCATGAAAAGGCTCTGACCTGGCTTTTGCAGTAGCATCAGGCAGCTCCCTGTCACCTCCTGTGCAGGTCCCATACTTGGAGAACACTCTTGGAGGAAACAGAGAAGGGGCCGGACTCATCAGCTCCCAATGACACTAGCCACCAGCATGGGGAGCCTCCTCTCAGGACACTGTAGGGGTGGCTTTCTTTTCAAGCCTCTGTCCTTTGTGCCTGGACTCTGCCTGGTAGCTGGAGTTTGTTGATTCCTGGCCTTGGCTCATCGTAGGAACACTAGCTAATGTCACCTCAAAGCAAGGGGGATGGAATATTTATCTGAGGCTGGAAGTTGGAGGCCACCATGTTCCCCAGAAAAAGTGCAGATCTGCATTAAAGACACACACAGACCCAGAGAGAATTATGTGCAGGAGCAGCAGACATTCCCAGGCATGTACAAAGCATGTATAGGACCAGGCAATCTTCAACATGCACAAGAATGTGTGCCTGAACCCATATATGCAGTACCTTCCCACAAGCCTATGTACGAGATCACCTAGGTATAGACATAGAGCCAGCAACATGTGCATACCCCCATGTGAAGTTGTGTGTTCATAATGCACATGCCTGCAGAACTTTACCATATGTGCGCACACATGAAATCACACAGAGATACACACATGGTCTGCCCCTATATTGCATGCAGTGATCTGTGGCTACCCTTGGAGCCTTACCACACATGCTTAAACACACCTTCACATATATTCTTCTAATAATGTAACTAGAAGTAGTATCTTCTTAGTTGATGTCCTGGGACAAGAGCCACCTACTGACCCTGATTCCTGAATAAGTCACCTGCTTGGGTCTCATGACGCAAGGAAGCTCTGTTCTGTAGGACACACAGGAGACACCATGCTGGGGAAGTGTGACTCAGAGGTGAATTACACTACTTGGTTCTGCCCAACTGTGCAGCCCAGGATGGGGAGGAGGAGGGAAGCCTGCCAGTGGGAAAGCTGAACGTCTGCCATGCTTCTAGAAGCTTCCAGAGTCTCAAGTTGGAGGAGGCTGAGGCTCTCAGAGGGCAGCATGCAGAGGCGGTTCTGCGTCACTATCATGAATGCTTGTTCATGATGACACAGGGCTCTTCCATCAGAGGGAGCGAGGCTGTAGACCCTCCTGCCCACCTGCTCCTTCCATCTGGCATTTCTGTCCAGGTTCACCCTCACACCCATAGAGGAAGCTGACCGACTCCAGGCCATGCAGTGAGCACAGACGTGGTGAGGTGATCATGTTCCTGACTGTTCTAGAAGCCTTGAATGAGTTGGAAGAACACACACACACACACACACACACACACACACACACACACACACACACACGTTCACATCATTGGACCATCAAGAATTACTAACTGGGGAGCAGAGGTGGTAGTTGCAGTCTTCCAGTCTATGACAGAGGCCGGCAAGGGTTGGGACACTAATGTGCTCACTGGTTTGGGGAGGTGAAGTTGGTTAAAAAGAGAGGCTGTGTCCATGTGGGGGTGGGTGGAGGTAGGAGAAAGAGTTGAATTCTCAGCAGAAAAGCTATATTCACAAATACATACTTCCTTAAATAGAAAATAGACCAGGGACTAGCACACTGCAGCCCACAGGTCAGAATCTCTGACTGCTTTCTGCTTTTGAAAATAAAGCTTTATTGAAATCCAGCTTCTTTCAGTTGTTTATGTACAGCTTAGAGCAAAGAAGTTACAATATGGCCTCCAAAGCTCAACATACGTACTTCCCAGACAATATTTGGCTACCGTTGCTCTAGACCCTTTAATACATCTTGGACCCACTGGAAGGTTTAAGAATCAAGCACAAAACTATCTAGACGCCATTATATGTCACCAGAAGGCAGCATGGTTTTCTAGAGCTCCGTGGCAGCCTGACATGTGTCTTAGGGATTTAGAAGTTTCCAGCAAGCTTGTGCATCAATTATCCCATTTAATCCCCCAACAAGCCTGTGTGAGGTTAATGGTAATTTTATCCCAATTTTGCAGATGAGAAACTAAGACAAAGAGAAATTAAGGGACTTGCTGAAGACCACATGTCTGGGAGATAACCAAGCCCCAGCAGCCTGAGTGGAAAATTCCAGCCTTTTTCCACTGCATGATAAGGCAGATGTTTCACACATTCTGTTACTTAGTCATCCCACTGCCCCACCTCCTGTCCATCTTCCTAGCTCCCAACGTCCCTGCAGTCACAGAGAAAGCTTTTGTCCACTCTGCTGTGTGTGCTTGGCGGGGAGTGTGTGTGTGGGGGGGTGTCACATTTCCTCTGCCTGTGTGCTTGCTGTGTGGGCGAATGCCGGGGATGTTAACGAACAGTGACAGATAATCTCTGATTGGCTGGCACTCATGAAGAGTCAGTGGACCAGGTAATTCTGACCCACATCCTGACAGTGCCATCTGAGAGGGCTCCTGACCATTCAGGCTGGCATCTGGGAGGAGTCTTGCGGTGCCTACCACCCACCCTCTGGGTCCCTAGAGTGGACACTCTGGTCCATCCATTCTGAGCACAAAGGTTGCAGAGCCCTTGCTCACTGATGTATCGGGGAGCTGTTCTTAATGCAATTATGACTCATTTATTAGATACCAGGATGTGGCTGTGCTATGTCAGGCTCACTTGGCAGGCACCTGCTCTTTGCCATGCATGTGCATGCGCGTGCACACACTTGTTTCTGGCAGTTTCGTGAGCCATCGCTAGAGCTCTGTGTGCTGTGGGTAGCACATTTAGCTGGTTAAAATATAATATACGACGGGATCATATTTAACAAGGAAAACAGGGTCCAAATGGACAGAGGAGCAGTGTGGCTGAGTTGCTATGGAAACCCCTTGTTCGGAATTTCCTGACTCCTAGGAGATTACATTTTCAACCTTAATGCTGTATTAACATAAGCTTTGGCACTTAATGTGTCTGTTTTTCACCTCCCCTCTCTCTTTTGCTTACAGGCGAGGAAAGCAGGGAGGAGAGACTCCCAGGAGAAGATGAGAGAGGCTGCACTTCAGGATCCAGCTCAAACCAGTCCCTGCCAGGGCGAGGTGTTCCATGCTTTCCAAAGCTTACCAGGTCCATTATCTCTGTGACCTAGAGACAGGCCTGCCAACCGGGCTTGTGTGAGGTCACTGTGCCCTGTGCGTGACGCCCTCCCTCCAAAGCCTCGTGCATCCATTCCTTCCCCTCCATCGCACCTCAGCTCTGATCATCTCTCAAGGGTGAAGCAATAGGTTTCTGCTCGGCTCCTGCTCCCAGCTCGTGCCCTCTAGCCGCCTGAGTGATCATTCTGCACTACAAATTTGTTCATTCTGCAGTTGGCTGAACAGCTTCCATCAGCCGCCGGAGGGAGCAGAATAAAATTCTGACTTCTTTGCACCCAAGGTTGCTTTCCATCTCTGCAAAGTTTTTTTTTTTTTTTTTTTTTTTTCCTCCTGGAACTCCCATAGTAGCCCCACCCTGCCTTCCCAGACTGAAAACCAAAATGCACTTTCTTATTGCATCGAACACTTACCAGGCTCATCCTGGCTCATGCCACACACCTACTCACCCCCATGTCTCCCTGCCCTATCTAACTCTTAAATGTCTTTTATGTCATAGCTCAGTACTACCTCCTTTGGACTGTGTGCAGGGTTTCCCTGTCTACCTTGGTACTAAGGTGTTTGGCCCCCAATGCTCCTGTGGGTAGCTCTCACCAGCTATGATATCTTGACCCCCTCATGACCCTAAAAATGTCATAAACCAAGAAACTTCATGTCCCTTACACCACATCCTGTTACAGAACTCAGTAGATGCTCAAACCTCATTTTGGAACTTGAGTTTCCAGGGGAGGACAGTGAAGCTTGGTGCTCCAGCATCCTGCTCTCCCTCACTCTCACATCTTCTGCTGTGCACCACAGGGGCACTCCGGTGTGGGAGAGTTGGCCTCTGAGATCACCAGAGCCATTCCCCTGTCCCCAATCCCTAAGCCCAGGCTCTTCCCCCTTTCAGGCTTAGGGGACCTTTGAAAATTAGCTCCCCCCCTAGCCCCAGTTGATCATACAGCAGCTCCCACAGACTAGGAAGAAATCCAGGGAAGCCACGGTGATGACACACTGTTTGCTCTCAACCTGTAAGTGGTAGAATTGTGCCCCAGCCACATGCAATGGTGTCTCACGAAATCTCATAATGGGGCACCAGTCAAGGAAGGATCTGTGTGGCATGTGATAGTCTTTGGGTAAGTTCACCCCAGGGCAGGAGGGCATGAATCCAGTGGCAGGTGTGTCCTTACAAGGGACAGAAAAGACAAGACACTCAGTGCTATGGGCCATAAGCCAGAGCACGGATGCTTGTAATGGTGGAGGTAGAGGCTGTGGAGTTGCAGCGGGAGGCACAGGTAGCAAGGACTGAAGATCCTAGAGCCCCATGCAGGATGGGGGAACGCTGGAAGCTGGGAGTCACAAGTAGGTAAGAGAGAAAGAGAGAGAGAGACAGAGAGAGAGACAGAGAGAGACAGAGAGACAGAGAGACGAGGGGGACTCACGTGAGGTCAGCCTGTACACTGCACAGCCAGCCTAGCTGGCACCTTTGCTTTAGACTTCTGGCTTGTACAACAGAGTGTTTAAAGCCACCCAGTGTGTGCTCATTTGTTACCTAGGCAGCACTAGGAAACAAACAGAGCCAGGCAGAGTGAGAATCTGGTCGGAGCCTGAAGGACTGTGGGGATGGACTTCGTGAGGATCTCCCTCTGCCTTTGCCAACACGAGTGGGCCTCTCTGCTCTGCTTCCCACCTTGGGACCTTTAGCTCCTTTCAGGCCATGCTCTCCCTCAGCCTGAGCTGCTCCCAGCCTGCCTTGCTCCTCTCTTCCCGTATCTCTGAATTAGAAGCACGTGTGACATCACTTCCCAAGTTCCAAAATGTCTTCTGCTTGGTAGCCTTGCTCATATCAGCCAGCTAACCTCTCACCACCCTAAAGCCACCAGGAGCTAATGTTATAACTTAAACAGAAGTCACCGGACAGACATCTTCAGCTGAGGGCTCCTAGGCAGCAGGTCCTATACCTGATCATCCTGGTCATGGGCACCCTGGCAGATTAACTGTGTGTAAGGTGTCAGCCTTGTGTTCTGGTGTCAGCAGAAAGACATGTCAAGAGGCAGGATACACCCGGCCAGGGCAGGAGCAACCACTCTGAGACTCACTTTCTCTGGACTCGAACAATGTTAGTAGGGAAGGAAGTTGGGGGAGGAAGAATGGATTTTATTTATTTTAATTTTTATTCTTCACACACATTCCATCCCAACCATGCCTTCCCCTACCTGTATTCCTCCAAGTCCTCCCTCCCCTCCCCATAAGCCCTCTCTTCCTCAGTTTCCCTTTAAAAGAAGGTCAGATCTTTCAGGGATAGCAACCGAACATGGCATAACACATCACAATAAGACAAGGCAAAAAAATAAAAAAAGAAATCTTCATATCAAGGCCAGGTGATCCAGTAGGAGGAGAAAAAGGGTCCCAAGCACAGGCAAAAGAATTAGAGACAGCCCCCACTTCTGCTGTTAGGGTTCCCACGAAAAAACACCAAGCTATGCACTCACAAGGTATATGCAGAGGACCTGGCTCAGACCCATATAGGGACCATGGTTGCTGCTTCAATCACTGTGAGGCCCCATGAACCCTGTGTAGTTGATTTTGTAAGCTGTGTTTTTATGGGGTCCTCAACCTTCTGGCTTCTAGAATCCTTCCATCCTTTCTTCTCATGGTAGGGTGGATTTTAAAACATAGAAGGGAAATTAGTAGCCCTAAACTCTTGAGAGGGGTCATCACACCAAGCAGAGGATGCGCCTGACAAGTGTCTCAGAGGGGCTTACTGAGCTGGGTCAGAGTGACTCAGGACGTCCAGACTGAACATCCAGTGTTCAGATCACGTGGGATGCTGGCCCTAAGTGCCTGAGCCTGCTCACTCTATCCTTAGTCCCTATAACAGATGGCACACACAGCCTTCCTCTCACTCATCTTCCCCCATCCTGAGGACTGGCTCGTTTTATTCTTGCTGCATAGATCAGGGTTTGGAGGTGAAGGCTCAAGGTCACAGGGCCACTAGCGAGTGGTGGTCAGCTCTGGAACTCGGGTCAGAGGAGCCAGAGATGTGTGAGCCGAGAGCTGGGAGATCCTGGATGGATGTCCCAGTGCAGAGACAGCTGCCGTGCCCGTTACAGAACCACTGTTGGCACTGACTTAAGGGTCCATGGCAAAGTTCTCTATTTCAAGAGCTGAACCGTGGACAGCAGGAGAATGCCTTGCTTTATGAAATATCCCCTGAGGTGTTGGGCTAAAGGGAAGCAACATCTTGGACTCACCTCTCAACCAGTTCAGGAAGAAGGGGAAGAGGAGGAGAGGTGAAGACTGGGGCTGATTGAGGAAAATCTATTTAGGCGATTCTGACTGTTCTTGCTATTTTATTCACTTAAAACCATGTCACGGCCAAAATTATCAAAAAGAAACCTCTAAAGTCTGGGCTTTTAATTTTTTAAAGTCACTTTATTGATGTGTGCTTGATGTACAATAAACCAAAGGTGTGTGCTTTGATATGTTTTGACATCTGTCTGTAGGCAAGAATCGATCACTGCAGTCAGGAGTGAATGTAGCCATCACACCCAAATCTTTCTTTCTGCTTCCTTATGCCTCCTGTCTGTCAGCCCACCCCACTATCCACGCCCAGGCACACCCCCTCTGCCCCTGTGGATTGCTGGCAGACCCCTCCCCCTTCTGCCTGCATTCTTTCACTCTGCATAATTATGCAGCAATTCACTCATGCTATACCATGTTTCAGCAGCGTGTTCCCCTTCATGGCTGAGTCCTATTCACTTGAATAGATATACCACAGTTTCTTTACCCATTCCTCTGTGGGTGGACTCTTAGGTTTGCTCCACTCTTAGGCAGTTATGGACTAAGGCTGTTGCCAACAGCTGCATCCAAATCTCAGAGTGGGCATATGTTCTTTTCTCTTCCTGGGAATGCAGACGCTTCCTACTGTTCTACAAAGTGAATGCCCACCAGTGCTATGGTGGTAGCTCATTCCCCTCATCTTTGCCCCAGGATGATTGAGCTGACCTTTTTCTCTATTTGGCTGTAGTCACCTCGCTCATTGCACAATGGCATGCCAGTGTGGTTTAGATTTACACTCCCCTGTGACCAGCAACGAAGTTCATAGCCTCTCTCTACTTCCCTGGGACACTGTGTCCCTTGGGTAAAGAGGCACATTTAGAGCAGCTGATGAGGCTCTGTTGGGCACAGGAGGAGGTGGGCCTGGGAAGAAAGTCTGCAGTCCCAGTCTGAGTACTCAGGTTACTGCAGAACAAGGTCCAAGGTCCAAGAGCTCAGATTGCTTCACCTGAGTTTTTGATTGGGTCCCCAGCAGCTCAGCAGCCAGCCCTGGGGGCATTTCCAACCAGTACCCAGAACTCACTAGGTGCTGGCTACAGTTCTTCTGGTCATTCACCAACCACCTGCAGCCCAGCTCTGAGAGCTGCACATGAAGGACTGAACCACGCTCAGTCCTTCGTGGATGGGCAAACTTCAGAGGAGACATGTCTAGGGTTACTCTTGAATTCTGCTGTAAAGGGTCTCTAAATTCTGCTGTACACTTCCACCTAATCTATGTTCCGACTACAGTAGAGTCTCAGTGTCCCAAACCCACCACCTCCTTCTTGTCCCCTCCCCTTCATCTTCCCTTTGCCTTTGCCCAGGGGAGACCACACCCAGCCCACCTTTCCTGTGGAATCTTCCATATCCACACGGGAAACCTTAGTGACAGTACTGTCCAACCTCGAGCTCCACGTGCAGGGTGCATGGCTGGTGGGTGGGCACAAGCTCCCTAAGGGCAGCCACACCTTTTAGTAACTGAGCCACTTCACAGCCATGCCCTTTGTGGTGACATTTGGAGACATGTAAGGAGTCACGATTCAGATGTGTTCACGAATTACCCCTAGGGCTCGAGGTGGTACCTGGCCCTTCTGGGAAAGCTGAACCCATTCACCTGTCCCATTATCACCAAGGAGAGCCATTACTGCCATGTAACACAGCTCAGGCATTGAAACACTGTAACTGTTAGGTTCTCAGAGGTACCCAGTTAGAGATGCAGGCACTGGCTTTGCCTGCATTTTTTTTCTTTCTGTTCTAGAAACACATACCTGTCTGCACAGTGGATTGAACTACTCCCACCAGAAATGCTACAGAACCTTTCAAATAAATATTTAGTGTACGATCTGGTAATTTTATGTTGTGAGTTACAAAGCCTTTATCTGGTACCCACCTTTCATTAAACCTTGGGGTCCTGCTTTGGTCTCTAATGACATTATGTTGCATCAGAATTAGAAGGCTATTTAAAAATAAAAAAACAGAGGGCCTGTATTATTTGTTGTAAGTCATGCTAATGTTTAAATTTCGAGTCTTTTTTACTGCTGATTAAACCTCTGAAGACTAAGGCAGAGTTTCTGCTTCACTGCTAGGAGCAAAGACGATGGTGTGGCTTGGGGAAGGGAGAGCGCCTGAAGAATGCACGGGAAGGTTGCTGCATTTATGAATAAAGCAGGGCATTATCATTTTTAATAGGAATTAAACAGCTAGAGGGAGAAGTCGGCGATGCCGCGATCAGTGCGAAGGAAAACAATCTAACAATTTTAATTAACTGTATTTTAATAGCTTTAGTTATAATTGAATAATTTAAATACCAAGGGAAACACTTAAATCTCCTAAAAGCCTTTTTTTATTTACATTTTAAATACAGTTCACGGTGAGTAGGTGGCAGTGTCTATGCTGGGGGATCGCATGGGTGACTCTAGCAACTGGGCAAGCCTGAGAGAGGTGTGTGGGAACCCGGGGTGGGGGCTTTCACCACTGAGGAGAGACTACTGGGCAGTGTGGCAGGGACATCCTTGCCTGCTCCAAGTTGCAGGAGGCCAGGCAAGTGAGACTCCATTCTCAACTCAGCATTCACACAATACTTATCACAGGCTTTTGTGATGCCCACCACGGCAGACACAGCCTAGCAGGAAGAGTAGTTGCCAACGGCTGAGGGTGACACCCTCTTGGAGGGTTTTTCAAATGGAAAAGCCAGACAGTAAGTGGATGAGCTGCTGGAGAGACTGAGTTATTACGTAAAGGCTAATGGAGACAAAGCAAGACGCTGAGATAGGATAGGGTGATGGGGAGGTAGGGCGAGCGGGTGGGGTTTTCTTTCCCTGGAGGGGATGTTTAGGTGAACGCTTTGGGAAGGGTAGGATGGGTCTGGCATTGAATTCCGAGAGAGGAATTTTCCCTGATGCTGATAGTGGAAAAGTCTTGCTACCAACTAGGAGGACTCAGAGGGTCTGTCTTGAGAAGAACGGGGTAAGGATACTGTTGAAGGGGGATGGAGAGCCTAGCAAGGCTAGGGGCAGCTCCTGAAAGATTTTTAAATATGTGATGACATGAAGGTCCCCTACACCTGTGCTACCATGTGACCTCATTCTCCCCTCAGCTCTCGGGTTTCTCAGGACGTAGTAGTGGACTTTTCTGGACCAAGGTAGTACCTTGCCTGTTACTGTGAGCCCACACACTCTCTGTCATAATCCTTAATAACTGCATACATAGCCTCTCTGAGAACCAGGCTTTGCTCCTCACCTCTGAGTGCAAATAGGGCTCTAGTTATGGACAGGATACCTTCCAACTTGTTCCAACCCCTAAACCCTGAAGCCTCAATGGCTCCCCCAGACTCCATGCAACATTGGCCACTGAACACACATAGCTGCATGCCCAGTCCCAGGCAGAGACCAGCAAAGCCACTCAGCACTGATTAATAACCTGTCTTTGGGTCTGAATCTATACTATGCATGTTCTTTTTTTTTTTTTTAACAGTTTGCTAAGAAAGCCTATCTTGCAGCCACATACCTCAGGGACAGAGAATCCTGGGGGACATTTATCATATGGTCAGCACCCTGCGAGGTAATGAGATGGCAGCTGAGGGGTAGTATCTGGACTGCATCCTCCCTTTGTTGGTTCTAGGCTCCCTGAACTCCCCTTGGATCCTCTTGCCAGGAAAGGCTGGCTGTGCCTCAAGTGAGCCCAAGCCAGCTGGGAGAAAGCTGTCCTCCTCATGAACAGATCTGTGTGACATGGAGTCAGATAGCAGGGATCACAGTGTGAGAAGAAGAAAAACCTACCTGTGTGGTCTTGAACTCACTATGTAGCACAGGATGACCTTCAGATGAACTTCAGACCCTCTAGCCCCTACCTCTTGAGTGCTGGGATAGCAGGTATGTACTACCATGCCTGTTTTATGTGATGTTGGGAATCAGAGTCCAGGCTTCACATATGATGGGTAAGTACTCGGCTACCTGAGCTATATCCCCAGCAACTAACCTTAACCACTGGATCTCGGATGTACTCAAGGCCATCCCTGCCCTCGATTGGGTATACACAGTAGCAGCTTCCACTCACTTCTCAACCACTTGCCTCGCAGATATTTACATAGGTTCATCCATTTCAATTTACAGAATAACTGGAGTTCAAAATACATATAAAAGAATCTGAATGAAGGTGTGTGGCCATTTATGACCAAGATACTTGAACCAGGAATCCAGGGGCTATTAACTGCCTTCCTGAGATGCTCCCCCAGGCCGATGTCTCCAGGTGGTATAACCCTATTGCTGAAGATACCACATGCTTTGGTTGCAGAACACAAAACATATCATGCTAGAACTGAACTGCAAGCATCTTGCTCACCACCTAGCAAGATGACAGTAGATGTTATAGAAGCTGCAGAAGAAGAAAAGTCATCAGCGATCATAACCAGCTGTGGACTCTGCACATAACACTATAGATACAGCCACCTGGTGCTGGTGGCCACCTAAGAGGGGTAGTAATGTATTGACTCTGCTGCCTTGGAAGCCTTAAGGACCTCTCTGACCAGCAACTCGAAGGTAGCCCACCCCAGGAGCCACATCTACAGATACAGATAAGGGAGACATCGGCCTGGGGGAGCATCTCAGGAAGGCAGTTGATAGCCCCTGGATTCCTGGTTCAAGCATCCAGGTGTGTCTGCCACTCAAAGAGTGGCCTGACAATCCACGGGGTAGCCAAGCACTTTCTGATTGGATCTGAGGCCTGTTGTACAGGAGGGACTTCATACTTGGCACTGTAAATCCGCCAAAGGCAGTGAGCCGAGGAGGGCGTATGAGCACATGGAGAAGCATCTATGGTTGTTTTGTTAAGTGGATATGTTGTGGTATCTTACTGCTTCCTAAGTATTTATGTTTCTGTCCATAGACAAGTGCATCAAAGCTTTGGTCGGAGAAGCTCGCCTTTGCAGGGGCCAGCTGTTACTATAGAACTAATTATCTGTAAAAGTGCTGAGAATTGCTGACAATTGAATATAATAGACATGTGTGTGTGTATGTAGAATATATACTCTATATATGTTAGAATATATATACATATACATACATACACATATATGTATGTGTGTGTATATATATAATGTGTATGTGTGCATATATATGTATATATATGTGTGTGTATATATATATATATAAAATGTGTATGTGTGTGTATCCTCCTAGAAAAAGAAAACCTAGCCAATGTTTAGCCTACTGATCTTCCTGCTCAGAGTCAGTGTCCCTTGAATGGAGCTCAACCTTCAGGGTAACCGATGAGAGTAGTCACTAATCAAACACTCTTCTTCCACCTCTTCCCTAGCTGGTAATGTACAGGTCACAGGAGTCCCCACATGACCTCTCCTTACTGGAAAGTGGGAACCCGCAGTCATGCAGATCAGTTCCTAGAGACTGAGGCACCCACCTTCCAATTCCCCCCAAGTATAACCTCGTGTTGTAGAGAAGTAGGGAATTAAGCCTAGCCTTTTCTGAAGTGCTGAGCCATGGTCTGTGTACTGTTCCGGAATATGCCTATGTCCAAGTAGCTCAGGAGCCTGCCTGGAGTACTTCCAGGCTCCTTGGAGATGACCCTCCATACCTGGCTTCTTGCTATTGGAGTTAGCAGGAAAAGCCTTTTCTGTGGACAAGAAGTCTCCTCTCCCCCAAAAGAGGCACAACAAGTTCAGTGTGATGAGGAGGGGCTGCAGGGTCACACATCTGTAGAGAAGGGGCTCCAGGGTCACACATCTGTAGAGAAGGGCACTCCTTTGTGGGTCTGTTTCCCCCAGTCTTGCACGGAAACATGTACTATGAGGGTACAGAGCACTTCTGCGACGTTCTACAGGTCTTCGTGTGCTTTGGGAACCCACAGGCAGAGCACACAGCATGACCATATATTGTGGCACCGGCGTCTCTTTCTTTCTCAGGTGTCACTTAGGGCCAATAGTTGCAGAACATGCCTTGAAAAGAAACAGTGTTTTAAAACCTCCCTGTTCTTGTTCAAGTGGAAAAGAGGCGTCCCATGCTCGTGGGGGCTTGCAGCAGAATGGGGGAAAGGAAGTGTGCTGGGTGAGCTGCAGGGAGGGGCTGGAGGCAGAGTTCCATTTCCTCTCAGAGCTGGGACCTTCTGAGGGTGTGGTCTGGAGACCCGAGAAGCAGGGGACTTCGACACTCTAATGGTGTAGAATAATCTGCCTCTGAAAAATCCCCCCCCTGCAGGCTAACAGGACATACTCCAAGTACAGCACTCATCCTTCTCTGGCTGGGTAGACCATAGGCCCTGGCACCAGCTTCCCTTATATCCAAGTTATAACAAGCAGGAGGCAGGGTCTAACGGGCCCAGAAGGGGAGTGACAACCAGATGTGGAAGGAGAAGGAGGCCTAGAATAGGTCCCAAGGGCTGTGGCCTCTTAGGCCTGAAGCCACAATCCTTATTCCGGGAGTGAAGAGGGTACTGAGGGGCAGGGTAAAGAGGCATGGGTTTTGAGATCCCCATGGTCTGTGTATGGATCCTACCTCTGCCACTTGTTAATCAGGTTGACTTTGGACAAAAGTTATTTTATCTCATAAGTCAGTAGGGAATGTAACTGTGCCCTGCTTGGAGTATGGTTTTGGTGGCATATGACCATGGAGGTAAAAAGGAACCACCAGCTTACTGTCTGCCCATATGGTCAATAAGGCTCCCTGGTTTTTCAGCCACTGGAGAGGATTCGTGCAGATGTGGTGTTTGTTTGTTCTACAAATGTGAGCTGTGTTTTGCCCTGTGCCAAATGTTAGGGGCAAACCCAAGATAGGACTTGAGGAGCAGACAAGTAGGAGAGACCTGGACCAGCAGGTCATCCTTGCCTGTAGAGTTAGCTTTCAGATCCTAATCCTCTTGGGCCTTCCTCTGATGAGAAGGCTTTGAAAGCAGGGGCAGCCAGAATGAGCAGTGGCCAGGGTCATCAGCTACAGACAGTATGTATCTACAGAGGCTGCCTGCAGGCTCTTCTTGACTGATCTTCAAAGACCAGTCTAAATGCCACTTTCTCTAGGTCACTTATCAGCAGCTCAGGGTCCTCCCCGTGCCTGGTACAGACCTTGGTTCTGAGTATGTTAACATCAGTTTTTGACTTGACTTCTGTCACAGTTTAAACTCAAGCACAAGGAATGTCAGGTATGAGTGCTGGAAACATTTAAGGATGTAGGAATCCAGTCACATGTGAGTGGGATCCTGCAGGCACCAGGTTGTCCTTTGGTGAGCTTGTGATTCTCTGAGCCTCAATATCAAAATCCAAAAGAAAGTCCAGATCTGCTTAACTTGAGGCTTGAAAAATAAAGTGCCAGCTTCTCCCTGAGAGAAGCCCAGCCTGTATTCAGTGTGATGAGAGGGGGGTCCAAGGACCCAAGTCTATAGAGATGGGGGCTCCTTTTTGAGTCTCAGTTTCCCCTCCCCAGTCTTACATTGGAAACATGTACCATGGGGATTCAGAGGGTATAGGGAAGAAATTCCCACCCCTGTCTCTTGACTGATCTCCATCATTAGTTACAGGTCATATAGAATCAGGTCCTATTCTGGGCCTCAAATCTGCAAGGAGAGGGAAGTAGTCCTTCAGATCAATTCTATGCACCCAAAGGTACGGTGGGACGGACTGAACAGACCCCTTAGCTTTACAGATGGGGAAAAGGAGGCTCTTGAGGTCAGGATCAGTGCTTGCAAGTGAGCGAGTCCAAAGCTTTCCCAGTGAGTGGGACTGTTCTGTGGGTCAGTCCTGGAGAACTCTGATTCTCAGCAGCCTGCTCCTCTCCCATCTGAGCCATTTCTGCATGGAGGAAATATCAAGGTATATGATGTCAGTGCAGTTAAGTAATCCAGCCAGCTGTGTAAACATCTGGACAGAGTAGAGACAGCCCCAAGGGTGAAAGCAGGGATCAGCAGGTCCAGACGACTCCAGGAGATTATAAGCTGTTCCCTGCCTGGGACCTGCTATGAGAGACCAACCCTGCTGTGAGCAGAAAGGAAAGTGTGTATCCATCCCTCAAGGGCACAGAGGTCTGGACAGCTGGGCAAAAGGACAAGACAGTCACTGTGCCTAGTGTGGGAGACCATGGAAAACAGACACGAAGGTTAGGAAAACCTTGTTGGTGACATAGGGTACTGGAAACAGCTTGTCAGGTTCACAAAGACCCGCTACTCACTCTTTCCAAAGGCCCGAGTAGCCAAGGCTGCAACCTCCATTCTGAGGGAGGAGGGGTGGGTTTGACGCCCAGAGCCTAAGGCTGGGGTCTGAGAGTCCCTGGGCTGCTTTCTTCTTTGAAGCAACTGTGACCTACAGAGGACAGAAGGAAACGATCTGCAAGCACTTTCAGCCTAAAGCTCCAGTTATAGATGAGAGAAACAGAGCCCAGAGAGGGAAGGGGAACCGGCCAAGGCCACACAGTAGGCCAGGGAAAGATCCCACCGCTGGAAGCAGAGCCAAGTTTCCTTACCCCAGGTCCATTCTGGTTTCCTCATTACCTAGCTCCCTTGCTCCCGTTTAAACGTACATGGGTTTACAAGAAAACAATGTTTTTTAAAAACCTTTTAAAATTACATTGTTTATGTATTTATCTTCTGTGTGTTCATCAAAGCACACACATGGAGGTCAGAGAACAACCAGGGGTGAGGGTGGGGTGTGTCCTCTCCTTCTACCCTATGGGTTCCAGGGACTAGAGTCAGGCCCCCAAGCCTGCCTGCCTGCCTGCCTGAAGGAGTTTCATGCCTGAAAAACATTGTTTTTAAAATATCTAATTACAGAAGTAACATTGTAAGAAATGCAAAGGACAAAGAGGAAAACAGGCGTAGGACTGTAACAAAGTTCCCAACTAGAGCCAAGACATTCTCTCTCTCTCCACACATACACGAACTCTCCACTACCTCTTATACCCCACCCCCGTGGTCAGTTTCTTTCTCTTTTTAAACATGTGCACACGTGGCCAGCATCTTTGGTAAACAATTTCTTCCCGCAGTCCCTCCCCAGATGTATGGTCTCTTGGCACCCAGCTGTCTTGCTTGGCAAGAGTCATGGAAACCTGGATCTGGTCTAACATTTACTCACTGCTCCATCTATCCTGAGCCTCCCTTTCCCCGTTTGCAAACTGGGTCATTATGGTCAACATCTCAGAGTAAATCAGTCTATGCAATCTTTGTAAACAGTCTGGGAATTATTGGGCAAGGGTGGCCACAAGGTGATTGCTTGGTGGGAAGTGTTCAAGGGCTTCAGTCATTTTTCATTCTGACTTTCCTCAGGGTACATTCCCAGATCCTTCTCTCCCAGTCTATCCACTAGAGCCACACACAGACGGTCCCTGCTCCAGAGACTCCGTGGACAGATAGCCTGGTGACAGCAAGGGTTTTTGGGGATGGACTGTGGCAGGATGGTCCACAGAGGACCAAGCAGCTCAATCTCTTTGTTGTTCTTTGGTCCAGCCCCATGGATTTTCCCACCTACTCATTTCTCAGCTTTATGACCCTATGTGTCTTAAAGGTCTAGAATAGTCCCACCTGTGAACTGAAAATTCTTCATCGTTTACTCTTCAAAACCCCTTCCTCTGACTGGAAAATGCTTCGGGACTGACTTTATAATGGAGACACAGGTCTCTACACTCCATCTCAGCCCAACTCCCATGAGAAATTTGCCCCAAGAAGGCTTTGAGAATCCAAAACCACAGACAGGCAACTGTGGGTGTTGCGCTAGTCAGAGACTGCAGGCCAGGTAGCTACCTCCTTTGTATAGCTGCAGGCACACAGAGGTCAGGACAAGCCTTACTATAATCAACTTTGTTCTCAAGTACCAACCAGACATCTACTCACCCAGTAGATGTGGCAAAGAGTTAGGAACAAAGATTGAAGCTGGCCATCACAAAGTGGGACATGCACTTACTTCCTGAGACTGGATGGTGTGGCTAACTCTCAACCTAGGAGGACACCATGGCCTCCAAGGAGAGGAAATGCAATTGTATGCTGACTGCTTATTAGTTCCTCAAAGGACAGCGATGATATGGGTTGCCTGGGAGCAATCTTTCTTTTCATGTTAGCTTGTCTTGGTCACATGTCCTCTGTGGATACAAGGCAGATGGACCCAAATTTCACCACCATCTGTAACTTTGAAGTTCTGGTGGGGGCAGGTGATGGCTTCAATCTTCTGCCCAGATGTGCAAGTCTCCTCACAGGAAAAAAAAACCGACTCATAGGTCCTGCTCTCTTTACCACAGAGAGGTACGTGTCACTGCCAGGCAAAGAGGCGATCTTTGGTATCGAGGAAGGAAAACATATCCAAGGAGGAAGGGTCCCACTCAGAGCACCTGAGCATAATTGCTGTGCATTGTCCTGTGGGGTTGGAGGGTTGGTTGGTCAGCTCTCCATCGAAGGCTATAGCACTTTGAGTAGACTATTCCAGGCAGCCTCCACTGGCTCCTGGCTCATGAACTTTCCATTGAAAGGAGGGGGGCATTTTGTCCTCTGCATCCCACTGTGGAAGGGACCATGGATTGTGAAGCCTGGAGTTCATGCCCACACTGACATTGGCTTTCATTCCGACGAACCACTTAGCTGTGGTCAGTATTGCCAGGAGAGAGCTGCTGGCCACTCTTCTTTTTTCTCTTTTTGAAAGGCCTGGCCCCAGGGTGCCAGGGAAATCCCAGGGAGTCCCTTTAACAGGTCCTGTCAAGTAGACTCTGATTGAGCACTGATAGGAGGTCTCACTGAGGCAGGCTATAGCCAGGGCCCAGCCAGAGCCTGATCTACTGTTTCTGTGGGTGAACACTGGGGAACAGCAGATAGAATCTCAATGACAAGTCCTCTCCTTGAGGGTTCTCTAGGGTAACTGCTTCCATTCTCAGGAGCTGATGGGCGTCTCCTCCCCCAGGAAGTGATGCAGGTGTCTCATGGCAGAGGCTACAGGGTCTTCTGCAATATCCTTTTATTCGTCTCTTTCCCAGTAAACACTTGCCTTCAGAGAAGCCACAACTCCAGTGAAGATGTTGCTTTCAGTTTCATCAGTGTGTGTGTGTGTGTGCGTCTATGTTTGTGTGTCTCTTTTAACAAGTGCTATCACAAATCCTACTTTTATTTATATTTTCTGATATGTGCAATTTAATAGTTGGAACTCCAGCACCTATTTGTAGTCTTGAGGTGATCTTTGCAGACACTGGATGGTGTTGTAGGTGTCCAGGAAATAACAGGTGAGATTGGGTTGTATTTGAGTTCTACCGCAGAAGGAGGGAGGGGAATAGAAAAGAGCAACAATGGATGTAGGTAGGGATGATGGCAGTGAAGGCCTCAAGGAGTCGGGCCTAGGTGGGTAGAGGTGGACAGGTTGAGGTCAGGAGAGGCTGGTCGGGGAGCTAAGAGGTGGGTGACAAGACATTGTCATTGCAAAGGTTGGAAGAGACAGTGTGTGGAGGCAGTGGGTCAGTGATAGGGAAGATGCTCTCTGGGAGGCTAACTACCTGGTGCTCAGGAGAGAATCTTGAGAGACTCAGGGTCCAGAATTCCAGCCTCCTCAGTCCCCATTGTTCCTGCTTTGCATCACACTCCTAAACCACGCTGAATTCATGAACTGAGTCCAGGATTCTCTGCTATAAACCAGACCCCATTGGCATCCAGAATATCTGGAAGACACTGAAATTTGATACAAAGGCTAGTTGAAAGGATGGATGGATGGATGGATGGATGGATGGATGGATGGATGGATGGACGAGGTAGTAGTCACTTAAACTTCTAGGGCATGAAGCTTGACCCCAGGCTTATCACTACCCCCAAACCAAGCCTAGTCTGAGGGTGAGGCTCCTGGAAGCTCCACTGCAAAGTACAGCTTCTGCTTACGGTGCTGGGACCTTCCTGTGGTGTGAGCGCCATAGATAATTAACTCAGGCACAGGGAGCCATATGCCATCATACTGCCCCTGGGCAGAGCTACAGAGAAATGATTTGGCAGGTGAGTTTTCACAGCTGGAGAGGGGTGTGGCTGTAGAGTGACATCTGAGAGAGAAGACCGAAGGGGACATTAATACACCAGCTCCTAAGACAATGAGCTCTAGGGGTGTCAGGGATCTTGGATCAGCCCAAGACTCAAGAGAAAATAATCAGGCTCCCGGACATAGGCTCCAGAGCCATTTTGTGTACAGTATGCACTGCACACAGTGGAGCCCGGCAGTGTTCATGGGGAATGTTAAATATTAGTGCAGTGTAGATTCTCCAGAAGGTGGGTGCTGATCTGTGGATGGGGGTTGTGGGGGACTTACCAGGAAGTGATCTCAAGGATCAGGTGGAGGAGGGTGAGGGAGGAGGGGGAAGGGAAATACAATAGCAGGGGCTTGGCTGACACCACTGCTTCAGGCTGACTCCCCAAGACTTCTGAGGCACTCTGAGGACCTTCTGCATTGTCTCGGGAAGGCTGAGGGCTGGGCCTTTATCCCCCAGTTCTGGCACCCTGATCTTAAGGAAGTACCCTACCTGGCAGGCAGTGAATCTCTGTACCTCTCTTTACATAGGCTTCATGGCTCCTTACCATGATGAAGAGGCTGAGAGATAGATGAGTTGATGATTGGACTCTGGCTTGGCTGGATGGAATACTTTATGCCTATTTCAAGATTTTACTCACTTTTCTGTGTGCAAGTTTTACTAGCCATATAAAGAACTTGAGGTGTATATAGGAAAGACTACAGAGGCCCTTTGTTGCCCTGACCCTTGGACGGCTTATACAATTCTAGATGTTTATATGTGCTGACGTTGACCTTAGAAAAGAACTCATGGCTCAGCTGTTTAAGCAAACTCATGAGGGGAGGACACAGTTGCCCAGGGTGATGAACCCTGCCTCCTGAAGGCATACCATCCTTGTAAGACCACTGTGGGGTGAAGTATTGTGCAGTGACAACTTTGGACCAGTGACCTACCACTGGCTTAGGAGATGGATAGGAAGTCTTGATCAGCAGGTTCAGGAAGGTTGATGAGTGGGTAACGTACCATGCTTGAGTCCCCTCTGGCAGGGGGTACACCAACCTCCCAGGTCACTGCTACCGTAGGGCTTCTCTTTCCCTGTATTGCACCTTGACACTGCTCAGAGCTGCTTATTAGGAGGAATCCTTGTGCAAAGTCCTTTGGATGCTCACTGCTTGAGTGTCTACTCCTATGAGGGTGTTTGGAACAGCTCTGATGTCTGTGTGAAGGTCCCAGTCTGCCTTCTAGTGCTCCGTGTCTTCCTTTCCACCTTCCATGAGATGAGCAGCAGCTGTCGTTTTGACAGGGCTCTATACCTCACTCCTCCATCTCTTAAAGATGCTACAGTCTCCCTCTCTGTTAAGAAAGATGTTTATGTATGAAGTCTGTAATAAGCCAAGATACGACTGACCCTTAGGCTAGGCTACTCTGAAACCAAGTTCTAGAACATTCTGTGGCTCCCTATCCTCTTATGCCCTGTTTCTATCCTGTTGCCTGCTTCCCACACATCTGAATCTTAAGAGCAGCTTGTGAGAGATATATCCTTCCATCAAGACCAGGGGGCTGGGCTTGGCTGGAAACTGGCTCTGCAGAAGTGCAGCTCCAGAGGCAGGCATGTGTGGTTCTGGTCACTTCTAACAGGCTTTCCTGCCTGCAGGGACAAGGGTGAGCTTGGAGCCCTGAAGGGATCCTTGGGTCTAAGATCAGCTGGCAACTTGTGGGCACAACTCAAGTCTTCTTTCTTAAAAAGTGGGGGATCTCCTCACTTTAGCATCCAAGTTACAAAGTGAGCAGACTCTGGAAATGGGTCATTTAACTGGGCACCAGGGCAGAGGACAAGTTGGACACAGAGAGAGGCAGTGGGCAGGAGACAGCCAATCGTAGCTTCAGTACCCTCAAGATCGCTGGGTGAGAGAATGACGTTGTTTCTTTGTTGCTATCTGTCAATCTCCACTGAGGGTAACTGTTGCCTTTTGAATTCCCAGCTGCAAGGTGGGTGGAATGTGGGAGGCCTGTCAAAGGGGACCTGGGAGAGGTGGAGCAAGACAGAAAGGCAAGCTGGGTATGTGTGTTCAAAGATAACTGGAGGGACATGCAGAGGTCTGTGTGACCTCCCTAGCAAATGCTTCCAGTGGCGGAAGGCGGAGGAAAGAACAGCACAGACTGTGGCCAGTGCTGTGTAGACTGTGGGCTGGGTTCCATGCAAGCATACTTACAGATCAGTTTTTCTGTCTACTGCATACACTTGTGTGGTGACTTCTATATCCTTAGGAGATAGATGGCCTGGAGACATTTAGAAAGACATTCAAGCCCTGCATCTGGGATAAGTGATGAGACCAGAGTTGAAGCGGAGGTATCAATGACCCTGAAGTCAGGCTCCAGAATGCTCCATGGGCTCCCTGCACTCCATCCTTGCCCTAACCTTTAATTGACATATGGCATCTTACTGTCTCCTCATAGCACTTTCTGAAGTGGCTGCTAAGACCCCATGTCTTCTGTAAAAGGTTGATCCTCTGAGGCAGCTGGGGCAGCCAGCCTTCCCAGCAGCCTGCTGGGCCACTCTGTTTTTGCCGCCTGTGTGATCTGCTAAGTCTCCTTTTCAGGTCCCTCTATCTCCTCTTCTGTTCCAAGAAACTACTTGAAAGCTTTGCTGCCCTTGACGAAGAGTGTTCCAGGTCAGTTCACATTCTAGAAGCGTCTATGGTTGAGGGTATTTTGAGAGTGAGTGAGCCAGGCAGCTTTGGAGAGCAGCCAGCTCCCTGACACTTGTCTGTGGAGAAGAGTTTGGGCTGACAGGGAGGGTGGGGAGGATAGAAGGTTTTATTATTTTTATTTTCTTTTGGGACAGCATACTTCCTCTGAAAAGGCACCCTGGAGTGAGGGCAAGAGAAGCACATCAAAATACCGTTCTATCTGGGTGTGTTTGTGCCGCTGCTCTGTGCAGGATCCTGCCGTCAACATCTTGGGATGCTGGAAATGCGCCTCAGCCTCTCTTAAGGTCTTTGCATGATGGTACGGGTACTGTAAACTCCCAATGTGGAAACTCTTATACTTGTGCTCCTAATTCCCTGGAACTGTGTCAGGCACCTCCAGAGGGGACTTTCCGGTACTGATGACATTGTCACTCTGTCCAGTCACTCCATGCTCTGTGTTCTTGATTCCAAGGCTGGACCTTGTCCTGTTGCTAAGGACTAAATCAAAGCCATTCCTCCCTCTCCTTGCCTCCCATCCTCAAGTCGAGGAATCCAAATTGCTACATGTCACTTGGCTGGTTCACTTGTACCTGTCTCCACTGTGACTGTCCCATCATCCCTTAGTCTCATCTGAGCATCCTGGTAGCTGTCCACACTGAGGCTGAATTTTCCTTCCTTCCTTCCGTGTGGATCTGAGGGTCTGTATGCTTTGGAGCCCTAAGTCCCGCTCCACCTTGACTGGAAGGAACTGCTCTTTCTCCACTGGGAAACCACAGTCTGGCTCTCAGAAGAATCACAAGGCTTTGTCTTGTCTTCTCTGCCTGCTCTGCTTTTTTGTTGTTTATTTTAAATCATTAGTCCTAGCAGTTTGATTCTGATGTATTGTGGTTCTGTGTGTGTGTGTGTGTGTGTGTGTGTGTGTGTGTGTGTGTGTGTGTGTGTGTGTGTTGATCCTGCCTGGGGTTGTTGACTCTCTGAATCAGGTAGTTTATAAATTTCATCAAGTTTGGAAATGTTTAGCCATTATTTAGTCAAATAATTTATTTTGCTTCCCTTCATTTTATGCCTCTGCTTGGTGGTTTGATATTGTCCCTAGGGCTCACAGAGGCCCTGCCAGCTTCCCAGTGTTTCTCTTTTCTTCAGGATCAACCCATTCTCTGTCTTCAGGTTCATTGGTCTCCTCTCCCTGGAGCATCTAATCCCTTGCTAATCCTGTGCAGTCAAACACTTCTGTCAAATGTGTTGTTTCTCTCCTTTGGCCCTTCTCTCTCTGATCTCTCTCTGTCTCTCTCTCTCTTCCTCTCTCTCTCGTTCTCTCTTGCTCTTGCTTTCTCCCTCCTCCCTCTTTCCTGTCTCCTCTTCCTTTCCCTCTCCTTGCTCCTCCTCCATCCTGTTTTGGGTGCACTCTCTTAGCAGCTGTTGAACCATCTGTCAACCACACCACTGTCTCTGCTGTTTTTCATCTCCATCTCCTGACAGACATTCTGTTTGTCCAGGTCCACTCTTTCCCACTTCTCAGTGCAACTGATAGGTTTTTAAGGGTATAATGGATGGGGCCCCTTGGGTATAGTCATATGTCAGGGTCTTGCTAGCTTCCTTTAAAAAAGTGGTTCTCAACCAGTGGGTTGAGATCCCTTTGGGAAATTGAATGATCCTCTCACAGGGGTCACCTAAGACCATCAGAAAGCACAGTTATTTACCTTAAGATTCATAACAGTAGCAAAATCACAGTTATGAAGTAACAAAGAAAATAATCTTGTTGTTTGGAGGGATCGTTCCAACACGAGGAACTGTACTAAAGGGTCCATTAGGATGGTTGAGAACCACTGCTTTAATAGTTGTTACTGTGGCTTATTTGGTCAGTTTTAGCTGGTTTCTGAGAGTCGGGTAAGTCTGGAGTAGTGTTTGCTGGAAAGAGACAGAAAGATGTCCGGAGGTCTCTCCGATGCAGTGTACTGCAGACCTTGAGCATGCTCCAATCTCCTTGTACAGTGTAAATATCTCCCTGCCTGGGCGCTTTGGCTACAGGCATTGTGCAAGTTTCCAGTTGCTGCCTGTCTAGCTTTGTGGCATTTTATGCTAAGAAAGCACTGCTTAGTACATCAAAGGCCTACTAAGACATTCTGCAGGTTCCTGGAGGCATTTTGCATAGTCTTATGGATTCAGAAGTTGGTCTTGCTCCACACAGTTACTTCTGCCTCCCAGATGTCTTTTTTTTTGTGTCTCGGTCAGACTATGATATCAACTTGACTTCTGACTCTTTGGGTCTATAGGCAGGAAACAGGGTGATGCCAGGCTAAAGACTAGTGAGGATGGGCTAGCCTTGGCATTGTCCTTCTCTGAGTCCCCTGTCCTGCATTGCCTGCTGTCCCATATGTTGACAGATGGAGGGGAACTTGCCCCTTCTATTGCTCTGGCTGCCTACACAGGAGCGACAGTGCTCTTCCCAGCTAGATCCTCCTTGTGGGTTCTCCCTCTTAGCTCTCTAGTCTCTTTCAGAGCCTATGTTGGCTACTTTTATGTCAACTCGACACCAGCTAGAGTCATTGGGGAAGAGGGAACCTCAATTGAGAAGATCATCCCACCAGATGGCCTTGTGGGCAAGTCTGTGGTGTGTTGTCTTGATTAATTGATGTGGAAGGGCCCAGCTCACTCTGCATGGTGCCCCCACCCCCTGTGCTTGTGTTTCTGGGAGCCTAGAAGAAGGCAAGCTGACCAGGGCCTGCACAGGACTACACCGGGTTCTCTGTATATATGTTATGGCTTCCAGTTTAGTGTGTTTATAGGATCCCAGAATGCGCAAATGAGTGAGTCTCTGATCTCTGTCCCTTGGGCTCTCATCCTTCAAGTTGTCTCTGCCAACTACGATGTGATAGTTTTTATTTCATCTTATTCTATTTTATTGTGTTATATTTTGTTATCATTGAGAAGCCTGCTCTTTTCTAATGAAAGACAGAAAGGGAGTGGATCCAGATGGGAGGGGAGGTGGGGAGAAGCTGGAAGGAGAAGAGGGAGGAGAAACCACCCTCAGGATATATTATGTGAGAAAAGAATTATTTTCAATAAAAGGAGAAAGATTCAAAAACAAAACAAAATAAAGCCAGCCAAACAAAGCATAAGAACTAGCATTTCTCCATGGTCTCTGCAGGCCAAGCAAAGCATAAGGAGCTAGCATTTCTCCATGGCCTCTGCTTCAGTTCCTGACTTCAGGTTCCTGCTTGGGCTCCTGCCCTGATTCCTTCAGTAATGGATGGTGACTTGGAATGACTATTCTCTCCAGGTTAATTATGGTCATAGGGCTTTATCACAGTAATAGAAAACTTACCTAAGATGGGTCCTGCAAAAGCATGACACTTATTAGGGGATGGAGGGCAATGCTTTGTGTTTCTGGAGCATGAGTCCATAGCTAGGCTAAGGAGAAGGAATTAAGAGGGTTAGAAAACAAAGAGGAATCCTTCTGCTTATTGAGTAGCCATCCCACACAAGAGGTTGGGTTAGAGATGGTGTGTGTTAGAGATGGTGTCTTCCACGATTCTCACAGGGTCCTCCTTAGGAGACTTTAAAGAACATTCCACACCTAGTAGACAGACACTGAGAGGGAAAGCAGGGACAATCCCAAACAAGCCAAACACATCACTTCTCTGACCGGCAGAGGTAGCAATGAATCAGAATGCTAAAGAGTTTTCCAGAACCGTTTGAGATCAGCACTGTTGTGTGCAAGGCATCTATGGTAAAACTGGATCACTTTAGGGGCACATTGGGTGAGTTTTGTCTGTGATGGGAAATCCTACAGCAGCACACCTGAGACCTCACCTACTGTCCCAGCACCTGCTCCTGTGTTCACACTGTCATCAGTCTCCCTCATGATGGCACATGGTCACCCATGTTCTTCATCTCCTGCTCCTACCTAGGTATTTCTACTCCTGCTCCTTAGAGTCATTTGACAGACATGTACTGGGCATGACTTTGATCTTACACTAAAGTTATGTCCTTCTGACCAACGGTGGTGTGCCTCTTCTCCAGTGACTAGTGCCTGCTGATGTGTAGTCTTTGGTGGAGGTCTGCTCAGATACTCCACCTCTTTCAAGACTGTGTGTCGTTTCCTTTTTGTTGGGGCATATGAGTTTCAGATATATTCTAGATACACACTCTTTCTCTAACAGATACACATCTTACAATTATTTCCCCCATCTGTGGATCATATTTTCATATACTCAATGGTCCTGAGAAGGGCAAAGGCATCTTATTTTGATCAAATCCAGTCTAACAATTTCCGTTCTCACAGAACTTTCTGTGTAAATACATTTGAATAGGATTACAAAGGTACAATTATGCTTTCTCTTACTATTTTTAACTGCATATGTCAATTGTCTTTGAACTTAATGTTCCCAGACTACATTTTGCCTAATCATACTTCATTATTCTTTTAACACCCTTCTGAAATCTGATACATATACATATTTATTTAGAATTTTTACATATAAATTCCCTAGTAATGTTACTTTATGGATTTTTTTTTTTAGTTTTTGTATATTGTATTTGTCAGGCATAGTTATTAAAGCTATTCCAACTTGGGGCAAGGGAGATGACTCAGAAGGTAAAATGCTTACTGCGTAGGCATGAGCCCGGGTTGAGCTACCTAGCACTCAATGTATGATATAAGTGGTGGGTTACATCTATAACTACAGCCTAGCCCTGGGAAGGCAGAGACAGGAGGGTCCCAGGGTTTCACTAACCAGCCAGTCTAGCTAAAACAGCACACTGTAAGTTCAATGAAGAGACTGTGTCTCAGTAAACATGGTAGCAGGGTGGGGTGGGGCTGGAGAGGTGGCTTGGTGGGTAAGAGCATTTATTGCTTTTGCAGAGGACCTGGATTTGGTTCCCAGAACCCACATGGTGACTCACAACCATCTGTAAATTCAGTTCCAAGACCAAAGCCATCATCTGGCCTCCAGAGTCTACAGTATAGCGCTGTGCACGTGCACACACACACACACACATACACACACACACACACACGAGCATGCATACACACACACACAAATGAAAAATATTCCAACTAATAAAAATGAATTGGATATCATTTTTAGACACCCTAGAAAAGTGTATAGACATTGGAAACAGTTTAATCTCTTGAAATTATTTTAAAAAATCTTTTGACAAACCATTCTACAAAGCTATTTAAGCCTTTTTTTTCCTTAGTGAAAAAAATGTTTAGCAATACAATCCTTTAAATTTTCCCTCCAAGTTCTTTGGGGTTTCATCTGATGAAATGTCTACCTTTCTAGGTAATTTTAGCAATTTAGGTTTTTGACTAAAATGCTGTTTCACTTTATGCCAACATCTTCCATACTGCCATGCCTGGGATCTCACCTCAGGGCTACAGGGTGCTTCACGTCACACCGATGCATACCTTCTCTTTGCTATCAGCATCCTGAGTATTCTCTTCTAGCTCTCACATTTCTCAGGTGGACCAGCTGGCAGACTCCCTGGTCTATAGGTTGCCATGCCCTATGCTCCCTAGGCCCCACCCTGGTCTTGATGATTTCTTTTAGTTTCTAAGAAACGTTGGTTAACCGAAAAAAAAAAAGTAAAATATCAGTTTTCTCGAGAAAGCACAACAGACATTTCAGGGAGGTTCCACAGAGGAAGATGCTGAGTTTCAGAGAAATTCGGAAGGATGTGGTGGAGCCGAGGTTGGATGCCAGACAAACACATCTTGCAGATCACACTTCACGCTTGAGTGGTGATGAAATTGCTAGGCTGAAAACCACTGATCCACTCAAACACTGGGAGACAATATTCTTGAAAAACATGGCCCCCCTCAAACACTAGGAGACAATACTCCTTAACTCTTGGGGTGCAAGCAAGCTCAAAGCCTGCTCCTTGGGTGTTGAGCCCAATGATGACCCCGACCTTCCTTTGTAGGGCTGTGGGTGTGATACCCACATCCTCCAGTGGAGAATGCCCACATGGGGCTTCAGAGCCTTCCTAGCTGTGAAGGGTTTGATGTGAGTGTCGGGTGAGTGTGTGCATAAAAAGAAGGCAGTAGACCAAGCTGTGTCAGCACAGCCAGGATAAAAGAGGTTGGACCAGTGTCTGGCAATATCCAAGGACATGGTCTCCAAAAGATGCTCTCAGGAACAGAGAGTGCTACCTAACTCTACCATGGCCTATGCCCCTCTGCCTCCAAAGCTTCCTCCATTAAACATGGACTTTAGTTCAAAGATCAAGTACAATATAAACAATCTGGTGGTTGTGGGATCCTGTCTGCCACCCTGAATTAATATACAGTCATATTGAGCTTATAAAGGGTACAGAAGGGCAGCCTATGCTTCACAGTCAGAGACTTTTCCAAGCTTCAGTTCTGCTTCTTCCAGGAAGCCCTCAAATGTCTCCATGCAGGGCTGATGTGATGCCTTGGCCTCCCCGGGCCTCTTTGGTTTCAACTCTCAGTGACCTCCCTCAGGCTCGGTCTTATGATCATTTATTTATTATTCCATTTAAGGAAGCATCTGGGAAGCAGAGAAAGGGGCTGGGACATGAATGTCTGTGCCCAGCTCTCTCCTCCCCACTTTTATTCTAGAATGTGGAATGGTGCTATGAATGGGCTGCAGCAGTGTACAAGTCAGACAAGATGTCCCTGTAGATCATAAATGGCTCTGATATGCAGTGATGGGTCCTTTTGAGAAGACAGGAGGCAAAGGGGAAGGACTTGAGGGAAAAGATCAGTGAGGAGATCAGCTAAGGTGAACCAGGGGAGGGATGAACAGAAAGAGGGATGGACAAGGTGCCAAGGTTGACACGCAGCACAGTTATTCTCTGGTGTCTCTTAGCACCTTGTTCGTCTCTCCATGTAACCATGTAATCCTGTCATCACTAAGACCGGCCAGGTGCCCCACCCAGCTTGAGAGTGAAGGCTCTTTGTCAAAGCACAATAACCCAACAGAGTTACCTCCAAGCCATGAGTATTGCCCTGGGTATATTAGTCACCTATTTGTCACTGTGACCAAAATGTTGGTACAGCTATTTTAGTGTGTGTGTGTGTGTGTGTGTGTGTGTGTGTGTGTGTGTGTTTGCTGTATTTTTGGCTAAGGTTTCAGAGGGTTCTCTCCATCATGATGGGAGAGTGTGGAGATGTAGAACAGCTCACATCATGGGGGCTAAGAACAAAGAGAATCTCTGTACTTGGAGCTCCCATCTCTCCCTCTCTATCCCATAAGGAGTGGTATGGTCCGAATTCCAGTGGATCTTACCTATAGCCAGTTAATCCTTTCTGAAAATATCTTCAGACATCCCAAAGGTCTGTTTCTGTGTTCTAGGAGTCTCTAACTGTAGCCAGATTGACAATGGAGGTAAACCACTGTAGCCTGTCTTTAACCTAGACCACAGTTACCGATCAGGAGGGTTGCTCAGCATCTGTCTAGTTGGGTCAGCCAAGTGGGGAGACTATTCTAAGCCTATTTGCTGTGTGGCAATCCCAGATGCTCTTCTGCCCCACAAGGACAGCTATGCTTGGCTTCTGGATCCCAGATCCCCTCAAAGCTCATGGGACAGGTAAGTGTGCATGTGCTTAGCCAGCCTGTGAGAGCCCACAGATGAACAGATGAGGAGAGCCATATTCTTTCTATCTTCTCCAGCACAGTGTATTGAACTGGGGCTTTAGCCCACAACCCTTGGGGGATTGTGACAAACACTGACTTAGTAATAGTCTCCTCCTTCTTTCTCAGAGAGGAAAAGCAAGGCTCTGGGGTGTTCTGGGAGGGCATAACTGATGTGCCTCGACTTTGGATGTCTTCCTGGGTGACAGAAACAGAATGTGAAGATGCAATCTTGAACAGGACAGGAACTCTACTCTTACCTTGGTGCTCTTACTGAGCAGGTCCCTGTGGTCACTAAGAAGATGATGACTTTGTGGTTTGCCACCAATGAATGTATTCTGTCTGGAGGATTGGAGCAGACATCACAGTTGGATGGTAGCACATGTCCTTGGAAGGAGGAATTGAGTTCTGTATAATCAAAAAAGGCAATGGGGATTACTCTCCTCTCCTAAGGAAAGCCGTGGGTGAGTATTCAATCTGAAATGTGGACGTGTGACATTACTACCTTTGCTATGAGTTAGTCTACGGTTATGACAAGTGCCGAGTCCATACTTTCCACTGATTCCATTCACTTTCCGTAAGAGTGAACATTTCAGAGGCAAGAAGGAGGTGATCCTTCCCCTCCACGCTGGTCATTGCTGGAAAGACGGGCTCACCCATGAGGGCCACTCTGGAAGCTCCATTCTCTCTATGGTGGAAGGTGACTTTCATTCTTTTCTATTTGCTTTCAGAGGATTGTATATCATTATGACATTTTTTTCCAAGCAAAATGTGGTGTTGTTTCTCTCGGCCCCTCCTCCAACATTCCTCTTCTCCTCCCCCACTCCCCATAGTCAGCCTTCCACTTTCATGTGACAGTGACCTTTGTGCTCACCCCTTCTCAAAACTCTTGCTCCCCTCTGTGGTCTCCTATCCAATTTCATAATCTATACTTACTCTCACACCCCCTTATTTACAAGGACACAAACATTAGAAGTTATGATATGCATATGAGGGAGAATATGCAGTATCTGTCTTCCTGAGACTCATCGGAAGGTGACTCCTTTTAATTAGAAAGTAGAGTAGCCTAATTGCCTCCAGAATTTACCCAGGGTGGAAGGGAAAATTCAAATAAAATGGTTCTTTTCCTGAGGCTGGTGGAGAACCTTATAGAAACAAGGCCTTTGTACTTGGAGAAAGTTTCCCTGGGCACATCTCCAGCCCTTCTCTGCCTGTTAGCCAATGAGCCATCAGCAGCTAGGATGATGAGCCCCCACCAGTAACTCTGGAAATTCTGTAGATGACAATATGCAAGCAACAGCAGCAGCAGCAGCAGCAGCAGCAGCAACAGCAACAGCAGCAGCAACAACAACAACAACAACAACAACCATCACATGGTCTATAGAGGCTTCCTAGAGGATCCACATATGCCAAGAGAAGTGTCACTTGTGGAAAAGACATCCCACTGGAGGCTTAGGTCACTGTGGTAAGGTTTTCAAGAAGTCATCCACAAACATCACATGCACTATTAATGCTTTTTGATTGCGAACTGTGGAGTGGTTTCATACCTATGAAACCTTTTAAAAAATTTTCTTACAGTCTTTGGAATTCCAGGGGGCTAATTCTCCCAGAAACCTCCATGGGTTTAAAACTCTTCCCAAGTTCACAAAATAGGTGGCACATTTGAGACTCAAACCTGGACCTATTTGGGCCTCAGAGCTCATGATTGTAAGCTGGTCCTTGGGGTCCTGGAGAGAACACAAGCTTACACATATACACATGACCAAGGAATCAGCATGAAGAGACCAAGAACCCCAAGGCTCCTGTCCCACTACCACCATGACACACACAGGAAGTGACTCCTTACTGCTCTGAGCACCAGTTTCCCAGCTAGTCAGATGGCAAGATTCCTTACGAATATCTCTTCTCCCCATTCCCAGAGGAGGACTACATGGTGTAGAAATGAAGACAGTACTATACAAGCCCTGTCTACGCTGTCATGGAGACCAGGAAAGCTCTGTATAGTGTATCCAGGAGGTACATCTCCACCAGCCCAGTCCCTCGGCGGAAAGACAACTAGGTCCAGGGATGTTCACTCCACCTTCAGAGAGGGCTGAATAATCTTGCTGTCTGCAGGTCTGGAGCATTGCGAGTGTTTGATACAGTCTCTCTGAATGACTCTTTAGTTTGCCTTCCCTAAATTCTTCCCATATGCTGGTATGGGCTGCTAAATTACTGTTCCCCAAAGAGTTCTCTGCCCAGAGTCCTTGGGACACTTTCTGTGAGTCTAAAACCTGATCATATTATCAGTAGGTAGAACTCCAGGGCAGCCTAGAATAGAATCTACTTTTCAGGAGCAGGGTTGGAAGGTAGGGGAAGGCATCAGATACTAAATTGTATGCAATACGGTGGCCAGTATCTTCCATTGTTGACGGCACTTACTGGCCATGCAATGTTAGACATACCCCCAATATCTGTAAGTCTGGCTCGATTCTCTGAGTAACAGTCATGGAAGTATCTAGGCTGTTCAGACAAGGAAGTGGGAAGAAAATGTGTGTGTGTGTGTGTGTGTGTGTGTGTGTGCACGTGCACATATGAGTATGTCCCTGTCTGTATCTCTGTGCCTATTCCTGTTTTGACATATCTGTGTGACTGTGTATATATATGTCTATATGTCTGCTTGTTTGTGTATATGTTTTTGTGTGTCTCTGTCTGATTCTGTATAAATGTTTGTGTGTCTTTATATGTGTCATGTGCCTATGTGTCTGTATGTGTGTTTATATATGTTTGTCTCTGTGAGCATTTCTGTATCTGTGTCTCTGTGTATATGTTTGTCTCTGTGTTTATATGTGTACATTTCTCTGCATGTTTGTGTGTGCATCTGTGTTTATGTTTGTAAATTTCTCTGCATGTTTGTGTGTGCATCTGTGTTCATGCTTGTGTGTGTGTCTGAATATGTTTATGTATGTCTCTGTGTATATTTGCCTGTATGTTTGCTTGTGTATGTTTCTCTTCCTCTCCTCGCCCCCCTCTGTGTGTGTGTCTGTGTTTCAGAGACGCTTCTTGCAGCCTGTCTGTCTGAAATGGGCTTAGCTGAGATGGCAAGGAGAGGAGTGGGCATAAGCACAGCAGGCCCTCTCTCAGGTGAAGAATACCAGATATGTGACACAGATGTGCTCACAGGGTTCTGCTCCTAAGACAGGAAAGTATAGAATAGGCAGTCCCACTGTGTGAAAGTAAAAGAATCAGACAGTGGTTCTACAGATGATCATGTGAGCACAGAGGACAGTATGTGGGGACTGCTGGTGGCCTGGACATTGTGGAGATGGCTTGCAGAGTGAGGTCGTGAGGCAGGAGGAAAGGATCGGAGTGGGGAGAGGAAGTTATCCATCCATGAGGGATGCCATCCAAAGCAAACTGGCACACCTGCTATGGCATTTGCATGCAAATGTGTATGAAGGATGATTGAGAGTCTTTGATAAAATGCTGCTTTCTGCACAAGACAGTAATAGTACATGTCTGAGAGGACCATCTTGAGGATCAGACGATGACATTGCGGGTGAGGATGAGGGAACCATCTGAACTCACATCTTCTGGGAGACGCAGGGGGTGGTTGCCTCTCTGCTGACACCCAGCCTGGCGTCTCTCTTGTACCCTCCAACTGCCTTGCTAAGTAAGCATGAAGCAGACAGAACTGTGATTGACTTGCTGAACACATCGATCATTAGCCATTCTCGAGGGCTACAAGTGTGGATCAAAACAGATGACAGCCCCCTCACTGTAGGTGGGAGGCTTTCACCCTGTCAGCCGAGAGCTCAGCAATCACAGCGGCAAAGCAGCCAGCTCATTCCAGTTTAAAAATAACTGGAAATGCCCACTTGAAGTGCAGGCGTGACAAGGGCAAGGCTGACGGGTGGGACCGTTGGATGATTCTGACATTAAGCTGTCTGTGGTCAGACATGCGCAGTCGTGCCCAGGAGACCTGGGAGAACTGAGCAAGTGGCTCTTTCTGTACAAAGTGACTTCACTCACTTCCCTCTGTGCTCCCTTCCTTTTGCCTCTTGACTTCACCTTGTAGAGAAAGTCATGCGTGCTAATGCTTCCCTTAGCCCTGCATCAGCAGCCTTTTCATAGATCAGGAAACAGGCTCAGAGAGGTGAGGGAGCTTCCTCCAAATTTGAAGGCAGGTGTGTGGTAGGGTCACAATTGAACAGCATACTACAGTGAAGCAGCTTTGGAGGGGCAGCTTCCTGCAGATTGCTGGGTTTGTTTACTGTGAACCTCACAATGCCTACCTGGCCCTCAGTACTATCTAAACCACAGTGTATACTTTGGAATTACTGGAATGTGACATCATTCCGTGTGCATCTGCAATGACATATGTGATTCACGGGGCCATTCGTCACTGAAGTGGCTTGGGACATGAGCTTGCTGCGGCAGCATGAGCCCCCGAGTTTCAAGCCACAGAAAAAGCTGGTCAGGGCTGCTCTTATCTGTAACACCAGCATTGGGGGTGCAAAGACAGGCAGATCCCAAGAGTTCCCTAGCCAACCTGCCTCTCCAACAGAACGATGCGTTTCTGGATCACTGATAGCCAGTCAAAAGGCAACAAGGCAGAAAGCAATAGAGGAAGACATGTCATACCGTGCTCTGCATGCACACTTTCCGTGAAAGGTTCATGCTGGAAGTATTTGTCTATGTCCCTGTGGAGACTCCTACAAAAGAGAGAAAACACACTGCCGCTCCCTTACAGATTGCCTGTGACTACTGTGAGTCTGGGCAGCTGACCTGGAGACTCCTTCCTCTTGCACTTACAGGCCCAGCAGTAGGACACAGAGGGTCTTGGTCTTGTTGTCAGTCCCATCTCTCTGTGAATGCGCAGACTGCACAGAAACTCGTGATGGCCACTTTAGCTTCTGTTTAGATGCCTCTCTGGGAGGGGCACTCACTTCCTTACTACTCAACTAATAAAGAGCTTCAACTGTGAGTAGCTATACTGTTTTCTTCAAAATCAGTATAGGTGAGGGCCCCAAAGAAGGAAGGTGTCTACTTCCTGATAGTAAGAGTGACTCACAGGCATGGTATACTACTCTGTGCCCTCTTTTCCCTGGCAGTCCTTTGATGAGTTGAAAATAGGAACCCTGAACCTGTTTTCACTCTGAAGTTTATGTTTGAGCTTGTTGAAAAGGGTCAATTTTTTTTTTTTTTTTGGCTAAAGAAATAGATGGCTCAGCAGTTAAGAGCACTGGCTGCTCTTCCAGAGGTCCTGAGTTCAATTCCCAGCACCCACATGAGAGCTCACAGCTGTCTAACTCCAGTTGCAAGTGATCAGACACCCTCACACAGACAGGCAGGATATCATTGTATATGAAATAAAAAAACAAATGTGTAAAAATAAGAAAAAGAGAAAATGATCAGTTTTCTTCTTCTTCATTATTAGCACTGAGAAGTGACTCTGAGATCTGAGGAGAGTACAGTCAGGACACGCTTAAATGACACCAGGGGACTCTTTGTTTCCATCCTCTACTTCCATGTGCACCCTTGAGTTGCCTGGGCCAGACAGGAAGCATGCTGATGCCCACTGAGGAGCTGGTGACGTCTCTGGTCCAGGAACTCCCAAGGCTCAGCTCTGGCTTCCTCACCCTGGACACACACACTTGATACATCGCAAGCCCGGAGGAGCTTCTTGCACTGCCCACTGAATGATGTGGCCTGGTCCTCCTCCCTGTCTTGTTTGTCAGCCCCTCTGAGCTCACTGGAATCCACGGGTTTGATAAGGAGCTTTCTATGACTCCATTCAAGTGTTCACAAAATTTGTTTGAACAGGAGAGAGTCAAGGACAAAGGCTTATCTCAGGCTCTGGAGAGCAGCAGAGCTGACAAGCCGAACAGCAATGAATTAATCAGCATGCGCAGAGCATGGCTCTTGAAATGACTGTGTGTCCGCCTTCCTGATTGCGTGTAACCTCAGCTAGAGCTCTCCCTGGTACCGTAGAAGGTAGGGCGAAGATTTAGAGTGCACCTCATGGGTCAATGCATTGTACTCAACTGCATAGTCACACACCATGGACAGGTAGGAGGAAGGAGGAATAAAGGGGAAGGGAGGAAGAGATGGGGGAGGGGGAGGGGAAGCTAGGGAAGGATGAAAAGAAAGGGCAGAGAAGGAAGGAAGGAAAGAAGAGAGGAGGAAGGGAGGGAGAGGGAAAGGAAGAGAGAAGGAGGGGCTGAGGGCGGGGGGGGGGGAAACCCAGATTGTTTTCCAAGGGTTGGTGTTGGAGTAGACACCCCAGTTGCCAGGATAAGCTGCAGTGTAACTTCCCAGAGAACACCTGGGGTTTTGGTAGAGAGCAGCTCAGGTCCATCCCAGTCACTGGCCTCTATATGTGGTCGTGTGTCATCCTCAAATCTGGAGACTTGCTCGTCTTCGTTCATCTCTTGGACTTTGTCAGGAACCTGCTCTCTCTCAGCTGGTCACTGGGCCAGCAGCCAGGCACACAAGATGGAGATACAGGCCAATCAGATTCACAATGTCTTTGCCTCACCATTGACAGCCAAGGAGCCTTTCTGCCCAGTGGCCAGAGGTCTTGAATGCATCTGAACCCCTAGGAGGTTTCTCTTCCCTTTCTGGAGTCCAAAGAACCTCAGAGGAAGGAGAACAAAGGCTACTATCATCGATTCACGCTGCATTGACCATGGGTAGCAGATCCATATCTTCCCCTCCCTCCCCCCTCTGTCTCTGTCTCTGTCTCTCTCTCTCTCTGTCTCTCTCTCCCTATCTCTCTCTGTCTCTCTCTCTGTCTCTGTCTGTCTGTCTGTCTGTCTGTCTGTCTCTCTCTCTCTGTGTGTGTGTGTGTGTGCGTGCACTCACATGTATTTAAATGTCTGTGGATCCCAGAAAACAATCTCAGCTATCTTTTCAGATATTTCTTCTGTTTGAGTTAGGATCTCTCCATAGCCTGGAACTCCTCCAAGGATTCTCCTCTGCCTCCCATCTCTCCATCTCTGAGATTACAGGCACCTTTGGTACTTGGCTTTTTATATGGTTTCTGGGACTTAAACCCAGCTCCTTACAGGTAACTTGTGAAGTAACCACTTTATCAACAAAGCCATCTCCTCAGCCCCTTCTTCACCTTGTAAGGAGTTACAGGGCCCCCAGACTTCCAAGGCAGCCCTGCTGGCATGTGTCAGGAGTCCTGTCTGCATGGTGATCAAGAATCAACTGTAAACCAGCGAAAGCTGTGTATGTTAGTTGCTAAGTTGGAAGGCAGAGCAGACTGTCCTGCTCAGGCATGCATACATTGTCACCAGCCTTAAACTGCTAGCTCTCTTGGAGCTCTCCTGTTACACACCAAAGGGCATCTCTGGCCTCAAACAAGCTCAAGGCTTGTACAGGCTTTAAGGCAATTCATTGAGCAACAACTTTCTGCTAGAAAAGTCTGCAGGGTCATTCTCCTATTGGCTCAGATGGTAAGTGGTGCTTTAAGAGAATTCAGGCATTGTGCTATACAGACTTAGAGATACTTACTCTGATGAAACACCAGACTGAGCGCCGTAAGAGTGGAAGGGGGATGCTGATCATTTCCTTTATCATGGCAGCCAGGACACACAGAGAGAGACTGCCTGGGCTCCACGCTGGTTTTCCTCTCCTTTTCCCTTTCATTCTATCCAGGACTCCCAGCCTCTAACATGGTGCTGCTTGTATTCAGAGCAGATTTCTTTCTCTTCTCTGTAGTTGACTGTGTCTGGAAAACCCTCACAGACATACCCAGGGGTGTGCTTTCCTGATTTCCCAGGTCATTCTCTATTCAATCAAGTTACAATCAGGATCGGCAGTCACGGGTAGATTTATTTTAGTTATAATGCTTTTGCACAGTTAGTTGGGTATGGTGGGCACATGATTGCTACGTGTACTGGGAGATCAGAGCATCCCTGTGGCTTATTGTGTTGGGACATGTGCTTTAATGCTGTGCTGTGCAAAGGCAGAGTGTTAACTCTGAGCACTGTCAGTAGTCTTCATTGCTGTAAAATACATGAAGAATCGTGAAGACAGGGTGCCTGGATTAGCTTAGGAAGGAGCCTTGGTTTGGGTTCCATGCATCGAGCTAATCACCACTGCAGGGCAATGTTGTGCTCTGACGCATCCATTCCCAGATCTGGGTCTAGGGCCAGCTGCACCTGATACCAGAACTGGGTGTTAGCAGGTTTCCCCAGGAATGCCTAGGGCTACAAAAAGAAAGGGAATGCTTGCTGAGTTTCAGAAAGCAGTCTCCAGAAGAGCTTCTGGATTAGAGGATGCCTGCCCTAGAACAGTAACTTCATACATCTTTGTCTTTAAAAATCTGGCATCTGTGGCATGTTTATTTACATGCCTATTTTTCTCAGATGTCCTTAATGATGGTGACCCAAAGAGTCATTCTCCTTTCTTCCCTTAAGTAGAACCCAACTTGGAGAGATCCAGAGATCCATGCTGCAGGACAGATGGTTCCTGGGGTGGAGAGCATCCTGGTCGACACAAACATTTGGTTCTCAAACTCCAGGTGCTCAGGTCTCCTTGTGGACTGGCAGGCAGTACAGGGGCTGCTGGTGCCAGAAGGGAATGTGGAAAGGGAGGATGCTCCAAGGGAAAACACCAGGCAAAAGGCCATCTTCACAAGGCTCAGAGCGAGGAGAGAAGCAGCAAACAAGGGTGGTGACACTGGGACTGGACTGAAGGGCACAAGGGAGGGTCACTATCCCAGGGGCAGAGGCAGGGAGACTTGTCAGTGGATTGACTATAGGGGCTAAGAATGTAAATAAAAGTGGCTCCCTTTACCCCAAGAAAGGGGAGCCTTCTAGAACTAGAGAGCTGTGAGGGACTAGAGATTTCTGTAGAAGTGAGCTCAGTTATATATATGGAAGGGAAAGGCTTGTGGTACCTCTGTGCAGTTCTGTGGCAGGAATGTGCAAGACAGGAAGAGAAGCTGGGTCAGAAAGATAGATGACCACAGCCTTTCCAAAGCAGAGCTATGTGAGAGGCCAGGGAAGGAGAGGCCCAAGAGAAGGAACTGCAGCTTGTATGACAAGGGAACAAGTCAAGGGTGAGTACTGTATGGGTGAGGGTGACTGCAGAGATGGGAAAGAGGAAGCCAGATCAGAGTAAATCTCATCTTAGACTTCTACATTTAGTTCAGTGGCTGAAAACTTCCAGCGTGGTGGACTTGTCTTTCTGATCAGTGAGTTCATTTCATCTTGCTGTAATCTCTCCTCAACAGAAACAAGCTTCACACAGAACAGCACCAGGTGGAGGCAGGCACCTCTCTTCTTGTCTCTCATCTATAATACAAAGGGACTTTCCCCCAAAAGCGCCTTTCTACACAGGTCCACCTCAGCCTCATGGATGGAGATGGAAGTAGGAAGTTAATGGCAGACCCCATGTTCTCCAAGGGTGGCCATGGACCAACAGCACCCTCCTCCCGAGTCCTATGGAATCAGAATTTCTGGGGTTGAGCCCCAATCTAAGTTTAGATAAGCTTTTCCATGGGGTTTCTGAATCAGGCTCAAGTCCATGAGCCTTTCAAGCCAACAAACAAAAGACCCAGGTTGGGTGGCGGTTATAGGACTTGGTTTTACAAGCTCAGCAAGGGCCAGGGTGAGAAATGGGTCAGTGGTTAAACTGCTAGGTACATGGACCTGACAGACTCAGTTAAATCCCTGGAACTGAAAAAGGGTGGATGTCATGGTTTACATCTGTAATCCCAACACTCCTCAGGGACATCAGAGGTGAAGATGGGGGTGGTGGGGTGGTGGGATGGTGGGTGCAGCTAGCCTGGAGTATGCAGCAGCAGAAACAAGAGAGACCTGCCTCAAGGTTGTGGAAGGTGCGGCCCGACACTCAAAAGTTTTCTCTGATCTCTGTATGTACACCAGAGCACATATGAGTGTATGCAGTCTCTCTCTGTCTCTCTGTCTCTCTCTGCCTCTCTCTGCCTCTCTCTCTCTCTTTTGTCTATGTCTCTCCCACTTCCAAATATGTACACACTAGTAATTAATTAATTAAAAATTAAATGCCAGATGAGTTAAAAATCTATGCAGAAGACATGATGTGACTTCTTCCAAGGGTCCCTCCAGCCACAGCTGTCTCTCTGATCCCCTCCTTTGCCGGCCTCCCAAGTGAAACTTTCTCTCTGGCCCCATGGAACCAGAATTGAGCATAGTTTTAAGGCTCTGAGTTCTTGCCTCCTTCCCATCCATTTACCCTTGGTTGCAAATGTCTCCCAAGAAGTCTACTATACTCCCCTGTTCTCTATCTCCCTTGTGAAGCCCTAAACTGTGTACACTCTTTAATGGCACCCTGGTGGGTCTCCCTGTCCTGAACTCAGCATCTGGGATAGATACGTGTCCCTTCTGGTAATCCCTTCCTATCCCCTTCCAGAGAACAGACAATCCTCAATCCTCTATGCAAAACACTGTATGTAAGCAGTCACTAGGGAGCACAAGGCCAAGGTTTTCGATGTACACACCAGACAGAGCATTGCTTGCTCCTGCCTTTGTCTAGGGGTGAGCTGTGCCACTGGGCAAATTATCTAATGTCACCAAGCCTCCCTGGGCTCATCTGTTAAAAAAAAAAAGAAAGAAAGAAAAGAATTTTGTGAGCACTGCTGTCATCGTCTTTCCTTGAGGTAGGTACCTAGCGTGTGAGATTCTGCAGTTGCTCTATGGCTGGTCTCCAGCCCAGCAGTTTCTATTGTTTAGCATCATCTGCTGAGTATCACGAACTAACAGGTTGTGTGGGTGTTCTCTTGGTGAGATCTCATTTCCAGGAATGACTAAACATTTCTTAGGATTGGGGATCAGGCAATTTGGCCTAAGGCTGCCTTGATCCTGCCTGTCCTGGCCAGTCAGATCCTAGTACACAAAGGGTTAGCTACTGCTGTCTTTGCTGTAGGCCATTTCCTCTTATAGGCTAGGGGGAAGGCAGTCAGCTACCAAGGAGCAAAACTTTCTAGGAGATTGCTTTCTGTTTGACAAGCTCCTCTCTACCCTTAAAATGGCAATGTAACATAGTTGCTCAGATGTCCCTATACTCCAAGCCAATACTTGGCTTCCACACCACCACTGTCCCCTGTTCTTGTTCCAGATGTTGTCCCCTTCCTGCAAAGGGTGCTTCATGGTTGAAATCTGCTACCAACAATAGATTAAGTGCTCCCAAGCCTAAACCAGGGCCTGGCATACAAGGGATGCCCTGCCACTGCTTTCTCACTTTCTCTGGGGAACTTTATTTCTTTGCAGGGATTCCTTCCTTCCCACACGTGACCCTATTGCCAGGGAGATGATGATGATGACGATGACGACAATGATGATGACTGTCTTGATTCTAGATTCATCAATTCTACCTTCAGCACTGGGTGGAGGATGGGAGGCCTGTAGGTCAAGGAGATTGGTAGGATGAGTGGATTGAGTGGATTGCTAGAGGAGCAGCGAGGAGAGTAGCCAACAAGAATGAACAGATCATGAGATCATGGGCTTTAGCTTCTTGTTTCTGTCAAGGTGCTCTAGGCTCTGTGTAAAAGAGGCTTCTGGTCCTGCCACCACACATGTGACTAGAGCCAGGTCATCATTAGAGAACCATGAGTGTACTCCCAGAATAAGCCATGGTTCCAGCATCTTGTTGTGGTGGCCTGGGGTGGTAGCCTGTCATTCCTCATTACCATTTTCCCTATGACTCCCGTCCTATGTCAGCAATGCACTCATAACACTGTGTAGCCAGAAGGAGGCAAAGGCTGTTGAGTGTGGTGTTTGGTTGTGATGGCTCTTTGTCTTGCAGGTCTGAAGAGAAGGAAGAGGGAATACCAGGATCAAATTTCTTAGACTGATCACTGAACCAGCCCCAGTCCTTTGGGCCCCACCCTTTTTTCTAACATTGTTAAAGTACCCCAAAGGTCAGAAGCATGCACCACCTTGCAGACCAAACCAACCACACAGGAAGACTGTCCATGTGTTGTTGTAGAAATCTTTCTTTGCCAGCAAAGGTAGAGGCTGGTATCCCAGCCAGTGTCTTCCAGAAGCTTTGAGCTTGTCTGGGATCAGATTTTCTTTTTAAAAAAAAAAAGAGGAGGAGGAGAAGGGAGGAGGAGGAGAAGGAAAAGGAGAAGAAGAAGGGGAAGGGGAAGAGACAAAGGAAGAAGAAGAAGAAGAAAATTTCTTTTACCGTTTTAAATTTATTTTTAAAAAAAAAAGCTGAGGAGATGACTCAGTTGGCAAAGCACTGGTCTCACAGTGAGCGGACCTAAGTTTGGATCTCCAGAAATCATATAAAATTCAGGAATGGTGATATGACTTTGTAATTCCAGAGGTGGTGAGAATTATATATCCCTGTGGAGACAGATGGATGCAAGTGAGGCCAGCTAGTCCAGCTTCTTGGTGAAGTTCCACA
Source organism: Mus musculus (assembly GCF_000001635.26). Taxonomy (NCBI): domain Eukaryota; kingdom Metazoa; phylum Chordata; class Mammalia; order Rodentia; family Muridae; genus Mus; species Mus musculus. The sequence goes on along the minus strand of NC_000080.6, from coordinate 25,147,838 downwards.
CTAATGTTTGCTTCAAACAGAAGATACAAGGGACCTGAAATGTAACAAATAACAACTGATGTTGTCCTCTGACCTTCAGGAACCAGAAACACATGCTTGTACACACACACACACACACACATACACACACACACACACACACACGAGAAAGGAATTTAGTATGGCTACAGTTTATTAGATAATGAAGGGAGCCCTAGCCAGTGCTCAGGGTAGTAAAACCATTTACCCATAGACCATCAAAGCAAGGAGCAGGCTTTCTGCATACTGAGCTTTTTCTTCTTTCTTTCTACCCATCTTTCCTTGCCACACACAAGGCTCATAAAGACAGCGTCATTCAGAAACATCAAGTTCTCTTCTTCTAAGTTTCCAGTTAAACATTTGCTTGTAGCTGACAACTATTAATAATGTAAAGGGCCCACTTTTCTGAACAATGATCAAAATTAATCTATCAGCCACTTGGGGATGTTTGCATAAATTTGTCAGTGGCTCTTTAGCAGTCTTTTCCCACTAAGATTTCTTGTGACCCTCACACACCATTAATGAGCAGGAGAGGATTTGGTGATTGTATGGTCTTCCCTATTCGGTATATTTGACAAACAACCACTGGGAATCACTTAGGAGGTAAATAAGGTAATTCCTTCTGGTTTCTGCAAGCTGCCGAAGTTACAGGAGAAGTGCAATTACTTTCAGATCCCTCTACATACAATTTACTAATAAGCCACAGAATGGGGAAACATGTAATTAGTAATTACTCTCGTGTGTGGTGATCCAGGGCTTACCCAGGCAGTCTGTGGCTCTATAATCTACTAGCAAAAAAGAAATGAACTCAGCATTAAGAAACAAGTCTGTTACACGTCCATACATATACACATCTTTTATTCTAAAAATTATATTGCTTAACTTTTTTATTGCTGCACATGCATGTGTGTGTGTGTGTGTGTGTGTGTGTGTGTGTGTGTGTTAGGGTGGGGTATATGTTATGCATACCATGAAATATATATGTAGGGCAGAGAACAACTCAGGAGAATTGGTTTTCTCCTTGCACCATGCTTGTCCTTGGGAGTCAAACTTGGGTCAGGAAAGGCCTTTATCCACTGAGCCAGCTCACTAGTCCTTTTGGGGCAGGGAAGAGGAGAAAGGTGCTGTTATTTATTTAAGAGACTGGATATTGTGAATCTCACAATGACCTTGAGCTCCTTATCATCCTATCTCCAATTTCCTGAGAGCCAAGATTACAAGGGTGGACCACCTGTCTAGTCCCAAGAATGGAACCTAGAGTTCTGTGCACACTAGGCAAGTGCTCTACCCTTTGAGTTGCCACCCCTAGTCTGAGCCTGGTTTATCTGAAGGGAGTTGCTGACAACAAATTTACTGCTGTGCATACACTTGCTTTGGGTTTGCAAAATCTCAGATACATCACAGGAGGAGAAATATCCTCCTGTGTATGGATTCAAAGTGTGGTGGATTGAGTAAGAATGGCCCCCACAGGCTCATGTATTTGAATGCTTAGTTACCAGGGAGTGATACTGTTTGAAAGGATAGAAGGATTAGGAGGTGTGGCCTTGTTGGAGTAGGTGTGGCATTGTTGCAGGAAGCTTGCCACTGGGGATGGGGTGGGGTGGGCTTCAAGGTTTTGAAAGACCACTCTAGGTCCAGTCTTCTTTGTTTGTGGATCAGGATATATTTCTCAGCTAATTCTTCAGTACCAAGCTGGTCTGCTGCAGTACTCTCTGCCCCCTGCTATGATGCTAATAGACTCTGAAACCGTAAGTAACCCCCCATGAATGCTTTGCTTTATAAGAATTGCCTTGGTCGTGGTGTCTCTTTGCAGCAATAGAACAGTGACTAAGACACAGGCCTATGCAAGACTCAGTACCCAAAAGGACGTGTCGTTGATGGGCTAAGAATGGGCAGTGAAGAGGAGAAACACAGATTCAGTGGACACCTGATTCTGAAGGTTGATTCAGCACGTTAGACATGTTATCATTGTTACAATAAATAGGTATAACCGTGCCCCTTTTGTAGCAGAAGAAATAGAAATGAAATCAGGGTACATTCTTGAGAAAATCACTCTCAGCCTCAAGGGGACAGAGCTGGGATACCACCCTGGGAAAAGTCTGACTTTAAGGACAATAAACCTCTAGTGTACCAGGGGCTTTTCTTGTGGCTGTAACTCTGTATTCTGAACAAAACAGCCTACATCAAAACTCTGAAGGAGGGTGATTTGGTGCCACTGGCAACAGAATTGTTAAGCTTATTTCTTTCCTCCAGCCATCTCAACTTCTAAGAGTTTAGCCTAAAAATAGTATACCCTCCCCCCAAAAAGAGTTTATACATAGAAATGTTCAACAGTGATAACATTTATAACAGCAAACCCCAAGGAATGAACTCCAACATAACACTAAACAAGAGAGCTCCAGCCCTATCCTTGTGGAAATGGCTACCATGAAATACATTGAGGGAGAGACGTTAACATAGAAGAACTTAAATAGCGATGGAGAGCAAGACCAGGCTCAAAACTGTGTATATGGTAAAGACTAATGTAAAGGGAATAATATTTACACAAGATACAGAACCAGTCTCTGTGCGGTAGGCTCGCTCACAGGTGGCTTTTACAGCTTCTAAAGATGTAGTTCGTATACCAAGATATTCACCCCTTCATTGTGTAATATTTATGATTTAGTGTGTTCCCAGAATTGTATAGTCATTATCACTATCTGATGAAAATTTCATAATCTCATCTCTCTCCCCTCCCCCAGCCCCTGGTGAACATGAATATATTTCTGTCTCTATAAATCTGCCTATTACAGACACTTCATATAAATGGCATCATGATATGCAGCTTTTTGTGACTGACTTCTTAGACTTAAAATCCAAGATGGAGAAGATTTATAGATGTGCTTTCCTCTGAGGGCTACATGGGTTCAGATCTTGCATGTAAGTCTTTAATCCATTTGTATGCAGTGTGAGGAAGGGATCCAGCTTCACGGCCTGTGGATATCCAATTACACTGTAAGCATTTGCTGACCTGCTCTTCTTTCCTGTGTCTTGGTATTCTAGGGATACAACAATCAAAGGTCTATAAATATAAAAATAATAGACAGACAGATAGATATAGAGATGACATAAATAGTTAATAGATGGATGAATAGATAGATAGATAGATAGATATAATGGATGGATGCATAGATAGATAGATAGATAGATAGATAGATAGATAGATAGATAGATAGATAGATAGATAGAGATAATGGATGGATGGGTGGATGGATGGATAGATAGATATAATGGATGGATAGATAGATCGATAGATAGATAGATAGATAGATAGATAGATAGATAGATAGATAGATAAATAGATAGATAGAGATACTGGATGGATGGATGGATGGATGGATAGATAGATAGATAGATAGATAGATAGATAGAAAGATAGATAGATAGATAGATAGATAGATAGATAGAAAGAAAGAAAGAAAGATAGATAGATAGATAGATAGATAGATAGATAGATAGATAGATAGAGATAATGGATGGATGGGTGGATGGATGGATAGATAGATATAATGGATGGATAGATAGATCGATAGATAGATAGATCGATCGATAGATAGATAGATAGATAGATAGATAGATAGATAGATAGATAGATAGATAGAGATACTGGATGGATGGATGGATGGATGGATGGATAGATAGATAGATAGATAGATAGATAGATAGATAGATAGATAGAAAGATAGATAGATAGATAGATAGATAGATAGATAGATAGATAGATAGATAGAAAGAAAGAAAGATAGATAGATAGATAGATAGATAGGTAGATAGATAGATAGATAGGTAGGTAGATAGAAAGATAGATAGATAGATAGATAGATAGATAGATAGATAGATAGATATAATGGATGGATGGATGGATGGATGGATGGATGGATGGATGGATGGATGCTCTCTTCCATGTCACAGTGCATGTCATTCATTCCCTGTTCACTGGTGCAGTATTCAATTTGATGGGTTTGCAGCAGGAGTCAGTCCATCTAGAATCCTGGGGATTGAACTCAGGTCACCAGGCTTGTTGGCAAGCATCTTCATCCAATGAGCAGTCACTCTGGCCCTATATTATAACACATAATGTAAACATCAATCAACAGCTTGCATCCAATCCTTTGGGTCAATTATGAGAAGTGAGATTGTTGCTGTTGACGTTGTATCATTTTGAATGGCCGCTAAAGTGCTTGAGCTCTCTCCTCATTCAGTGATGCTCGAAGGGTCTTGTTTGTCCACATCCGACAGCCGCTCTTCAACTTTTGTCTTTATTTAAACCACCCCAGCAGGTGTGAATTGGTATTTTGTTACCGTTTTGATTTGTATTTCCTACTAATGAACCATTCTGATCACTTTCTGTTCGATACTGTGTATCTTCTCTGGAGAAACATTTATCAAATTCCTTGCCCATTCTAAAGTGTGTACATTTTCTCTATTTGTTACTAAATTGTAAGAGGTTCAGAATATACAGAGAGAGAGGGAGGATTCTAGAATCTTATTGTGATGAAATCTAGTCTGTTTTTCTCTTTGGAGTTTGTATTTTGGCCTCAGATATAAGAAGCAGTGCCAAATCAGGGGTTGGTGAACTCTCATGCTTTCTTTCCTTAAAGTATTTTTACATGTTCGGACATTGCTTTGCATGGGGTGTGATGGTAAGGATCCGATTTCGTTCTTTTGTTTGTGGATATTCAACTGTTCCAGCAACATTTGCTGATTAGCCTGCTCTTTCTTATTGTCTTGGCATGCTTGTCAAAAAGCAACTGACCACAAGTGGGGCATGGTTTAGTGATTAATTAGCTGGTCAGGCACACAGGGGGACCAACGTTCAAGATCTCCAGAGCTCATGTATATACTGGGTACGTGTAGTAACCAGTCTAGAGTTCCATCCTCAAAAGGTAGAGAAAGGGAACCCTGGGTCAAGTTCTCTGGTGAGATCAGCTGTATTAATGAGTTATGGGTTCATAAGACAGGCCACTTCAAAAGTAATAAGGTGGAAAAGTAGTTGAGGATTCCTGACATCAGCCTCTGGCTTCTAAATGTGTGCACAGACATGAACAAAGGCACACACACATGAGTACAGGCACTCACATACATGTGCGCCAACACACATGTGAACACAAACATAAACATGCATGGATACATACTACATACACAAACACATGACAAAAAGAAGAAAAAGGAGAAAACAAACAAAAACCCATTAATTGACTATACATGTATTGATTCTATTTATGGACCCTGAGATCTATGCTATGGATCTATATGTTTATTTTTGTGTGAGTATCATAGAGTCTCTATAGTAAATCTTGACACCAGGAAGTGGGAATTTTCATACTTGATTCTGTCTAGAAATCCTTTTTGGCTCCGTTGAGTGCCTTGTGATTCTATAAGAATTTGAAGAGTAACTTGTCAATTTCCATCCTGAAAGGCAGATGCGATTTTGAGAGGGGTTTGCTGAATGTAGACATCTGTTTGCTGGGGACTGCCAGCCTGTTAACAAATGATGGCTAGGCGGGCACCAAACCCTGGGGCTTTTTCTGAGCTGTAAGTGAACACCTTCTTTGCCTGGCAAAAGCAGTGTAGCTCCATGGAATGCTGGGGCGGGCTCGGAAATTACTTCTATTGGAGTCGACCTATTAGGGCACAGCAGCAGCTCCCCCGAGGCCAGTTCTCAGCCACTCCACACACCACGAGGCTTCTATTACTTAGTCCAGCACAGCTTTAAATACCTCCGGGCACCCCCTCCACCGCTTCCTGTGGAATACTATTTCACAGCCTAATAGATCTTCCTAGGGGAATTTTCTCTCTCACTTAGCCACATTTCTTTCTCCATCCAGGCCCACTGTTTCCGCAAGACCATACCATTTCTGGATGGATCGGCCTGCTTGGAGCTCCAGTGTCTCACAGCCTCAGAGGGAACCTTTATCTGAGTTGCTGAGCAAACTCTGGGTACACCAATGAAGGCTTGCTAAGGAGACTCTGGCAAGAGCTACCGACGTGCTCTTCTGCTCCTGAGGTTCAGATGTAGCCAGTGCAAGCAAACACTGAATCTAAGAAGTTCCATGTCAAGAACGTGGGGGGCCCCCTCTGTCGTTTGGAATGAATAACTTGCACCCCTTTTATGGTAAATGGAATGAAGCCAGGGCTGCTATGGATTTTTTTCCCCAGGCTCTAATAAGAAGGGCAAGGTGTCACATATCAGCTTAGGGACCACTTGTCAAGCTCTGAGCATCTCCAAGGCTAAGGAGGGTTCCCAGGTTACTCTGGGGAGAGCCCAGGCATGTCTGTGTGTGACCCAGAGGAGACCCATAAAGCTTGGTCAAGTGTCTTCTGAGCCTGGGCTCTGTGCTATTGACTTGTCCATATTCAGCTTTCTATTCTTGTTGCCTTTAAGAGTTGGGGTTCCACAAGGAGGAGCATCCACAGAGGGGAACAGCCAAGGCTGTGCCGTATGGCATGTACAGCTGTACGGGCTGGAGTCTAGGCTCATTTTGATTCTTTCCAGTATATAACTGAGCCTGGTTTTCTTCACCCGTGAGATGGAGTAGGCACAATACAGAGCTTCAGAGACCTGGGTAGGTGACTCGAGGTGGGCAAATCTCACTCCATAAATGTTACATTGCTTCCGTTCTTTCTGCTCCTAGATGGCTGATGAGGGCCATTTCTCCAAGCAATTTAGTAAGGCAACTGTCTGTAGTCCCTCTCCTCCCGGCCTCCTGCCCTGAACTGATAAGTTTTATTAGCAAAGAGGGAAGGGATTTTCGATGACTAAATTTCTTCTGGGCTTTTAGAGAGCTATTGATGGATTTGCCGTGTTCCTCAGCTGGTTATATCCGCCTGCTAGGATGGCCTGGTGTGCTCAGGGATGGGGCTGAGGGTGGCAGAAACCTTGATAACTGGAGAGCGAGGGCTAGGTGATGTTAGTCTTCTGAAGGGGAAAGCCATACTTTAGGTTTATATACCCTAGGTGCTGGGGAAGCAGTTGGAATTTGCTCAGAAGCCACAGTAGCTGCTTGCTTGATAATAAGTGGCTGGAGACAGGACTGCCTTTGATGGATTCTCACCTGCCTTTCTGTTTTGCACAATAGGAACCATCTCTTTGCCCCCCCCCGCCCCCCCCCCCCCGGGCACTGCTATCCTGGTCTGGGATGGAACTGTGTGTGAATGGGGAGGGGCATATGATTGGGTGTATATGCCCTTGTAGATATGTATGAATGTGTCTGTATACATATGTATGTTCTTGTCTATGGGAATGTATATGTATTTTTGTGTGTATACGTATGGACTGCATGTTTATGCGTGTATACGTTTACATGGATATGTGTATAAGTATGATTTTGTGTGTGTGAATTGGGGGGGGATACATACTTATGTGTGCATGAAGCCATATGGATATGTGTGAATGTATATGATCACTTGTGAGGACATATGTAACTATGTATACGTGTATGTGCAAGTGTGTAAGCATATATGTGAGTATGTGGGCAACTGTGTACCTGTTTGGATGCAGTATGAGTTTCAGACTAGATGGACTCTAGAATGTTTTTGGTGTTTATATGTACACATATGTATTTGATGTATATGTGTTTGTTTCTACTTCCTTTTGTGCTAGATCAGACACCCTATGGAGTTAAAGCTTCAAGAGTTAGAGGGACACATAGGTGTGTGCCACCCTCAACCAACAGCCCCCCACTGTAGGGGTACACTGTAGTCTTCTGCCTCACACAGTTGTTGATCTCTTGTCTGCTGACCACAAGAAGACTTCCAGTTTACACTCTTAGCTTATGCTTCCGAGGGTGATCTTTCTTCAGGCTTCAGTCAATGTCAATATTATGGATTCTATCATGGCCTGGCCCAGGCTCTGTCTTCACACTGTACCCACCCTGCCCACCACGGACCAGCAGGTGGTCCTCTGCCTTCCAGGGCCTTGTACTCTCAGGTACCTCATGGGGACTCAACCACATGTATAGAGGGAACCAATAAACAGCATTCTTGGTGACTTAGTGTTTTCATTTGTAAATTGGAGGTAAAAATATCCCTTGGAGTGCTGGGGAATGGGACAAAGTGACAAGCAACACAGGGAATGATACAAAGTGTGGAACAGCATATCCACCCCACTGTCTGGGGTCTGCAGGCACTGAGATCTTTGAAGGCCCCTAACTTGCCATCAAGGTGGAAAGCAGGCATGGGACTTAGAAGGTCCTGCTTGAAATCTCAATTCCACCCTGGGAGAAGCACTTCACACTCTGGTTTCATCTCCCAAACTGTGGGAGATCACCTAAGTGCTAGGACCAGCCTCACGAGTACCTCACCCAGGCTCCAATCAAAACCAGTCAGACAAAGGAGCTATTCAGGGACATAGCACTGACCAGAGTGTGTGTGTGTGTGTGTGTGTGTGTGTGTGTGTGTGTGTGTGCGCAGGTCCAGGAACTTGGAGCAGACAGTGGTGAGCGAAGCCTAGAGATGGGGCCTGGGAACCTAAAGCCGTAGCTGAACCTGCTGGGAGAAGAGAGTGACCCAATGACTAGGCGTGCCAGTAGCATTCTCTGCTGCCTACCACACTGTCGGAAGCCGGGTGGCTTAAAACAGTCCTCCCTTGTTAGCGGTGGCTGCTACAGGGTACGTTCTCTGGAGGATTGAACTGGAATCTCCGCCCAGACTGTTCTCAGCTGGAGGTTCCCGTCTTCCTCACATCCTTGAAAGATTGTTCTTTGCCATTCTGCTACAGAGCTCACCCTTTACCTTTCTGGCCCCTGGCCAGTCTCAGCACCTAGAAGGAGCCTGTAGGTAGCTTCTTGTCACATGTCCCCTGTGCCACCACTCAACATGGCTGCCTCTTCTTCCTTTTCAAGGAGCACTGTCACCTGATGAAGTCAGGCCTTCCCAGGCTAACCTCTTCTCTCATTTGCCCACACTTCAATTCTGTCTGTGAAATCCTTTCACCTTTGCCCCAAATGCCCTCAGGCCGCATCACCTACAGCACATCACAGGCTTAGGTTCTACTTGGCTCAGAGGAGGAAGATTCAGCCAGGATTATGCACCGAGGCTGCTGGGAAGCTGCCATGATTCTGTCAGCAGTTGAGGAAGCTGCCTTGTCTGGCTGTGAGGCCCCGATTGTGAGTTTTCCTGCCTGTTCTTGCACTGGCAAGGCCAGCAGAGCAAATGTGGCTTTAAGGACCTGATGGCTTACAAGGAGCTTCAGCTGGACCCAGCTGGGAGGAAACTGTATTGTAACCAGGGCTAAAGAAGCAGTGGTGTATTTCCATAGTGTACCAGAGTACACTATGAAACTTTGAAAGTTCTAGGAGGGAGAGGTTAGAAGCAGGTAAACTGGCGCCACTGGTAGCATTTTGAGTCTCCCGCCCATGGAGGATGAGTGGAGATCATTGGGCCAGAGGCTCTGCTAAGCATCAGGCATCAAGCACTTTGGATTCCAAGTGTCATAGTGGCTCAGAGGTTGACCTTGACCAGTCTAATGTCAGAGCACCAGGAAGTTGAGGAGGAAACTGGAGTTTAGACAGACCTGCTGTGCCTCTCAGCCAGTCGATCTGCTCAGCAATGCTCTGCCTACTTCAAGATCACTGACTCCTGTTTGCTAAGACATTTTGTTTTCTCCCTGATTGAGAGATGCCAAGTTATGAGGCTGACTTCCAAAACGTGATTCTCCTGTCTCGGTTTATAAGGATAGCTCCCAAGCTCTGAATGGCCTCCTGAGAACGGAAGAAACAGGCTCTTCACATCCCAAATAGAACCCCAATGTCAGCCCTACCAGAGCAGAAGCCGAAGCCATGCCCTGTTTGTGGCCACACTGCCAGGTCTAGAGATGCTCTCTCAGATAGTACATGATACTCAATAAATATTTGTTCAGAGGATGAGGGAATAAGCCCTTGACTCAGGGGAAACTTAACTCTAATATCAAAGCGAACTCATCTCTTTGAAAGTACATTCCCACAAAGCACCAGCGGAGCCAGGATGATTCTGCTTGCTTCGATCAACGGTCTTCTTACATGCCTGGGCCGTGAAGGTGAAATGACTCACATTTACAATAATGGCAAGAACATCCGTGCACATGACTCCTCCAAGTCTGAGAGTGAATTAACCCATAACTACTGCAATCAACCCACAGGTGAGGATCGGCATAGACTCGGCTGGTTCTCTAACCCCCACACATGGGGGTGCGGGGCCTGTGCTGGCGCTGGAGCCCGGCGTGATTTACGTGGTAGCCTTCATGAAGCAGGCTCGTGGAGGGAGTCCTCCTCCAGGCAGTGATGGTGCTCATTACCATCTCACCTTCATGCTCAAGCAGGAAGCTCTGATTGCAGCCAGAGAGTGACTGGAGGCTTCCTCCCCTGCTGGAAGGGGGTGGAAGATGTCTGATGGCATTCTCCACAGCATCCCTTCTGATTAATCAGGCTGCTCCAATCTGTGTGGGAGAATAGCTCCAGGAAGGAAATCTGCCTGGAGAGTCATTCTGTGTCTCATGCCTGTGCAGGTGAACTCAAAGCACGGGCAGAAGCCCCTGCTAGGACTCTTAGGACGGGGACATTCTTTGTGTAATAAAAGTGACAGACACACTGGGAATTTTACTTCCCAGGGACTCTCAGGAGTCAGAAAACCCAGGGACCAGCTTTTGTGCTTTGCTTTTGAGAGATGTCTTTCTGAGACAAAAATCTCACTTGCTAACCCAGGCTATTTTCCAACTTGTGAACCTCCTAAGTGTTGGGATGACAGTTCTTTCCCATCACATTTGGCATCAAGGTGATTTTATGGAAAGGTAGGCATCTAAGCTTTGGGCTCTCCTGTGTCTGTGTTGGACACTATTTCTACTGCTTATTAGTTCTTGAAATTGGGTGATCTATGAGGCTATGAGTGCTTTGTGGCCTGTTGTTGTTGCTCACAGAAACTCTGTAGAACATGACTGAGTTCCTTAGTGGGTTTTGTATGAATGGCACCATATTCCCTCATTGGCCAGACCCCAACAACAGTAACAAAGGGCAGTGTGGCCCTGCTGTGATGTGAGTGCGATCCCAGGCTCATGTGTCCGTAGTGTGATTACTCCACACAACCATGGGAGGGTGCCCAGCTTATAAGGTTTATACCCCACCTTGGTGGGTGAGTTTACACCCCCTCTAAAGGGATTTGAGGGCATCAGACAGATCACTAGCTCCCTCTTACTATGTGGTGCCCTGTGCCATATTCTAGTGCAGCAAGCGGGGCCTCACCAGGTGCATTCCTCCATTGTCATGCTTGCTTGCTTCTATGAGCTTAAGAAATAGACCTCTGCTCCTCCTACTTTACCTAGTCTATAGTGTTCTGTCACAGTGGCAGATATGGACTAGAGTGTGTCCTACAGAGACTCTTTTAGAATGTTGCCAATGTTAACATGGGGAATCCTACAGAGATAATCTTCCAGGCAACCAGCAGTGAACTTGCTAGTTTTTTGTTTTGTTTTGTTTTGTTTTGTTTTTTCCGAGATAGGGTTTCTCTGTATAGCCCTGGCTGTCCTGGAACTCACTTTGTAGACCAGGCTGGCCTCAAACTCAGAAATTTGCCTGCCTCTGCCTCTCGAGTGCTGGGATTAAAGGCATGTGCCACTATGCCCGGCTTGAACTTGTTAGTTTTATCAAAAGTTGTGGAATTGCAGAAAGAATCCCATCATCCAGGCCATGCAGAGCCTGAAAGTTCTAGTGTTGTGGCCTTCACAGAGGAGCCAGAACGTGGGGAGGGAAAAGCCACTGGCTACAGGGAAGAGGGCACAGGCATGGCAGGGCTACAGTCCAGTCCGGACCCTAGGCTCCAGGTAAGGCTTTGCCTCTGCCTCTCAGCTTCATGGCAGCTGTGTGGGATCTTCTGTTTCTTGCACTACATTTGTGCTTCCTTCACCGATCTTCATCTCAGTCTTCCCCAGTCTTCCTTCAGTCTTGAGCCATCGTCACCTCTGGTCCTTTGAGGGCTTTTCCTGCCACTCCACCAAACCATTAAGACACCGAGTCTTTCTAGGAAAAAAAAATTAAGATGGATCGAGCACAGATCCAAAGTCAAGGGAGCCAGTGAGGCAGAGGCTCTGTGAAAGGCAAGGTCCCTCCTGGTCTCGGAACATTCACAGCAAACCACCCAGAAGCCTGCCAAGCAACTGAGGAGTTTTTAATCATTGTTTCTCTCTTCTGGGGAGAGGGAAAAAAAAGGAGTCATTTGTAGCCTGGCAACAAAGATCTGTGTGTTCTTCCCTTATGCCAAGCTGTAAACACAGGCTCCCTCAGCTCCGCATAATGATGCTCATATGCCACAACCAGGAAGTCTTGGGACAGCACAGGAGGGCTGCAGACACCAGCAAGGCCAGCAGGCCAGGGTGCATGCTGCAGAACCTGGCAGAGCCATGGGACCCATGGGCTTTTGGTGCAAACCCAAGAACTTGTCAGAGAGCCCCATACTTCACCCAGCCCAAGGCAGTATTTCCTGTTAGGCAGCTATGGGGTTGGGAGCCAGGTGGCCTAAGTGCTGGGGAGAGGACTGCAGGTGTCCTTTGGGCTGGATGAGTCTTTCTTCCTACTGCTCAGGGCGTAATTTTTCTTCTTACCTTTGTCCTACTCTCTGGTGGATGGTGCAGGTAAACACCTTTCCCCCAAGAGGTATCATGGACTTGACTGGTTGCAAGGAAGATTCCTTTGAGGCTAAAGAAGAAGCACGTGGGAAGTAGCCATGGGAGCGAGTGTGCCCCAACTACTCGGCATCCCTATATGGGGGTCAGACAGAGTAGATGTTAAGAATGTGGTCAGGGGTCTGATTTCCTAGATGCAAACCCTCAGTACCAATGGAGTGGGCGTGGCAAGTTAATTCCTATTCCAAACTTGTATGTCCTAGGCCTGGATGTCTTGTCTTTAGTGCTAAAATGATGACAGCCAGTATTAGTATTACTCTTTCTAAAATATGTGACAGCAGGCAAATGACATTCATATTGTAGCTATTACACCCGGTGAATGTGGCTGTGCTTGAGTCATAAATCTTACTCCCCTCAGGTAAGCCAAACAACCCTCAGGTAAGCCAAACAACTTAGCTGAGATACTACACTGCATCCACTTAGTGGAGTTCCTGGCACCATGATACACACACACACACACACACACACACACATATTTGGGGCCGGTGAGAAGATCAGTACCAGAGCACTTACCTGCTACATGTGAGGCCCTGGATCCATTCTCAGATCTGAAAAAAAAAAATTTAAATTAAAAAGTTGTCTCTGAGTTCTTCCTGAATGCAGGGATGGAGGCACGCCTCCCTTGCAAGCTGTTGTGTTCTTGGCAGGATGTATACAGGACCTAAGAGTGTCTCCTCATAAATTACTTGCTCAGCAGAAAAGGAGGGAAGAAAGCAAGCCGGCATAATTAGTCAGGGGTGATACACACAGGAGCAGCCTGAGGACCAGCCCATACCACCAGCTTCTTGTACTGTCCCCAGAGGGATGCAGTTTGTGCATTCGTGTCAGAAAAACTGCAACCTGGGAAATAGAAGAGGGGCCCTCTGTAGAACACCTGTCTGTTCAGGGAATGGCCAGTGAAGGGACAAAAGGAAAGGCTAAAGAAAGCCACAGACTAGAGGGAGATCACAGAGACATGACACCTGAACATAACATATAAAGCCGGGCCAGTTGACTAGACTAGGACTGGGGAAAATGGGCACAACCAGGGAAAATGGGCACAACCAAACTACATGGACAATGGGTAAAACTGGAATATGGTCTGCAGTCTAGACATGTCAGTATATTGTTGTTTTAGCTTTTAATTTAGAGCACTGATCTATGCTTACATTACTAATCTATACTTACATTAGTGAATGTCTCCAGTCTTAGAAAGCATATATCAGCACAGTATACTTGGATTCATGCTCAAATATTTAGGGAAAAGGGAGACTTCAAATTCTCAAATGATTCAAAAATTGCATAGCATATATAATTATGTCCAAATATGTAACATTTTCTGAACTATATTAATTCAAAATACATTATACACATGTGTTGATGTTTTATAGTCACATATACATCATTTTTTCCAAAATACATATGTGTGGGCATGAAATATAAAAACACAGACATATGATGGGAGAGAAAAAGATGAAAGGAATATGTTTCAGCTCTGTTATTATGTCAAGGTAACAAAGCTATCACCGTTCTTCTGGTCTTTTACAGGTTTGCCCACTTGGGGACATTAACTGAAAACCTCACAGAGTGTATTTGTTGACTTAGCATGCAATCCTGACATGCATGCATATTGCTGGATAGAGAAGTAGTTTGCTCATTTTCATGGTTGAGTAAATTCTGTTGCTCCTGTACCTATTCACATGCATATGGGCTGTTTCCTCTTCTTTTTTTTTTTAAACACTGTATCAGAAAACATACATACATGTTTCTGTGTTGGTTCATAGGAATGGAGTTGTTAGCTTATCTAGCATGCAGTGTTTGCAACCCATGTTAGTGGATTCTGACAATGTCCCAAATTGATTTGGCCTTTTTAAAAAATAAACTTTCATCAGCAATCCTGGAGTATTCCAGTTGTTCTGTATCCTTGCCAAAACTAGGTTTTGTCAGCCCTTGGAGTTTAACCATTCTAAAATGTGTATGATAGTATCTTATCACAGACTTAGCTGAAAATTCTCTGATGGCAATTGGAGCTGAGTTCTTTCTGTCTGTTGGCTACTCAGATATGTGGCTCTGTAAAGTGACTATTCAATCCTTTTGTCAGTCTTTCTGTGAACTGTCATGTCTTATTGTTTTGGAAGTTTCTTTATATATTCTATTTATATATTCTAAAAGTCCTTTGCCAGACACACTGACTGGGAATGTACTCTTGTTCTGTGGTCTGATTTTTCCAGTTTTTCATGATATGTCTTGGTAAGTTTTAATTTTCATGACATACAAATTATCAGTCCATCCCCCCCCCCATATGCCTATAATTTAACCTTTATCATACTTTTAAAAGACTAATCCAAGCCAGGCAGTGGTGGCACATGCCTTTAATCCCAGCACTTGGGAGGCAGAGGCAGAGGCAGAGGCAGGCAGATTTCTGAGTTCAAGTCCAGCCTGGTCTACAGAGTAAGTTCCAGGACAGCCAAGACTACACAGAGAAACCCAGTCTCAAAAAAAAAAAAAAAAAAAAAAAAAAAAAGATTAAACCGAAGTATGCTTTCAGGTGGATCATAATTCTAGATCACAATTGGAAGGGTCCTGGCCAGAGGCCTGCAATCCAACTCCCTTTTGCTTGGGCCTTTGAGGAATGGAGGTGCTTGGGAACACTAGAGGGAGAGGCATGTCTACTATTGCACCTAGGATTCTGAAGTCCAGCCTCCTCTGCTGAATCCTATCTCACAGCTACAGGGCCCTTTTTCCAGGGGCGCATAGAGTCGTAAACAGAGAAAATGCTCTGTGAGGCAGTGACGCAGACATGAAAGCAGTATTTCAGTTCAGGGCATGGGGGCAGCCCCAAAGGTGAGCTCTGCGGGTGACAGTCACTCTGGAGGGAGGGAAAGTCCGTGAAGGCTTCCCAGAGGAGGAGACCGTTAAAATGGATTGTGCTGGCCTCATAGGAGCCTTCCACACAGACAAAGCAGAGCAAAGCATTTCAAGTACCCAAGACCAGTAAGGAGCTGGAGGACTTGGTAGACTCCCATCCCAACCCCCCCCCCCACCTAAAAGCAGAAGATTTGAATCCATAAAGTCCTAGCTAACATGTCGTAGTACTGGTGATAATTCACTGTCACTGTCTACAATATTGAGAGATGCAGGGTAGGGGCTGGGGTAATCAGTATTGGAAGGTCCTATGGAGAGGGAGGCCCTGAGCCTGGCCAGGAATACCTCTGTCTGCCTTTCAGTTGCTGTTTCTGGATAAGCACAGCCCTGGACAACCCTAGATCTCTCACAAGTGGAGAACTGGGCAGGCCAGACCCCAAGTGACCTTAACGGCATTTAATTTCTTAAAAACAAACAAACAACTTATTGGTTCTTTATGAATTTCACATCATGAACACCAATTTCACCCACCCCCCACATCTCCTTCTACCTACCCTCTACCCTTGCAACTTCCCCCCTTGACAAAAGAAAAAGAAAATCTCATTGTGGAAGCTGTGGTGTGTCACACAGTATAACTTTTCCCCCACATTTCTCTGTTTGCAAATTTTCATTGTAATGCGTTGTTAATCTGTCATAAGGCCTCTAGCTTCTGCAATTCTACTGATATGGGAACCTCACTGGAGATCCTCTTGGATATCCTGTTGTTGCCCTGTGTCATGGAGATCCTGTAGTTTTGGGGTAGATGTTGGGGTGAGCCAATTCAAAGCCCTGGATTTGGGACCAAGAGGTATCTGAGCTGGTCAGCCTGACGGCTCTTCCACTGGTCAGCACAGTAGAGCTGACCCTGGTGGCGGGGCCACGAGTGAGCAGGCTCCAAGGGCGTGAGTGTGGGAGAGCCTGCCCTACAATTTGTCTGTCTTGTGGTGACATGGGAAAGGTAGAAATGACCTACAACAGGCAGGAGAGCTTGTCTCTAGGTCATCAGAGTGGCAGAGCTGGCCTTGCCCTTCACCTGCTGCAGTGTTTGGGAACGTAGTCTTGTAGCTCGTCTGGGCAGTACAGTAGAGCTGGCCCTGAATGTGGGGCTTGTAGGTGAGCCAGCCTGAAGGTGTAAGTGTGGGAGAGCCGGCCCTGCCTCTTGTCTGTTGGGAGGTGGCACAGATGAGGGGGAGATCCTCTGTTCCCCTTCCTTGTCCCTTACCATCTATGACAGGCAGGAAAGTTGGCCCAGGGTCATGAGAATGGGAGAATTGGACATGTCCCTCACTGTCTGCAACATTCAGGAAAATGGTTCCTGCACTCACCTGGGCAGCAGGGTAGAGCTGGGCCTGGTAATGGGGGTTGCTAGTGAGCCAGCCCCGAAAGCATGGCATTTAATTTCAACTGTAGATTTTCAAGCAACTCATGGAATTTAGAGGCAAGACGAGCTCTGGGGAGGCAGGAAGGGATGTAGAGCCCAGGAGGCACTGGCTTCCTTCTTTCTGAGGAACTCCTGTCCCTACATTAGAGTCTGACCCAGATGCCCATGCTCCACACATCTGTCAGGGGATCTGAGTGGCCAGTGATGTGCTGTCACCTAAGGAGGCAGGGAAGGAGAGTGGCACCACTTGGGGCTCTTTGAGTTCAGTCCCCTCTACTATTAGAAGCTGTTAAGTTGTCTTCTGAAAATGGGATACCCAGGGTACAGGCCTCCTCCATCCCTATGTTTCTAGGGATCTCCCAGATATACACACATGAGGAAGGGGACCACACAGACATAGACAGGCACAGTCACACAGAGGACACACAAGAGGGACATATACACATACAAATTCACTCACTCACACACACACAAAGGGTCACACACAAACATACACACACAAATAGACACAAATGGACATACACAGAGGTACACATACACACACAGGAACACACATGGGGAGAGACAGACAGAGGGGGGAAGGGAAGGAGAGAGAGAGAGAGAGAGAGAGAGAGAGAGAGAGAGAGAGAGAGAGAGAGAGAGAGTCATATGCACATAGACAAACAGACAGGCAGACAGACAAACAGGCACACATATGCACTCTACACTGCTACTCAGGTATCCAAGCATCCTTGAGCCAGTTCTACAGTGGTTTCATCTTTGCTGATTGAACCCCTGAATCAGACCAAAGGCTCTGTCTCCTCTCTTCTCCCCACTTCTTGCTTCTGTACCATCTTGCACTTGCCGTGCCTGCTTGGGTACCATCCTTGGCCTTGGAAGCAGGAGAAAGCTGTGGCCCCGACCACACCTCAGTCTGGGAAATCTGCCTGATTCCAAAAGTCCTATCTCCTGAATCCTTGTGTTATTTCTGTGTCGGCACACCATCCTAGTGGGATAAGTGAACAGGGAACAGATACTCAAGGGTAGCCTGGGTACTGTTGGGGCAGCCACAGATGAAACCTTCTCCCAGCTTCGGTTTTGCCACCTGCAAAGTGGGATTTATACCCAGTTGAGCTTTGCTGAGTCCTGTGTAGAAGGACACAGTTCCCAGATATCCACTCTGTCATTCGAGAGGTGTTTTGCAGGTCCCGTATGCTAGGCCTGGGTACAGGAGTGTAGTAAGTGCTTCCTTTGTACTTGAGTTTCCTGTCCCCTTCCCTTCATCCAAAGAGATGTTGGAGGCCCCAGGAAAAGAGCTTGGGTTATTTTCCTCTGGGTAGTGCTGCAGGGAGATTGTGGCCAGACTTTGGTGTGGCTGTCACAAGAACAAGTGTGCAGAGCAAGCCTTAGGACCGTGTGGTCAGGTGTGGCATCATGGGGTGGGAATGAGACTCCAAACGAGACTCCAAGCCAGCTGTTCAATAGTAATAAGGCAGGGAAGCAGCCACAGATTCCTTGAAAGTCTGAGCCTTCAGGCCCGTGGGGGGGGGGGGGGGGGACGGGGACAGTAGTGCAGAAGGTAGATGAGCAAAATCATATCTTGAGGACTCACAGGTAGACTTATGTAAGCATGGAGAGGCAATTTGACTCACAGAATAGTGATGGATTGGAGGTACGGTGAGGTGAGAGGTAGGAGGTAGAGGAGGAATCAGCTTATAGCTACACTGGGCTTATAGCTACACTGAGTTTATAGCTACAGTGGGCTTATGGCTACACTGTGCCCAGGCTTGAAGTCTGGAAACATCACCTGGACTCTGAACATTCAGCACACTAGTGTACCCAATTCTTTTAGGCCCATTTTATAGATTAGGAAACTGAGGCTTAGGACTCACTGTCTTGTCTAACAGTATCTAGGAGCAGAGGTGTGATGAGAACCCAAGTTGACCACCTTTTCCTGCCACTCAACTCTGGCTCCACTCACTCAGTATTTTCTTAGCCTCCTAATAGACTCAGCAGTGAGCTCAAAGCTAGCACAGTCCATATCTAGGGGTTGTGATATAAACTGAACCAGGCCCTCCCCTCCCTCTAAACTTCTCATTTGTCTGGGCTGTGGAGACCCACACTCAACCTTTAGTTGGCATGTCAGTTTTTCTAATGTTCAGAAGGATAAGTAATGGGAGATTGCCTCACCTCTATCCCCGAAAGAGCATGGGCGTGGTCAGCAGAAGATGCTCCTGGGGGTATCAGGGTGGAGAGAAACTCAGAGAAGAGTGAGGAGGGGCCATGGGGCAGGAAGTACTAGGCTCAGGACCAATCAGCTCCAGGGTCCAAATGGGCTATCTTCAGCTGATTGACAGCTCATCTCACCCAGAACTGTCTGATGTCTATAAGATGCCCTGGAACTCGACTGGACCCCTTTCCTCTTCCACCGGCCCTTGTTGCCCGAACAACCGGCTGGCAGTGGCCCTAGACATGAAAATCCCAGGTGTATCCAGATCAGAAGCAGGAAGACAAAACATTTTCAGGGCTGTTTCCTAGCAACCCGAGCTGCTGGCCACAGCTGCAGGTCCACAGCTGATGGCCTTCCATCCATTTGCAGGAGACATTGGTTTTAGGTGCTCTGAGGTGCTCCGGGAGGCTTCTTAATGTCCCTCCAATGATCCAAGAAGCCATTTGCTTAGAAAATCTCCCTCCTCCCATTTTCCTCCCTTCTCCCACCCCCACTCCATCAGCCAGCTCTTAGCACCGTGAACGCTGTAGCAGCCGAGCTCCGAACGGAACCGGAACCCCGGGTGGCTTGTGAACAAAGCCCTAGGTCCAAGGCAGCAGCTTCTGTATAGGATGACTTTCTCGGTGACGATGATGCCCACTGGGCTGCACTGGGAGAGGGTGGGAGGGAGGGATTGGAACCAGAAGACAAGATGCACAAGGAGCCCAGTGCCAAGCAGAGTGGAGGGGGAGGAGAGGCAGGAGGGGGGAAGCAGAGCAGGGAGAAGGAGGAGAGAGGCCACTCATTTATTTATTATGATGCCAGTTGTAGCGTTGGTCTCATGTGTGGGGAGCAGACTGTATTTTATGTTTTAATCCTCCAAGCTGTGTGTGTGGGCTGGGGATAATTACATTGAAAAATGTGGCTAATATGTGGAAGGCTCTTTTTGTGGGGACGGGAATGCTTCAGTGGAATATCTTCCTCCTGGCAACCGAGGCCTTTTCCAGAAGCTGCTCAGAGGTGCCAGTAATTGGGAGCACGGTGGAAACCTGCACCCTGCCCCCAGCTGGCTCAGTGCTCTTCTGCTCTAGGGAGTCCTGGCATCTGAGGAGTGGGGCTGCAACTCCCCACGCCCCAACTCTCAACTTGCCACACCAACAGCCCCTGTGGGTGACAGACAAGAGACAAATGGGAGGTCTGATTGTTTTCTTAGCTGAAGCCTTGGAGCCTGCACCCCCGCCCCCACTGAAGAATGCAGGAGGGAAAAACAGGTATTCAGTCCCCCCATCACACACACACACAATACCTGTTTGTCCATACACGAAACACATATGAAGTGTGCTCATACCTTCACACTCAACCCACCCATGTACACACACACATAGGGTCACACACACACACACACACACACAAACAGACTTGCTCATGCCTTTCCACGTACAGCACTCACACATGCACACATGAATATGCTCACACACATGCATCTACACATAACCACACACACACATCCATGCAGTCTATGTTCACACATATGCAGGCTTGCACAGACTTCATGTGTATGAACATATGTATTTTACCCGCTGTCGTACTTGTGTGTGTCCAAACACGTTTTAGGTCCTCTCTCATGCACACCCCGTCATCTGTATTCATATCCACGTCAGCATGCACACTGCAGCTTGCACGGGCTGACATTTGTGAAATGCTGTCAGAAATAGTGCCAGGGACATTTTTATTTGGATTTTTTTTTAAATTGACATCTGCCTCCCTTAAAAGGCCACAAACCCTAGCCCCATCCCTGACGTCCTAGAAGTTTGTTTTTTAGCATACAGGCCTTGGTGACTATAGGGGCTTTAATTCAAGCCACATGGCCAGCGTGCAGACTTTCCCCTGGCTCATGCGTTCTGCTCATTTGATGCCTGTTTACTCAGAAAGTGCAGATCCAGTGGAAAAAACACCCCAGCCTGCAGTGGTGCCAATTAGCTGCTCTTCCCACGGTGGGCCAGCCTCCCTCCAGGAGGGGATCTGCAGGGCGGACAGTGAGGTCCTCTGAGAGGCTGGCGCTGATGAATAGGGTTTTGGTTCCCTGGGGACTTGGCGGGTTATTTTGTAGAAAATTGAATTTCTTGGTAAGTTAGAAGATGTGCTAATGAGTACTAATGTGTGGCCAGGAGGGCTGAGGGTAGGTTCAGGCTCGGGCACGAGCTGGGTCAGTTTTACCTCTGCCTCTGGGAGCCCCAGCTTTACCCACCTGCTGCCTCCTCCTGGCTTAGGTACACATCTACCCACCAGCGTGCTATTTGTCCCTGGCACTGCCCTAGCTCATGTCCAGGCCGTCCTAAGTCCCTTCAGTCCACCATGACCCTAAATTGCCCTCTCTATCTCTATAGTACTGAAGCATTTGAGGCTACCTGCAGCTTGCAGAATTGGACTAGAGTTGTTCAGTCTGATGCTGAGTGTTGGAGTGTTTGTCTGGAAAGTTTTGTCATCAGACCCATGAATAACTCATTTTCCAATTTCCTAAGATGTTTTAAGATGCCCCTCCAGTGAAGCCAGGCCTGGTCATCCTCCACTAAGTCCCTGGCCCACCCTATCACCCCTCTTGGTGATCCTTAGCAGATCCACAGGCAGCTCAGAGAGAGGCACGTGCTAGGGCCTGAGGTCCCTGCTGGATCTCTTGTATATGTGTGGGGAAGCCACTCCACTATTGTCTGCTAAAGCTAAATGAGGGAGACACATGTCTATGTCCCATTCCTTACCAAGTCATTTCTCTGCCTCTCTTGTGTTTGGATTAAAGACATACTCAGTTAGCTGAGTATAGTGGTACATGACTTCAATGCCAGCACTTGGGAGGCAGAGGCAGGTAGATCCTTGTGGGTTTCTGTAGACTAGCCTGGTCTACAGAACAAGTTCCAGGACAGCCAGGGCTACGTAGTGAAACCTTGTCTCCCCTGACTCCAAACCAGGACAGTAAGTATTCATTTTTATGGTTGCAGTGTTTGTGAATCCAGTGTATAATAATCAAACAAAGACAATAACATTTCTATCCCCTTAGATCCTGACCTGTTTGTTATGTGTAGAACATTTAAAGACCTCTCATGTGCTGATTTTGAGATCTACAATATTATTGTTAACTATGTTCATCCAATTGCACACAAAAACAGTGTTGTTGTGTGTCATATTTTGTGGGGGAGTACATGCAGTCTCACATGTGTACATATGTGCATGTGTGTGCATGTGTATGTGTGTGCATGTGTATGTGATATATAGAGAGGGGGAGGGGGAAGGAGAGGAAGAGAGTGCATGTAACCAGCAGTCAAGGTCAAGTGTCCTCCGTATTGCCCAGTACCTGATTTCACTGAACTTGGAGTTCACCACGTGCCTAAAGTCACTCGGCTCCAGGCATCCTCCTGGCTCCACGTCTCTGTGCTGGGATTACAGGTGCACACTCACAGCACATGGCGTTTTACCTGTGTGCTGGAGTTTGAACTCAGGTCCTACTGCTTACACATGTGCCTTCCGACCTAGCCATCTCCCCATCCATCCCCTTGCCACGTGTTGTTTGAGTATTGTAGGTGTATGCATTTCTATGCAAAGCGCACAGCATTGGATGTTGAAAAAAATGAGCAACTTGAGGCTCAGAGAGGCAGAGCAACTTACCCGGCTCACACAGCCTCTACTTGCTGTACTTTTGCCAGATCCCCATCCCTGAGCCTAGAGGTGAAATCCCTGCTCCTTAGCCAGCATCCGTTCTTCACAAGCTACCCAGGCCATTACTGAAGTGTGAACGTTAGGAAAGAAGGCTTTGCCAGCCAGCCATGGCATGTCACCACCCTGATATACTGAAGAGGGTCATTTTCACCTCTGCCGTGTAACATTGGGTATACATTTTTCTCTTTCTGCCCCTGTGGTCCATATCTATAAAATGTGTTCAGTACCCTCCTTCTAGGGATGTGAGATACTAGTTCATTTTTTCAACCCTCTAAGTAATTTCTCTGTAAGTGATTTGCGGATTCCCAGCTCAGGACATTCCACCCCCTTTGAACCACTGCCCGAGCTCACTTTTGCATTAATATCTGACCACCCTGCCCTGCAGACCTATCCACAGAGGGATATTAAATGCACCATGCCGTTTTCTACGAAGCAGCTCTACAGCACACTCAACTCCCCACCTTGAATGTGGTTGCTACTGGGTTTCAGAAGCAATGAGAGGATCCCTAAAAAGGAAAGAGTGGGGAGGCAATGGATGGTCAGACACAAAAACAAGTGTGGATGTGTTTTTGACTGCAGGTGCAGTGCAGCCTGGGGTGGGGGCAGTAGCTGGAACAGCTAGTAGCTAACAAGGGATCGCCCCCTGCAGGGAGAAGGTGCTGGACCCCAGCATGGTGGCTAGTGGGACTTGCAGGCTCCTGGTTCCCTGATCTCAGGGCTGCCTCCACTTTGCAGCCTCTGTCCCTGAGCCTGGCTCCTGCCAACGTTTATCCACAGCAGCCTCACAGCCACTGCAGAGCAAACAAAGGCAGAGGTGCTCCTGTAGACAGCGCACCACGGCTGGGAAACAGGGGCTGTCTGTACCTTTCGATGCTGTCACCCCATTAATCTTGTACCTCTGCAGCCCTTCTGAAGAGCACACTCAGAGTGGCCCATTCATTACAGCTCTAATAACAGCGGCGGGCATGAAAGTGCCAGGCTGTGGAGGAGCCGGCCTCTGTAGCTGCACAAAGCCAATACTTTTTAAATACATTTACACAGCAATAAATAAAAGCGGTCTCAGTTTACCTCGGTATTAAACTCTATTTGCGCGTCAGAGTTAAGGGCCGCATTTGTGTCTTGCTATTCAAATTTATTCGTGTGCAGCTCTGAGCCCGACTGCATTTATTTCATCGTGTAGTAATGGTGGCTGAAGCTTAAGGGGCCTTTCATCACCAGGCTGCCCTCATTAAGGGCTCTGCTCCAGGCTCCTGGGCTCAATTCGGCCACCGTGAAGACCACCCCCATTAACCAGAGGGAAGGACAAGGCAAAGAACTGATAGGGCTTCATTAGCCTCCCCTGGCAGCTGGCTGGCCAGGAGCCAGGGACTAGTAAGGTCCCTGTCCCCCAAACTCTGCCACAGAGATGATTCCCTAAAGGGTTAGATGTATCTTCCACCCACCCTTCCTCCACGTACAATATTGAGTCCCAGGGGCATCGCTAGAGCAGGTGGGGCTCTGGCACGGCAAAGATCCATTCAAGATCATTCTGACCTTGGATGGCTTGTTTCAAGGCTGGTCAGTTTGGGAGCATGTTCACCATTGGAAGCAGTTCAATGCAACCGCTGTGGACAATTCCTTCCCTCCACAGGCAGCTCAGAGTTCAACGGGCCCCTCTGCTTTCCTTCAGAGGCTCTGGGACGAGGAAAAAGAACACCATCGATGTTCAAGCTTGGCGGGCAATAAATCTCTTGCCTGTAGCTTGTGGAAACACTGTCCAGAGGCCTTCTGATATTAGGAACCCAAAGCTCCAGAACTTCAAATCCTCGAACATTGTCCTTGGGTTGAGGCCAAGGCAAGTAGGCACATGGTACCTGCTGGCCATGGCCGGAGGACTTTCCGGGATGGGGTGGGGCTCTGTGTAGATAATAAAGACAAGGTTTGCATTTGTCGGTAGAGGAGGAATGCATGCGCCTGTGGAGGTCAGAGGTCAACTCACAACATCACTTGTACAGGAGCCCTCTACCTTGTTCCTTTGAAACAGTCTCTCCCTTGTACTTGAAGCTCTATGCTTTCAGCTATGCCGATTGACCATGGAGCCCCAGGGACCAGCTTGTCTCTCCCTCCCCAATGTTGGAATTACAAGGTCATGCCACCATAACCTTTTCACATGAGTGCTAAGGGATCCAAATTCAGGTCCTCGTGCTTGTGCAACAAGTACTTTATTGACCGTAGGGATTTGTGACATCAACGGAAGAGCCTCAAGAAGGTGTCATGAGAATACCTGGATCCCCTTACATGTGTCAAATGGTGGCATCTTATTTCCAAGCAAAATCTAGCTCTTGGTGACCTGTTCTCAAATTCACCTGGGGTGATCTTTTTACCTTGTTTCATTTGTCCTGAGTCTAGGAGACATACTAGGAAGATATTGCCTCCCCTGGAACAGCCCAGTGCCAAGGAAACAGAAAGTCTCTCCCTACAATAGGAAAGCGGAGGCCATACAGCTGGTCAGTTTTGCAGTTGAGAAACTCTAGTCTGGCTCTTTATCCCTATGTGGCAGAAACAGCATCAGTAATTATAGGGCCACAGCTGGACCCTAGACCTCTGAGGCAATCTTGTGGGAGGAATTGACGGCCCCTCTATATGTTTATGGGGTCGTAGGATCCCCAAGGTCCTTCAGCTGGCAATAGCTCCAGATTTTATGAGATGTGGTAGTCTTTCTTCCAAGATTTTCTATGCATCCGGTTCCTACCCTTTTCCATGGATCTCCTTCACATTCCGGGCACAGGGCATGAAGAATGCTAGGTACCCGCAGGTGAGGGTTTTGACTCAGGACTTGTGATCTCTGCATGCCAAGCTTTGGGCATGTCTTGTCACCTATAAAAGCCTGTTGGAGTTGATATGAGCCTATGTCTCTTACCGTTATCGCAAGCTCTGGGGGCAGAAATTTCTTAAGACAAAAGAGCCCAGGTGCTAGTCTTAGGTTGGTCAAGAATCCTATTTTTCTATCTTACATCTATGTCACTCTAGGCCAACTGTGTCACCTCTGTGAGCCCCTCTGAAGGAAGGCTAAGAAATAAATGCTTTACATATCACCCAGGGGCTTTGTAATGACTGGAAACATAGGAGGTACTCAGCAATTAGCAAATAACAGGTATATGATATATGTACAATAAATGCAGGGATCTAGTTCCCTTCCTTCTTTAGCTCCTGAGCACCTATGGAATGTATGAATCAGCTTTGTGTATCTGACACAAAATAATGGCGACACTAGTCTATAAAGAGAAACCTATTTTGGGTTCATGGTTTTGGTGCTTTCAGCCCGTGATCAGTTGGTCCTATTGCTCCAAGCCTGTAGGGATGCAGCTCGTCATGGTGGGGCTGCAAGACACAGCAAGTTGTCCACCTCGTAGCTGGGAGGTGTCCACTTCATGATTCCATGGGAGGGCATGATCTCAATGACCCAGATCTCACTAGACCTCATGTCTGAAAGGCTCCATTACCTCCCATTTCACCCACTGGCTAACAGCAACAGAATTCTGTTGTGACCCAGCTACCGCCAATTGCAAGGCCAGAGAGTCCACTGCTTGGT
Source organism: Mus musculus (assembly GCF_000001635.26). Lineage (NCBI taxonomy): Eukaryota > Metazoa > Chordata > Mammalia > Rodentia > Muridae > Mus > Mus musculus. Next base: position 25,121,401 of record NC_000080.6, on the reverse strand, counting down.
TCTTGCCTCTTGCTGATACTAGGGCAGTAGGCAGAACAGGTCCACTCTTAAACTGGCCAGCATTTACTTCTGAGCTTCTTTCTTTATGTGTCTTAGAGATCAAAGTCCTGGCTTTCCCAGGTATTCTCCAAGTTCTAGGTGGTTACTGAAGCAAGTTTGGACAATGGGGCATGGATAATTTCTTTTTCCAAACTGCAGGGTGGGGAGGTGTATTTCTGGGAGAGATTTTGTGGGGATCATTGATCTCTGAACTGTCTTGACTGAGGACTTAATTAAGGTTGATCAGATCGTGCACTTTAAATAGGTGTAATTTGCTGTACGTCACTTCCACCTCGGAGATGTTTCTAAACATTGCCAGGGGTTCCTGGGAGAGATTGACTTTCCTAGCAAGAGCCGACTCCTCCGTGGGAGGTGCCTGCACTGGCCTCTTCTCATGCAGGGAGGCAGGTGGCTATCTGCAGCCTGGGTGGCCATTTAACCATCTCAAAGAACAAACGAGTCCTCGTGGAGTGGATTCTAAACCCAACCTGAAGTCACCTTCCTGATAGGAGGAAATTGAGCTGGATGTTGGCATCGCTGTCAGCGAGGCCTCTAGTTCTTTGAAGCCTAAAGACTTCCTACATAAACCTGGGTGTTTGATCTGTGTTTATTGGCTAAGTCACTAAGCTGGAAGGAAGGCCAGGTCTTCGTGGCTAGAGGCCAGGAAGGCTTTTCATGGGAAGAGTAGAAACGGTGCTGAATCGGGGTAGGAGGTCGGATTTTGCTAATTGTGGACAGGGAGTGCATGGAAGCCAAAAGGACAGGAACAGAAGCCATAATAGCATGTTGTCTTCTAGATAAACCCACTGTCCCGGGTGGAGGCAGCCTTCCCATGCTCCCTCCATCTTGGCTAATAAGCTAGCTCATATTTTGTTCTCCTCCCCACATTATTTTCCCCCAGTGACAGAAAATTACAGCTGACAAGTGGCAATTGATCCCTCCACATTATTTTGAAGCAATTATATTGAAATGGGAAACAATGCTTCCAGGAAAATGGCCGATAGCAGACTAACACACAAAGCTTTCTCCAAGACAGATAGGCGAAGCCAATTTGTCCCACATCGAAACTGACCAGATTTTCTTCCCCTGAAATTACATTTAATTATTGCCTGGAAATCTTCAAAGCTAACTCTTGCTTCAACCCAAGGTGCAGAGGACATGCCAGAGTCCTTGGGTGCCCTCTAGAGGGTCTGGGGGCCCTGGGCTTGCCAGGATCCCTCCAACAGATAACCTTTGAATGCCCATGTACCAAGAAGGGAATCTGTGGGCATGTGGGTGAAGCACAAGTCAACTTCTCCAGGAAGCATGGTGGGGCAACCCTCAAAATTCAGGAATTAACAGAGAAAAACATGTTTCCACGGCTCCCTAGTATGGGTTTCAATGATCACCATCCTATATTGTTTGAATTTATACAATGCTACAACTAGATCTCTGTTTGCATTGCTCTGATGAGATGTCAAAGCAGTACTGCAGATTTATTGTTGTTTGTTTTTGAGACAGAGTCTTAAGCACACCAGGATGCCTTTGACCATGACCTTCTGATCCTCCTGCCTCTGCCTCCCCAGTGCTGGGATTATAAGCTTCCAGCACCACATGCAGTTTATACGGCTGTGAGAATCAAACCCGGAGTCTCGTGCATACAGGCAAGTATTCTACCACCTGAACATCTCCAGTCCTCACTGCAGATTTAAACATGAGGCTTAAAGCTGACAAAGTTAATGTCCCTGCACTACATCAGTGGTGTAACGCTGCCTTTGTTGTGTGCAGATTGACACCTGTAATCCACACAGGATGACAGGTGGCACAGGACAGCCCCACTGTGAATTTTTCCTGCTTCTGTGACAGTGGGATTTGACAATTTCCCATTATGTCTCTCCTCTGGGACTTCAACATCATCCATCCATGCATGTGCTGTCATGCCATTAGGGTCTCACCTGATGAGGGCCAACATGGCTAGACTTGGCCTTGTCTGTAGGCCTGTGGGATGCTTGTAAGACCAGCAGGAATGTTTGACCATGTGACCACTGTAAGGAAAAATAGCAGCTAGTCTCACAGTCTTCATCCTCTGTCATCCACCGGCTTCTCATAAGGAAGTGTGGAAAGTGTCCATACCCAGGCCCACCTCAGAGCCATGAAGTTAAACCCAAGGTGCAGTGGTGTGGAGAAAGCATGATATAAGCCAGCCATGCAAACATGAGATTGCATCAGAAGTCTGTGGTGAATGTGGAAGGGCCAAACACGGACGACCCAGCCCTGCAGTTCCTAAGTCTGATGGGTCATGTGTGGACACAGAAAGGGGCATCCCTCACAGAAACCCTGCAGTCCCTGCTCAAGAGACTCCATTTCAGGAGCCATCAACTTCAATGACAGGGATATTTAGAGAGTACATAGAAGAGCCTCAGTAGGAGACATGGCCATGGACTTGGCCTGAGACTCAGATCCCCTGACTCCCTACCTGCTCCCTGTGGTCTCTGGCCAATCACCACTCCACATGAGTCCCAGTCTTTGGTGAGCATCCTCTCCAGCTCAGAGAGTAGCTGGGAAGGCACATTGTTGGAGTCAGGCTTGGCTTGGAGTCTAGTTGTACTGCTTGACTGCTGTGTGGGCCCAGCCAAGGCCTTCATCGGCATCATGGAGAATAAGGCTAATGAATCATGGCTGGTTATGGGGTTTAAACATATGCTAACACTCTTTGTAAGCTCCAAAACCATGAATTATTTGCTGTGTAAATTGAAACTTAAGTCCAGGATAAAGGATGCCTGGGAACAATCCCCCAAGAGAAGCAGCCACATGTCCATCTCTTCTGTCCATACCAGGATTTCCTGAAAGCCACCCTACGGCAAACAAGCCCTTGTGTGTGCAAAGCTGAAAGATGATCTGAAATCCCAAGATGGATGCTAGTGGGTGGTCCAAAGGAGAGGATCTAATCACCCTCCCTAGCATTCATACTAAGGGAAGCAGGTTGAATGACTGCCTTTCTGAGAAAGCTCGACATTCAGTCAGCACTCCATATATCAGGGGGAAATATGATTGATGGAAGGGGAGAATGTAGGGCAGTGCATTAGTTTGCTTCTGATGCTGTGATAAAACACCACAATCAAAGGCAACTTGAGGAGGAAAAGGTTTGTTTCATGTCCAATGCTATGAGCCATCATTGAGGGAAACTAGGACAGGGACTCAAGCAGGGCAGGCACCTGGAGGCAGGAACTGGAGCAGAGACTATGGAGGAACTCTGCTTATTGAATGGATCTCTGTGGCCTGTTCATCCTGTTTTCTTGTACACTCCAGGACTCCCTGCCTAAGGGTAGCGCCGCCCATAGTGGGCTTAGCCATCCCACATCAACCATTCATCAAGAAAATGGCCCACAGACTTGCCTACAGGCCAATCTGATGGAGGCATTTTCTCAACTGAAGTTCCTTATTCCCAGATGACCCTAGCTGTGTCAAGTTGCAAAATAAATAAATAAATAAATAAATAAATAAATAAATAAATAAATTAAATTTAAAAAAATCTAATCAGCATAGTCAGGAATAGAAAGTCTTCCCAGGACAGACCACTTCTCTATGCTTCAGCTGCCCCTTGCCATCTCTGTCACAGCTCTCAGCCAAGATGGTGACAGTGAGATCAGCTTCCTGTCACAAAACCCACAGGCACATTGAAGACAGCTCTTTACTGTGGTAGTTGTCACTTGGTTCCTGTCCTTGTACCTGATCTGTGACTGATGGGCATGCAAGCTGAAGGAATGCTTGAATGAGGGAGACATCAAACTGAGAGGCAGAGATCTTCCTGCAGAGCTCGGCTAACTCTCAGCCACGACCTGGCCACTAGACTGGGGGGCAAGCAGAAGGCCAAGGGGAAGCAGTTTGATGAGGAAACCAAGAAGAAGTTTGGAAAACCAAACCATTGAGTAACACAATAGAAGATGAATTGCCAGGGGAGGGGGTATGGGCAGGAGAAGGAACAGTTTAAAGCAACCACCTCATGAGTTGACAGGTTTGGAATTAGTAACAACCTCAAAGGAGAGAGATGAAAAGGAAGAAAAAGGTTTTGAAGGAGTTTGGATAACTCGGTGAGGAAGAGTTCAGTGGCTCACATTGCAGGGAGATCTTCAGTCAGGTCTCAGAGGAGAGAGAGAGGAGAGGGGAATTGGGTGTGTGTGTTTGTGTCTACGGAGAGTTTCTGCCAGAAATGCCTCAACACTGCCACCCCTATCAGAAGGGGAAAGGGTCAGCCCACCCACACTCCTGTTTGTCTTACTCTGCCTGTCAGAAACCAACAGCCACATAGATAAAGCTCTCAGATCTGAAGCAGAAAGAGGGAGACAGTTTGTTCTGGGCCTTGAGTGATTAAGTCTCGGAGCAAACTGGCTCATTTTGCTTTCCTTCAATTTCTCACCTTGAAAGCCTCACAATAACGATTAAGAACTGTTCAGGAATAGTTACTCTCTCACCAGGGCATGAGAAGCAGAGGGCATCAGTCCCCATGTTCTAAGGGTCTGATTCAAACAAGAGCAGCCATACAAACTGGCCAGGAGCTCTGGTCAAACGAGACACACTGGGGAAGCTGCTGGACAGTCAATGGCCTGTTGTGGCTTAGGACTCCTTTGTAGACAGAGAAAGTTCTGTACAGGACAAAAGAGGGACTTCTGTTTGGACAAAGTGGTCAATAAGACCTCTAGCACCCATGGGATAACTCCATGATGGCTTGAGTTGGGGTGTGTGTAACACACTTCAAAAAGCGGCCTCTACTGGTGACATGGGGTACTGCAGCCCAGCTTGAGTAGCTGGTGTAATACAATCAGAACAGGCTTGTTAAGGAGGGCGTCCTATGGTATCAACATGCTGTCGTGGAAGTACTTGATTGCATATGAAGAGAAAATTCAAATTCTAAAGGACCATCCTAGAGCAATTCTAGTGATGTATATGCTGAAGCCTACAGGGTTCCAGAAAGGTGGTAACCCATACGTAGTATACAACTACCACGCCCTCCTGGTTACACAAAGTGTAAGCAGAACCCTTATTCTACAAAGTATCTGTGATAAACTGCTATGAGATGTGCGTCTGCCTTGGCAGTATAACTGAAGGGAAAATAAGTTTCTTGATGTATTATCACATGATCACCTGTGTGATAGTCACATTGTAGGTCTCTTGTGGGAGTCACAGTGTACAGAGTAGGTCCCAAGGGAAGCAAGACTTGCCTGTGGAGTTGGATTAAACTTTTCGATCAGAGTGAAGCATGCAGCATAAGCCTGCAGTTTGAGTACTCAGTGGACAGAGGCAGGTGGATCTCCCCATGAATTTGAGGACAGCCTGGTCTACAGAGAGGTACTCAGTCTCAAAACATTTTCTTTTTCAGTCAGAAAGATGAGTCCGGGAATGCACAGAAATGATGCATCAGGACCAGGAGGGTCTGAAAGCCATTCCTTTAAACTGCATTCCTCAGTTCAGATGGTAAACTGAGATCACAGATGAGTGATTCTTTCAGTGGCCCTTAGCAAGAGGAAAAACTAGTCACATACAGGATTCCAGCCCAGGGCCTTCTTAGGAAGATTGCTAGCTCCCTATTTTCTACAGTTGTACCATCTAAGGATCTCTCTTGCAACTCCTTTAAGAGGTTATTTTATGATGGAAATGGCGTAAATTCTTTACTGCACTGTCTTGAAGACTATAGCATCTGCCTCGCCCCGAGAAGAGATCCTCACTCTCCTTTTGCAAGTATGGTTGGGGTCAAAACATCGCGTCTTTAGAATCATATGAATCCAGGTGACAGCGTCCATGTGACAAGTGGAAGACCAAGCTCACGAGAGTAGGGAAGTCACTCTGGGACCCTTTGAGCATCCTCTAGCAGGAGCACTCTTGTGCCCAGCTTCAGTGCCCTTCAGGAGACGATTAGAGTCATCTCAAGGAAGGCTGAATTGGGGGCACCAAGCCTCCGTGGACTCAAGAGCATCTTCACTCCAGCATCCCTTATGCGCCTCATAATGGATCCTTTCTTTAAACATTACACCCCTCAATTAGCTCATAATTGCTGTCCATGCCCTATGAATTATGCATTGTGTGAGGCAAATACAGGTTCCCAGGCACTGGACAAATCGCAAGCTGTTGAAGAAGCTGGGGTAATTACCAAAACAATCCTGGGACCCTGGGGAAGGGAATGCATTTCTTGCCTCTCCTCCCTGCCTTCTTCCACGCATGACTGGGGTTCGTCCCCCCACCCCACCCCGGGCTTCAGTCAGTAGTGTCTGGGTTCAGAGCCTGTACCCTGTGCCCAGGAAGATGTTGACGCTCACTCTGTTTCAGTGCCCTTACTACTTACAGCCTCGCCAGCCCTTTGCATCCTTAGCTTGAAGCATTTGCTCCCTCTTGAGTTTGTGTGTTTCATAGGGCTGGGTTTTGGGTAAGGATCACCTTTGTGGCAAAACAGAGATGGTGGCTTGTTCAGCAAGTGACAAATGTCATGGCAGTGGATGGCTTAAAGCTATTTTTTTCTTTTTTTGAAAAGGGACAAAGAGGCCACTTGGGAAGCACTCGCGTTAATTACAAGGGAATTTACATTTATTGAAACTTCTCAAACCCTCTAACAGAGGGTTAAGATATGTATTCAAAAAGCAATAAAATAGCAGTCCTTCCCTTATGCTCAGCCACCCATGCTGGTTCTCCACCATCTACCCTTGCATGCAAGTTGTCTTGAGTCATTTGGTTAATGCTATACATAAACACATGTGTGCACTCATGGCAATCTTATATTGAGCAGAGGGTAACTGTCTTTCTATGGATCCCCCCCATTCTTCCTAGATATTCATTTGAAGAATAACCAATCACTACAATTATCTTTCTATCCAGACAGCTTGAATAAGGTATCTTTAGATTTTTGCATTCAAATCTTTTTCTATAAAACAACTTAGTTCTTACAAGTTTATTCAGCTTAAAGGAATGAAGGCTTATTCTAGATTCTATGCATTTTGATCTCTGTGTGTCTGTCAGTCTCTTCCTCCCCCTCCCTCCCTCCCCCTCCCTCCCTCCCTCCCTCCCTCCCTCCCTTCAGCATTGCCCCCCAAGGTCTAATACATGCTAGGTAAGGACTCTAGCACTGAGCTATATCCTTTTTATTAATTTTGAAACAGTTTTAATAATTTGCCCAGGCTGGCCTTGAACTCACTCCCTAGCTCAGGCTGCTCTTGAACTTGTGACTCCTCAGACCTTCAAGTCCCTCTGACTTTCTTACACATCTTTCATGGAATTCATACTGAGCCGACTGCTATGCCAGGCTTTTAATATTTCTGCCATTCATCTAGTTATTCTTTAAATGTTTATTTAGAGCTATTATGTGCCATTGCGCTGGGCCAGAAACTGGAGTTGCCAAAGTCGTGGTCCTTGCTTTTAAGTAGCTCATGATCTTTCAAAGAAGACAGAAGGCCATCGAATCCTGAGCTGATGACCTGAACTCAGGGCTCAGTATGGCAAACAAAAGGCCAAGGACTGAGCTTAAACCTTAGCATCTCCACTTCCGGAACTTCATAATCTTTGTGGATCTCAGTTTCTTTATCTGTAAAATGGGAGGAAGTAGGAATACAAGTGGGCAACGTTATGAACATTCTCTTCACAAAATTTTAGAATCCATTTGTACTTTTTAAAAGTCAGTCATGCATTGGTTTGAAATTTTACTAAGATACAAATTCCAACCAAGTGGGCACCAGTATGAACACTGCTACTTTCTTCACGGAACAAAAGATAAAACTGAGCTAATTACTTTTGATATCAAAAGGTCAATTATTTGTAGGTTCCAAATCCTCCCCCCTGTGGTCATCTCTTTGGCAGGAAACATGACTAAGCCTGTGGGAGTGGAAAGAGGAGGATGGGCTGGGCTTATCTAGTGGCTTGGAGTCAGCTGGGGAGCTGAGGTCAGGCAATGGGAGGAAGGATCAAATTTAAATGAAGAGAAAGGTTGAAGTTGCTAGCAAAGGAGCTGGACTTCAGAGAGGGCCCAGGCGCATGAGGCTACTTCACATAACAATGTTTTTCCTTTACTTATTCAACAACATGTTCTTCCATACCAGTCTGGGCAGGTGCTGGTCACACAGGGTGATCCCTCTCCTGGGAAGGTTTGTGATCTAGTTAGGAGGATCAGACATTTCAAAAACCCAAAGGTGGGTGACAATTGCTGGCAGATTAGTCTACATGGCCATCGAACCAGATCTGGCCTGCAGTCAGGGAGGCTGTATTTGAGCGAGTGACAATGGATCTGTGATACAGAGGAAAGAGCTACCAAGGAGTAAGGGAGTCACTACGCAGACGTGGAACAGCATGATGGTGCTGAGGAGCAGCACGAGCTGACTACAGGAACCGTGACTCACCAGTTTTGGTGAAAGTGGTGTTTACCAGCTTTCAGTAAAAAGGGAGAAGGAAGATTGAACCAGAAAGGCAACGACGCTTTGTGTTCATCCATAAGACGGTTTTTTACACAACCATAAAAATATACAGAGAGCACTGAGATACTCGAATGTCAAGATTTCAGAAGCAGTATCAATGGTGTTAGTTTCTTCTAGAAGGGCTTGCATGGGAGCCCTGGCTCTTGCTTTTCACGAGTAAACCATATGTGAGCTTTAAGAGCTCCTGGAAGCAGAAGCCGGTGAGCATCAGTCCTAATCAGGTTCTCTCTCCAGCCCTCACTTCTGACCCCCGAGTCTTCCTGAGAACTGCTGCTGCTCTGACCAGTGAGAACTCGGGAACTACAGCCATTTCTGTTACTCTAGTTCCCTCAACAAGTGCCTCTATGTGTTATGTGGGTAGAGAAAAAAGGGGGGGGGGTTGACAATTCATCAAGTCTAGGAAAGAGATTAAGTAACTACTCGGGCTTTAATTGTGTGCCTTATCGGAGAGTTTGATGTTTGTAACATGCATTATAAGTCTCTAACTGGGGACATAATTAGGAATATTTTCCAAACACATTTGATCTGAAAACATGCTTTTCCTGCGAATCCTGGGCAGATGTGTTTCAGAGTTTGTTTTTGGTAACTGCTACTTAAGTGAGTACCTTAAGTCTGAAACCTCAGTGGACTGGATTGTAGAGGTCACTTTGTCCAAACCTTCCGTGCAACAGAAGGCTGTGACTAAATCCCAGTGACCTTAATCCACCTTGCAGGTGTCACTGCAGACACACCCCTTCCACCAGATACTGTGATGCTGTAGGCGAGAAAAGTGGCACCAAGAGTAGTGATGTCCCTATGTCCTGTGGTGCTACTGCCAGCCAGTTCTGGCTCTGGCCCTCAGTTTCAAGGTGTGTTCAACAAGTACTAAGCATCTGTGGTTCTGAGGACTCAACACTACCTGACAAGTACCTGGCACACCAGAATCACACAGGAGAGTTGTCAGCCAGCTGGCATCTCACCCCAAGAAACACGCACCCTGCTTTATACAACCAATTATATGCAAATATTCTTTGTAGGATATGCAAATACTCATGGCATTTTCTATAGCATTAGGTTTTAGTCTTATTTCTAAGAAAACATACTGAATTCAAGGGCCAGGAGAAACATTCTATTCTATCTGCTGGTGCACCAACCTCCCAGCAAGCTCTTTGATTATTTAACCTGGTGTTAATTTCATTAAGAACAAATGCACCAGACTTTATTATCCTTTAGAAGAACGGAGGCTTCAGAATTAGAACACTGCATATTTATGAGTGTGGGGTGTGTGTGTGTGTGTGTGTGTGTGTGTTTGTGTATGCACAAGCATGAACATGGAGGCCAGAGATCAATGCTGGGTATCTTCCACAATCCTTTCCCATCATATGTTTTTGAGGCAGGGTCTCTCACTGATCTTGCAGCTCACTGCTTCCACTAGACAGGCTGATCAGCAAATCCCTGGAATTCTCCTCTCTGCTGGGCTCTTGCAGGCACATGTCACTGTATCTAGCTTTTATATGGGGTCTGAGGCTGAAACTCAGTCCTTCACACTTGTATGGAGGTTCCTTACAGATTGCTCCATTACACTGGACTCCCCTTTCCATTTTAGAGAAATGGATGTAGGCTCGATGAGAAGAGGCAATGTACTAAAGTTCTTACCGGACTCAGGAATTGTTCTGGTTCTAGAGAAGCGGGCTCCTTCCAGCTTCCAGCTTCCAGCTTCCCCTCGCACAAGTGACACTTTTCTTGGATGTTTAGACCCAGCATGATAAAGTGTTTTATTGTGGAATCATTATGACTTGGTAATCCTAGGAAACTCCCTAAGACTTCTGTCTCCTCGGTGGTCTGGGAAGATGTTGTTTGCTGAAGAGAAAAAAGTAAGCCATCAACCATCAGGGTGAGCTCAGTCCATGCTGACCTCCATTTTTCGCAAGTAGTCGGGAAGGAGAGGAAACGCTGGACTCCTTCTGCCTTGTTCCCTGGGGGAGCAGGTGCCAGACCACAGGCCTGACAGTTATGCAAATCAGATATACAGGCTGTAAAAACAACAACAAAGGGCACTAAACCTCTCTGAACATGCATCTTAGCCAGTGGTGAGTGAGGACTGAGAACAGTAAGCCTTGATGTCTCTCTCTAGTACTGGTCCAGGGAACAGCTTGGGCACCATTTCAGATGAGACAAGGGCACGCTGTCACTGTGGCTCAGGGGTCTCCTGTTCCTCCTGCTCCCTGAGTGTGTGTTTGCTTGTGTCATATGTGTAAGTGGGTGTGTCTCCCAGTAGGTCTCAGGTTCTGCCTCCAACTGACCTGGGCACTTCAGGCACCCACTGGGTTAAAGCTGTGCCAGAATGAACACTCACAGGGTGGATTAGAAAATGCCCTAACTACCTTTACTTCTGTGGTTGTATCACAGAAATTGACCAGTGGGGACCTTCTTGGAACTCAAATGACTCTATTGCCAGCCAAAGAATACTTAAAAAGTGTTTGATAAAAATCTTAAGTTGAAAGAAGACCCCAGCAAAAGCAGCAAGCATGGGCCTTAGTTAGCATCTGGACCATCCCTGATGTTACAGACAGATAAAGAAAGTGATGCAGGAGGGCTTGCAAGAAGATGCACAGTTAATAGCAGGGTAGATTCAGAAATATAAGTTCTTTCTGGACTCTGGGGTGGCAGCCTGGGGCTAGTCAACTTAGGCTAAGTGTATTCTACAGAGCAGCTGGTAGGGGACACTCTGCCACACAGTAGGGGTCAGAGAAGGTTCTGGCAATAATTCCTCACTTTGAAACCTCAAGAAAACCAAAATAAAATAAAGGTTGGGAGTGTCTGCCTTCACATTGTATTTATGTTTTTTTTCCTTCAGGTTCCTGGCCTGGCCTGTTTAATACCACAGACATGTTAATGACTCGAGGTTCCCTTCTCTGCCTTCAAGTTTGAAGGAACAAAGAGTGTGTTAGCCACCTTACTGTCAGCTTTCTCAGTAGCCTTTCCATACCCATTGTCCTAAGTCTAGGGTCAAGTTGGACAGGAAGGAAAAACCTGTCACAGCAATCAAATTTCATGAAAACCAGCCTATCCCCTTGAGCCACAAGGCCTTCTGTAAACCTGAGATAAGATCAGCCAGACCACACTTTGACACCTAATTCTGAATACCCCTCCCCCACACAGACACTTTGATTGCCCTATTTAAATCCAGAGCTTGTTTGTACCCCAAAGATGGACTTGGGGGCCACTGAGACCTATCCCTGTGGCTGCATTGATTGTATTTCTGTTTTTCACCATTGCTCAGATCTTTAGCTACTGCACTGGGGCTCCATGACCAGGCCCCCAGTGTAATTAGGATTTGGCTGCTGGGTCTTGGCTCTAAACCTCTGCTTATAGAATCTCTTCCTTTGACTAGGAGGTGACTTGAAAAAGGTGTATACAGACCAAGGCTGGGAACTTGGTCCTGGTCTCCTGTATTTTTTCGATAGTCTCCAATGATGTGGTTTGAGATGAAGGCTGATAAAGTTCTTCTAAAACTAGTCTGTGAGTTTGCTACCTGGCCCTCAGAGAGGACACTGGTGAGGCAGCTTCTGTAGGGAATTAAGAGGAGAAAAAAGGACATTTTAAAACAGAGAAGTGCACCCTCTCACCTTTTCAGACATTTATTAAGCACCTACTAGGTGCCAGGCAGCAGAGAGTCACCAACCTAGACAGCCAATCAGGACCATCTTACACAGCCTTCCTCCTGGATGTCAGCTGTCCAATTCTGGGCTTTGTGCTGGCTCTCTTTCTTCCTCTCTCTCTCTCTCTCTTTCTTTCTTTCTTTCTTAAGCCACCAACAAGACTCTGACCTCTCCGGGAACACACAATGCAGGCAGTCACTCATGCATTAACAACCACCGGGCCCCAAAGGTCGTTTCTATGACAACCCCGGGGTCCTTAATGACCCTGGCAGGCCAATGATTTTGTTTTGTTTGAGAGTGAAGGAATAATAAGTCAGGCTGGCTGGCTCAGGCGCTCACTCACCCCTCTCCCGCTTCCCCCCCTCTCCACTGCACTGATATACTGTTCATTATCTGACTGCTGCACCAGCCCCAGAGACAGCAGCAGCTAGCTAGCTCTGAAAGACAAGAGCCTGACTGCAGACAAAGAGCTGTAAAGGACCGGAGTGTGCCTCGCATCCAGGGCTACTCAGCTTCATTAATTCCATGGCCAGCTGGGAAGTAAGAGCCTGGACTTTGGGGTCCTCAGCTCTTGGAGTCCAGTGGTGTTCACGTGAACCCCAAGTCCTTGTACGAGTTCCTGCCAGGAGACCTTTCTATCAGGAGGTGTGCCTGATTTACAGACAGCTAGCGCTGCTCAGATAGCAAGACCTATCATTTTAATGATGAGATGAATAAGGCGATTGATGAGCAGTCCCACTAGCCTCCGTGTGGAGGTTCAGTAACTGAGGAGGCCGGACCTGACTGCGAAGACAAAGGCAGCTGCCAGGTTCGCTGCTGACTCTTGTCCGGGTCCCCGGGTGGGGCCCTGCCCCCTTGCTTCCTCAGTTCCGGGTCTCTTCTTCTACCTTGAGACACTTCCTGGGGAGGAAGCTTTCATTGTCTTCTGATCTCGGGGCAAACAGGCCTCCAGCTTGTCACATTAATTTTCAAACGCGACGTTCGGCAGCCTGGGATTTTGCTAGCAGACACTCGGAATGATTTTTTGTTGTGTGTGCACAGCTAAAATCCCTGAGAATAAGTCATTATCCTCTAAGAGGGAGGAAAAAAAAAAACCAGCTCCTACTGGCTGCCCCGTGGCCCAATCAGCTGACTCATTCCCCATGATTCCCTGAAGTAATTAGCGTTTTCATTTTTCCCAACCTGCCTATTAGATAAACTCCAGGTTCTCCTTGAGTTGAAGCACATTTTTTGAGTTGGTGAGCCTCAGCTTCTCCCTAAGAAACAAAAGAAGGCACCAGGAGGAGAGGAGGACAAAGAAATGGGTGACTGGGTCTTCTGTGCTCCTACTTGGATGGTTTTGTACCACAGAAATGACTCTAAGCATGCTATGTTCAGGGCCCCCTGGTGAGGGACGAGTCCAGCATCTTGCATTAATTCCAGCATGGGTTGGTCAAAGGATATTTGGATCTTTAGAGGGCAATTTCTAAGCACCCAAAGGTTCAGAGGTATTTTGATGGCTAGCTTTAGTTGCCAACCTGACACAACTTAGACTTATTTGGGAAGAGGGTTTCAGTGAGGGTTGGTCTACACTGTGTCAGATGATGGGCATGTCTGTGGAGACTGTCTTAACTGAGTTAACTGATGTGGGAAGGCTCAGACCACCAAGGTGTGTGTGGGGGGTACCATTCCCTAGGCAGGGGTTCCTGAACTGTGTAAGAGATGAGGCTGAGCACAAGCAAGCAAGCAAACGAGTATGAATATATCCGTTTCTCTTTGGTCTTGACTGGATGTGGTATGACTGGTTTCACCTTCCTGCCCTGGTGATGCCATTCCCCTAATGATGCACTGTAACCTGGAATTATAAGCCGAGTAAACTCTTTCTTGCCTAAGTTGCATTTCGTTAGGATGTTTGACCACAGACACAGAAATGAAGCCAGGGCCAATGTGGTGTAGGTCAGCGCTTGCTCACACCTCTCTTCATCTTGTCTCCCTTGTCCACTGAGGGCTAACTGAAGAGCAGGGATGGAATGTTCTGGAAGAATGCAGAGCCTGTGTTTGCATCAGTGAGGAGGTGGAGTTGGCCTGGGGCTGAGTTCTTTGCAGAATGGATAGAAGGCTTCTCCAACATTTTAGATGGGCTGCTGTAGACGTGTTCTTGCGTAGCTTCTCTTCTGTCTGGCAGATGCAACCACTGAAACTCCAGGGGAACTTGAAAGAAGACAGAACATGGAATCCTTTCAACATCAATGTTTTTAGAGTTTTCATATATGGTCAACTAATTCTAGTGTTCTAGGACTTGGTTCTAGTTAAACAAAAAACCAAAATTGATAACACCTTTCCAGAAGTTTCCAGGGACCATCAGTTCATGTTCTGTACTAGAGGCCCTTGTGTGGATGACCTGTGGCTGGATAATAACTTTGGCACTCCGTGTAAGTTCTTGGAAATGATGCACGGGGCCTAACCTGCACTCCTACATCATATACAGGCAGTCTCCATACATGCTAAGGAAATGACAACTTGGGGCCAAGTGCTCAGGATTGTGACATTGGCTGGGATGTTCTGTGGCATTCCCCCTAGGTACAGGCTGCTCATTGTACCTCCCTACACACCTTTGGTTATATCATAAAGTATAATAAAGCTCTCTGGAGTGCAGAAGATCAGGTGCTCAGACCCATCCTATGGGTGTGGTGCCTGCCTGGTCCAGAGTTCTCCCTTGGGCAGAAGAGGGTTCAGCTGTCCAGAGCAGAGGGAGGAGGACTTTTCCTCTTCTCATAGTACAAATGAGTGGTTCCATTCTAGCTTTCTAGAATCTACATTCATTGGTACGATTGGTCGATCACACTTCTCTCCTGACACCTAGGTCTCCCATGGTCCCCCATCTGACAGCAGCATGGCTTGAGTCCCCATTGTTCTAAAACCTTTGATTTCCTTGTGAATTTTTTTTCTTTGCTCACACTCTAGGTGTTGCTGTGTCCACCGATCTGTTTTCTGCTGACCGTGAGTTCCTTGGACCCCCAAATCCGCTCACTTACCGTCATCTGACAGACACGGACACTTCACCAACGGTGTGCTGTCACTTTGGGTTTGGGAAATCTGGAAGGACTATTTCATCTTTGTTTCAAACTTACTCTATTCTACTACTAATGACCTCATCCCTTGAGCTAAAATTGGGCAGCAGCCTTGAATGTCAGAGAAGAACAGCGCCTTGGGTGCAGCGTTAACTAACCCTTCCAAGGACACGTCCTCACATCAAGGTGGGACTGCTTAACCGTGAATGGCTTAGAAGTTGGCAGTAGTAGAATGATCTGCAGAGTGTACCTTGTCACAACTGACTCCTATTTCCTGCTCTCCTCTGCCTTCCAATGGCTACAGAATTCAGTGGCTCTGCACTCCTGCATCTCTCTGGCCACCTTCCCTTCCCCGTTGCTCTGGACTGCACCATAGTTGCTGTAGCTGCTGTAGCTGCTGTAGCTCCCCTATATTTCCGTAGCCACCCCCCAGTTGAGCCACTTCCAGCACCTCTTGGTCTTTCTTCCAAAGCACAAGACTCAATGAAACTTGTCAAAACTCGGTAACACGGGCCGAAACGCCACATTTGTCCCCGGACCTTCACTGTCTTCTATAGTATGAGCCCAGTGGGCCTCACACTGACTTTCCTACTGCCCAACAGCTCCTGGTATTTCCTTAAGCTGGAATGTTCCCCCACTATGAATCTCCCTTAAATCTAAGTGCTTCCAGATGTTTCCAGGCTCAGTCAGGGCCGCCGCCTTCTGCAACCAGTTCTAGCTCGGCAGCTAACAGGCAGTCTCTTCCATCATCAGAACCCCCGTGTTCTCCCCCATGGCAAGATTGTGCAGGCTCCTGCAGCAAATATCACAGCGATAGGGTGGGGAAGCTCCAATATAAGATCCCAATTTCCTCACCATCCTGGCACTTAGAAGTTCAAGGTCAAGGTTCTGATTAGTTCAGCTCCTGGACCATCATTGGGACTTGATAATTTTAATTTGGTGTGTTCTGAGGGAGGGGGCTGTGGAGAACACTTGCTTTCTCAAGTTCACTAATCTTATGGAACTAGAGCCCCCACCCTTACGACTTCTTTTAGAGGCTTTGTCTCCAAACACAACTCCATTAAAGGCTAGAACTTTCACTTTTTCTACGGAGTAAGAGCGGGGACTCGGACCTTCATTCTGTAACAGATAACCTGTCCTGGTTGATTACCAATACATCTCTCCCCTCTCCATGTTTTGAGCCCAAGGCAACCACTCTATCGCTGAGCTGTATCTCCCCAAACCTGGGGCACACATCTTATTTTCCCATCCAAGCCAGAAACATTCCTAGGACAGAGTCTGCATCTTTATTTTATTTATTTATTTATTTATTTATTTATTTATTTATTTATTTATTTATTTATTTATTTATTTATTCAAGACAGGGTTTCTCTGTGTAGTCCTGGCTGTCCTGGAACTCATGCTGTAGACCAGGCTGGCCTCAAACTCAGAAATCTGCCTGCCTCTGCCTCCCAAGTGCTGGGATTAAAGGAGTGCGTCACCACTGCCCGGCTTGCATCTTTATTTTTGTGGTCCCTCTGGGTGATAGGTGCCTCGCTAATATTTGTAATATTTGTGAGCTTACAAGTATGGTGTTCACCCCATTTTATCACCAGAGTTCCATCATGACCTGGCATAGTCCTGAGACTTTATCCATGTTTTCCCTCTACCTAAGGCTGTTCCTTTCTTCCTGGGACATGGGAGGTAGCTTATTCAATGCTTCTGTTTAATCTACTGAGGCCTGACAAAGACACTCACCCTGATTATGGCACATGTGCACTAACAGAGTTCAAGTCCTAGCTTCCTAATGGCCCTCTCACGGGGACTGTCTATGTGCTGCTGGCCCACTCTTGGTGCCAGGAACTTAGCCATATTACCACTTCCATGCATGCTCCCCAAGTGAGTTTCTAGAGGGCAAAGACTATGACCTTTTGTTCCCCATACCCAGCCTCTGATGTGTTGCTTGATGACCAATAACAGCACAATTAAACATGATTGAAAGAAGGCGCAGATAAAACGTGTAACTTTCAACAGTGTGTATCATTCCGACACCTGAAATGGAGATTTAAAAGTAAATATTGTAATGATTCAGACAATTGTGATACATGAATGTTCACAGCACTGTCTCATCTCAGAGACTACATAATGCGGTGACGAGATCAGTCTACAGAGGAGATGAAAGGCCTGACACTGGAGCTCTGTGTCAAGCTCTCTATTTAATTTGAAAAGAGGATTTCCGTACAACAGGAGTTTTTTACTATCGCTAGAAATATGTCACAAAACATCACAGATGCTCAGCCGCAGCCACTTCAGCTACAGCAGGTGCTTGGTGTAAGGGAATGCAGAAGAGCAGGTAGGAAGCCATTAGATCACAAAGGATTCTACCACTAGAGCAGAGGACTGCTCTGATCAGCGATAGAGACCAAGAGTCTTGTAGAGAACTATACATGTGCTCCCCAGAAATATGTGCAACAATTATAAAAGCTCAAAAAGAATTATCCCCATTTTACAGCTTAAACAATTGAGACCCAAAGAAGACACCTAACCTGTATCATCCACTATAAAATGTACACACACACACACACACACACACACACACACACACACACACACACACCCTGTCCATTCACCTCTCCAAGACCTTGTGATGAGCTACTTTGGTTTTTGTGCCAGAATATTACCTGCAATTGCGATCCATGTGCAGTTCAACGCAGGGTGGTGTCTTTCCATTTTCCTTAATTTAGGACTTAATGTGAGGGACCCATCATTGTGGCTGAGGTCACTAGCTGTCTTTAATTTCCATTCCCTCTTCTTCTACAGGGGCAGAGTGTTGTTGGAGTATATGGCTGGCCTCCCTTGAGACCGTGTTCCCACGTGCCTTTAAGGCACTGATAAATTTTGATTATTACTCGTTTGAATCCAAGTAACATAGCCGAGCACATGGCTGTGGGACTAAGCTGACTAAGCCCTGTCCAGTTGCCTGAGCAAAAGTGTTTACCTAGAATAGATTTGAGGCCTTTCGTGAAGAGAGACCCTCCCTCCCTGCCTCCTATCCCTCTCCCTTCCCCTCTCTTCCCCTCCCTCTGTGTGATTACACATGTGTGCATGCCACAACTCTGGCCGAGGTAGAGAACAATCTTGAAGGACAGTTCTCGCCTTCTACCTCCTTTGAGACAGGGTCTCTCTATTGGTCCATTGCTTACGCCAGGGCTGCTGTTCCGTGAGCTCCTGGGGGTCCCCCTGTCTGTGGTTACCACCCTGAAGTGAGAACAGTGAGATCCTGGACTCATACTACTCCTCTGGGCTCTGCATTGGTTCTGAGAACCCGCGCTTAGGTCTTCACACATGAGTAAGCAAGTGTTCTCCCTGCTGAGTCATGTCTCCAGCATCCTTCCAGACTTATATATTATTAAGCTTCTGATGTATTTAAGCCGCTGCTATATTTTGAGTTTTGGTGAACCCCAGCTAATATATTGCTGTTTTGGGGTGCCATGCATTAGCTGGGCTCAATCTCATTCACAGAGTGCAGCACCACTTGGTTTTGGCATAAACACTTCAGAGATGGAAGAACAAAAGGCCTCAGCCGGCAGTGGGACTGTCAGCTTCTGGCCTTGGTTTAGCATCATCTCCTTGTCTTCAGTCCCCATTGTCCTATGGTCCTACTGCTTGTCACTGGAATGCTCATTGAAACACAGATGGGTCTTCACCTGAGATACAGCTTATGGTGAGAGCAAACATTTTCCACCTGATGTCTCCTTCTCTGCCTTCCCTGTTTTTGCTGGAAGTAAGAAGAGCAGAGCCCATTGAGTACCTTGGGCTTTCTCTAGCTGAACAACACTGTACTCTGGACACTTGACCTCTGGGTCCCTCCAAAGCATACTATGCAGGAAACAGCATTTGGTACCTGCCTAGTTTCCCATATGCCTCTTCGAATGGCATCCAGTGGGAAAATGGAACCTTTAGAGTGCTCCTCAATCTGTAGAAGAACATCGCTGTCCTCTGTCCCCAAATCAAAATGGGCTGGAAGCTCTGTCCTGGGTCCCCTCCATGAACAGGGTACAGGGAACAGCAGCTTAGCCTGAAGCAGCACTGGGTTCCCATGTGGCCAGCTGCATGAGTGTCCCGGTGTGGGCTCTCCTGAGCCTCCCCTCTTCTTTCATCTCCCCAACTTGTACTGTCTCTTACCCTTTGTAAGATAAAGCCTATATTAGCTTTCCCCAGCAGTTTGTTATATAAAACGCTCCACATGACAGCTCAGAGTTGCCCTGGCTCTCCCATTTCCGGCAACCCTTTAAAGATCTTTCTTAATGTCCCTGCTCTATAATCCATTAATTTCTATTTTACGACTAGAAACTTCCCTTGGTATTTTTTTTTCTCTAGTCATTTTCCTCCTCTTTTCAACCCCTCCCCCTTCTTGGCATTTTCTCCCATTTTGTCTTCAGTGAGGCCCGTGTCCCAACATCTCACCTTCTGTGAGCAGGGAAAGCAATCACCAGGGCAGCTCTCTGTGGCTATGACAAGATACCTCGGGTGGTCGGTCAGTCTGTGGGAAGAGCGGGGCCGAGGAGACAGCAGCCGTTAACGTGCTTGCTGCGGAAGCACAAGGTCCCGAGTCTGGAACTCTCGCACTTGTCTAAAAGCCGGACAAGGCAACCTCCGGGCTCCATATGTGTATTCACATGCAGTCCCCATCACGCACGTAAATCACATGAAGCAAAACAGAAAGAAAGAAGTAAGTAAATAAAATGACTTTAAAAGAAGAAAGGTTTGTTTGAGCTCATAGTTTTAGAGATTTCAGTCCACGGTGCTCTGTGGTACCACCCCGAGTGATGACTGGACTTCACGTGTGGAAGTCACGATGTCTGGAAAGCGAAGGAGAAAGAGAGCCAGGGGCTGAGCTCCTGATAGCCTCTGCAAAGACACAGCCCCAATAGCCTAACAGCCTTCCACTAGGCCCACCTCCCAAAGCTTCCTTCAGCTTCTCAGGATCTTAGGTTGGCAATGGAGCCTTCAGTGTGTGGCCTGAGGAGGTATTTTAAACTCAGATATCACGGTTTCCCCACAAATAAAAACAGAACCCTAAAGAATGTGTTTTTAGTCACAGAGCCTTTTCTTCCTTCCCATGGAAGTCCCACCACCTTCTGCTCTTTTTGTACAGCATTGATAATGTTCATTCTGTCTCCCTTATCATCTCCTCTACTGTCTGAGGACTGACATCAGGCAGTGGGTTTCATACTTTTTTCTACTTGGTTCATACAGTTCCTGGCACACAGTAGGCTTGCTTTTTTCCAGAACACAATAGGTTTGAATTCCCCAACACATAATACATTCTTAATTCTTGGCACCTAATAGTTTCTTAGTTTTTGGTACACAGTAGGTTCTCAATTCATAGTAGGCTCTTGCTTCTTGGACATAGCAGGCTCTAAGTCCCTGGCATACAGTAAGTACTTAGTAGGTTCTTGGCTCCCAACACACAGTAGGTCCTTCATGAATCGTGACTGATGGCCACAAGAAGCTTTCTTTGTGTTTAGTGTTTCAATGTGTCCTCATGAGACAACCAATGGGTGCCCTGACCACCACACAAATTAACACCTTCTGCTTTTCACAAGGCACCATTGACAGAATGAAAACACAAGCTACATTCTGTGAGAAAATAAAGAGCTCATATCCAAATATTTAAGGAACTTTCAAAAAAATCAATCTTAAGAAAACAGCACAATAAAAAAAAGTGAGCTAAAGACTTGAATAGAAGCTTTACAAAAGGTGGTATTTGGATGGGGAACCACATGAAAAGATGCGCATCCGCATTAGTAATTAGGGAAATGCAAATGAGACGCACAATAGCACAGGACTGTCAGAGCAGGTAAAACTTAAAACACTGTTGGTGAGGCTGAGAAGGAAGCAGAACTCTCACGTAGCTGCTGGGCGTGTGAAAGAGCCCAGCTACACTGGTAAATACTGTTTCTTAAAAAGTTAACTCTCTTCTTCCCGTGTGACTGAACCTTCCCATGCTTAGTACTTGCCCAGAAGAAAAAGACAACACGCCCCAGGACAGCTTCTTCACAGAGGCTCTGCGCAAACACGAAACAGCCCAAATGCCTCTTAACTGAGAGGGAAGAAACAGTGCGTAGTCCATCCTTCCAGAAGAATATTACTCAACCACCAAAAAGGATAAGCAACTGGAATATATTACAGCATCGATGGATCTAACAGGCTAACGAGGGCAAAAACACTAGACCGCAGTGTGCAAACTGACTGACTCCTTTACCGTGGGAGCCAGGACACACAAGAGGGCGCACAGACATAGAAAGCAGATTGGTGACTGGGGCTGGGGCCCAGAGCTGCTGAGCAGTAGAGGGAAGAACTACCAACTGGGGCGCTCTGGGGACAGGCGCAGGCGTGCCCAGTGTTGTGTGGTATCAGGAGATATCCGATGAACTGCACGAAATTGTGTGGTTTGAGTACACAGTCTCCTGTGTGCCAGCTTGCCTCTAAAGAACGCTATTATAGCAACAAATCGATACATAAAGCAGCAAGGAAATGCTTTTGATTACATTTCTTCAATTCTCTGCCCTGCCTCCGTCGCCCTGAAAAAAAAGAAATTGTTCACAGAGCTCCCGTCCAGGGCAGGGTTGGCCTTCTTGTGGCCCTGGCCAAAGCCTCTTGACTTTGTTGTTGGAATCTGTTTCTGGGTTGGACCAGGGCATGTTACTAGCTCAGTGATCGTCTAGGTGAGGCCCTGGGTTCACATGGGCATGTGTGCACACATGGAGCTCATGGATCTGCAAAGTTGTAAAATTGTCTTACCACAGACATTTTCCACATTTGCCTCTCAACCCTCTGGCTTTCAGCCACACTCAGAAAAAGGAACAAGGGAGAAGCCTAGAGGGAGGGCTCATTCAGAGACTGCGCAGCAGACAACGCAGGAGGACTTAGGTAAAAAGGAGATGGCAATGAAGAAAGAGTCTGGAGCCTGTGCACACTGCGGAATGCAAGGGGAGTTTGCTGTACAGTGTGTTGGGTACTTGGATGCCTGGGTGCAGTAATACTGGTTAGTAACGGAGCTCACGATGCCGATTTAATATGAGGTGTGCGGTGTGGCTCAAGGATCAGTCCTCCTCTACAGTCTCCAAGCTATGCCCACGGAAGTGGGCTCAAAGCAGAGCCAGTCTCCACCAAAGTCCATGGAGATGCCTTGGTGGTGAGTTATTTGGGGGTAGGGGGTTGATAAATAGCTAATCAGGCTTAGGAAATGGCACATTGCAGCAGACCACACACCCCAGAGCAGTGAACCATGTGACAGCAGACTTTGGGGAGAGATGTGGGGTGGCTAGAAAGCACATAGGTACAGATGGGGACAGGGATTCAAGGACTGACTATGTGGACCCTGGTAGTGAGAGGTCTCTCTGCTGGTGCACATGAGGAGCCTTTCCTTTGCTGGAGGCCGTCTCCCTAGACACCGACAACACACAGGTGACAAATGGAAATCCATGTGCACTGTAAAGCATTTGCAGAGGAAACGGCAAGGAATGTCCAAATGAAAGCCTTAGTCCTGTGGCCTTTTGTCCCAGCCACCTGTAGAAACTCTCTTCAAGAGGTTCCACGGAAGCT
Organism: Mus musculus; assembly: GCF_000001635.26. Taxonomy (NCBI): domain Eukaryota; kingdom Metazoa; phylum Chordata; class Mammalia; order Rodentia; family Muridae; genus Mus; species Mus musculus. The sequence continues at coordinate 25,098,652 of NC_000080.6, read as the reverse complement.
GTCCCCAGCCTTAGCTTGTCTTATGACTTTGAACTTGAGGTCAAGGCACTGCAGAGACCTCAGGTTCTTGGAGGTGAATGGCTGAAATGGGAGCATGATAAGGATTAAAAACCTGGTGCTAGCCCTGCTTGGCCAAGCTCCTGGTGGCCAGCTTCTCCTCTCAATTTCCTGCCTCTATGCCTTGGAAGGAAACAGCGTTAGCTACTTTTCCTGATTCTCTGACAAAACATCTGATAAAAGTAACTCAAGGCTCACAGTTTGAGGGCACACAGTCCATCATGGCAGGAAGTTACCGTGACAGGAACCAGGAGTGTAAGGCAGATGGTCACTTTGTGTCCCCAGCCAGGAAGCAAAGGGAGATGGATTTTGGTGCTCAGGTCTCTTTCTCCTTCTTAGAGTCAGGAGCCTCAACCACAGAATACAGTCATCCAGAGTGAGGAGGAGTTTTTACCCCTCCATTAACCTAACCTAAAAACTCCTTCGTAGACATACCCAGAAACCTGTCTCCTGGGTGATTCAAGGTTCTGTCAAGTACAACCATTATTAGCCTTCAAGGATCACAGAGCTAAACAGTGCTGGCTCTTGCTAACACGACGGTGAGCACATGATTGGTGGGTGTCTTGCAGGGGCTCAGCCAGAGAGTACACACCTGTTTTCAGTGAGGCAGTTGAGGATTCTGTGGGATGTGTGGCTGAAAGAGAGGTTGGTGAGCCCAAGGAAGGCCAAAAAGACTTCCCGAGGATCTGGAAATGTTAATAGAAGCCCTGAATCTGGTCACATGGTCAAAAAGGTAGAAGGAAGAGATCCCTGGGGAGTCAAGTAGGTTGTTGGCCCAGACAGCAATGGTTAAGCCTGGCTCACTACTTATCTCCCTGGTGAGTGAGCAAAAGAACAGAGCCAGGATGCTCATCACTAGATGTCTATCCTGAGCACCGCACTGAGTGTGGGTCTGGCTCTTAATGTACACACCTTTCGTGCTATCTGTGACTTTGACCTATTGGGAAGTGAGAATCTTTGCCAATGTAATTGATCCAGGTAAGGGTCTTTAGGCTCTCCTGAAAGGCTTGACATGATGTCCTTCTAAGAAAAAGAATGGGGGCAAGACAGATACACAGAAGCAGGAAGCAGAGACAAGAGTTCAAAGCTGCCAATGAAGAATGCCAACAATTGCTAGCCAATGTCGAGGGGCCTTGAGCAATGGTCTCTTGGATCCACAAGTATAGTGGGCTTTGCTGATACCTGATCACACAGCCTTTCGGCTTCCAGGGCTACAGAAAGACACATTTCTACCCTTTAAATTACCTAGTTTGCTGTAACTTGGTAACAGTGGTCCCCCAAGATGAACACATATCCCATGTTGTACAGTGAGCTTTGCCTTGCAGAAGGGCCTTGGCTCCAGGCTGATAGAGGCAGGCTTTCGGAGTAGGTGTGGGGTAGAGGTCTCTCAGAATTTGAATGGGTTGGAGTCTCAGAGCCACAAAGCCTGGTGATATCCTGTCATTTCTCTGGACCCAGATCTGGAGTTTTAGTGCCAAGGCTGAAAAAAAAAAATAGTGTAAACATCGAAGAACAGATGTGAAGGCAAGCCAGAAGCCAGGCATCTTTCTTCCTCTTTCCCTCAGCCTCTGAGGTGCTGAAACTACATCCCTGGCAGCATGCCCTGCTCTCTGAGAACAGGTGTAAAAGAGTCCCTGAGAGCAGGTGTCTAACCGAGGGGACCAGGGCTGGTGGGAACTGGGGTTGGCTGAGGCATTGAGCAACAGGAGGTCTGCCAGTCTTCAGCTGCCTTACTATTGCTTGCACTTTCCAGAATTTGTTAATGACCTGAAGACATAGATGTACCCACACACCACGATCAATCCCCTATGTTTAGCTGTTGTTTTATTTTTGCAACTTCTTTGCTCTGGTTCTGTGCCGCTGTCATCGGTCACAAGACAAGGCTCCCGTCAGTGAATGTCCCTGCTCACATCAGTGATGATCCATACAAGAGAGAGCATGACTCCAGATACCACAGGGTGAGAACACAAGGCCAGTCAGACACTTTGAAACCACACAGAGAACAATGTGGGAGGCTCCCATGGGCAAGCTCCCTTGTATTCTTCAAGTGAATATTTGCTCATCCTCTAATGTTGATTATTCCAGAGTTTGCGGGGCCTTGGAGAAACATAGCCCTGAGTTCTAGGCAATGTGATAAAACAAATGAACAAACAAACAAGCAAATCAAAAAGCACCACCACCACCACCAACAATACCACCACCACCAAACAACAATGCCCAGAGATATTTTTAGCTGTTTGCTACTGGAATTCATTGGATAGGAACCAGGGATAACATCAATCATGTATGATGGTTTGAATAGGTAAAACCCCTATAGACTCCTGTGTTTGAATGCTTGGTCCACAGGGAATGACATTATTAGGAGCTGTGGCCTTGTTGGAGTAGGTGTTGCCTTGCTGGAGGAAGTGTGTCACTTGGTCAGGGAAGGGCTTTGAGGTCTCCTATGCTCAAGCCATGCCCAGTGTGGTACAGTCTCCTTCTGCTACATGCAGATCAAGATGTAGAATTCTCAGCTCCTGCTCCAGCGCACCACATCTGCCTGTGTGCTGCCATGATTCCTGCCATGGCCATAATGGACTAAACCTCTGAAACTGTAAGCAAGTCCCAATGAAATGTTTGTCTTTATAAGAGTTGTCTTGGTCACGGTGCCTCTTCACAGCAGTGGAAACCCTAAGACAGCATTCTATATTGCATAAGATACACCCAAATCGCCCCATGGAATCACCAGCCTCTAATGCTAAATGTGGGAGCTGAGCAACCTGGTCACTCAGGGCACAGAGGCAGAACATGCACCTCCTGCGACTACAGATGGAGGTAAGTGTTTCTCCCCCTTCAGAAGGAGGACTGCCAAGGAAACAGTGCAGTCTACCAGCTCCGCTGAAGTAGCAGTGAGAGGAGAAAGGGTGACAGTCACTTGTAAACCTCACAGAGAAGGGATTAATTATGGCCAGTTTCGATGTCTGTATGTGTATCCAAAGCCCACGCTGATGGTTAATTGTCAATGTAGTCTCCAGAGAGAGGGCCTTTCCTCATGAAGGACATGGAAGGCAATTATCTCATGGATGGGATTAATGACCTTAGAAGAGAGGTCAATGGAGCTGGACACACTTTCATGCCTTACATTTTGTGAGAGTACAGTATGCTGTCTCTTGAGAAGACATAGCAATGAGCTTCCATCTTGGAAGCAGAAGACCAGCCCCTGTTGGACTTAGCCTGCTTGAGCCTAAAGCATGGCTTTGCCAGTCTCTAAACTGTGGGCAATGAACTTCTGTTCTTTATAAATTACCCAGTCTATGATATTCTGTTACAGCAGCAGGAAAGTGCCAAGACAGCCAGCATCCACAGATGAAGTGTTTCCTACAAATAATTGGTACCTGCATAGTACTTAATAGTGTTTATAAAGTACGTTCCCCAGCCAATCAGAACACATATAAACACTTTCTAACTGAACAGTCACAATCACAAAGCCCTCAGGCTACGGGGTGGGAGTTTAGCTAGATTTAGCTGGAACATGACGCAGAGAAATGATATAACTGTTTTGGAGTTTTATGTATGGGAACGATTTTCTAAAATCATTTTGTTTAGATGAGAAACTTTTCTTATTTATTACCTCCCTTAGTGATTGGCAGGGGATCTTAATGAAGAAGTTACATAATGCTTGCAAGAGAAACAGACAAACCAATAGACTCATTTTAGTTCCATGTCTAGAGATAAATGTTATGCAAATTTTGGTGGATACAAGCTGGTTTTATTATAAATGCTTATCATACCATATTCTGACATATATACTTAGTAATGTCACCTGACTAATAACTTGAAGACAGCATCGTTTTTGGTGGCTAGATGGCCAGAGGCTGAACCCTGCTTTGTAGGCTTCCGTATTGTAGTCTGTGGTGTCAGGAATCCCATCACTGTATTAGATAATAAGAATATGAGAATCTGGGATGGGCAAGTTTCTGATGATGTCATTTTGTCTTTTGGAAGACATCACAGGTTTAAATACATCTCAAGTAGCTTCAGTATCCCTTTCTGTCACTGGATGGGAGGGCTTGTTGGTAGGGATTAATCTTATGTGTCAGCCTGGCCAGACCCTCATGTGTGATCACACATTATTCTAGATGTTTTTCCATGATGATCACCTTTAAACTCGTGGACTTGAAGCAAAAAGCATTTTGTGTGTGAGTGGTCCTTATCCAATGCACTGAAGGTACCAAACAGAACAAAAACTGACCTTACTAATAGGCTGCCTTGAGTTCTTTCTGCAACCCCAAATCTACAGCCTGTCTGGTCAAACTCCTCTCCCTGTCTCTCTCTGTCTCTCTGTTTCTATCTCTCTCTCTCTCTCTCTCTCTCTCTCTCTCTCTCTCTCTCTCTCTCTCCCTCTCTCTCTCTCTCTCTCTCTCTCTCTCTCTCTCTCTCTCTCTCTCTCTGTGTGTGTGTGTGTGTGTTTGTACTCACACACATGTGATATGTACATGCCCACTATGTGTGTATACTTGTGGTAATGAGAGGTTGGCACTGGCTGTCTTGCTCCATCATTCTCCATCCTATTTTTGAGACAGGGTCTCTCACTGAACCTGGGGTTCACTGAATCATCAAGACTGTCTGGCCAGCAGGTCCTTGGGATCCCCTGTCTCTTCTTCACAGCACTTGAATATAGGTGTGTATCAGTGTATCCAGATTTCTTAATGTGTTAGGAATCAATCAAGTCTCCAGGCTTTTGTGGTAGGCTCTTTGCTGATAGCCGTCTCTCCAGCTCTCAGTCAGATCTTTAATTTCTACACACTCATGCTATCAGCTTAGCTTGTTTGAAGAATGCTAAGGGACTGGATGAAGGCTCTTCTTCTGTTCCTCTCTTGCAGCATGACTCCCAGGAGTAGACCCACGAGCCCCACATCTTTGGCAGTATTAGCCAAAGGGCAAATACATCTCTTTTTCAATTGTAGAAGTAGGAGAACTGGTGTCAGATGCAACCTAGTCAGGTCTCACTTGGATGACATCATGCTACTCAGAATAGGTGGACTGTATATTCCCCAGTGGCAATCAGACTTGAAGTGGGGGGTGGCTGTGGGTGCCAGTCTGTCCCAATCTTGTCCAGGAGTCTGCATGCCAAACCAGGGTTGGTGAGCCTAGAGAAGGGTTGGTTTCTCATGAGACAGCCATAGAAGCAAGCCCAGCAATGGTGGGCCAGAAATCAGCTACATGAGAAGACAGTTGGAAAGTCAGGGCTATTTGGCTTGAAGACAAGAGACAAACAGAGACAGAGACAGTGTCTTTCTCAATGAGCTATGTATGAAAGAGGCTTTAAAAGCAGCTGTAGCAGGCAGAGATGGGAGCAGAAAATAAGAGCAAGGCAGATTTCATCTCATTGTCAGCTGTTTGGAACAGGTAATGAGTTCCTTGTGACAGAAGACATGCAAGGGAGACAGATGCAGAAAAATAAAAGTCTACATTAGACAGAATCATCTTTTCATGCTGTCCCCACTCCAGGCAAAGGGACTTGTCAGAGAAGCCTGTGTGTGGATGAGGATGGTCCCTCTGGGTCATGGGTGCAAACACAGCTACCCTGGAAAGGGTTTGAAATGACCACTCCTGTTTCTCAGGCAGGCAGGCCTATTTTAGTTTGACAGTCACTAGGATCCTGGCCCTGGTCTGCTGGGACATAGACCTCTATCACACACAGATGCTGACCGTGGATTTGATAAACAGGACTGTGCTCAGCTCACACCGTACTCTGTGGACCTGTAGGAACTCATAGTCTATGAACATTTACAGTGCTACTGATTCCTGGCCAAGTCATCGATGACAAGGTTGTGAATATCAGGGATGAGCTAAGCAAACTCTTCCCTGTACTGGGCTCATCTCAGCTTAACTGTCAGCTGCATCTGGTCCTAAGAAGATCCATCAGTCCAGCCTCTGATGCAAATAATGCTCAACCAACTGGACAGAGCATGGCACCACCCTCAGTTCTCAGGAAGCAAGGAACATCTGAGAAATGTCCCAGCAACCTCTGCCCACTGCCCATTGCACTGCTGCTCTGCGGAAGTCACCCTCTCTGAGAGTTGCTATCTAGAGCACAGGATGAGTGTGCCGTGACTGCCAGAGAGCTCACACTTCTAGAACAAGGATGGCAACAACCTTCACTGCAGAGGAGCAATATTGCAAGTGAAAATCGTGGCCCTTGGGCTGGTCATGGTGACTTACACTTACCATTCATGGCCCTAAGCTAACAGCAAATAAGTGTGCCTAACCTGGGGATGCAAGGAGAAGCAAAGCCCTGAGGCCAAGAATGCTGTTGTCCATGGAGCCATGGAGCCGGACAGCAGGCATTTGAGTGGATGGGAGGAGCTTTGGATTGAGACAAATCGATCCAGGAGTAGAAAGCTGTTGCTCGGGGAGTGTGGCTGGCTTTGATGGACACAGGCTCACCCCTTTGTATTTATGCCAGAAACTGGTAATTTACTTAGAAATGAGTCCCAGGCAGCATCCAACCTAAGTATCATGTCACATCTCACACTGAGAACCAGAAGGGGAGGCCAGAAGGGGAGGTGACTTGAGCAAAAGGCCTGCTCAAATCTAGTCTCCCAGTGAAGGTTCCTTTTCTTTTTAGCGAGGGATTTGCTAGGCTTCTGAGGAGAGGCTGATGCAGGGACCAAAGATGTCATGTGTGTGTGTTCATTTCAGAATAGCCACTGAGGCTTCTGGGTGCATCTGACAGCATGTGGTAGGAAGGTAATTCTAGACAATTGACTTCCTGGCTGGTAGTGCCAATGCCAATCAATAAAGAACCAGGTGTGCCCAGGGGCAGAAAAGGCAGCATGGGCCAGGGAGCAGGGATTGAGCCTGGCAATGAAGGCTCCACCCCCCAAGAGCTAGATGGGACATAATGTTTTTCAGGTTCCCTCAAAGGGTCACATGGCATCTTCTGCCCTCTTGTAGAATGTCTACAGTTGGGTGCGCTGGCGGGAATGGTATGATCCTGTAGAAAAGGAGGTGGGTTGCCAAAAGTGGAGAGACTGAGATGCCAAGTTGGCCCATCAGTGCAGCTGGACCCAGCAAGTTGCAGGAGTGTGGCTCTCTCTCCATGGTACCCTACTCATTTGCTATCTTCCCAGAGAAGGCATAACCCCCTTGGGCCACACACAGCCATGGTTTCTTTTGGGAAGCAATTAATTCTTGCTTCCCAGACCTTCCCAATGGGTCCCAGAACATCTCTGCTTGTTGGGAGTGGGAATGTGGAATCCGGTCTTCCAACACCCACAGTTTGACAAGGCAGAGAAAACTCCCCAGCAATGAAGAGAACCAAATGTCCACTGGGCTGTGAGGATCCAGGCAACAGATTTGTTTATTTCATTTCACTACTTGAGTTTCTCCACAGCACCCAGCAGACCGTGTAGTTCACAGAAGGTACTTAATAAATGTTTGTGGAAGACCTAAGTAGTGGATTTAGATTACAGAAGTCTTCCTGGGAATTAAGATGGGGAGAGGCACATGGAGCTGGGACCCATGGTGGTTAGTGTCCTTGGAGACACCTTTGCCTTCCCTGCTTAGGACTTCTGCCCAGAGCACCATGCATGGACCTCAGACAGCTTTCTCCTCAGTGCCATGGAGTTTTGCCTTGACAGTTGACCGGGGGACTCATCTTGTAGGAAATGGTATGCCACCTTGGGCCAGGCCAGTGAAATCTCCTATGGTCTCATTATGTTTCTTCTTAAAGCAACTGACATCTCCTTGCAGAGTTCAGGTGTGGTTTCCACAATGTAATGTATCTTCTAAAATCTAGCTTCTCAAACTGTGAGTCACAACACCTTATCTCCAGTGTCAAGTAACTGATGTGGCAGTCTTGAAAATTTTAGCAGCAAGTAAAAGTTTACTGAAAGCGTAAAAACCAAAACCTAATTTCAAGCCAAGCAGTTAATGAATGTGAGGTATTCCTGGAGCCCCACCCTATGCTGCACTGAATGGCTTCATCAGACCTTGGTTTTGAATACATGACACATTGCTCGGTGCCCAGTACGCAGTCACACGTGCAGTGCCAGGCAAAGCATGGACAAACACCTAGCTCAGAGTGGGGATGGTCTTATGGAGTGTAGAGGTTCTACTGTCCGTACAAAGTTTCCTGCTCTTGGAGAAACCTAATGGTTTTCTTCCAGTCCCAGTCATTTTGCAGTCAAGGATACCATGCTGACTTGGTCAAATCCAAGAACCACACCACACACAACCAGTCTTGCAAATGGCACACAAATGCTATCAAGAAACCCCAGTCACAAAACCATGAATCTTTTAAAAGGGTTGACACCCCCCACCCCCAAGTTCTTGAGGAACATGTATGCTTTGCCAAGAAGCACAACAAGAAAGGCCTGAAGAAGATGCAGGCCAACAATGCAAAGGCAGTGAGTGCATGCGCAGAGGCCATCAAGGCCCTAGTAAGGCCTCAGGCCATCAATCCCAAGATGTCAAAGGGTCCCAGCCACAAACTCAGCCGCCTGGCTTTCATTGCTCACCCCAAGCTGGGGAAGCAGATTCGAAGCTACATGGCCAAGGGACGTAGGCTCTGACAACCAAAGTGCAAGGTTCAAACCAAGGCAGGGGCCTCAGCTCCATCTAAGGCCCGGGTTTCAACTCCAGCTCAAGCTCCCAAAGGTGCCCAGGCCCCTGTGAAGGTCCCGTAGAAAAGGCTCCTTCCTGCCAGTGTGAAGACAGATGGACTGCTGCGACACAGCTCCCTACACACACTATTTGCAGATGACCAGTGTTCTGTTCTGTTTTTACGAATAAACTTGATGCAAGGGAAAAAATAAATAAAGAAAGAAACTTAATGGTTTAATTACCAAAAACACTCTCGCTGTTACCCTACCCTCAAACATCTGTAGACAAATATTTAAATAGTATATCTCTGCATTGTGTTTCAACATTTGACTTTTTTTTCTTAATTGAAGCTTAAGTTGTTGAATAGAGCTTCAGCCCAAGAAAAAAAATATCATTAAAAATTTGACTTGAGAATTGGGTTAAAATTTCTAACAATTTCTGGAGTAGCCCTAGGCGTAGTTCTGCCATTTTGTACTATGTATTTATAAGTCAAGTGGTATTGTGGCATTGATGATTATAAAATCAAAATATCAATCAACCCTGAAAACTGTTGACAGTGCTCTACACACTGCTGTATCAAATATCCAGCCAAGGTTTGGTTCTTTAACTAAGCAAGTGTACCCATTTCATTAGTACGCAAATTTGTTTTCTTTTTTAATGAATGCTAACATTTTGTGTGTGTGTGTGTGTCTCAAAGAATTGTTTTCAAATAAAATTCTGTGTGATTTATTAACACTACATGTTTGATTTGTTTATCTATTTTATACACCTATGTTTTGCAATTTTTTTTTCCTGGAGAGAAATAAACCAATCTCCATTCTCCCCAAATAGGACACCAACAGAAGAAGGGGGGCAAGGTTAGTAAAGCATTGAGTTTATTGGGGTTCCCTATGGGAACGTGAATGAGGGGTTACTTACAGGAGCACGCAGGCCTAAAGACAGCATATCACGGATGAGCACACCAGGATGCAGCGGTGATGACTCAGGAAAGCTGCATCGCTAGAGCTCCGGTCGGGACTTGCAGGCAGCTCCATCATCTCCCAACAGTTGTTACTGCTGGGGTGACCTTGAGAGGGAGCCTCATAAACTTTCCAGAAGCTTTCTGAGACTTTAACTTTTGTCTTACATTCCTGAACCTTTATGAACGGTTTCCATTTGAAGTAACTATCTAGTTAACCACCTATACTCTCAGGATTGTATGAGAGCTCTCAGACTCAGAAAGGCTGTAAGCACAGAACGTTTAGCGTCTAGTCTGGGGTGCTTCTGCCACAGTCAGGATATAAGTCCTGAAATCAAGAATGGAAGTAGGGATGGTTAGCTGTACAGTTACCCTGAGGGCTTCCCACAAGACGCTTGCCTCTTGTCTTGTAGTCTTGGGAGCTTCTAGCCTAGAGCCTCAGTCCCAGAAGGGAGATTATTTCACTCAGGACATACAGCCTCCATACTAGAGCTGGCTGTTAGCCTTCCAACTGGCCGCCTTAGGCTCCTCATACCTCTGAATCAGCAGAGGACACATGAGCTGGGGTGACAAGCTCTGTTCTCTCCTCAGAGGAAGAGTATATCCCAAATACTGCATTTGCATTAGGCTTTAACAAACCCATGCCCTAGACTTCGTGAAGATAGGCATGAGCATATTAAGGGATATGGCACAGACCAAAAAGAGTACAGGCAAGTGAAGATGCTCACTCCATCTAGTTAAGCCATGGCAGTGAAACCCTTGCTGTAGCTAATAGCTGGACTGAGTGACGTCATGTTTTCAGAATGCAATGCCAGACTGATGGTCATGGCTCAGTGCTGTGGGCATTGAAGCCACTGGAGGGATGTTCAGTGGTACAGACTAAGAACAAGCAAGACTTTAGAAAGATGCCTTAGGCTCTCTAGACGCAATGGGCTAGATCTAGGGCAAGCTAAATGCTATATGAAGCCCTTTCATTGACTCTGCTCAGGAAGGAGAGTTAAATGCCTGCACATGACTGTTAACTGAAACCCACTGTCAGGAAGTAACTTGAATATCTCTGAGAAGATAAGCAGAGGTAAATGTTTAGGAATGATGGCAGCTCATCGAGCCAGAATAGAGACAGACAGACAGACAGACAGGGGCATACATTTGCTCTTTTACCTGGCAGATTGGATCCTGGCCCTCAGTTCTTCACAACTTCCCTGGATGAGAACACGCTATGCTGTCAAGCACTGTAGGCATCTCTTCCTTCTAAAGATGAGTGCATTTACCTGGCCCATTGGATCTGGCATCTCTGTATAGGTGAAAGCCAAGACAGGCTGTTTCTAGCTAAGACTTCCAAAAGGCACCACACTCCTACTCAAAAGTAGCTGCTGCTCCTAAGCTTGGCCTAGAGTGAATACACATTGGGCTACAGGGAATCTATGCTTAGCCTAGAGTCAAGCTCACCCACCTTCCTGCTCAGTCCTGTGGATCCATCCGTGAGCCTAAGATTGCATCCCTGCAGTTGAAATCTCTTACTGCTGGCAGCGATTTGTCATTCCACAACATTGCATTGGTAATTACTGCCTATTACACTCAGTCCATCATACGAAGAGAGCAGAGTTGTCTCCACCCATGTGGTATAGTCTGCCATAGCTTAGACTGTTTCAAATGACTCAAGAACCCACGACAGAAGAACAATCTACCCAGACATGGATCAGAGCTAGGTGCGGGGTTTGAGAATCTAAGGGGAAATAGGAAGAATGCCCTACAAGAAGACTTGAGACTCAAATTCTAGATCTAGATTGGCAGTGATTCTCTGCAAGACTTATGTCTGACCACTTTGCTTCTTGGAGCCTCAGTTTCCTAGTCTCTGAGCTGCTAGGGTCATACTACATTCACTGGGATTAACTCTCTCCCCAGTGCAAACAGAAGCTATCATTTAATGCGTGGTTATTTTAGATACGATTCAACTATATCTAAGTTGAATGCCTTTCCAATAGCAGATAAGAACTTTCTGGGAGTGACTGTCAAGAGCTTCTTGGAGAAAAAGCCTAAGGCTTTATGCAAGCTTGGTCAGATGGGTTCCGTGGTTGATCCTCTTCTCCAAGAGGTAAGAGATACAAACCCAGCAGCAGTCACCCCACTCCCAGTGACTATCTCCTTCTGGGAATGGTTTCTGCAGTGCTAGACCACAGTGCTTGAAGCTTTCTCTCTGGGCTTGGGGTGCTAGTCCTCAGCTGCAGATCCTCTGACATCTATACAGCACTTGCATCCACGGTATGAGGGATTCCCTTGGGCTTCATGGAAGGCACATGAGAAGCAGGCTTGTAACTTCAAGTCCACTATCTCCCAAGACCTGCAACCATAAGGGAGATGGGCAGGCACCTACAGGTCTCTCCAGGGACTTGGAAGAGTGGTGCAGCTCAGTCCCAGGAGACAGTTGGTCCCAGTCCGAAGCTCTCTGTGGAGTCCTGGGAAGATTTCAAACCTTAAAAGATCATTGTTTCTTGTCTCTAAATTGTGATTGTGAGACCCATGTGAACTTGGACTCCAAAATGCTCAGTTTTTGTAGAACGGGACCAAGGATAAGAGAAGATTTAGTAGTTTTAGTATAGTAAGCAGAATGACAGAAAACCTAAACCAAACTGGCTCGTGAGGGAAATGCATTTTGGTTCCCTGTCTGTCTGTTTCAGGCTGTGATAACGACAGCACAATAAATCAGGGTGAAATATTCTATAAACAAAAGGTTATGTAGCTCAGTGTTTTAGAGGCTGAAATTCAAGAGTCGGGGACCCATTTGTTTGTCTGGTGATAAATGCGTGCCTGGCAGCATCACAATGGCGGATGTAACTCAGTGGTGGAGAAGATACAGTAGAGGTCACACTGTGAGACAGAAGTTGAGGACTCAACCATGTGAATGTGTGTGAGGGAGTGTGAATGTGTGTGAATGTGCAGGTGAGAATGTGTATGTATGAATTTGTGTGTATGTGTGTGGGTGTCTGTGTGTATATGCATGTGTGTTTGAGTGTGTCTGAGTGTGTGTGTGCGAGAGTGTATATATGTGAATGTGTGTGAGTGTGTATGTGAGAGCATATATATGTATGAATGTGTGTGTGAGTGCACATGTATTTGCATATGTGTTTGAGTGTCTGAGTGTGTGTGAGTATGTGTGTGTATGTATGAATGTGTGTGTGTGAGAGAGTATATGTGAGTATGTATGTGAGTGAGTGTGTGTGTGAGAGTATGTATGTGAGAGAGTATGTGTGCATGCACATGTGTGTGAGTAAATGTAAGTATTGTTTGCCACATTATTATTATTATTATTATTATTATTACTATTAGCAACAGACCTTACCCTGAATCTAGAGCTTTCTAATCCAGCTAGTCTGTCTGACCAATGAGCTTTCAATCCCCTGTGCAGGAATGAGAGATCACAACACTCCGTTTTTACATGGTCTCTGGATCTGAACTTGGGGCCTCATGCTTGAGTTGCCAAACACTTTTCCTACTGAGCCGTTCCCCAGCTGTAGGTTCAGTGATTTGATTACAACCTACATTGTCGAAAGTAACCAGGGTGGGATGAGAATAACTTCATCCCTTCTGAGAGCAGCACCCTCCAATGACCTAACCACTTCCCACTAGGCCCTCACCTCAACATCACTGCACTAGGGACCCAGACTCCAGCACAAGAATCAGTAGGGGAAAGCCACACTCAAACCAGAACACACGTAACTAGACAGCATAGGATCGCAGGGTCACAGGTTCAGCTGAACCCAGGGTTTTAAAACCTTCCCAAATAATGATTTCACTGAGACAAATGCCCCACCCTAACCCCTAAAATCAAGAGATTAGTGGGAAGAGACTTCTCTGCCTCCCTTTTATTTCTCATCCAGCAAAGGCACCAGGCTGTACTCCATTGGCCTTTCTATGTCCTCTCCATTTTCAGTAGGAACCAACTGCACCATGGCCAGGAGGGAGGCCTAGTTCTAGGCCAGTGGACATAGTACTTCTTCATACATGAACAGAGAAGGAAGCTGGGAGGTGAGGGGGAAATAGTCACTGGAAAGACAACCACGGCTGTGCATACCAGCAGAGGAGGATCTCTGGGCTTGCCGTCTGGCAGCTGGCCTGGCCAGGAGACATTCATGAGGTCAAACAAGCCTACAGATAGAAAAACGGGCAGCTTATGGTGAGCTGGTGCATGTGTGAGTGGGTGGCACCCATGGGCTCAGCAAGGTGCTAGGCAACTTACAGAAGAATAATAGTAAGAGTGGTCTAAAGCAGGGCTGGAGAGATGGTGTAGAGGGAAAGAGCGCTTATGGTTCTTGCAGAAGATCTGAGTTCAGTTCTCAGCATCCACATGGTGGCTCACAATGATCTATAATTCCAGTTCCCAGGGATTTTCTCACCTCTTCTGGCCTCCTCAGTCACCAAGTTTGTTGCATAGACTCATACACAGAAAAATACTTATACACATAAAATAAATGAATCTCATAAGAAAAAAAGGTGGCACACAGTGAGACTCCAGTCTTTGGGACATGCAGTCAAGTTGGAGAGTTAAAACAAGCCAGAACATAGTGTCTACTACTTGGTCTTTGTGGTGTTTGATTCCCACTGTGCTCTTGGCAGTGAAGGAGCTATAGTGTCCTAAACAATAAGGAAAGGCGAATATGTGTCCATGGGAAAACTACTTGGACAAACTCAGGGAGGAAGGGCAGGTGTTCTGGCATGGGGTTAGATGTTGGCAATTGTCAGGGTGATTCAGGGGGAACATCATGGAGGCAGCAAGGCGCAGGTAGAGGTCAGGTAGGGTAGCCATGAGAGGAAGCAATGCTAAAGAACGCAGGCTCCAGGCAGAATACAATCCCCTCAAAGCTCAGGGAACATCACGGAAGGAGAGGAAGACAGACTGTGGGAGCCAGAAGAAGGGAGAGAACATGTGGGACACTGATCCTAGGATGACATGTTCCAGTCCTGAACTCAGTGCAGCTGTGTTGCCCGCACTGCAGCTGCGCTCAGATGAGTCACCATCATTCTGTGGTGGGAGGGAAGGAGGGGGCTGGCCTCTGCTTGAGACCAGACCATCAGACTGGTAGCAGCTGCTGGAAGAAGGAGGGAGAGATTTTCCTCAGTGGTATAGCAGTTGCCTGTGATCCTGTAAGCCACCTCCCCTATGAGAAACCTTCAATAAACTTATCTGGTCAGACACACAGAAAGGAAGACATAAAGGGGGAAAGAAAACTCACTAGGAGGAGTAATCAGGGAATACTATCAAATACTTTATATACACTATGAAATGTAATAAGACCCATCATTTTACATAATTAATGTCCGCTGAGGCTTACTGTTACTTCCATCTCTGCTGTCGTGGCACAATGGTCGCACTCTCAAAGACTAGAGGATGCCCATTCCAAAGGTGTGCATGCTGAAAGTATCAACAGAAATGCACAATGCTATATACTATGTATGAGCTAAACATGGGAAGTATATGCACATGATACAGGTACACAAACTCGCGCACACATGCACACACACACACACACAAACACTCATTATGATACCAGCTACTATGCAGTGATAGTGGGGATGTTCTGAGCACTGCCAGCACGCACTGCCCAGTGTTCCTGGTTAATTAGTCCTTGTCCTGTGACAAAAGCGTAAGGTTCCCCTCTCATGGCTCAGGGACTAAGTTAAGGCAAGGAGCAGAGGCAGGTACGGGAACACCAGTGTGTTTAAATTGAAGTGTTAACTGTGAGCCTGGTTCAGAGTGTGACTGGGTGGCAACAATGTTTCCGTTTTGTCCTGACCTGTCCTTTGCAAGTCATCCGTGATGTATACGTGTTACTTGTGTTAGGAAAGCAAACATACACACTTTAAAATTTCCTCTAATCTCTGTGCTGATGGAGCAGAGACGTGACTTCCCCAGCAACCACCTTGCTCCTTGAACTGCAGTGTAAACAAAGCCTGCTAGAAGCTGAGAGATGCCACTCTCTGGGGTTTGCAATTACAAATATTGTTACAGCACCTAGGTCACATTTTGCCATTTCCATCCATTTCAAAGTTAATTTTAATTGCATAAATAAATGTAACTTTGGACATTTGCCCCTTATAAAACATTGTAATAAAGCAAACCACTCCTCCTACCTAGTGGTCACTGTGCGATTATATCTGGCAGTGTTTGGAATGAGTGCTTTTAGACCCCAGCTGCTTTATTAGTTTACACGCATGTGTGTGCGGTTGAGTTTATGTACGCTCACCGTATTCTTGTCGGTGTCCCCAGAGGCCAGAAGAGAATATTGGATCTCCTGGAACTGGAGTCAGAAGTAATTATGAGCCACCCAATGTTGGTGCTGAGAACTGAACCTGGTCCTCAAATGTTTTTAACTACTGTCCAGCTAGTGACTAGTGACCTCCAATTTCTTAAACTGGGTTTAGACCTTGTATGGGGTCTGTCTGGGAATATAGAGTTGAGAAAAAAAAACTAGGAGACAATAAAGGCTTCTGCATACTCAGTGACCAAACTCTAATTCAGAAGCAAGCACAAAATGGATCCATAGTAGATTGCTGATACCTGTGGACCTGGGATATAGCAACCTCAAAGGAAACAAAATCCCTGGCAGGCAAAGCTGCAGGAGCAAACTCTCAACCACCAGCACCAAGCCCAGGATGCGCCAGAAGTGGTGTGCATTCTTCAAAGTCTCAAAGCCCACCTCAGTAAGATAGTTCCTCCTACAAGTCTACACCTTCTGAACCTCTCCCAATGTTCCTGTTTTGTGCCACCTGCTGCTATGCCCAGAAACCTGCTGTCACATTTCTCTGTTGTGATGGACTCTTATCCCACTGTAACCATAAGCCCAAATAAACTCTTCCTTCAGTAAGCTGCCTTGGTCATGGTGTTTTATTACAGCAGCAAAAGAATAACTAATACAAAGACCTTGGCGGGAAGGGGTTCCCTTGGTCAGCAGCCGAAGTCCTGGAAGCTAGCTCAGTCAGCTCTCTGGTTTCTTACAAAGGCAGTGACGAACTGTTCAAACACCTGATCCCATGGGTGACATTCTCGCTTAAACCACTACAGCCTTCAAGGTCCCAGGCTTCTGTTGCCAAGGGAAATTCTGTCTTTTGGCAGTTTCCAACCTCCAGACATCAAGACCACCTATCGTGTCAGATACCTATTGCTCCAGAAGTGTGTAAGAGTTGTGGTACTTCTTAGAGATACAGGTTTGCTCTGCAACAGATGGCACTTGGTTGACACCCTGAGGTCTTCAAGAACTTTGAGCTATAACCAGAGCTGTGTCAGTTCTCAGCTAGCATTCTGCTGCTACCAAGAGTTCAAACCTGCTTTAACCAAATCCCACATGGTAAGGTTTTTTGTTTTTTATTTTATTTTGTTGTTGTTTTATAATCTTCTTTAAAACTGTTAATTCTAATTTGACAAGAAAGTACCTCCCATTTGTATTCTTTCCTGTTTATTCACTCCATTCTTGAAGGAGGAGGAGGAGGAGAAGAAGGAGCAGGAGGTGAAGGAGGAGCGGGAGGAGGAGGAGAAAAGAACCCAACTGGGAACATGAGGCAGTCTCCAATGATAGCCTCTCTCTGACTTCTACATTTATGTATGACACAGAGGTACCCCACCATACACATGAACACACACACACACACACACACACACACACACACACACACACACACACACACTCATATGCACAGACACATTTAATAAATAATCAAATAAACACAATAATAGAAATGTCAATTAAATCTAAAAATGTTGAATATTTAGGTAAAATTTAATTCTTTATGTAAAACTAAACAAACACATCTATTTCATTAATATGCAAATTTGCTTTCATCTTTAATAAAGGGTAAAATTGCATACCAAAGAATTGTGTTAAAATAAATTTCTTTATGATTTATTATCCAATGTTTGATTTGTATACCTATTTTACATATATAACTAGAGTTGTATAAAAATTTCTTGGATAAAAAGGGTTTGAGAGTAGAAGCTGCTTAAAGAAGCCCTGTTCTAGACCTTTCCTCTGTGAATTTGCATATGTAAATGTGTATTCAGAACATATGGTGTAATTGCACATGGACTCCGTGTACTCTTTTGCAGAGTTATGGTAGCTGCTTCTTCAAGTCTGCAGCAAAATACAGACTAAAGCAGTAGAAGGACTGAAGGGTTTGTTTTGGTTCGCAGGAAGAACCTGGAACATCGTGGTGGTGAAGGGTAGGAACATGAAGCCACTGGTCACATTATGTCCACAGTCAGGAAGCAGAGAAGGTGAGTCCGCTGCTCAGCTTCCTTCTTCCTTTTCAGTCCGGAGCCCCACCCCATGGGATGCTTCTGCTCACAGTTAAGATGAACCTTCCCACCTCAGTCAACCCCCTGCAGCTCACCCCTCACAGGCATGCCCAGACTCTTGTCTCCTTGGTGATTCTATGGCTGGTCAAGTTGACAAATTAACCTTGACAATAATAATCTTCAGTGTGCTGCTTCCCACGGTTTGCATAGGAATGGCCCTCATAGACTCATGTATTTGAATGCTTGGCCATAGGGAGTGGCACTATTAGGAGGTGTGGCCTTGTTGGAGGGGTGTGGCCTTGTTGGAGGAAGTGTGTCACTACTGTGGGTGAACTTTGAGGTCTCAGAAGCTCAGGTCTGGCCAGTGTGTCTCAGTCTCTTCCTGCTGCCCCCAGAACAACATGTAGAACTCTCAACTCCTCTTCTAGCATTTTGTCTGCCTGTATAATGCCATGCTTCTTGCCATGACGATAATGGACTGAACCTCTGAAGCTCTAAGCCAGCTCCAATTTCTTTTATAAGAGTTTCCAGAGTTGTGGTGTCTCTTCACAACAATAAAACCCTAACTAAGATACCTCCTTTGGTGAGGCTGCCCCACCTGCTCTGGAGCACAGAGCTGAACCATGAGGCACCCCCAAGTCAGCATTATATAGAGTATGGCTGGAGAGGGAGGGCTTGTGCCTAGGCTCACTGTTGGCTTTGTGCTGCCTCAGAAGTGTGTGCCACCCATGGGTTGTCACCCTCAGTGAGGAAGTGGCAGTGAGCTGAGCTGAGAGTCACAAATGCCTTGTGAAGAACACAAAACTGTCATTTCCCCCGCGAGCTAGAAGCCTTGAGTTGAAGACCTGGCCTAGAACCATACACATAGAGCTAAGGGCCAGCCCTTCAACTAGGGTGTCGGGGCCAGGGGCGGGGAGGTGGAGGGGAGGTGGGACAGGCAACCTGCAGATTGAGCCTTTTCTGAAAGGATGTGATTCAGCCATGGCAAAGAGAAACATGGTTGGGGCAAGAAGGGTCATAAGGATGAGGAGGTGGGACACTATCCATGGCTTTAGTATGTGTAGGATAGTCTTCATCCCACCATGACTCCTCCCTGAATTAGGAAACAGAGGGAAGAGTTCCAAGAAACAACCATTGTTGTTTTTTCTCTTGTACCGCATGAGGGGGAACACTCCTGGATGCTGTTACAGAGGAAAATTCAGTTGACTTGCATTTACAAAGACATGGTTATGTGCACACTTCATTTTGTGTTTTCTGGGAGAGTGTGGTACAGCCAAAGGATGAGTGTGAACTGGATCCTCACTTACTCTAGAGGGCCAGGCACACTTCACAAGAATGCCCTTAAATGGGGACTTTTCAAGGGGACCTGGATCAAAGCAGGAGGCCCCCGTGATATCCTGGAGCAACTTTCAGCTCAGAAAGGCAGAGAGGGCCTTTGAAGAGTTCTGCTGAGGTACAGGCCCTTCCTCAAATAAACCCACCTTTGACTTTGCCTCCTTGGCCTTACCATATCCATTGTGATGGACAAGTAGGAAGTACATAGATGTGTCCCACCCAAGGTTCAGGCTGTCTCTGACTGCCTACAGCTGAGTGGCTCTCCATCAGCCTCAGTTTCCTACTATGTAAACAGGAAACAATAACACTCTCTACTCGGATGTGCAATGGGACAGATGTCAATACTCAAAGGATACTTACTTGGTTCTCTGTCCCATGTGACCTCTCAGACCCATACCCGTATGAGACATGTGTTTTACATGGAACCCGTCCCTTGTAACTTCTCAGTCCCACACCTGCTGTCTTGCATGGGACACAGGTCTGCTTGATCCTGGGGACCCCCCCTCCCGCCTACTGTCTTAGGTATGTCCTCCTCACTGTAGTATGTTCATGGGGCAGCTTCTGGAGATGACATAAGCTTCTGGAAAGGAGAAAATCCCTGTCTCTGAACAGCAATTTTACGCGCTAATCCATCCCCACTGAGTTAGAAGGTGGACATGGTTATTTATCGTGAGGAGGAGCTGGGAGCCAGCATCTGGCAGACTCACTTAGGTGATTTTGTTTCTGTGGCTCTTACTGTTACTGAGCAATGGGCCCTGGAGGACCAGTTGAGTGCTCACTGGGGTCCCTCGTCACTTGAGGTGGTATGCATCACTCAAATGCCTCTCGTGGGCCTCACTTTGCTAAGTTTCTGAAATGGTGACTTACACCTAGTCATCTCACTAGAGAATGTTTGTACACTTTGGGTAGGTAGGAATGCTGGCAAAGGAGCTGGGTAAACACAGACACTGCGAAGAGCCCTTGGGAAGATGGCCAGGAAGGTCTCTCCATGGAGCTGAGTTCTTGTTACGCTCTTGTCAGAGATACCCGCCATCCTGAATCCTTTCCTTTCCTCCCTCCACACAACACAGAGTGAGCTGCCCCATCCTGGTTCCCCAGCGCTCGCTCTCTCTCTCTCTCTCTCTCTCTCTCTCTCTCTCTCTCCTTTCTGCACCACCTTTCCCCTAGGACTTGTAGGACTACATATGATTCATCTCTATAAACAATGTACTAAATTCTTGGCCTGAAGCTAGGTATATGTTAGTAGAAGACAAATTTTAAAAGAAATAATTAAAAATTGTTTTACGTTTGTGTGTGTGTGATATGTGTACATGTATGCTCATGTGTGTTTGCATGTATGCATGGGGAGGGCTGGCTCTCATGCACATGAGAATGGGCATGTACATATGTTGTACGCACATGGAGGCCGGAAGTTGAAGTTGAGTGTCTTCCTCAGTCACTCTCTTAGTTTTTTAGCTAGTTTATCCTGTGAAGGTGAAGCTCACCAACTCAACAAAGCTGGTTAGTGATCACCTGTCCTAACAGTCTTATAGGCCTCTCCTTTCAAGTCCAAACACCTTGTCTAGGGGCTAGAGAATCTTCCATCTTGTTCTAAATCCAAACCATAAAAACAAAGCAAAACACAACAAACACAGAAATCAAATTATTTCCTGGAATTGAAGCTTCCCAGGCTGGTGGAAATGGTTCAGTCTGTAAAGTGCTCGTCTGCAAGCTCCAAATGACTTGTGTGTGATCTCGAGTGCATGTAAAACATCTGGCATGGTGGTGTGCTCTTATAACCCCCATTATGGCCAGAGGTGGGATTAGACTGACCCCTGGAAGTTCACTGGCCAACTAACAGTCTACTTGGTGGCATTCAGGCCAAGGAGAGACATCTCAAAGAGTATAAGGTACCCAGAGAATGAATTTGTCCATTTACCTCTACCTGTATACACATACTGATGGATACACACACACACACACACACACACACACACACACACACACACACACACACACACACACAGCAAAACCAAACAACATTCCCAGGCCTGAATTTCTTCCTTGGTGAGGCTAGGAACGGGGTAGAAAATGCGTCTGGCATTCCATGTCACAGCTATAGGCACAGACCCCAAAAGGCACAGCCTGGATGCATGACAGCCTATGCTCTCCTCACATCAAAGTCCTTCAGGGTCCAGCTCACATGCTGAACTAGACCTTGGATAGTGGTCGATGGGGAAAAGGTCTCACCTTTTTTATCCCAGGATCCCAGCTCAACATGCCACAGACAAACCTTTCACAAGAGCCGCCATCCTCAGAGCATCACTGCTGTGCTAATAGACCTCTCCTCTTGATCCCAAGTGAGTCCCAGGGAGCAAAGCAGAGATGGAAGCAATGGCTATGTCTGCCTGCACACATGGACTCTGTAGCTTCCTTCAGGGTGGAGCACAAGCTGTCTTGCAGCTCTGGACATCACCATAAAGACTTTGGCAGAGTGGCAAGGTTAAGGTGCTCCCTAGCCCTCCTCCCCGCCCCCACCCCTGTGTGAGGATTGTAGTCCAAACATGGAAGTTAGCATGAAGTTTTTTGTTGGACGAAGCCAAAAGAAAACACAGAAGTGTGTGACCACATTTAGTACTTGATCTCAAAGCAAACCTTTGTCAAGAGCCTAAAACTTCAGGGGCCATGGATGCCGAGAAAGGGTGAGGAGAGCCAAGGTAGGCTAGGGACAGGGTACTGGAAGGTGTTGCTGAGAGGGTCTAGGGAAGGGAGGGCAGAGACTGTGCAAGAGGAACACAGAAGCAGGGCTTGGCTTCCCTGTAACCTTCACATGTCCAATTCCCAGAAGTTACTATCTCACAGAGGGAGGCCCCATGACAGTGGATGACATTAGCATGCAATGTTTTAATGCATGACAAACAAGACAGGCACGGGAAACTGGTCTGGCCACCTGAAATGGTCCTTCTTGGGGTCTCAGGCAGGTCTCTTCCTTTTTTCCAGTCTCAGTTTCCCCACTTCTTATGAGTTATTTCACCACTGGCTGTTAAGAGTTTGTGTCTGGCTACTGTCCCGGTGAGGAGGGACGGCAGATGGGGAAGCCAACTGTAGGGGTGGTGAGGAGGGAGGGCAGAGGGGGAGGCCAACTGTAGGGGTGGTGAGGATGGAGGGCAGAGAGGGAGGCCAACTGTATGGGCTGTGAGGAGGGAGGGCAGGCAGGGAGGATAACTATAGGGGAGGCCACACTGGGCTTCCTTCTCTGACATAGTTTCTCTTTAGCAGCTGATGGGGAGAGCCAATGGGCCCTATTACCCATGTCCCCATGTCTCTACAGAACTCAGAGATGACACAGAGATGTCCGTGCTACCCACAGACGGTCATGCAGAATTGTGAGGAGCAGGCTAGCAGGCTAGCAGGCAGGTGGCCTCACAGTGATGAGTGGCTTAGACAAAGATGGCCACTGGAGAATTACAGCCCCTGCCCCAAACTCCCTGGGGAGATCCTGAGCCTGGCTAATGACCTAAATAGTAGTGTTCTGTTAATTCCCTGCTCACCTGGGTACACCGGCTCCCTCTAAGGACCCCCGTGTCCTGAGCACAGTAACCTCACAGTCTCCAGTCCAGGAACCAGCTGTGGCCTCCACATCTGTGCACAGCCTGGGTGGCTCAGAGTCTGAGCAGCTGGAGAATACAGGCCCAACAAAGGCAGGAAACAGGGAAAACCAACCAGAAGAGAAACAGCAATGCACTTCCTCCACAGGGACGCATCCACTGTCTCTTCTCTCTGAGGAAGCTTGGCCTCTCACTGCAAGATCTCTCTAGCTGTATAAGGAAGGCAGTTTCCTGTCACACTGACAAGTTACCTGACACAGTCAACTCAAAGGAGTGAAGACCTGAGATTTTGGTCCATCCTGTCCAGCCATGTTGCTTTTTGACTAGGGGTATCACAGGACCAGCATGGTGGCAAAGAGGCCTGAGGCCCGAGGCCCACATCCTTCTGGGAAACAAAGCAAAGAGAGGGTAGGGGTCAGATTCCAATATGTCTTCAAAGACACTTTCCCAGGGACCTTACCTTCTCCTGTTGGGTCTCTACAGTTAAAAGGTCTTATCACACCCTAACAATAGCACAGGCTAGGAACCAACCTGTCAACTCACAGGCCTTTGAGGAACACTTACCATCCAAAGCACAGCAGTGTTTGGTCTAGGTTAGGGAAGAGCACGTGGTGTGCCAGAGCATCCTTGTGCTGAAGCCTCCTTGGGGTCCTGGCGGCTTTGCCTTGCAGGCTCAGACCTGGACCCACATCAGTTTCTCCTTTCTCCAAGGACTTAACTGCCCAGGGGAGGCTGCAGTGGGTTTCTATGAAAGCGGCAGGATTTCCCTGCCGTGCTGTCTCTCCTGGGAAACCTCCAGCATGCACTACAACACATAACTGTCACTCCAGTTTCTTTCCCCCGCTCCTCAGGGTTTCTCTCATCCCCTTCCAGACATGTGTCCTACCTTTCTATTCACCTTCCACATCTGCATCCAAACTCTAACCATGCTCTGCTGTGGGAGGGGATGGTTGACAGCCGCCAGCATGCGGGAAGAAGGGGGTGCTTTTCCTCCCACTAGCAAGATGCTCTAGGACGGGCTGCTTGGGATCCACTGTCTTCGTAGAGAAACTGGGAGAAGGGGGCAGATGTGGAAACTGAGGCTCAAAGAGACTATGACCTCTCCCCAAGGTCTACCTGAGGTTGTACATCAAGTCGGTGGTGGGGCTGGGCCATGAGCCTATAGCACTGCAGCCTGAATCTCAGCCAATTCTAAGTCTTTTCGGGAACCTTTTTGACAGATGGCTTCCCTCTGCATGAATGCTTCTAGTTCCTGGGAGCCCAGCCCTGTGGAAGGCAACTTCTGTGCTTCTGGGCAGAGCCCCAGCTCCTTCTACCCTGCAAAATGTTGCTTTGTGACAGTCACCTTCCACTGACACACCTTACCTTTCATTTGTTGGGTCATTCATTCATTCATTGATTTGATCACATGCCTGTGTCTAGTGAAGTTCATGAGCCCATCTTAACTTTCCGAGCTGGGACGGCCCCATAGAGTACAACCCGTGTGGTGTAGACCTGAGTTCTGCTCCAGTGATTCTATCTCTGCTCTCTCCTGCATCTTCAGGACCAACCACAGCAAAGGCGCTACATAATGAAAAGGGTATTTTCATTGTGGGGAATATGAATGAGCTGACGTGGAACAGGAAGATGTCCAGGTATGGTGACAACACACAACACAGTCAGTTCTTCTAGGGGCGGGGCTTTCCTGAGGAAAGGGGAATTAGCTGTGAGACAAATGGTAAGGTTTCCAGAGACAGTAGGTGGGGGGAGCTAGGAGGAGCAGAGGCAGAGACAATGATAGACAACAGACATGATACAATGGAGGTGCTCCCTCAAGCCTGTGTGCTGCGGTCTCGGGGTGAGAATAGTGAGCAAAAAGAAAGGAAGCAACAAGAGACCGTTGAACACAAAAAGCCTTGAACCCTAAGCAAAGGCATCTGCATGTTGGTCTAAGGCAAGAGGAGGCTGCGGTGGGTTTCTATGAAAGTGGCAGGTTTCAAGTGATGCCCTGTGATGATAGCTCTCTCTCTCTCTCTCTCTCTCTCTCTCTCTCTCTCTCTCTGTGTGTGTGTGTGTGTGTGTGTGTGTGTGCTCGAGTGCACATCTCTGTATGCATGTCAGTGCTTATATGTATGTGCTCCTTTGTGTGTCTTTCATCTGTGTGTCTCTGTTGTGTATATATTTTGCATCTGTGTGTGTATGTCTCTGTGCGTGTCTTTATGTGTGTGTCTACGTATGTCAGTGTGTGTCTCTATCCATGTGTCTGTGTATGTCTGTGAACGTGTGTGTGTGTGTGTGTGTGTGTGTGTGTCAGTGTGAAATGTATCTGCTAGCTCCACTAGGAAGCCTCACAATCATCCAGGTGAGACATGATTACAGGGCAGCCAAATGACCAATCATTTCTCAGCTGAATGGTAATTGGACATTCCAGACTCCAGGGTCTTGGTATCCTCCACCACAGCTTCCTCTGCACTGCTAGCTCACCACGGGAGAGTGACTTAAGCTGCTTATGGGTAATCCAGCTCTCAGCCCTCACCCACCGTAGCTGCCAGCCCCTCAGCGGGCAGACTTGGGTTTCTGCGTGAGGACACTGATGTCTTCTTCCTTACCCTTTACATCTTGGGGAGTTGACAGCCTCTGCCCAGAGCTGAAACCACACCATTAGGCCCCAGCACATCAACTCTCATCCTTCTCCCACAAGTCTGGGGCTGGCGACATCCTCACCAAATTGGCTTCCCTAGTTCCCTGGCCCAAATTGATTAATCATCAGGCAGTTTCAGCTATCAGCCCTGCTGCAATTGGCATATTTATTTCTAATCAGCTCTTAAAAATGGCATCATTCAGAGGTGCTTAACCACATTACTTAATTCTCAGCCTGTATTGCTATTGATTTCAAATATTCTCCTTCAGATATGGCTCATCACTTAATGCAGAAGTCTGTTTATATAATAATCTTATCTGGTTACTAAAATCTGTGAAATCTCTTCAATTGCCTCTAATGCAAGATTGGAGGCTGGTTGCTAAATGAGTCAATTTTACTTTAATTTGGTTTATTTACAGTACATGTTTTAATGCCGCACATTCCCGTCTTCCGCAGCAAAGCTGAAAAGAAAGGCAAATATGGGCGCAGAGAGAGGCATGCGCTTTTCTCTGTCTGGAGGAATGGAGGGGGCTGGTTGGCAGAGCTCCCTGAACAACACTAAACTTCTGGCCTCTAGTGACCTGTGCGAGAGGCCTACCAAGACCCTCAGTATCCACAGTATTGGTACAGTTCTGTCAAGAGTACCCAAGGGAAGTCACATGGTCACAGATCTTCCGTTTTGTACAGATGAGAGAGTTGCTCACAACGTAGAGTCTTCCTTATCTGGGAAATGGGGCCAAGGTAAGATTTTTCCAGGTGTCTTGGCAAGACACCACCAGGAGACTCCAAGGTTGATGAGCACACAGCAAAGGCGCTGTGCAGCATACCTCTGCCACTTCCCCTCCATTGGCAAGGCCCCCCACAAGCACCATTCCCCTCTGCCCCCACCCACACTTCTGCTGTGAGGGTGACTGAAGACTCCTGTGAGTTGTCTTTCAAACTGCGGAGGCCCTTTGAGCTGCAAAGGACAGAGGCCAACAGTTCTAAGTTTGCTGAGTTTCCTAAATTTTAAACTCTAAACTGGAGAGTAAGGCACAGCCTGTCTTGGACAAGCAAAGACAGGTCCCGAGGCAGGAGTTCAGACCTGAGGCTCACAGACTCTCTGCCTTCAAGTATTCTTACAGCATCCCTGTTCTTAACCAGAAGTCTCTGTATCAGTCTCTTGTCCCGGTGTGCCATCCCTCCCAAAGGCTTGATTCCTGGTGCTGTTCCCTCTACCTATGGCTTTCATAAGTAGCCACTGTGGAGGATGGGCTCTTGTGTCATTGATTATTGGTGGCCTGAAGACCATGTCCCTGGGACCAGATGTCTATCCCTGGCCCTGTCACCCTTGTCTGTGATAGAGAGCCCAGCTGTACTTCAAATGCAAAAGCTGGTAACAGCAGCATCTGCAGAAGACGATGGGAGCAGAAGGTCCTGGCTCTGAATTACCCTTGCTTTCCAGAGACACAATTGGCAGAGTAACCCAGATGCCACCTCATGGTAAGTGGATCCCATCAGGCTGACTGAAGTGACCGTGGGATGCTAAGTGAACTGGACACCTTCTTCTGTCCTTTCCACTTCTAAGGCATCACGAAGGAAGAACAGAGAGCTGAGGTTTGTCTTTCTCCTCTACCCCAGCAGAGCTCAGGAGCCTCCCATTTTGCCCAGAACACCACAGCTCTCTCTTGGTCAGGTGTGAACGCTGCCATTTCATGCTTATCTCCCCCAATTAACAACAGCTGGTCCCCTATAAAACCAACTGGTAAGATGGTTTGTTATTGGAAGACAATGCAACATCATTAGGCTTTAATGGCTACAGCCCCGTTTACCGTGCTGAGTTCGCAGGGTTAATGTGGCGAGATGTTGGGTCCCACCCTGCTGGGTTGCTGGGCTCTTTGCTATTTTTAGGCATCTTCTTCAAGCCTCATTTTCTGAATCATGGAGCCGGGAGGTACTGGGGAGGTGGATGAGGGTCTTTGTTTCCTGGAAAGAGAATTATTCAGGAGGTGGTTGGAGCTGTATTTAGAAGAACCAGTTCATCAAATGAAGTCATTTTGAATTAAAAATTTCTAAAAGAGGGAGAGAGAGAGAGAGAGAGAGAGGAACGCAAGCCTGTTGTGTATGCGTATGCGTATGTGTGTGCCTGCACGCATCAACCTGTCTCTTTCAGCAGCTAGATAAGTGTGCGCTCCTCACCCTCACCTTTCTTTACCACTGGTCACCTCTGTTTGGCTCACTGAAATGAGTCCAGGTCCCGGGTTGAGATCTGAAGGAAGTCATAAGCTGTGCTCATTGAAGGACATTTTCCCTGGCAATCAAAGAACTGAGCACTTGCCTGGGAGAGAGAATCTCAGACTGACTGTGAACTCGAAGTCACACTCACCAAATTTGGTTCTGAGAATAATCTGTACTACTCATAGTTCAAAATGGCCTCCCTCTGTGACAATGTCACCCTGTGACTTAAAACCGAAGCTGGAGTCTGCGTATTGATCTTAGTGGTGGTGATTCACAGGGCTGCCACAGAGGTCTGCTCTTAGGTAAAGGGGTTGGAAATCTCCATTCTAGTCTTTCGTTCACTCAGCAAACAGGACTAACAGTGTCTATGGCTGGCAGGTGCCACTGGCCGAATGACTGCCTGGGAAGATCAGGCAGAAATACCAGAGAGAAGTTAGGTTTTGGTAAAAGAAGTTTTACCTACATTCCACTCTGTGCCTTCTTCCCTCGCTCACTTGCTCCCTCCCTCCCTCCCTCCCTCCCTCCCTCCCTCCCTCCCTCCCTTCCTCCCTACCTCTTTTCTTCTCCTTCTCCCTTCCTTCTTTTTCCTTCCCTCCTTTTCCTTCCCTTTCCTTCTATCTTCCTCCTTCCTCTTTATCTCCTACCAAGAGGAAGCCCCAGTACCAGGCACACCAAGGTCAGGAATGGTGTCCCGGGCCATGGACAGTCAATTTCCAGCCTGAGGCTTGGACAGAGCTTAAAGGTGAGGCCGGCAGCAGCCAGCCAAGGCTGACACAAGGCCTCTAGCTCCTTCTGTATTTACTCTCCTGCTCCCCCTGTGTTGATACCGAAGTAAACAAGTCTGATTACTCCTCTGCCAAGGGAGCCATCATAGAGAGGAGGCATCCATCTCTCACCAAAGCCATATCAGGAAGAGATCCAATGCAGCCATCCTGGCATGCAACTGCCCCAGGCATAGATGGGGATACGTGGAACTAGGGAAGCTGCCCTTGCCCCTACACACCGAGCATGGAACATTTAATTATGTTCAGCGACGATCTGGAGTGAAGTCCCAGCCCTCCCGGATGCCCTGTTAATGCAGAGGGACAAGTCTGCTCTCACATCCCGGGTGGGAGTAGATTAAAAGGACTCACTCTCTGCTCCTCTCCTGAAGCATTTCATCAAATAGAGCCACAAGCACTCACTTCTGCCCCCCCCTCTCTCTCATGGTCAGTGATACAGTAGCCTCCACCTGCTTAGATCCAGAAGGAAGCAGTTAGATCTACATTCATTTTTTAAACTATGTATTCATTTAGTGGATGTCTGTAGCCTGTGTGGGTTAATGCAGACCAGGTTGCTGAAGGAGCCCTTGAGGTCATAAGAGGGCTTTGGATTTCCTGAAACTGAAGTTACAGACAGTGGAGAGTAGCCATGTGGGTGCTGGGAACCAAACCAGGGTTCTCTGTAAGAGCACCCAGTGCTCTTAACCACTGAGCCATCTCTCCATCCCAAACACTGCTTTATTCTGATTCCCAGATTAGGACACAGTTGTTCAAGCATGGATGGGGAGGAGGCTCATGAGGCCACACCCCAAGCTGAGGGACTCTTGTAGCAGTTAATGGCTGCTGGCGGAGTAGAGTTAGTTTCTCTTTGGGGGTGTAGCCACAGATAAGGTGCCCATGCTCCCGTAAATAACCCCACACCCACGTTCATGCATACAGCCATAACCAAGGTCATGGATGGGGTGATGAGATTGGGAGGGCATGACAGAAGGTCATGGAGGTGTTTGTATATGGTGAGAATGTGTTGAATATGTGTAAAAAAATTGTCAACAAATGAAAACAATTTAAATAAGGGCATGAGTTTGAAAAAATAATTGTGCCCTTTTGGAGAGTAGGTAAAAATCCAAAAGAAATCAGTTAAATACCGATGATAACAGTGTGACTGAAGGAGTCAAGTGCCCTGGGAGTCACTCAGAGTGTCTTTTTAGCTCTTTACTTTATGTAGGTACCATGTGCCCTCACACAAAAATTCTACCTCCCTTGAGTGTCAAGATCTGACTTGAAGGCAGACACTATTCTGCATAAGCAAGCCATCATTCACCGGCCCCTTCACCCTCCGCATCTCACCTATAAGCCCAAGCCCACCTCACCATGAGTAGCCAGATACCTGGCAGTCCGCAGCAGGGGTGTCACCAATAAAAGAATAGGAGACACACTCCAAAAAAAGGACCCTGTCCAGGCTCTTTAGAGTAGGACTTTAGGCAAACCTCGACAGGCGCCGTTTCCACTGCATGCAGGCTTCCTGCAAACCAGCTGACCTGTATTTACAGTCTCCACATTTGTTTTGGAAGAAATCCAAATGTCCACTTAACTGGGCTGGAGGCCAGCATAATCTTCCTATATTGTTTGTAACCACGAGATTAATGGCGGGCCTTGCTCTGAGCCTCGTGGTGACATCATTCACCTTGGGGTGTCTCTTCAGTGCAGATTACAATAATGGATTGGTCTTCACAGGGGCTGTCGGCTCTGGTTGAGGAGCCTCAGCTTCTGCAGAGAAGCAGCGTAGGAAATAAGTTGCATCACTTCAGAAATGGACCATGTTGAGCCTGACACAAGGAACTTGCCAGGCTCCGTTTGAATAAAATGCCTGATTCTCTATCTCTCTCTGTCTCTCTCTGTCTCTCTGTCTCTCTCTCTCTCTCTCTCTCTCTCTCTCTCTCTCTCTCTCTCTCCCTCTCTCTCTCTCTCTCTCTCTCACACACACACACACACACACACACACACACACACACACACACACACACAGACACTTGAGGTCATAACTTACAGACAATAAGTTACTATAAGAGCTAAATAAGAAGCACAGCATGTACCTGTGTCCCAGAAATTAACGCACACATTTGTGTCATTCATGGAAAGATGATGAATCGGCTCATCTGATGCTAAAATATGTCACAGGTTATAACTCAGCAACAACGAGGAACAATTCCATTAACAAGTGGACAAAGAAGGATCCAATAGACAATCTTCCAAGGAAGAGAGACAAAGGGCCAGTGATGACATGCTGAGACTCTCACTGTTACTAATCATTGAAGTGACACACACTAAAAACACAGCGAGGGACAGGGAGATGGCTTAGTGGTTAAAGAGCTTGCTGCAAAATCATGAGGACCTGAGTTCGGATCCCCAGCACCCAGTAAGAAGCTGAGTGTGATAACACAGGCTGGTAATCCTGATGATGAGAAGGAATATTTTAGGGGCGTGATAGCCAGCCAGTCTAGCCAATAAGGGAGTTCCAGATTCAGTGAAAGACCCCCACCTAGAAACTAAGGCACAAGGTGGCTAAGGGCCTGATACTGACATCTGGCCTCCATATGCACACACACAGGACTGCACTTGCCTGAAGCGCCTTCTGTCAGGTCCTGTCCTGAAATTCAGCAATAAGGAAGGAAGTTGATTCAGAGACACAGGTCCACACAAAGACTAACACACAAGCGCAACACAGTCTGAGATAGAGGCATCGCAGCGAAAGTGTGTGGAGTGGTGGTGGGCAGGCAAGTGGGACTCACCTCTGAGACCTTTTGCCTGAAGCTACCGAATGTCCTGGCAAAACCTGAGAGGGCCCTGCACTTTGCCTGCTGTCAACCCACATCCCTCATTCCTAGCCTGGGGCCAGGTAGTAATGAGTGGTGTTCGAAAGGGGTATCTCAGTCATGTGTCTCTTTCCAGGTACAGCAATGGCCAGCTGTGCAGCCTGGGGCAAGCAACTTCCTCTCAGTGCATCTTGGATTCCTCCACATTGGGCACGAATGCTTCTGATGGTATTGGGATTTGCAGGGAGGAGCCAGGGATTGGCAAGCAAAGGCCCAGCTCCTCCTTGCCTGTTGCCTGTGACTGACTGTACCACTCAACACCCGAAGGCTCCTGTGTGCATTTGCCCAAGCAGCTCTTCCATCCCCTCCATCCCCTCCATGGTTCTGCCCCTCTGTGACCCTCTCCTCACCCGAGCCTCAAAGCAGGGGTGGATGGTTTGATGTTAACTGGCCTGGATGAAATGCTTTCTGCTGGCAATTGCCTTCATTGCCTGCTGTAAAATTACATCTATATTTAAATATGCTGAGATAATTCTTAAGTTTTATTAGTACTTAAATATTTTGGCATGTTTATTTCTCCTGAAACAATTATGGAGGTTTCATTGTTTTACTTGAAAAAAAAGAGAGAGGCTAAATCTTCTCTTACAATACCCCCCTCCCCCCGAAAGGCTGGGTATGGTGCTCGAGAGCTCCAGCGTACCCCGTTATCAGTTATTCAGGTGAAGTAGAACCTGGTAGGAAGGGGCTGGCTTTCCTGCTATAACCTGGTCACCCTCTGCAGACCTCGAAGCTTCTGTCATGTGACTTCTCCTCCTTATAATCACGCCCCACCTCCAGTAATAATAATAGGGCTCTCGAAGTCACCCCCACACTCTACTGTCCCCAGGGTTTGGTCCCACTCTTGTCTACAGCCCCTTTGGACTTTTCCTCCTTGACTGAGCCAGTCTGAGCAAGCCAGTTGTTTTCTGAGGCTCCTGGAGGGTGGGGTGGGGGTGGGGTGGAAGGGGGGAGGCAGGGCGAGGACACACTGAGGCTTTGTTTAGAAGTATTGTGGTTAATGCTAATAACAGCTGGGAGAGTGGAAAGGGCAGGGCTGCTTTTCCTCATTTTAAAGATGGAGACAGCAAAGTCCAGAGAGGTTGCCTGACCTGCCCAAAGTCACACAGGTGGTAAGCAAAGGAAACAGTCTCGGTCGCCAAAACAGAGGGTTCCCACTCTACCCAACTGCCTCGAGGCTGGCAGGGGGTGTCAAGCTGCCCGATGCCACATGGAAAAAGTGCTCCGTTTTTAACTTTGGAGAAGACCTGCTCTCTATGGCGGGGTACTTGTTTCAACAATGTGTTTCCTGTGTTGTAGGTGGGGAAACATAGCAGTCCAGTGACAGCAGGGAGACCCAAGACTCGACCCTGTGTTAGACATGTGGCTTTGACTATGTTCCTTCACCTCTGCATGGGGGTGGGGGGGAATGACACCCACAGAGAAGGGGCCCAGCAAGCACTTGGGCCTTGAAGCATGCACTGCTTGAATCAAAGCATGCATGTGCAGCGCCCATCTGAGGCTATTGCCCTATTTGACAGATGCAGAAGCCAAAACACAGACAAGACCAGGGGGCCCCTCCCCTGTCCCATGGCTGACTCCAGGCTCAGAGCCCACATGATCTCCAGAGGAGGAGGCTGGGGGAGCAGGGGCATCAGAATCCACACAGCACAGAATGGGGGACCTTACAGGTGAGGAGGCACGGCCAGATCAGAACTAATATCACACTCACACAATCGTGGCAGCCATGTTTCTCAGCCCAGATTCTGGTCTAGTCTGTGTAATATCAGCACAGACGAGATATCAGCTCCTATAATTCTCTTCTCCAGGAGGCTAGTCTGGCTTCCATTTTCCATGTTAACTGCAAGACCACTGCCCCTCCTTACCTCCCAAGACCTGGTATCTAGGGGACCCTGGGCTCTGCACACAGCATGGATGCCTCTCACCTTCCCAGGAAAAATAGGAGTCAAGCAGGTACATTGTTTGAGTGAGCTCCCTATTTTATAGACAAGCCAGCCCCCAGCTGCCCAGATGAACACTACCCACAGCTTTGTTAAAGTCGGGGAGCCAGGCTGTTTGGCAGAACAGTATGAGGGCTAAGAAGTAACTGCTGAGACCTGGCTCTTGGACTATGACAGCCAGCTGCATGGCTTTGGGAAACTCTCGCTCCCTCTGAGCCTTTCCACTCTTACCTGTGAGACGTGTCTTGTCAGTAACGACACCTTCTGACCTATTAGGAAGGCTTAGGATTAAGGCATTTCGTAGCAACTCTAATGGGTCAGAACTGAGGGCAGCCACAGACTCCATGGTAACTATCATGACACCTCTGGAATATACAGCCACTCCCAGGGTGATCCTCATCAGGGGACAGAGAGAAGTGCTCACGGAGCCTCACAGAAGGGACTCAGGAGCAGCAGCCCTCCTTTATTTGTACATTTTAAGAGCCCTGCTTTCCTCCGGGTTGTGACATTTTCAACATTTCAATCCTTTCTCAGCATATGGTGGAAATTTCATTACTGCAGCTTTAGGTAGAGGGAGAATGCCAACCACTGTGTGGGGAGACGCGCTTCAATACTTCAGACACTGGCTAAGCAGACCTCTCTGTGCACAGCTCCGGGGGGAGGCCAAGGGGCTCAGCAGTCTCTATTCAAGGGGAGACCCTAGAATCACAGTGCCCACACTCAGGAAAAATAACACCATGACAGGAGGCTGAGCAGGGTGGTGCAACAGAGCCTCCTTGGGTCCCAGCCACTAAGCTCTGTTTCCAGAGGGTAGCCACAGCCCCCTGCACACAGACTGGTCACCCGTGAACTGATTGGGTATACATACTGATACCTATCTGCAGGAGCAACCCCGAAGTCTCCTGTTCACAGAGCCCAGATAGGAGGAGGGAGGAGGAGGACTCACTGGCTTGCACCTGGGTGGTCTACAAAGACTCCCCAGAGGCAGAGAGCTGCCTTGGGCAGGGGGAAGGGGTGGAGAGGATGGAGGGGGCCTTTCTGTAAGAATGTAATGTTAGAATCTGAACCAGACAGCTGCTAGGGCAGCAATATCTGCTGCAGCCTGCCCCTGCTTCCCCTTGACAGACACCAACAGGCACCACACCGAGGATGTTGCCTGACCGCTACAAAGCTAACAGACTCCAGGTGCAGGGCTTCCTCACCTGGGGAAGTTACATTCACATCAAAGAAGAGCATTGATGGACAGACTTCCTGCCTCCTTTTCCCATCCCTGCCTTTTTGCCTGGGAGTCAGGGAGCATGGTAACAAACCTGCTATGAAATCACCCCCTCCCCTTCCTGCAGACGAGCCCCAACTTCTCTCTGTCTGTCCATGGCATTAATAACTCTTCGAATAAACTTCTTAGCCCTAACGTTCTGTCTCTGCATCCCCTCGAGTCTCACCTCAGAGACTTTTCCAGTTCTGGGGGGAGAGAAGATGAACACACAGTGAAATGGATGTGTAGGCATCAGGGGCGCCCCTGAGGTAAGGAAGCCCAGTCCTCAGAAGCCCCAAACACAGCTGTCACCTTGTAGGGTTGGTTGACAAAATCCATCATTTGAACAATTGACGCAGGAGGGTGGGTGGCTCGCTAGTACCCAGTGTACCTCTGAGCAGACTACAGCAGAAGCTTCCAGCCCTCAGAGCAAGGGAAATGAGGGTAGTGAGGATGGACAGGAGACCCAGGGAACCCAGTGGGGGCAGAGGATAGAGAATGCTCACTGATGGGGACCAGCAAGCTCTGCCAAGCAGAGAACCTCAGGCAAGGTCCTTCTCGGTCCCATGACTGGGTGAAAGGCCTTTTCCCTTTTCTTCTACGAGTCATCAGAGGAGAGATGAGGAAGATGAAGGGATGGGCTCTTGTCATCAGGGCTGCATTGACAGATTGGAGGTTAGCCCCAGTCCTAGGAGAATATAATGTATGTTATGTTGGTGAGTAATCTTGTGCCATTGAAGCTGCGAAGCTGGCTCTAGAATCAGGCTTGCCTCCTGCTGCATCAGATCAGAGGGACTATTTATGTCCTCCAGAGCTTCCTGTCCTCCACCCCACTCCCCATGTCACAAAGAAAGAAAAACAAGCGACCGGGTCCACTGTGACCTTGAGAAGAGCTAGATGGAAAACTTTACTATAAAATGCCCACCGTGGGAAAGAGCCTGGACGTTCACCCCTGTGCACAGTGCTCTGCCCTGCTCCAAGCTCTCCTTAGAACAGCAAGGCAGTTTCAGCAGGATTTTCCCAGTCAGTTTTTGTAACATGGTGATTTTTTGCTTGTTTTGCTTTGTTTTTTTTTTTAAGATTCATTTATTTTATGTGCCTTGGTGTTTTGCCTGCATGTATGTCAGTGTGATGGTGCCAGATTCCCTGGAGCTGGGGTTACAGGCAGTGTTGAGTTGCCATGTACGTGCTGGGAATTGAACCCCGGTCCTCTGGAAGAGCTGCCGGTGCTTGAACCTCTGAACCATCTCTCCAGCCCTGCTGACGTTATCTTTATCCGCTGTCATTTACTCTTTTACCCACCCCCTCAGTGTTCTGCTTGGGACTGTATACCAGTAGCTCTGGCTGGCTGCCCCAGTCAGGAGACACCAATCAACTCTGGATATTTTGAACACCAGATTTGATGATGTCTCTCTGTCTACCCACCGCTACTCTCTAGCTGCTGCTTGCTATTTGGTCTTTCATATTTGTTTGCTATCTATTTAAAAAACTCACTCCTTCAAAACCAAAAGCACAGCTATAGGAGACCATCTCCAGGACCATGCAGGGTATCTTGTGCTGTTGAGGCCAGTTACAGATCACTGGCTGCAACTCTTAGAAATTAAAGGGACAGGAGAGGTCATAGTCCAGCTCTCTGCAAGGACCACTGTAAAAGGTTGGAAGAAAGCATTTGTGGGGTCTCCATTGCCAATGGAAACCCAATCCCCACTATTCCTCTACCTTTGACAAAACTGGGAGAGAGTCAGAGCATCTCATATTCACAAGGGGCCTGCCAGGCTCCATCCTACCACTGTGTCCATTAGAACGAAGTCAGGAACTTGTGGACTCTATAGGCCTAAGAACTTGGTTCCTGGAGAAGGCTGTAACACGACCCTGTACCCTTCTGAATGAAAATGAGAGCATAACTGCTGCAAAGTGTGGTTGACTGTAGATAAGAGGGGAGAATAGCCAGAGGCATCAAGAGGAGTCCAGACTGAACACAGCCAGCAGAACAGACCAGATTATGGGGAAGATAGCGAGAGAAGCAGGGGGTGGGGGCAAGAGGACCAAGAAAGCACATGAGAACCAAGGGAGCCTGTGCCTAAAATGACTGGATTATATAGGAGAAGCTGGGAAAAGGGAAGAGAAGCCCAACTCCTGGTGGGGAGAGGTTTAGGGTAGGGGGTGGGGTGAGAAGTCCTGGGAGGGGCCACTGGTACTCAGTGAGAGTTATCCTGGGTTCCTTTGGGACCCCCACATCCCTAGTGCAACACCTAATTTCAAGCACAGAAGTAAGGAGCACGGCCTTGAACTTAGTCCATACTGGGGTCATACTTAGTCCTGGCTTGTGGGGCTTGGTCACCCATTTCATAGATAGCAATACTAAGGTCATCCAGAGCAAGGAAGGCAGAACTGTGAAGCACAGAGCCCAGTTATTGCTAAGCTGGTGCCCTCTCTCCTGGATGACTCTATTCTAGTTAGTTAGAGTAAGAGGGTCTCCTCAGAATGTGATTCATGGACTGCACCACCCTCAAGAACACCCAAACACCCGGTGTAAATGTCAGCTCTTTTCTGTTTTCTGGGGTGGTGGTGTGCCCCACAGCTTTCTCTGGGCTCCAGTACAGTGTGTATTTTCACCCTGCAAAGTATCTTAAAGTAAACAAACATCCATTCAGGTATTGTTGCAAGGCATGCTCTGTGTCCCCCCCACCCCATGCAGAGCATGGAGGCCTCCTTCCCAGGTTCTGGCTGAGCAATGGTTTCCTGCATCCGAGAAGGGACAGTGTACCGTAGATCTCTGGTCTGCTGTCCTGGGACTCAATACTAACTCATGTCTGATCACATCTCCTTCAAGTTCAGATTGCATGCGACTGTCAAGGTCCCAGAGCCTGGGAACCATGGGTAGGGAAAATGACAAAATGTCATGGCAACCCCTCTGCAGTCTTGTATGACATCTATTCTAGAGGTAGGCTGTGATCAGGCTGCTGGCTTCAACTGGGTCTTTCTTGCTCTGATAGCCTGTGCTGTCTCACATTGGAATAGAATGCTTTAAGGAAGGAGACTGTAAGCCACTGGGGCCACAAGGCTAAGTGCCTCTCCTGGGAGGCGCACTACAGCAGCAGCGGTGCTGGCTGCCCACCTGACTGGTACACACTGAACTGCATGCAGGTGGGCTTCCCACCCTGAGTCTCCCTACAGAACCACAACAAACCCAATCACTCATTCACTCACAGGCTTATTAATTCAACAGCTTATATTAAGCTGTTGTAATACGTTGCATGTTCGTGGCTGCTTAAACATGATGGCAGAGGTGGGCTCTGAGATGACTCGACTCATGTTCTCATAGTAACGGCAGGGCTGAACTCTTCTGTGCAGAAGAACTGAGTGTGGGCTCACAGAGGCAACGGCAGCCGGCAGCCTCAGCAATATGGGGGCTACTAGGCAGGAACCGCTCTGAATGTCCAGTTTCTTGTCCTTACTCAGTTATTTGTGAAGTGCTTTGGCCAGGCTACCTCCCTCCCTCCTTCCTTTGTATTAAATATGCATCATGTCCTACAGAAGACGCTGGGAATGCAAATGAAGTCCTGGAGAAAACAGGCCGGAAACGAGATTGTTATGCCATAATGCGACTATCTAAGCAAGCACAAGGCATGATGGGAATTCAGAAGTGGCCACTCCCCTACTCCCACTTGACTATCTTGGACAGCTTTGTCAACAGGTGACGCTGAGAGTTCCCTCTGCCCGGCTGAGCACTTGCACACTCTAGACTACAAGCGAGGCTGCAGTACAGGCCTATAGGTTTTGCCTAGACCAGAACAGACTCTTGGACCCTCCTCTCATTGCCTGGAATCTCTGGGCCTCTCTGGCCTGGTTGGATGGTCTCAGCCCCCTTGAGCCCTCCTTGCTAAGTGCAGAACCTGGCACTGCTCAGAATCTAAAATGAAGAGCTCTGGTCTCATCCTATCCCATGCCTGTTCTTATTCAGCTGCAATAGGGTCCTAGAAGTAAGAAACCCTTCCACCTGCCCCTGGATGCCAGGCCCTGGGGACCCCGCAGAGCTCATCCTGCCACTACAAGAATGGCCTTATCTTGCAAGAGCAACTTTCAGGTGGGTTAGAGGAGGAAGAAAACTTCAGAGCAGAAGCCAAGGTCAATGTTGAAATGTTGAGCAGTGCTGCTTGCCCCGTGTTCCTCTCTGTGGCATCTTTTTGCAGTGTAACTTGGAAATGAAAGTCAGGCATAGAATACACTGATAAAAATGATATGATTGTTGTGACTAACAAAGTATTTGACTATCAAATGAAACTTGGGTTCCAAACCAAGTATTAATAAAATAAATATTGACAACAACTGATTTTCTACTTCTTACACTCTCTGTTGTTTAAATGGAATAACAGAAGCAAAATTGCCCTGGGCTTGTGCACCTACAGAGTGTCTGCTTGTTGAGTTAAGTATTCAAGGTAAACTTGCTGTATCACTCTGAATATGTGTCTCTACCTCTCTGGTTCAATGTGCTCTATAAAACAGGGCTAGCATCACTACACTATGGGATGTGGCGAATGAACCGAGAAAAGCAAGACTGCGTTTTCCGTGGTACCTTTCATCTCCTCCGTCAGCCTGTTTTAATTTGCAGCCCCTTCGGAACCACTCAGCATTGGTTGCCCTGATAAAAGTAGGTCACAGGGTGAGATGAGGGGCCACTTCCTTCCACCTTGAGCTCACAGGGACACCCAGTTCCAAAGACTCGAGAAATGGTCTCCCTTACTGAGTGAGGGCCCAAAGGAAGGCTGAGGAAGTTTCTATACTTCAGTAGCAAGCTTTCTCCACCTCCCACATCCAAGGCTTGTACAGTTTTTGAAGGGCCCAGAGTTGTCTTCCTGGGTTGGGGATGAAAGGAACAATGAGGAGGTTTACCTTCAAAAGCCCACCCTGGCTCCTGTGGCCGCCTCCCTCGACTGCGGCGCTCCTGTGAATTATGCATGAGGTTCTGGTGGGAGCCGTGTGCCTTTTCAAATATTTCTCTAATTGATGAGTGGGGCTTTGATGAATGTCTGTAGAACCCGGAGCATCTGATCACAGGAATTCTGTCTTGTTCCTCCTTGACAGATGTT
The DNA here is from genome assembly GCF_000001635.26 of Mus musculus. NCBI lineage: Eukaryota > Metazoa > Chordata > Mammalia > Rodentia > Muridae > Mus > Mus musculus. The sequence goes on along the minus strand of NC_000080.6, from coordinate 25,059,086 downwards.
TATTTGACGTAAAGGGGGTGCAAGGTCCAGGGAGCTGCTTCTCTTTATTGTAAACAGAAAGCCTATGGTTTTGTTCCTAAATCCTAACAAGGACCATTCTCTGAGGTCTGACGCCCGCCATCAGTCAGATGAACCGGCCGCGGGCAGAAAGCTCAAGTGTGCAGCCCTCATGTAGGCTGAGCCCTCCTTTTATCCAGAGTGCTCTTCTGTCTATTGAGGAATGCCTCCTGAACTTCATCTATGAGGAGAGACAGAACCCTCTAGAACCAGGGTGTATAGGTGTCAGGGACCATTCATTTCCCTCTACTGGACTGATTGTGATGATGTCCCATGGTCCCAGCACTGGGATGCTGGCATGGGTTGAGAGATGGGCACTGTCGCTGAGGCCTTGAAAGGCTCTGTGAGTGGCACCCTGGCTCTCAGTATGATGTGTGCATACTTCCCTAGTTTCTCCTCCCAGGGAAAGGCAGAGCTGCACATCCCAGGCCAACATCAGAGGCCTTCTTCCTCTCAATTCAACTCATCTCTCTCCATCTGCCACTCCCTCCCACACAGGACCCCTGAGTTTCAGCCTCCTTGGTGCCCTATCTATTACTTATACAAGGCATGATATTTCCATGAAGCCTTACTGGTACTACATATTGTAACATGGCACTGTTGAAATTGTCAGATCTGGTGTTTAACATGCTATGTTGGTCTCATTCAAGTCATATGATAACAGTGCATGATGTTAGGTCTAGGACAAGAGATTGATTGGGTTTTTTGCTACGACCTCTCACTTCAGGACATAAGGCCAACATGTACATGTGTGAGTGCATGCGCACATGCACACACACACACACACACACACACACACACGCGCGCGCGCGCGCGCACACACACAATTATTTATTAAGTTGCTGGAATATATAGTTTATGTGCACTTGCCAAAAAATTCTCCTTTCTCTGGCTTCCTGCTTTTTGGCTGAGGGACCTGTGCCAGAATACTGTACCTGTGTGATGTGCACCCTACATATCTAGTGTGGAATGGGGAAAGGGATGTGCAAAGACTTATAGTTTTGATTGCCAGCTAGTCACAAGTCTACCCCCTTGTAAGAGGGAAACTCAAAGGAAGAATTGTCTAGATCAGCCTGGCCTGTGGGCACGTCTGTGGGGGTGTCTTGATTTATAATTGATACAGAAGGGCTCAGCCCACCATGGGCAGTACCATCCTTAGGAAGTTGAGTCTGGGATGTATTAGAAGGCCAGCTGAACAAATTAGAGAAGCACAACAGTAAGCAGAACCCCCCCCCCCGCCCCATGGTTTCTCCTTCAAGCTCCTGCCTTGAATTCTTGCCTTGACGTCCTTCAGCGATGGACTGTAAGCTATGAAATGAAGAAAGCTCTCTGTTCTCTAGTTGCTTCTGGTCATGGTATTTCACACAGCAACAGACCGCAAGCTTGAACATGGCCTCCTTCATTTTGCCTTGTGACCCACCATGCATAGGGAACATGTTTAAGTCACTGACCTGCAGAAACTGCCGGAGGGAAGGGAGTCTGTGTTGGCCTGTGTTGGAGCCTACATGCTGGAGTGCAAGGTCAGAATGGTGACTCTAACATGGTGTGAGTTGTGCTAAGGTCTGGGGGCCTGTTCCACCAGGCAGAGGAGAGTGAGAAGAGATGCCACAGTTAAAAGTCCCCCAGATGCCAAAGTCACAGAGCCTGTAGATATTAAAGGACACTGAGAACGATCTGCAAATGGCTCTTGTACAGAGACATTTGATAACTTAAATGAAACAGAGCACTTATTTTAGAAATGTATTAAAAACTCTCTTAGGAAAATAATAGACTCTCTGAATAGCTCTACATTTATTAAAGAAAGAGCTTTGAGTTTAAAAAGAAAATCTCCCAGAAAGGAAAACTCTAGGTCAAGATGGTTGCATGGACATATTCTGCCAAACATTGAAGGAAAAAGTAACAGCAATTCTGTATAACTGCTTCCAGACACAGAAGAGGGAGGAGTTCACAATGCATCTTATAAGGCTACTATTATCCTGAAGTCAAAACCAGGTAAAAAAAAAAAAACCATACAACAAGCAGAAATTCTAGGCAAATATTCCTCATGAACACAAATAGAACACACATAAAGTTACTAGATTGGATTTTAATAAACCAACGCATTGCAATTCATGTAAAAGAAGGAAGCAAAGCAGGGGTGGTCATAAGAATTTGGGGGTTAAGGCATCTGGAGGGACTGCACGGCCTGGTTTTGAAGCTTCTGCATGCAGGACCCAAGAGTGCAGGGGATGGTGGAATGGGCAACTTGGAGGGTGGGCACAGCAGACTCCCAGATGCAGGCAGTTGCAGAAAGCGCAGCACAGCACGATTTTTGACAAACTCACTGAAAATGGGATTATCTTTTTATCAAACACCGGCTGAGATGATAAAAGATCTATAGCCAAATAACGTCAGACGTGGGAAATAAAGACTTCTCATGCCTTCCATGAAACCAACTGTAGATCTGTCTGGAAAGGGTTCAACATGAGGGATATACATGGAGAAACCTTCTCTTGGCATCTCGAGGCAAAAGGTTCTTAGATGTGACACCCGTGGAGTCCATAGACTGAACTCTATCAGAATAAAACTTGTTTCCCTGTGAGAAACACTGTTGAGAGAATGGAAGGCCTGAATGAGAAGGTTTTTAAACCACACACGCAATGCTTGTGTCTGGTACAGGCAAAAATTGTTCAAATTCAGCAGAAGAAAATCAAAGAACCTAATAAGCCAGTGGGCAAAGCAATCTGAATAGATGCTTTCTTGAAGAGACACAGGCTGTAAAGTTCATGGAGTTCAAATCAGAATAAAACTATCTTAAGATACCCCGAGAACATGTTAGAACGGTGTTCTGGTTTCATTTCTGTTGCAGTGATAAAATACCCCGACAAAAGGCAACCTAGTGGAGGAAGGAGTTACTTTGCTCTCAGTTCTAGGTCATCAGAGTAGGAAGTCAAGGAAGCAGGATCTTAGAACAGCTGCTTAAAAGGTCAAGAGCAGAGAGAAATGAAGGCACCCATGCTACCTCTCAGCTTGCCCAGTCTTCTGTCCTGTCCAAGACCAGGAATAGTGCTTCCCAATTTTAGGCGGGGCCTGTACAGGTTAATTAATGTAACCAAGGCAATGCCTCCTCACTCCACCCCTCCAGGATGTGTCCTCAGGCCAACGTGATCTAGAGAGCTACTTCCTGAGACTCTGTACCCAGGTGATTTAAGGCTGGGTCTAGTTGACAATTGAATTAACCACTATAGAGAAACTAAACACACACACACACAATTTCTTAAAATTAAAAAAAATCTAGTGATTGCATGGAGCAACTGGAACTCCATGCTGTGATTATACAGACTGGAAACACTGCATCTTTCTTCAAAAGTGATTGAGACTGTCAGATACGGGGTCCTGTCGCCAATCACATGACTGAGAAGAGCTCAGTCAACAACCCTCACCTGGCAAATGGATCTAACCCCAAGACTCCTCGGAGAGTCAAAGGCAGGATGAAGTTAGATGGCCAGCATAAGTAACCATACTGCGGTTCCAGGAGCTGCAGTGGAGGGATATGGGCTGTGGGGAGACAGGGGGAGCAGGAAGAGAGCTCACCGTCCCTTGGGCAAGTGGCTAATTTCTTCAGTCATCATGAATGATGACAATTTCCCAAATCGGTGTGGTCTTTCTTCATTCTCTGTGCTCATCTGACCCCTGGCAAGGTTGTCAGACTTTAACCCAAAATTCAAGACTGCTGCTCCCTGACTCACATTGCCTAGTGCCTTCTATATCTCCATCTGTGCCAGACCCCCCCCCCCATGTTCGAACACCCCATACTTCTTACCAAATGTGCCATACTTCTGCCTGTCTTGGCCTTTGAACCAGCCACGTTCTCTGCCAAGACAGTTCCTGCTTTCCGAGTCATCTGTCTCTGCAAACCTTTCCCACCCCCAGCTTCTCCATTCACCTCCTTTGCTCCCATTAACCTGTGTTCTCCTTCCCTGCATTTCCCTATTCCTCAGCATGCTTGCTCCTTGCCAGTACCTACGCACCCTGCTGGCTACTCATCCCAACCCTAGACGCTGCCTGGCATATGGAGGGGCTCCTTGAAGGAAATGAATGGACTTAGAGCCATCGCAGATGATAGCTAGTCCCGTGTTCACCCTTTGCTCCTGGAGAACTATCAGATACCTTTGGTGACCTTCATCTCCAGTCATTTTTAGGGTGTCACATTGACATACACTCCTGTCACACCAAGTCACACTATCACTTTTGAAGTCTCTATAGCTGAGGAAAATCTTGAACTACTAATCTTCATGCCTCCACCTCCCAAGTTCCAGGATTATAGGCACATGCCACCATACCCTGTCTGTGTGGTACTGGAGTTTGAACCTGGGACCTCATTCAAGCTAGACAAACCCTCTACAGACTGAGCCACATCTCCAGCCTGCTCACGGTGCTTTGGGATGATGCTTTCCCATGTCTTACCAGATACTCTGAATAGGGCTAGAGGGCTCATGGAGCCAGTCAGAGCCTTGTGAAGGGAGCCACTAGAGTCACTGAAGGCACTGGAGACACTGTGGGCCACAATTATGCTTAGGGCACTTGATGCTTGAGTCTGGAGTTTGCAGAGTCCTGGTGATCATCAAGGAAGGCATGTGACACCATAGCTCCAGAGATGCTAGGACAGCCACACAGAGCTTTGTTCTAGACTCAAAGATCCTGTCTGCTGAGCCTGGCTGGTTTGGTAGGAAGAGGATAGGCTCTGGGACTTGCGTTAGGTTCACCATGGGGGAGCGGGGGTGGTGGTGGTGGTGGTGGTGGTACTGTAACTGAAATGGCAGAGCTCAGGCTCTTAGCTTTTAAATCAGATGACTCTTTCAATTATTGGCTCCCCTGGGATGTCTTAAATAGCTTCTCTCTTTACTGAGATTCAGCAGAGGAGGGAGTGAGAAGCCGGCCATGCCTCCTGGAGCCAAGAGAACAGAGGCCCACATTCAACTGGGAGATGAGAGCTCTGGACCAAGTAGAGGTGGGCATCATGTGGGAATGACCAGAATGGCCAGGAGGAACAGCCTGGTGCTCTAGACTCTGTGGCACCTTCTTTTCTGAGAATATATCCTTCCAGAGTCCCGGAGGGCAGTGCACAGGCTCTTGCTGGCTTCAGTCTTCCTTGGCTATTTCTTAAAGAGGTCTCAGCATCCAGTCAGGCTTATACAAACTCTGAGCAATGCCAGCTCAGTCTGCGACAGTGATTGATCCTGCTCTGTGCCTGTGCCTCAGTCCGGTATTAAGAGGGAGGGACTGGGCAATGACATCCAGTGCTTTTTCTCACAGCTGACTTTCAGGGCTGAAGAAGTAGCTCCTGGGAACCTCCCTGGCTCAGCTTTGGACAGTGAAAGAGGAAATCACATCATTTCTCTTCATTGGTCACCTGAGTTTTCATGAGCTGTGGTGTCACAACCCTGAGTTCAAATCCTGCTGGACCACATCCAAGCTTCACAACCCTGAGCTACCTTTGGGGAGGTTGTCAGAGCTCCAGCATGGATCTGCAAAAGGCAGGCAATACCTTAGTCCTGAGCTTAACCAATGGGCATTCAGAGTAATGCTCACACATTGATCCAAACAGCAGAGAGAGGCAGGAGAAGGTAGCCATTTCATGGTCATAAGGCTTCTCTAGGGATTGTAGCTACCTCAGTGTCACTCGGCCAGCAGCAAAGCCACTGGAACCACAGATTCTTGGTGAAGCAATCCGGAGTGAAGTGCTGTCCACCAGTGTGAGGGGCATCCTCCTGGACTGGGCTTCAGGCTAGGGGCTACTCTGGCTTCTGTGAAGCCCACCTACAGAGATCACAGTCTCAAACAGGAAGGGAAGGGCTAACAAGGAGACGGCAGTATTTGCCAACAAGTCTGGAAGCAGGAATTTTCACCCAAGAATGAAAGCTTAAAAGCTAGTAGGAACATTTCTGGAGCAAGCATGTGACCCTGTTCATCTACCACCACCAAGGGGAGGGAACAGTCTATGACAGGCAGCTAGAGGGGTTCTCCTAGGACCCTGAGCTAGTAACAGAGTCACACTGACCCCGTTTTCCTTGTCTGCACCAGGGGCCCATTGCTGAGTCTGTTCATCCCTCAGGAACAGGGTAAGGGTGAAGCAACTCAGGATAGGGACGGTCACCTCTGGCCAGAAGAACTCTCTCCAGTGAGAATTTGGAGGAGCAGCCACTGGGCTTGGATTCTGCTGGCAACCCTGCTTCACAGTCCAGCTGTGTAACTCTGAGTAGTGAAAGGGCCTTCTTAATTTTCTGTTACCTTGCTGGCAGAGAGAAAATGGCGTGATGGTGCCCACCTGAGACAATTGCCCTGTAACTTGGCAGCAGACAATCCATAACAATACTTCACCCGGTTGCTCCGTTTAGAGGTTTAAAACACCTCACCTGATCACATGACTGTGTGATACTAGCCAGGCAGGCCCAACAACGGATCTCCCTCACACCAGAGCGGGGCGACATCAAATGAGGGGCTCGCCTCAACCCACAGGATGCCTTTTTTTCCCCATCTCTGTGGATGGCCAGCATTTACCAACATGGCTGCCAGGACCACTTCACAGAGAGTGCAGAAAGGAACACAGAACTTGGCTGCTTTGTGAAACCGGAGCCCTCCCCAGCCTCAGGCCAGGCATGACTTAATGAAATCCTGTTTACCCCTGGCCAGAGCAGCAGCTTTCAAGATTTTCTTGAAAACACAACCCAGATGGCCCCGGCGCTCACTTCCTGTGCCCCAGGAGCGAGGTGCACGTCCCTCCCAGGTGGCTGCCCCATGCCAGGGACACTCCGGGCCTCACAGCTCAGAGGAGCTTTCTCCTTGCCCTCTTCCCTGTTGGCAATGTTGTCAGCACTGATTCTGGGAGCCATAGAGAGGTCTTGTGTGTCAGCAGCCCTTGGGTATAGGAAGGCAAGCTTTAGACCCTCCATGGCAGAGGCAGATGTGCAAAGTGAGCAAGTCTCCATGCCAGTGCCTGGCACCAGGGCTGCTGCTCCAAGAGGTGGAGTTTCAGGTGCTGGGCCTTGCTCTGGGCCACACCTTGGCTTACACCTTTCTCTCCCGTGTGTCCCCTACATTTTGTGTACCCAGAGGAGCCAGTCCCAGTGTCCTAGTTCACAGACATGGGAGAACTTCTTGGTGACATCTTCCAGTATCACAAGCAGAAAATTTTGGCCTCTGAGAAGCTGAAATTGTTGAGCCCACCACGAGAGAGGGGGAAGAGGTGAGAAGAGGAGGGGAAGGAGAAAAAGAGAGGAGAGAGGATAGGGAAGTGAGGGGGAGGGAGACAGAGAGACAGAGACAACATCAGAACAAAAAGACATCCCAACTCTCCAGGACATTAAAATCAGAAATCCTGCCCATTCCAGCCACACCCCCTTTATGGAATAGGGAGCCTGGACAGAGGTCACTCACCCTCAGCACAGAGGAGCACCATGCAATCTGCCCTGGTCCATCTAGAACAAATAATTCCCTGGCACATGGAAGCTACAGGTCCTTGGATCTTCACACTTCTTCTTCTCCAAAGTGAGGTGTGGTAGGGAGCAGAGGGGCAGAGGGTCATGTGACTTCTTGGTCTCCTGAGTCAGGTGCACCAGTTTCAGTAACAAACCTCTTCTTTCTGTTTCTGGAGAGCCCTCTGCCACTATTTCCTGGGAGAATGCAGACTGATTTGCACCGGAAGGAAAGTAGTACATAGCGGGGAAAACCAAGACAAAACAAGGATGGCTTTAGAAAACAGCTTCACAAGCTACATGCTAGGACTCAACCAGAGTTCCTCAAGGGACGGGCGCATAGTAGGTGTTCAATGGCTGTCACGTCCCCTTCCACTTTCCTCCTCAAATGTGTTAGAAAAATGGAGCTTTATCTTATTTAAAGGCTTTTAAAAAAAACTACAAGCTGTTTTCCAAGGCAGTTAAAGAAATGTAATCAGTCGCATGGTGTCAAGCGACAGATGGAAAGGGGAACCGGGAAAGAACAAAGATTGGAAAGTCTCAGGCAGAAACGTTAGTGCTGGAAGCAAGCACAGCCATTACCTTCTCCTGGCTCCTTGTCATCAGGGGAACACACTGTACAAGGCCTGAAAGGGTCTTGGCTGAGGTCGGCGATGGATGAAACATCACAGGAAACGTCCTCTGGTTTGCAAAGAGGGGCCCAAGGAACAGGAGATTTTCCAGAGTCACTTGAAGGGCCAAGAGTGGGAAGCAGCTTCAGATACATGTGGTCTGGAGTGAGGGAGACAGATGCAGGACTGGATCCTGGGAACCAGCAGTGTTTGCGAGAAGGAAAAGCAGATGAGGCAATTGTACATGCTGTCGGGGACAATGAGACAGGAGCTGGCTCTTACCTTCCTCCCTCCCTCCCTCCCTTCCTTCCTTTCTTCCTTCCTTCCTCCCTCCCTCCCTCCTTCCCTCCCTCCCTCCCTCCCTCCTTCCCTCTTTCCCTTCCTTTCTTTGCATATGTCTGTGGGCTGTGTGCATGTGTGTTCTTATGTATGTGGGTAAACAGAGGGACACACAGTCATGTGCCGATGTGTGTGGAGACTGGAGGCTAGATGACTTCCTTAATCATTTTCCACTTTACACATTGAGATGGGGTTTCTTGAGCCCAGAACTCACCTTTCCAGCTAGTCCCGCTAGCTAACTTGCTCTAGCCCCTGCCTGGATGTTGGGCTGATGGCAGGCAGGGCCACTGCTCTTACCCAGCTTTTACGTGGGCTCTGGGGATCTGAGCTCCAGTATGCACATTTTCAGGTCAAGCAGTTTACCAGTTGAGCCATGTCCCCAGCCTGTGGACTTTCTTATGAAACGGAACATGGACTGGTTGAGTCTCCCAGTCTACCCACTCTCAGTTATTTATCACGAAGAAATGAAAACTAGATCCAAACAAAGACTTGCACAGAGATGTATGTAGAGCTTTCTCTATAACAGCCCCAAACTGGAAAATAATCAAATGGGACAGAAACAAACAAACCAAGTCATCATGCAATGGAATAGTACTCAGCGACAAAAAAGGACAACCATGGATACAGGCAAAGAAGTCCAGAGTGAGAGAGAAAAGCAGTGGTATGTGGGAAATGAGAGATGGATTCTATTGGCATCTAAGCTTTTTGAGGTGCTCAGAATCCTTACAAAATCCTTGCTACGCTTTCTAAGTATGTTGTTTTATGAGTCCTGTTGTCTTTGAGTAGATCATATACCTATCCAGCCTTCTCTGGGGCTTGGCACAGTCATGTGACCTCACCCATCAGATATGCCTGTTGGAGAACTGGGCCCACATGCATCTGCGCAACTGGATGGAAGGAGTCAGAACGGGGCCCGCTAGCTGGTGAGGTCAGAGTCACAGAGGTCTTAGATTGTAGAAGCTGTCGGGATGACACCGATGTGTTTGGGTACAGAAAGGGTAGCAACTGTTTGTAGTAAGGGACAAAAATAATCTCCAGCTCTAGCTTGTGTGAGATGATGACAGGCACTGATGGCCTGATACCCCCTCTCCTGCCTCAAACCGCTTCTTAAACAAGGTTTCAGATAGAAGCTTGCTCTCCAGGAAAGTTCTCTGCTGCTTGTAAAAAGCTCATTAGATACTCAGTATCCTTTCCATGGCTTCAAGAGCATCCTCCACTGTTGCCCTCAGCCCCAATGCCTCACCTGACACTTACGCACCTGCATCACTCCTCATGCTGTCCCAACAGCAACTCCAGCCTTCCGCTTGCTCAAATCAGAGTCACACTCCTGTCTCCCTGTAAAATCCAACCTGGCAGATCATCTTGCTAGCCCAGTGCCCTGCCTCCTCTTTCTCTACCCTGCTCCACCCAGCTTGAAAACCTCACTTCTGATCTGAGCTCTTAGTGGCCCTGGGCTAATCGTCTTTCTCCCTGCTCAGACATGGTCCAGTTGCCTAACCTCAACACCTCAGCCAGAATGGACATTCTAGAACCATCTGTTGTCCCACCTTATGATGGTTCTCCTCTTTATTCAGAATCCATGCCTGTGTCTGTGTGAGTGCAAACCTCACACACATGGGATGACAACTGAACATGATGCTATGCATTTTTAAAACGCATCATGAATATGTAGGATTTGTTCCTGAAATGCGAGGGACATCGATGCACGTGATTGAGAGTATTAATGACAGAGAGGTGGAAACCATCACACCAATCAGTGTTGAAATACCACCTAAAGTTCAATGCTAATTTTTAGTTTAAAAAATGGTTTTATAAAGGGGAATAGATGCAAAGAACCTTAATTTTGGCAAAGGTTGCATGCTAAGTGTGCCGGGGGAAGCATTGTACTTAAGAGCAATTTTCTTTCAGGTCAGGAATATGACAGCAGAACTGGCTTCTCCATTATTGTGCTGCTGATTCTACAGGTTCATGTTGATGAGAAAGGAAAGGAAAATGGAGGTGTGTGTGTGGGGGGGGGGCAAAGACGCCTTTCCCCTCATTCGTGGGTGACTTGGTGATTTGCATAGAAAATCCAAGCAATCAGAAAATGCCAAGAACTAAAAAGATACAAAAAATAACTTTGCCATGCATAAGACCAACATGTAGAGGGTAACCATGTTCTTCTATGCCTTCATAACTAAGATACTGTGACAGAAAATTAGATACAACAAGGACAACAAACAGCAATGAAAGTACTGGCATTGATGAATGCACAAATGATAACCCAAATACACACACACATATATGTATGTATATATATATATAATTTTTGTGACTGAGGAATGTTATAAAGATGTCAGTTTCCCCCCCAATTTAATATATACATTCAAGATAATTCCAAACAAACTGAAATACAATTTTAGGGACAGCTCAACAAATCAATTCCAAAATTGACTTATTATGAATGTCAATAAATAACTAATGAATCTGACAGTGACAGAGGCCAAAGTTGAAAGTTCTCCCTACTAGACATAAGAATTGTAATAGAGTCATGACAATTAAAATAGCTTTGGTGTTGTCTTTACAAAAGAAGAGTCCCAGTTACATATGACAATTCAAGACTTCCCAATTTCTTAAGAGCCTGACACAATATGAAACCTGCAGGCTACCAAATAAGCCTGTCACAAGTTCATGGCTGCTGGCAAAAGCAACGAACCTCCTGGGTCTGAGAAGGGAGCTTATTATTCTTAGCAGCAGCCGTAGCCAGAATAGCCTGCCTTTGCTCCATAGGTCTCAGTCACTACAGGTGGCTTGTAGGGCTCTGGGCAGCACCTATGTGTAAGCAGAATGATTGACAGGCTCTATCTTACACATACTCAGCGTAAGGAACCTAAATCTTTCCAAGTGGCAGCATTGGCCTGTGTCCTCAAGGGAAAAGTCATTTTGTTTATACTCTACGAGTCAGTAGGGGAATTTGCTCCTTTCTCTCTGTGGGGACAGTCTCTCCTTCTCCAGCTATTTACCATGCAGTACACTTTTGAAAAAATAGTTGCAAATTGTCTGTCACAGTCTCTGCTCTGAGGATGTAACAAAAAAGCTAGAGACAGGTAAGAATTATCTCCCCAATATACACTACTGCCTCCATCACAAACCAGTGAAGAAAGGATGGATTGCTCTTTAAATCATGTGTCTAAAACGTGACATCCTGTATAGAGAAAACTCAAGTCAAGTCTTTGTCTTATTCTTGCTACAGAAATAAACTCCAAAGGGTTTAAACATTCAGATGTGAACACTGCATGTAACAATGGTAAAATATGTTGATGTAGTTTTTACTATGGAATCTTGGATTATTTTTTAAAATGTTTTAATTGTATGTTGTATGGTTGTATGGGTGTTTTGCCAGTATGTGTGTCTGCACACTGCATGCATGTCTGGTCCCTGTAGAGGCCAAAGGAAGGTTTTAGATGCCCTGGAACTGGAGTTTCAGGTGGTTGTGAGCTTCCTTGTGTGAGCTGGGAATGGAACTCAGATCCTCTGGAAGAGCAACCAGTTCTCTTACTGTGGATTCATCTCTCAACACGTCTCATGGATTATCTTCCCCACCATGAAGTACAAACCACATGGGGAGAAAATAAATGAGTGGGTTTGTGTCAGAATTAAAGGAAAAATGCTTATCAGAACGTACTATTCAAGAAGCCGGTGAGCTAGCCCAGTGGGCAGAGCGCTTGCCAAACATGGGAGGATTGTAGGTGCCATTTTATCACCCTACAAACCCAGATGTGGCAGGGCCTAAATGTAATCCCAGGGCTTGAGAAGTAGAGGCAGGAGGACCAGAAGTTAACGCAGCATTCTTCGCTATGTAGCAAGTTTGAGGCCAGTCTGGAATACTTGAGACCCTGTCTCAGAAGAAAGAAAGAAAGAAAGAAAGAAAGAAAGAAAGAAAGAAAGAAAGAAAGAAAGAAAGGAAGGAAGGAAGGAAGGAAGGAAGGAAGGAAGGAAGGAAGGAAGGAAGGAAGGAGAGAGAAAAAGAGAGGGAGGGAGGGAGGGAGGGAGGGAGGGAGGGAGGGAGGGAGGGAGGGAGGGAGGGAAACAAAAAAATACCAGTCTCCAAAACAAAATACCATACAAACGTTATCAGAGGCATGGCAATCTGGACAGACTAGCCAAATCTGAAACCAGAGAATGATTAGTAAGTAAATTGTTCATGTAACTCCTCCAGATCATAAAAAGAAATAAAAGAAAACAAATAGAGAGATGGGTGAGGGCTATGCACAGACAACCCACAGTCAAAGGCTCAAAAGCCAGCAGGTCTCTGAAGACATGCTCAGTCAGTGAGGAAAGCAAACCGTGCAGCAGGGGAGGCGGTACCACTTTACTCACCACTGACCGGAACCCTGGAGAACCTCGGCTGCAGTAGAGGGTGGAGAGAAATAGACAGCCTGATGCACAGTTACAGGAATCTCTGTTATAATCATTCGAGGAATCAAATAGAGTTAGTTTGTGAAATTAAGGTATACACATTGTGTGTCCCATCACTGTGTGTCATCAGGCCAGAAAGCTGGCTCAGTGGTAGAGTGCTTGCTGCGCAAGCCTGAGCACCTGAGCTTAGATATCCAGCAGCCACAAACAATCCAGGCACATTGAGCCTGCTAGCTCCAGCCCCGAGAGGACGGACAGGCAAATCCCAGGGTCATGTGCTCTGGTTTGCTGTGTTCTAGGTTCAGTGAGAGACTGTCCCAAACAAGGTAGAGAAGATGAGACAGCAGGTTTCTGTCGATGAGAGTAGGTACCCACATATAACATGCCGAAAACACAACACACACAGACACACAGATACACACACACACACACACACACACACACACACACTATTTACACCATGCCTCCCTTAGAATCTGCAGCAGGGTATGCAACCTCAGAGACCACATCCCATGTGCACTAACAATCCTCGCTGTGACTTTGCATGCCCTCTGGTTCTCCTCATGTTTCCCACCTTCCATTTCTCTCACAGAGCATACCTGGCAGCTGGATCCTCCACCAGTCTCCTCCACCCTCCTGACTAGCTGGTTCTGTGAGCCTCTGGGGCTCCCTGCACTGTCTTCCATACACTTATTCATCGCTCCATCGGTTGGTAGTAGGTGTAGACAGATCTATACTCCTCATTAGGTTGGCTTTTCTTTACGGCTTGGACTGGACTGTATTTGTCCTGGTTAGAGGGCCTGGCATGGTATCTGGCATAGAGAAACCTTCAGCTGTGTGGAACGAGGACATCAGTCAAGTGCTGGGTCCACATCTGTGCCTGGTATGTGTAAGGTAGAATTTTGCCCCGTGTTCAGTGTTTAGATAGCCCTGCCTCTGGCTATCTTGGCTGGCCTGATAAGGGCAGGGAAGATGGCTTCAGTCTTGGGACCCCATGTAACAGCAGAAATTCCGCTCATCTCGTGATATGTCCTTTTGGGGTGAGTCTACTCAACGTGTAAGACATTTTGAGGCAACAGACGCCTGCTCGGCTAGTATGTGATGTGTGTGAGCACAGCTGGTGTTCCTCAGCTGCTTAGCTTCCATTCCTCCTGGTCCCTGTGCTCAGGAATGTGGGGCAGAGCTCCCTCTGGGCTCCAAAAAATGCCTCAGGCTGGATTCTGTGAAATTCTAACCCTTCCTCTGGCCCCTCTCCCTCAGCACCGCCACCTTCATCGTAAAATAATTTATACAAGTGGAAAGAAAAAAAAAAAAACTCCAAGGCAGAAATACCATATGTAGAACAACATTGTGAAGTCTTCTTAATGTCCCCAAAGCTGCATGAGGCCATTTGCAAGATGCATTAGCCAGATAAGTATTAACAGAAGGGCCTATGGCAAAGCTGTTACCCAAACTACCACCTTTTATTAAGCCCCCAGGAAAACTTAAACCAGTCCATTACACTCATGTCTGTGATGGGCCTATTTTTTTCCAGCCAAGGCAAGCTGAAATATTCCTGAAAAGGGACATGGATTAAGTATAGGTACAAGCAGACACCAGGGGTTTCATGTCTAAGCTTGGGTAGAGGGAAGCTTCAAGCTTCATGGTCAGCTGATGGTCAAAGAGCTGATGAGTTTCTCCAGAGTTTCCAGGTCGGGAGAAAGGTAGCTAGGCACATTGGTCTGCCACGCAATGCTCCATGCCCCACCCTGGTTCATGCCCCATGTTACTTCACAGCCCACACTGCAGCACACCCTTCATTGCTTTAAGTTTCACTCGGCGTCATGCTCCACGTGGCTTCATGGTCCACACGGCGTCTTGCCACACAGTGCTGAACGCCCCTCATCACTTTGTGCCATACGGTGCTTCACGCAACTCAGGGCGTCATGTCCCACACTGACTGCTTCATGACTCATGCTGCTTCCCACCCCACACAGCTGCATGTCACACACCATTTCGTGTGAGATGCCGCCTTACAAATCTGCTGTTTCTCTCGTCCATCTCCCTTCAGGAACCAGGGCTCTAAGAGATGCAAGGACCCATTTTCCCCTGCTTCTCATTTACTGTGTGACCTTGGCCAGTTATCTGGGGTCTCTGGGTTTTACACTTGTCATTTCTGCAAAGGAGAGTGTGCCAAATGACCTCTAGATGACCTTTCAGAAGAGGCAACTTCATCATACTGTATGAGGCTCTAGAAGGGACCAACTGTTTGCTTTTTTAACTTATTTATAGGTTGGCAGTCTTCAATCACTTCTGTAACTCTTGTGAGGATCAGACTTTTTGTCTGTAAGATGGAGAAACTATCTCCTGAATCGGAGTGAGTATGAATTAAAACTTCATATGGAATTCACTGAAAACAGCTCTCAGAGCATGGAGGGTGTTCAATACACATTGAAGTCTTGGTTATCACCGCTTAGATTCTATTTTAAGTAGCCTCCTCCAAAATGGACCCCAGTTCTCCTTCCCCCCCTAGTATTCAGCCACTGTACAATGCTCTCCCTTGAGCGTATGCTGGACCCAGCAACTTGTTTCTAACAAACCAAATACAGAACTATATAGGAGTACCATACTAAAGATCATGTTATTAAAAAGTGTATATGGTCCATCTTAGGCACACTCATTGCTCATGATGAAAGAAACCTTCTACAGCGAGGTCTGTGCAGCCACAGAGAAGGACTTTCAGGGCAACAGTTAGAGAGGAACTGAGCCCTTTGTCCAACAAGCTCCTCAATAGGCCCTTGCAAAAACCTCCATGCATGGGAGAGGAGAGGGGAGGACCTGCCTCAGTCAGGCCATCAGATGCACCACAGCCTCGTTCCTGACTTTGTGCATCCAGAGATCCCATGAGACGATGCACACTTGTTGTTCTGATCTCTGTGCTTGGAGTCATTTGTTACGCAGCTCATTTCTTTCCTCATGATGTACAAAGACTAAATGGGTACTTGGTGAGCTAAGAGGTTATTGCACATGTGAGATGGTCTCAGCCTGACCTTCATGGGTGTCCTTGCTAGAAGGATGACAAGGACATTAGTGGTCTCACTTTTTTAAGGTTCTGGCTACTCAGCCCTTCCCAGATAGAGAAAGCAGAGGCAAGTGCCTTTGTCTGCGTTGTCAATTGCTCTGTTCCCAGACCATCCCCTAGTGTCTGCATGAGGGATGTACTCAGATGGAGAAAGTGGTGAAGGCTGACCTGGAGGGACCAGAGGCAACTGGCAAGAACCTGCTATGTAGATCAGAAAGCTGTCCCACTGGAGTTGGGCAGGTGGCATGCTCAGCTCCTGGGCCACTCCAGCTTCCTGGCTCTGGCTCTCACTCCGGCTTCAGGGAATGAAAGAGGCAGGGTCTGTGACTTCTCTGAGTTCCCAGATTCTGGTCAAATTTCAGGAAACTTCAGAAGAATAGGGTCTGAGGTCTGCTTCAAACACAGCAGGAAAGAGAACTTACAGACTGTTGTTGTTTTTTTCTTTTTTAAGTTTGTATTTTGGTTTTATTTTTGTAACACTGAAGAAGCCCTGAAGTTGCACGATCCTCTACTTTAAAAGGAGTTGTGGGAAGGTGGGGGAGCAGGGTGAGGAATCTTACAAAGCTGAAACCTTCTGGTGCTTGTTAAAAACAACAGAACAGCCATCTCCCCTCCCCTCAGGGCTGGCTGGCTTGACCCTCCGCTCTCCAGAATCTCTGGTTTTATTTTATAATCTGACTCGGCTGCAAACTCTGCAGCTATGCAGCTGACTTTTTACAGCCACGGCTGGGGAATGACTTCATCTTGGTGAATTTATGGGTCACGGCAGAGGATGGAGCAGAGGAACCTGGAGGGGGGGGGGAGTTTGCAGCCTATCCTGCCCCACCTTGGGTGATGATTTTCCCAGTCATGGCCTTGCAGAGCCAGCTCTTGCCCTGCTGTGGTGTTACGAGTTGGGGTGTCGCGCCAGAATCCCCTGACGATGTCTGACATGGTTGTGAACTCTCAGTAGAGCACAGGAGCTGGAAAGTGAGCCTTAGGGGTGGCCCAGCACATTCCAAAACCAAGAAAAGAGTCCAGGGCACCTGAGAGGCGTTTCTACTCTCAGGCATGGGGTTGGTTGGGCTTGGGGACATATGTTGCTCCAGAGACAGTGTGTTGGCAATGTTTGCCCCTAGGCTGACAGGGACTGGACTGGCACCAATCTCTCAGCTGCCATCTTTCCCCCTCCTGCCTTCTTAAAACACGGCTCCCGGAGCAAGTGCTGCCCTTCCTGCCTCTAGCTTCTCCCCAGATGTTTCCTGAGTTCTATCGCTCCTTGGCTAGCACAGCAACTCCCAGAAGTCTTGACAACCTGCCACTCAGGGTCATGGAGTCTGCTTTGATGATGGCCTGAAGATAGGTGGTCTAGGTATATATGCTAACCTTGAGAACTACCACGCCTAGAATCTGTTCACCTTCCTGCTACTCTCTGTCTGCCCTCTGCCCCAAATACATGACACAGAGTTAACACTTAGAGACACTTTGAACCAGGAGATATTTCTGAAATTCATGGGATAAACTACCCTCGGCCACAGTACCCCACTCCATGCTCGTGTGCATACATGTGTGTGTGTGTGTGTGTGTGTGTGTGTGTGTGTGTGAGAGAGAGAGAGAGAGAGAGAGAGAGAGAGAGAGAGAGAGAGAGAGAGAGAGGTGTGTGATGTCTGTATATATGTATATTGTAGCCTGAGAGCCTTGACTCTTCCTGAGCTGGACTGTGGACAGTTGAGGCTCAGAATCAAGCCGAAAGCTTCACCATCCCTGAGCCCTGCGATTTGGGGACACCACCGCATGCCCTGAGATATAGCTATTTCCATCTGATGGCACATGAAATAACCTTTCTGTCATCCCACGAGTGGATGACAAAGGCAGGTGGGGTTGACTGGGAAGACTCTGAAGCTGGGGATGACCCCGATTCTTTCCCACAACTCACTGTGAGACAAGTCTTGGGACAAGCAGTAGGGGGCAAGCCACAGTCCTCACCCTCCATGTTCTTGCAGACAAGGAGGCAAGGCAGCCAGGAAGACTCCAACTCCCTGGCTTGGTGGAGGTTTCACTACACAAATGCAGACAGGCCTTGCAGGGGCTGGAGATGTGACTCAGTGCTTGAGAGCATTTGCTGCTCTTACACAGGACCCACGTGGTGCTTTCCAACCATATCTAACTATGCTTCCAGGGGATCTGACACTCTCTCTGATCTCCTCAGGTACCAGGCATGTGCGTGGTACACAGACATGTGTGTAGGCAAATTCTTATGCAAGCAGTCAGTAAATCTAACAAAAATTTAAAAAGTTAAAAACGGTCTTGCTGACTGATATCTGAACTGAACTTGGACAAAGAAGTTTTCAGATAGACACGGCAAAAGACAAAAGTGTGATTTGGAAGGAGAGTGACTATTATGGTCTGGATGTGTTCATAAAAGTTCACACGTTGGAAACTTGCCCCCACACTCACAATCTATATATTTGGTTGTGGGCTTTGGGGAAGTGCCTGGGATTAGGTTAGGTCATCAGGATGGGGACTCCATTTTTGTATTGGTGGCTCTATAAAATGAGGATGAGAGGCTTGGGCTAGCACATTTACTCTAATTATGTGATAGTCTCTGCTTCATTTTGATATCACTGCTCTTTCGTTTTTACCGTCTCTAGAACCATGAGCTAAATAAATCTTATCTCTTTATAAGTCACCCACATTCTAGGACACTTTGTTATAGCAACAAATAAGACTAAACAATAAAGTAGAGTCAGAGAAAACTGGGGGAAATAGACTAAAGATGAAAGAGTCACTGAAAAAGTTGACCATCAGTTGTACTACATACACTTAATGCAGTGGGTATGAATAGATGTGACTGACAGCATTACTGTGGGACACTGTTGGGGACAATAAAGCTTGAATATTTGACATACTGGGTGGGTTTTAATGTGAAGGAGGACTATGTATTCTACATGGGGTTGCTGGGGGAGTGGTCTTTGGCTTGAGGTGACTTGGGAAACATAGTCAGTTGGAGCAGTGATGGCAAGGCTGTCTGAGTTAGTCAATCTCAAGGGTATTAAAATAAGATAGCAATGGCCTGCTCTCCCAAGAGCCCGGGGCTCCTGTGCTAGGGCTCAGTCTTCCCAGGAGAGAAATCATGCCCAGTGTTGGCTTCATTGCCTCCCACATCGCTGTGATAAAACACTCTTACCAAAGCAACCTTGAGGGGGAGGGGCTTATTTTGGCTCCCAGTTCGAGGGTAGAGTTCTCCGTTGAGGATGTGAAGGCTGCAGGGACTTGAGGCAGCTGATCGTGACACGTCTGAAACCAGGAGGCACAGAACAGTGGATGCTCTTGCTTAGCTCTCAGACCCCTTTTCGTTCCTTCCAGAATCCAAACCTAGGGCCTAGTGGCACTCCTTTAAGGGCGGGTCTTCTCACCTCAGTTAGTCTAATCAAGATCATCTCAGGTGTGCCTGGAGGCGTGTCTACCAGGTGATTCCAGATCCCAACCAGTCCATGGCCTTTAGAAACCATCACAAGGGCAGAGTGTTCTGTGCTGTATGCCAATCCCCTTGGGGTTGAGTGACCAGGAAGGTCTGGCTAGTTTGCCTGCCTTCCTCTTCTTCAGCACCTCCTATTAAGCAGTGCCTCAGAGGAACCTTTCCTATTGGCCACCTAGAAAGCTCCACCCTCTTCTATGAATCCTAGGCTCTGGCCTCCTGCTTTCTGGGTGCCTCAAGTACCTTCTCTGCCTCTCCCACCCCTTTGGAATAATCACTTCAAGAAAGCCCTGCTCCTCCTCATTCTTTGGCCCCAGGGAAGTATGAGCTCCCATTGCTCCTGGGAAGTTTGCCTACACTGGTCAACCTCTCCTTGCAGACGATCAGGGAAATTAGAATCAAACTCAAAGCCGTTGTGAGATTAATGTTCTAAAGACAAGCATGTACCTCTGAGTGGAACCGGGGCTGCTGCTCTTTGATAATCTATTCAACTCATTTGGTTCCATCGTTAATAGACAGCTGTGTATTCTGTGATGATTACAATATACATTAATCAAAGGCACGTTGTGCTGAGAGTTGAAAATTACACTTCCCTTTTTTTCCTCTCTGCAGAAAAAAAGAAAAATGGTCTGCCATTCAGTGCTGAGGCGAGGGGTATTCAGATCTTCAGAAACCAAGTGGTGAGCCTCCTTGGGAGAGCAAGTTCTGGAAAATGTAAAAATTCGTCTCCAAGTGTTATGCTGTCATTAGCTGTCAAGTGCAAGCAAGGGGTTCAGGGGTGACCTAGATACCTTGAAAACTTCCAGACACTCCTGGGCTAGTGATTTTGCAGAGCTCCTCTTGGCCTTAACCAGGTAAAATTTCCCATTTAATCAGCTCCAGAGAATCTTCAAAGTCACAAAACTGACATGCATGCTTTGTCAGTGAGTGGTCAAATTCCATACAATATGCCATTTTGCTTTTCTGAATAGGCCTGGGCATTTATAATTACAGATGGATGCAAAGAAGCAGGCAAGCAAGAAGACACACCCCTGCTTGGCTCAGAGGGCTCTGAACCTGGGTTCCCCACTGGCCTCTAAGTCCCAGAATCATATCTCCTGTCTGTGTCTCCATCACCATCTCAGTGATGAGAATAACAGTGTAACCAAGCAAAGGGGAGGGTACTGAAGCAGGTGCTCCTGGAAGTAGCTCCTGGTCTGTGCTCCTTTCTGTAAGCAAGCAGGATTCACCAGGACATCACAAACACGAAGCTAGGACAAGAAGCAAAAGCCATAAAAGTAGAGAGGGATGTTGCTGGGAAGGAAGAGACCATCGGGACTGGAAAAAGGATAAAAGAGGGTAAGGGGTGGGGAGATGATCAAAACATGTCATATATATGTCTGAAAATGCCCAACGAAACCTGTTATGTGTAATTAATATATGCTGATTAAAAAAAACAAATATTTTAAAACATCTTCTATGTGTCTAAAGTGTTCCTTAGAGCAAGGCATCCCCGTGCGGTGTAAACACGAGATCTTGTTCAGACAAGAGCTAGACTGTAGTGAGAGTCCCAGGTCTCAGCATGAAACCTGAATCAGAGGGTGGGGCTCTGAATGGTACCCATGACACCTGCCCACAGCAAACTGCTCAATGTTCCTCTGTTTCTTCAGACTTAGTGAAAATAACAAGGTCTCAGGTCGATCACAGGCCAGTTTGTGACTAAATATAGATAAATCAGTTACTTCATGCATGTGCCTACATGTTTATGATTGTGTGTGTGTGCTTTGCCACTGTTTAAAATCATTGGGGGAATAATATAATATAAAAACCTGGCATGGAAAGTATAGCAAACCCCACCTGTGTTGGTGTCCCTTGCCACAGGGTTCAGTGTGACGCCAGACATAAGTGATGAGATTAAAACAAAACGGAAAATCCTAGATGCAGGGGCATCAAAAGCAGGGTATTGCTCGGGGTGGCAGGAACAAGGAGGGAGCCATTGGGAGCCATTGGGAGCCATTGGGAGCCATTGGGAGCCATTGGGAGCCATTGGGAGCCATTGGGAGCCATTGGGAGCCATGCTATTCTGAGTGACAGGGAGGCCCCTTTCCCGGTAGCAGCTCCTTCTCTTTCCTGTTTTCGGTTTTTCTCCAGTTTGGTTTCTCCACACCCTATGATTCAAGCATGTGGTGTATTCAACAATAGGCTCATACCATCACCTTCTGGAGGGTAACCAAGAGCAGCAGCAGTAGTAGCTTGTATTGTTTGGAGGATCTTTGGAACTTCACTAACAACCCCTGAAAGGGAGGTAGCAGCCATACCTTGTAGTTTCCATTTGGTAGCCCATGACACTGGGGAGAAGTACTATTTCTCCCACCCCCATAGGGTAACTCCACTTAAACTTAAATGTGTGTATGTGCACATACATGAAGCCTCTAAAACAGCAGGTTTTCATATGTCTTTTTCCAAGGTCTTTGTGTTAGTTTGGTATCGATTTTCTTTTTAAAGAATGTATCGCCCGGGTCCTTTGTCAGTGCCAAATCCACCCTCAACAAGAGTTAAGCAGTTGAAGACACAGTAATGTTCTTCATGTGACCTGGAGTGACAGATGGACTATAACATTAAATTGCATCTCAGAGCAAGGCCTAAATAACTAAGGTCAGGCCATCTCCTTAATATAAGGAGCATGGTGAGCCATTTCCACAGTGCTTAGCCTGTTGTGGAGTCAGAGGTCTTTTCAGAGAGAAGAACCATCTCCCAGAAAACTTCGCTGGCTTCCAACATCCTGCATACAGTTGTGGGTGTGCAGAGGGGTGTGCATCACCTAAATCCCAATCATTAGTCATTAACCCCTAGGGTATTTAAATTACAGACCAAGAGTTACTCAGAGGGCTCGCTGGAGCCTTCCCTGTAGATGGTACACTTGCAAATGAACATCAGCTAAGCATCAAGTAAAGTCTCTGCTCTTCCTTCATTGGCTGGGAAGGACTGGGGGCAGCAGCTGGCTCTATGCTAAGCTCTTTGGCAGAAATTTGCAATGTGCACAGCTTATAGTGTTGATTGAAGTGACCAGATCATTTCCTACCTAAATAAAAAAGTTGCTTGGACAATCTCCTTTTCTACTACATTGGCAGGAAACTGGCTCTGAGCATAGCCACCTGATGTCACCAGCACCCTCAAGGAGCAAAGCTGAGTAGTTTTCTTGAGCTCCGGGAACCCGGAAGCTCACTAACGCCTTTTTCAGGGCAGGATAGCCTCCATGCCTTAGGGATCCAGGACTCTCTAGCAGCAGTGTCTCTGGGGTGCCCCCAACAGAGAATCTCCCTGGGGAGATTTATCTGACGAGAGCCTGACTCTCCTCACAGCTCCTGGACCTCCTTGAGAAGAGCAAAGGTAAGTGTGGATGTGCCACTAGGCTCCCATAGCTTTTCCTGATTAGTGTTGGGTGGAGTAAGGATGTGTCTTTGGGCCTTCTCTGGAACACTGGGGACATCAGCATAGCATTAAAGAGTTCACTGGAAGGGAAGATCATTTTGGCTTGATTAGCACTCCTCCTAAGACACTCTTATACTTATCTCACATTCTAACTACACCCTCCCCTGCCCTTGCCTCAACTGTAGGAATGCAAAGTGGCTTCAGTTTGTACCAAATGGGTGGCATCATTGTCACCCTTAGAAACACTCTCAGACATGACCCTTGCTGGAAAGGCTGCTGGAGTTGGAACATGACCTACATGGGCTAGTTACCATGACGGGTCATGCTGCCTGGTCCCTTAGACATGAGGCAAACTGTGGCCCACATCAGGGAGTTGTGAGGATGGTGTTCCTAGCCACTGAGAAATGCTCAGAACCTACAAGCCTACCCATGACAGCACTTCATTAGTGTGCTCCTGCGTGCTTCCACCCACCCTTAGTGAACTGTCCTTTCAGCTCAGAGTGACATCTGCACAACAGTAGAGCTGAGCCACCTAGAGGGAGTGGCTTGTCCAAGGTCACAGAAGGAGGTAACCGGTCATCTTAAAGGCTCTTCTCTGTTATCATAGTACCTAGTCCTGGACTTGTGAGACCCTGTAGGCAGAGGACAAAAGGATAGATTCTAAACAGGAGTGCTTGCATTTGCAAACTTTAAGTCAGAGAGAGCTACCGTGTTCTTCCTCTCACCCTCTCTCTCCCTGGTGCAGTAGAAACACTGTTGCCACAGTGATCCTCAGAGGAGTCTTGTAACTAACCTAGCCACAGCAGGTGATGATGTTAGAAGATTCACTCCAATCTAACCTTACTGGCCAACGACACAATGGAGTCAACTGAACTGAAGGTGTATGGATTGTCTCCGTGGAAGGGAAGTCTGTCTCAGGCAGGCATTGTGGCTGCTCCATGCGGAATGCTTGGACTCTGCTCCAGAAAATGAAGTCCAGCTTTGTTTCTGAAAACCAGAGACCACTCCTCTTGCTGCTTCTGGGGGTCCTAGCTCTGCTGAGGGGCTGTTGGGAGTCCTAGCTCTGCTAAGGGGCTGCTGTGCCTTTTGAACCCAAGAAGGTTGATTTTTAGCCTCGGTTTCTGGCAGAGTTTGGTGTCAAGCCCTGAGCTAGATGACCAAAGTTATTCATCTAACTATCTATCAACTCACATTGGACTCGATGGGAAATTCTACTTTATCTATCATGTTAGTTGGTATTTTATGAGGCATGAGTTGGATCTGGGAACCAAGTTAAACGACCTCTAGTGCTCCAGCTCAGGGGCTGTGTGAGGAAAGGATGGAACACGGGTGGGTTGGTTTCAAACCTGTAAGCCATGTTCATACCTAGACATCTATGTGGTGGGGAGGGAGGGATGTGCACATGTGCATACAGAGGAGTGTGCACATGTTGTGTGCATGTGTGTAGAGACCAGAAGTCAATATCAGATGTTTTCTGGGATCACTGTCTGCCATAGTTTTTGAGACATGATCTCGCACTGAAGCAGGTGTCCAACAGTTCAGCTAGGCTGGCAAGTCAGTGAGCTATAGCCAGCGAGCAATAGCCAGCGAGCTAGAGCCAGCGAGCTATAGGGTCCTGTCTGTCTCTGTTTCCCTCGCACTCCTTCCATGCCCAGGTTTTTATGTGGGTGCTGGATTTGAACTCAGATCCTCATGCTTGACCAGCAGGCACTTTACTGATGGAGTCATTCCCACAGTCCCCTTAGGCAGATTCTTTTGAGTCTAAAGCCACATCCATATGCTGCTCAGGGCATGAATATTGCACACTAACAGGATAAGAAAATGAAGGTGTAAGGAAAAAAAGAATACTAGCCCCAGACCTTGGGATAATTGAAAAACAAAAAAGAGCAAATCCTCCCTCCTCCAGACTTCCTGACACCAAGGACCAGTGAGGTGGCTTAATGACCCTGAGGATGTGCAAGGTCAGGGGGAGCAGTCAAGGGACAGATGGTGAGACAGGTACAGTTGGGCCCTACCTTAGCACCCAAGAACTTCTGGGAGGAACAGATGAAGCCTGGGAATAGAATCGTACTCTGAAAATTGCCCAGCAATAATGGATGGGTGGCAACCTGCTCTCTTCACCCATCCTAGAGCCTGTGTCTGGCTGGAGCTGAGACATCTTGAAAATAGTTTTGCCCTTCCTAAACGCCCATGGAATTTGGTTGCCATGTGGCAGCACTGGAAGATGAGGCCTTGAAGACAAGATTAAGTATGTATCATTTGCAGCAAGAGTAAGGCCATTCTGCCAGTGGCTTAATGCTTGCCGAAGTGGATTAGTTACTCGAGAGAGCAGGTTGCTGTAAGCCGAGGCATCTCTCCTGTTGTGTCCCTTCGGCACGTGCTACCTGTCAACTTCGTGTTTACGATGAGGCCCTTGTCACTTGCTGCCACCTAATCTTAGACTTCCAGCCACCAGAACCATGAAGGCTCTACTCGAACCTCTATCATTTAGAAATAACCCAGTCTCCGGTATTTTGGTATAGCAACAACAAAGAGACAGACACAAGTGCTGCCCAGCTTCTGTTCCTGTGGAAGGGATGCGTGCAAGCTATTACAGTGTGGAGAGTTTGTCCCTATTCATGCAGGTACCATTTCTTCTTAATTATTATAACCTACCTCACAGCTTTCCAAATACCCACACATATGGAGTAACATAATCGCTGTGTGAGGACAATAGGTTCTAGTCTCCGGTCATGCGTATGACATGGGCTACGTCCCAAAGTGATCGTAGAATTGAGGTTCAAATGGCCAGCCCTTCTCCAGCATCCACAGCCCGTCCATTCTAGATCTGCTCAGTTGCTCCATGGCCACCTCTCTTTGGGTTATTCAGGTAGATACAAACATGTCCGGCCACCTTGGATCACCCAGAGAGAAGCTTGCAGCTGGGAACGAGGTTAGCTGATCTCTTAGTGTGACCTCCATCCTATCCCCATGTCATCTCCTGGGTGTTCTTGTCTCAGGGGCTCTGGCAGTTGTGAGATGAGGAGCTTACATCTCCTCTACCAACACTGAGGAGCCCACATTTTCTCTATGCAGCATGTGGCTTTTCCTCTAAGGTAGAAAGGAGCGGATGGAGGGACAAAATGAGACATCCTTCCTTACCTTTGAACTTGAAGTGTGTACATCTGCACCACATGGCCCTGTCTGAGTTCCCCAAACCACCAGGACTGAGCAGAGCAGGATGTGGGGTGGTGACGGGGTGACAGGGGACTGGGCCTCTTAGTGCTGGTGCTTGTACTGGTGTCCATGAGAGTTTTTCTAAGGGACAAGCAAGCCAATAGTCTACCCCACCCAAGATCACAGCAAGAGTGCTTAGGGACACTGCTCACCAAGAAATGCAGGATGGTGTTTGTCACAGAGTCCAGCCAATTGTAAAATCACCCACCTCGCATACCACTGTTCCCTCTCCTGCCAGCCCCACTGAGCACTTAAGAGCAAGTGGGGGCAGCAGCTCACCCTCTACCAGCTGAGACCCAGAATGCAATTAGACATGATGACCCAGACCAGTGTCCTAGAGACCCGGAGGCTAAGGACTTAGGAGTCTAAAGAGGAATAGCATGTGCTGGCTGGAGTATCACTGGGAAATTGTTGCTGGCATACAGAGCCTTGTCTTTATAATCTACCACATCTGGGCTTGGGGGGAGAACCCCACCAGATGTTCAGAAAGCAGTTTTCCTCATTCTTTATAAAGCACAACAATGTATTGTGGTCAAATGCAAATGTGTGTGTGTGTTCAAAGCATGTGCTCTTGGTGTTTAAAGGATGTTGCATCCTATATGATGACACTTAGGGCCATAAATCACACCCACAGTGGGGCAGGGTGGAGGACAAGACAACTGTGCTCCTCCCTGCTCCCTCTGCTGTCTCGGTGCCCGTGATTTCTCTGCCTCTTTCCAAGCTGCATCATGTTGGAATCTTCAATAAGCCGAATCCAGGAGTGCCCTTCCTACACCCCATCTGCTGGGAACAGGCTTCAAGTCTCTCCCTGCTTCAGAGCACGGATCAGGCACAGCCCAGGGCATGATTTGTTTTCTCTACGTGTAGTGCCTTCAACAGTGGTTAATTTATAAATTAGGCACCATGAAAGATGAGGCACAACAACTGGTAACAAAACGGAGCAGTTGTAACAATATATTGTAGCGAGTTATGTGAGTGAGCTGCCTCTCTTTTGCTCCCTCTCAAACTATTTTTTTAATGCGGCATTTAAGCACAAGCCCTCATATGGCAATTGACCTGAGAACTAAGAAGACCATGAAATGACTAATGGGTGGATAGTGGATGTAACATGTATTCACCGGCTGTAGGAATGATTCATAACTGGGCAAAGCAGAGTCGGGCAATATAAGATTTCATCATGCTACTCCGAATGGCACAGAATACATTAAAAAGCCTGTGTGCAGTCTCTTTCTGTAATTTTTTTTATTTAGCATTTTCAGATTGTGATTGGCCAACCGCAAGTTTACTTGTCAAGACAAGGGAAGCCATAGACAGCAGGCTCTACTGTACTCAGGTTGGAATCTTAGCTCAGCCGCCTGGCATCTGGGTGACCTTGGGTAAACTACCTACAGGCCATCCCTCTATGTCTTCCTTCCTTTTCAGGATGAGCAGCACGGGCCTGCCTGTAGGGCCCCACTCCTGGCTCATTCCGAAGGTGGGAAGATGCGGGAGAGGTATGTCCAGCTGACTTACTTGAGATAGGCGTTGTTCTCAGATGACCTTCATTGTCATGAGGGAAATAGTTGACTGCTTTTCCCAGAAATCTGAGTCCACTGGGACACCACCATCCTGCCTCAAACCCTCAAGTAGTCCTGTTACCCGAAGGACAGAGTCCCTGGGGGCTGAAGGAGACATGGGGCCACATCCCACAAAGCCATCTGGGCCTCCTTCCCACTGTGCTCTGGAAGATGCTCGCCCACCTCCTCCCATGCCGGGATCACATGGCCTGACCTGGAGTCTGTGAGCAAGGCTGTACTATCTGTTCTCCTCCATTTGATACTCACTCATCTTCTAAGCCCAGCGGAAGTCCCGGATACGTGTCAGCTCCGCTGGCTGCCTTCTGTGCTCCAGGTGAAGTTGCTGCCGTTTCTGCTCCTTGTGCAGTCTATCTGCCCTTGCCTCTATTTACCCTCTGTGCCTGACACACACCAGAGAATCCTTTTGTACAATGACACCTGGTGGTTGAATTTGGGATCCCTTATGTATCCTCTATGTCGTGTGTGTGTGTGTGTGTGTGTGTGTGTGTGTGTGTGTGTGCATGTGTATGTGTGTGTATGTATGCATGCTTGTGTGTGTGTGTGCATGTGCCTGTGCCTGTGTTTGTACATGTCTGTGTGTGTGTATGCCTGTGCATGCTTGGGTGTGCCTGTGTATATGTGCATGTGTGTGCAATGTGCATGTGTGTGAGTGTGTGTGTCTGTGTGAGTGTGTGTGTGTGTGTGTGTGTGTGTGTGTGCATGAGTGTGTGTGTGTGTGTGTGTGTGTGTAGGGGTGGTATTGGGTGGTAGTGGCCAGCATGCAGAGTGTCAGAACCAGTAGCTCATGCTGGGAACCCATCCTAGGGGAGAGACTCACCTGCATGGCATCCAGCATCCGGTGCTCCTGAGTGCAATCCTTGAACTTGGGCTGAACTCTGCCCAGGAGCATCACCCTGGGAAAAGAAACTGCATTTGCATTGATCCCCTGCAAAGCCATTCTCTTTAGGATCATATATTGTTCCTTCTTGACATGGAACCTGGGTAACAGCAGTGCCCTCCCTCCCTCCTTGCTTGCTATGTAAATATGGGGCTCCTTGAAGGATATTTATTGGCCTGCAGAAAAGATGCGGGGGAATTCTGCTCTCTAGGTGAGTGATAAAAAGAGCAGCCAGCGGATGTGTTCACCAGCTTATTTACCACAAATCTCTTATTTATGGCCTCATAACCTTCTGATGGCCTGGTTCCCCTCCCCATCCACCTGCTTTTCTTCCCAGATGGAGAAATGTGCTGAGCTGAGGACTATTTGTCCAAGGTTCCTTTCTGCTTCTAGTTTCGACAGCTGGAGCCAGACCGATTGATTTCCCTGGGACTACGTGGATGCTGATGAGGGCTGGGGCATGATTTTCTTGCTGCAGAATGTGGCATAATATGGTCGGACAGATGGTGTTTGGGGTCCAGCCTATACTGAGCACCCTCTGGCTGGGTCCTGTGCAGGCCACATACTTGCTTTAGTCAGTTCTCAGCAGTCCCATGAGGATGCGATGTGTCCCCAAACCAAACTCATTATAGACTTAAGACCCCCCCCCCATTATGTAGCCAGTAGAACTGTACCACCACTTATATACCCTTACCTGGGCAGCCTCCTAGGGTCTCTTGCTCATGCAACAGGAAGCTGAAGCTCTGTTGATAACATCCCCTTACACCCCCTAAGTTGTATGCCAGTGTGGCCTTTGTCCAGGCCAGCTCCTACAATCCTAGTCTGATACTGCTGCCACACGGGCATTCTGAGCTCCTGTGTTTAGTTCTTGATCCATTCTTGCCCATGGGTTCCTGAGCAGACTTTCCAAGCTCATGCTGGCCAGGTTACTCACTGCTGGGTTATTTAGACAAACCCTTGACCACAGTACTTAGACTTCTGGGGGGAAGCAGAGTGTTGTCTTTGAAGAGCAGACCTATCGTGGAGTCAGCCGTCAGTAGTCCTGAATGACTGCTGGATCCCATGTGGCTCTCTACCTCCTCCTGGTTGGTAGCCTCTCAGTCTAGCTGTTGCTTACTTCTCTTGAATGCCTTCTACCTTTCTCCCTTCTTACCCCCAGCCTCTCTCTTGACCTCAAGGCTCCTTTCCTAAGTCACCTCCTTTTGCATCTTCAAGACAACTTTCTTGAAAGTTGGGCCAGACGCCTGTTTTACTTTCTTTAGGTCAATGAAACAGAGAGCCACAAATCCATGTAGGTTAAATAACAGAGATTTATCTTTCTACCATCCAGGAGGCACAAAGGGTGAGTCCAAGGTATTGAGCATTTTGGCTCTCTGGTGGCTATGAGATAGTTTGCATACCCATCTCCCTCCTAGCTTGCTGGCACTGCATTCCTACACCAGCCTCTGATGTCCTAGGGCCGGTCTTCGCCCTGATTCTGTTTCCCCTACTCTATCTCTTATAAGTACATATATCACTGGATACTGCAGAATGACTTTATCTAAATAATCCTCATGTTAACTGCACCTACAAAGATCCTCTCTCTAAATGCGACCAAGTAAGGTGACGTTCATGGTACTAGGCATACATCTGGGGACCGTGCCTCTCTTCTGTACCACACATCAGAAGGGCACTCACTCTTGGTTTCTTTCTCAGCATGAAGGCCATGGTCTGACTCCCTAGCATTGAGCTCTGGTGAGCTGGCACAGGACTTGTCTGCCCCAGCACTTGTCACTGTATGGCTCATGGACAAACATAACTAACAAAAGGACAGTGTATGCATTGGATGTTTCTTTCTCTTTGTACCAAAAAACCAGCCCAAGAGGAAAGCAAGGTGGGCCTAAGGCTGTGAAATAGATTGTGGTGATAGAAATTGGTTACTGCTATTTTGGTAAATGCTTAGGGATTCTGTGGAACATGTTTTTAAAGACTCCGCTGTGCCAAGACTGACCAGCTAGAGGGACACCATTGTGCCAGGTGGATATAGTTCCTTGAAAGATCCAGTAGGGACTTGCTTTTTGCCCATTATCTTCAGATTCCAGGGAGAGGGACATTCATGCTTGCTGGTCATGCCTTCATGTAAGCCCTAGGTATAAATACTTACCACATTTCACAGGAGAGGCATGTGGGGGTTCAGGAATACAAAAGACACAGATTACAATGAGCATAAAACAGGGCAACTAGTCATATCTAGACCCCTGACATGTTCTTTCCCTCTGAGGAGCCTCTGTTGGGAAGAGCAGTTTGTTTTGGAAGTTTCTGACTAGGCAGTTAGTTCGGACTTTCCTCTCAGCGTGTGAAGGAATCTCCCAAATCTACATTCTCCAGGTTTCTTTCTTGTGACTTGGAATTGTTCAAGACACTCTCTGCTTGGTTGGCATTATGAAAGTTAGCCAAAGGACAATAAAAGCATGCCTGCCCTCTGCACAACAGGTTTCTTGATCTTGCTGGAACCTCTATCCTGAAGCTCCAAAGAGGGTTCCCCTTGTTCTCATCATTAGGGAGGTGTCCTGATCTGGTGACTTCTATCTGATGGCTGCATGTTCCTGCAAATACTCTTTAGTATCTTGCAACAGTCCCTCAACAGGAAAAACCAGAATGACAGCGTCAACCTTCTTGGAGCACCAAGAGAAGGGAGCAGAATGGTATGTGTCCCTTCCATTGGGAGTGTCAGCATCCTCTGTGACCAAAAAAGCCTCTGGGCAAAACACTCTACAGGATGCCCCCTCAGACTGTCCTCTAGCAGCCTCTGGTGAGCTGATAGGGGCTCCTGCTGCCTTAGAGGGGATGGAACAGAGGTTCAAAGTATTAAGGACCCACCCAAGAGTCCACAACTCTTAAGGGGAAGAGTCAAGATGCTCTTGTGCTTTAATGCCAGTTGTGCCTTCCACTCCCTTCTAGACGCCAGAGGCGTCCACTGTGCTAGCTGCGTGCAGTTCTTCTTGTGGGTGTGGTTACCTGTGGAAAAAGCGACCAGGACAGTTGCTGGATATTCCTGGTCCCCTGGGAATGGACGTGTCTAGTTACTACTAAGGTGGTGATGGGGTGCTCAGAACAGGAACCCCCATCTCGCTGGAGTGATCTGTGGGTGGGAATACCTGACTTTAAGAGGCAGATTCAAGACAGGTGAGCCAAGTAGATAGGCCAGAGAGAAAGCTAGCTGTGGCAGGGAGAGGAGCCTGCATATGCTCAGGAGCTGGCCTGTAACCCAGACTGCCAAGTATCTGGAATGGCAAGGAGTGGGTTTGCCTGGAATCCTGAGTATCAGGCAGGGTGAGGACCACATGGTGCAGATGGTGAGGTGGAAGGAGAAGGTGCCAGGCCCCGGGAGGCTGCAGGACAGCTGGGAGTCTGGAGCATGGGCAGGTGGGAGAACAGAACGGGTTTAAGCAGGAGGAACGTGTTCACATTTATTTTTTTCAAAGGATTATTCTGGATGCTTTATGTGGATCAGGGCCAGGTTTTGGGAGGTGAGAGGTGGTAAGGACTTGGGAAATGTAGAAACTGGCAGAAATGCCGAAATAAAGTTGGAAGCTATTCGGGGGTATAAAAACAGCAGGAACTTTCAAATTCAGGAGGGGAATGCAAGAGCAGAGGGCACATAATGGCTCCCAGGACACCTGCTTGATCCTGGCACAACAGTGAGATGACTTGAACACAAGGCAATCAGCTTCCCACGGCTGATGTGGAGGCCTGGGCTGCCCACAGTGGGGATGTGCAGTGGGGACCTGGCTCTCTTACTCAGGGAAAGAAGTGGGAGCGCCAGCTTGAGGTGATGTACTGGAAGGCTCACATAACAAGCAAGGGGAGGACCTAGCTAATAAAGGTGCCAAGGAGCTAGAGAGATGGCTCGGAGGTTAAGATCACTCGGTGCTCTTGCAGAGGACCTGGGTTCTATTGCCAGTATCCACATGGCTCACACATTCATAACCCTAGTTGCTGGGTATCCAACAGGCATGCACATAGTGCACCCTTGCTACACATGCATGCTGTAAAAACATTCATATATATATAAAGTAAATTAATAAATCTTAAAAAAATTAAAGTTAAAAAAATAAGTGAAGATTCTAGAAGGAAGACCACGGTGGGGAACCCAGTAAGGGTCAATAAAGGTGAGCGACTAGAAAGATTTCAAGAGCAGCCAATGACGTTAGGTCCAGTGTCACAAAGACCCTGTGAAGTAAGGCACATATCACTGGACTCCACCCTTCAAGGGCCAGTCTGCAATTGTCGAGGTCAGATACGAACATGGGTGGAAGTGGATGCCAAAGGAAGGACAGAGCAGCTAGGAAGTGGATGTGGAACCCCTTAGTGTAAGCTCTTTCCCAGGGTTGAAGGAGAGAGGAGAGGCACAGCTCATGGAGCCACATGCAGGGAAGTCCCTTTCTTTTAATGTCATTCATCTCTAGTTTCATGGAGGAAGCTTGCATAAAGATGCTTGGCTTGTTCAGTCCTCAGCAAGACGTGGCCTGAAGCCCATGAAGGCTTACTCAGTGGATGCAGTGAACATAGGACCTCTCCCTCCCTCGTCTTCAGAGATGCTTGCCTAGGGGTTGTGATTCAGCCCGAAACCGGGGTTTCCCTCCCTACATCTGGCTTCTCCCTATTACCTTTCTCAGTCTTTAGCATTCCACAAATGCTCATCTGATCATTGATTTCCCTAGCACAACAATTCCAGGGTGGCCTGACTTATTCAAGCTTGAGAGTCAGCACATGAAACCAGGGTTGGCACACGTTAGAACTGAATTTGACCTTAGGCTCTGGAGACCACTGATGGTTACTTACCACACGTCCTTTGGTTTCTGTTGATGTGATTAGACACAATTAAATCAACTCGAAGGGGAAAGCATTCATTTTGTCTTATAGGTTACAGTCTACCATCAAAGGAAGCCAGGGCAAGAAGAGCTCAGATAGGAATGGGAAGGCAAGACCTGAAGCAGAGGCCATGGAAGGACACCCTGTACTGGTTTGCTCTCTATGGCTTGCTCACTTTGCTCTCTTATTCAACCCCCACTTTGGGCTGGATCCCCCTATATCAATTATTAATCAGGAACATACCTCACAGATATGTCTACAAGCCAGTCTGATGGAGACAGTTCCTCAATTGAGGGTGACTCTAGTTTGTGTCAAGTAGACAAATCCTGCCCAGTACACACCACGGGATGTATCAGTTGTCTTCAGGTTAGAGGGGAGCTTCCTAGCAGCAGAAAGAGACCGGGATTGGAAGATGACTATGAAGAAGACAGGGGCTGAAGGACTTGGGGCCAATCAAGGGATTGCTGCTGGAGTCTGAGTTTCAAATCTCTTCTACCCCTTCCTTCAGGTCCATTGCTGACACCACCACAGGCAGTCTGGTTGACCATATGGCTGCAGATATCAGCCAATGCTACAAGTCGACGTTCAGGAAGGTTCAGGAGTTAAGAATGAACACAGTATTAAGACGGCAGGGCAATCTACAAAGCAGCTCCTGCAAACGCCACCCCCACCCCCCCAACTCCTGGGGGACTTGAGCAACAAAGATGTTTACCTCTTCTTCAGCCCTTTACACTTTTCCTTAGAACAGATTAGAATGTTCTCTTTCTACTTTATTTTTTGTTTGTTTGTTTTGTTTTTTCGAGACAGGGTTTCTCTGTGTAGCCCTGGCCGTCCTGGAACTCACTCTGTAGACCAGGCTGGCTTCGAATTCAGAAATCTGCCTGCCTCTGCCTCCCGAGTGCTGGGATTAAAGGCGTGCGCCACCACTGTCCAGCTCTACTTTGGGCCTAAGCATTTGGTCTGTTTTGCTTAGTAGAACTAATACAATGAGAACAGGTTAAGAGAGCAAAGGGGCCTCTGTGACCTAAAACGGGCTCGGCTTTACTTTGTTTTGTTCTAGATCCCTGGGATCCAGAAAGAAATGTGGAGCCTGGTGGGATCTCCGTGTTTCCTCTTTGGATGGTTTTGGGGGCCAAATTACCTGAAGAGAGTCTAGCAAGCAGAAAGAGACAGAGCTAGGAAGAGGAGTCTCCCTGTCCTCACCGACCAGAGGGAGGGGATCACAAACCTTCATCTGGAAAATGAACTTAATTAGAGTCTAGCTCCTGGCTTCTCACCTGACTCTCCTGGAGGCCTAAGGCCCATGGCTTTATTTCTAGGAAAACACACAACTCTATCTCTCCAGTGTGACAAGAAGAAGGAGGAGGAGGAGGAGGGGAAGGAGAAGAAGGTGAGGAAGAGGAGGAGGAGGGGAAGGAGAAGAAGGTGAGGAAGAGGAGGAGGAGGGGAAGGAGAAGAAGGTGAGGAAGAGGAGGAGGAGGAAGAAGAAGAATAATTTTGAAGTTGTTGATAGCCAGAGTAGGAAAAGCCTAGAGTTCAAATGGTCACAGATTTGAGTGCTGTTGACCGTAGCCAGTAAGCTCTGTAACATGTTTCATAATGCCTGGCAAAGATTCCCTCTTTCAAGCACATGTATACGTCCAGGTACACACGCATACACAGTCATCTGATACCAAAACCGAGTCGGGGGTGACTGGGTCAAAGAAATTATGTTCTGTGCTTGCATTTCATATCACACCTTCTCTGATGCCATGGCGTGAGGGATGGCCATTTTTACTCTGTATGTTCTAGAGATTAACTGACAGAGGCAGAGTTTGCTTGTCTCACTTCCTTTTCCCCAACTCGTCTCTCTGCTTCACATTCTTCCCGCTTCCCCGGACTCTTGTCTTGTTTCTCTCCTCCTGCAGTCTCCCGGTTGCCCTCCCCGCAGCCCCCTCTGGTTGGTACCTTCCTTCCTCTCCTTTCTTTTCTCCGTGACTGCTGCTTTTCCCTTTTCTCTTCTTCCTGACCTCTCTAGTCTCCTTTTTCTTTCTCTTCCAGCAATTCCTGCTTCCCAAGGCCAACAGGCTGCGCTGAGACCTGTACTCACTTGGCTTTAATTAGGATCCCTTCAGAAACCTTGACCCCGGAGAGAGCACAGCACTCAACTTCCAATTTCCTTAGCTCCGTCTCACAGCCTCCCTCCTCCAAGCCTCTAAGAGCTTGAAGACAATAAAAGAGATTTAGAATGGGTACATGGACGAGGAGAGGCCCGAAGGTACCCCACCTCCTCCTCTTCCTACTCAATGATGAGGAAAGGATAGCTCCTCTTTGGCAGGAACGGGATACCTCAGTCTCATGGAGCTTAGCCAGAGTGAGGGAGGCTGTGCTCAGGCCCTGGCACCCCAGCCTTTCCTGCTCTGGTGCCCCAGGACCTGGCTACAAAGGACTCTGAGTTGGGAGAGCACCTCAAGGACCAGACTGCTTAGCAACAAATACTGACATTTTTTTTTCCAAGCATGCCCCAAGGCATCTTGGGAAGAAGCTACAAAGTTAACCAGAAACAAACGGTGAACTCAGTAATTGCACACACTCCTATTTTTCTTAAGAAACCAACTGGATCTCATTACGGTAGGCTCCTGAAGGTAGACAGAGAAAACCTTGTCGTCACCCGTTAAATATGTCTAATTTTACACACTGTCATGTAGTACTCCATCCAGCTGGCTCTCCTCAAGGAGGAGGAATGAGTGATAGTTGCTTGGCCTGTTTCTCAGCGCGTAGGTTTTTCTTGCCTTTTCTTTCTTTCCTTTTTTTCTTTTCGGTTATTTTTTTTTTTTAAGGGAGGGCTGGAGTGATGCTTTGTCTCCTGTTGGTCTTACAGCATGTCTGACATCTGCAGTAGGCTTAACTTATCGAAACCAGAAACTGCTAGCCTAAGGCTTCCAGGCCATTTTGTCTTACCTGAGTGCCTCCATTGAGCCAGTCCTTGGTTTCCCCAACTGTAATGCGAGGGCTGCCTGGTGTTTCCCGGGGCCTCTGTGCTGCTAAGCATTGCTGCTGCTCAGACCCACTCGGTGCTTGCCAAGACCTTAATTGCATCAAAATGCTGAGCAGAGTCTGGTTTTTGTTAAGGCTTTTGCTTACAGAACCGTCTTCCAAATCGAGAACCTTCCTGATGGTTTTTAATAAGCCTAGACCTTAAGGAAAGATGAAAATCGCAATATGGAGCCTCCGAGTGCACTCAGCCCCCCCCCCCCCCAAATGGAATGTGCACAGAGGACACACATCCGGTTCAAGGACTTTACACAAACTTATCGTAACTTAACAGTCATAAGCTAATAGTCAGAGGGAATTAATAATGGGGATGTGGCCATTTGAGCAGTGAGATGGGCCCGTGTCATGGAATTTTTGCAGCTAAACCCTCTTGAGTTTCTATACACTAATAGCAATTAGCTCCTGAGTTAATGGCAGCTGTGGTCATAATGAGATTGGAATTGATCATTTGGAAGCAGGCTCCCTTAAGCTGGCCTTATGAGCCATTTCAGCCACAAAGCAGTGCCTTGACCCCTTCTCCTCATACCTTCTATCACAACCCCATATTCAGGGCTCCCTAGAGTCAGCATACAGGCTCCTTCTACGTAGAGCCACAATGGGCAGGACACGGGACAGAAGCTCTATAACCCATGCAGCAGACATTCTGATGGATTCTGGAAGGCAGATGGATTCTACTCACCAACCCTGTCCTGGACCCTTTCTCATTGGTAGCTCCAGTCATCTTAGGTTTAGCTCTATCACCCAGCATCTCTGGACGACGAGTTAGCTTTTCTCCATCTCAGCAGCCTCAGCTGTAAAGAGCACGCTACCTATCAAATGGGCTTGTAGTAAGGATAAAATAAGAAAATCTATCATGAAGATGTACTGTCAACGTCTGTCTTTGTGTATCAGTTAGCCCATTCAGTGTGACAAATCACTCTCCAAATTAATAGTTTACAATAGCAATTATTTTGTCTGGCTTAGAGTTACAGGGTTCTGCTGGGGGTTTTCCCTGGACACTCTCATGCCTCTACGGTTGCTCGATGGGTGAGCTGAAAGCTGCATGCTTTGAGTGTGATTCGTACACACTTGTGCCTGACAGGCTTTGAGCCTGAGTCTTGGGAGTAACTGGGTCCTGTGACGGTATCCTTCAGCAGGTTGGCAGCAGGCTGGCTTGGGCTCACTCACATAGCAGTCTCAGCATCGCTAAGCTCACGGAGGAAAGACAGTTTCAATGATCAGAGCTTCCTAAGTCTCCTATGTTACACTTGCTGCTGTCACACAGCACGTGGCCACACCTAGCTACACTCCCTATCCCCTGTCAGAAAAGAGCACATCTTCAGGGCTGGCAGGAGTCTGTATTCATCTTTCTGATATCACACCTCTCTTTCCTTTGGTTTGCTCTGTTCATCTGCAAGGCAGTAGGCATTTCAGAAATGACTATTGATGCATGCAAAGTGACGTATGAAAGGTAGTTACCAGTTGTTCACAGTAAAACCGAGGAGCCACGGTTGGGGGATGGCTCAGTGGGCAAAGTATCTGCTGTGCAAACATCAGGACTAATGTCGAGACTCAAGCACCCACAAAAACAGCTGGGCCTGATGATGCTTGCCTGTAACCCTAGCACCGGGCCACAGAGACAGGAGGGTCCCTAGGTTTGCCTGGATAGCCGTCTAACTGAACCAGCACATTCCCCGTTAGTGTTTTTGTCCCTAAAGATAAGATGGGGAGTGACTGAGTCTCCCTCCGGCCTCTACACGTGCATGTGCAGCACCCACAGGCACGTACATACACTCAGTTAAAAAAAAAAAAAGTAACTTAGCCTAGAAGAAATTAAGTTTGAATGTCCATGATGTGGCATGACTTGGCCAGGGCGTCACAGTGAGTGGGCAGTGGTGGTAAGACAGACCTCCCTCCTTGTTTCCTTAACATAAGAGATTTGAACAGTGTCTGAAAACCATAAGTCCCCCACCCCGACCCCCCAATCCCCCAGTGCTTCAGAGATCTGTCAGCTGTGGGCTTTGTATTCCCACACTCTAAGGCCCAGGGGTGGTCTCCTGCCCCCCACCCATGACTGGGATACTTTAGAAGGTGACATGGCCCCGGACAATTAATGTATCTCCCTGCAGAGAGGGGACTGTGGCAGGGTTGGTTGCTCAGTCTCCCCTTCCCCCTTTGTCTTCGGCTTCCTGGGGCAGCAGCCCATGAGTCAATATGTAGATAATCATAGCGCCAGCTCTGCATTGTCTGAACAAAAGGTGATTAAATTACCCAGGAATCAATCCCAGAGCTGTTTTTCCTTTCTTATTTAAAGAGCACAAACTATTTTCTCCCAAGAATAAAAGATCAATATTTGAGGAAAAATTGGGCCTTATACCATCCCTATCAGAGGCTCCTCCTGGCTGAGGGAAGTGTGGGGAGATGCTAACTGTGCCTTCCCAGTTGGAAGGCGGAGAGGGCAGCTGGAGACAATTGGGAGATCCAAGCTCCCCTGCCTCTAGATTTGCCTGCGTGTTTTTCCACTCTTCACATGTCACAGGAGTTTTGATCTGTAGGAATTATCTGTCTTAGCAATACCCAACCTTCTTGCCATGTTAGGTGCATCAGTCAGCACCGCCTAAATTGCACAGCGCAGTAACAAATGAGCCCCAGTGGCCTACAACAGCAAAGCCTCACTTCTTCCTCATATTCCATATCTTTTCTCATAAGCCCTAGCTATATTCTGTTCCATCTGCCTTGCAGCACAGAGTTGAGAGAGCAGCATCTCTCCCAGGCATTCTGAGGCTCCTGGTTGAGGGAAAACAGAGTAGAAGTCAATAGCTCTCCGAGCTTCTGTTCAGAGGCAGTAAGGTTCACTTCTGCCCACATTTCATTGGTTAAATCGAATCAAATGGCCAAGCCTAATGGGGTAGGGAGGAATAATCTTCCATGGAAAAGACTAGCGAATATTTTAAACAATAATGTAATCTAACACATATGGCCTCTACTTGGGTCTGCTTAGGGCTGGTGTTTAGACAAGGGTGTGAGTTTTCCAGGGCTAGGCTAGAGTAGAAGGGGAATGAGACTCAGGGGTACTGTGGGGGATGTGGGGGGCCCACTGGCTCTGACTCTGTCTGCTTCAGTCTCCAACAGAGGAAATGTTAACAAGCACTTCTGTGAAGCCATTTGCTTATGAGCCTCGCAAGTTTCCAGACATTTCAGCTTGAAGCAGCCCCAAGAATTGCTGGGGGAAAGCCAATAGCCTGGGCTGTCTAGTCCTCTTCTGAAGAACAAACTGTCCCCTCCTCTAAAGGTCACAGAGGCCACGGGGGTGCACACTGGTTGTAAAAGCTATGTATAATGGGGCCAAGTGCCCTAGTAAGAACATGGTGTGATTCAAGCCCACTGTAATCCTGACCTTGAGGTCCAGTCAGTAAGTATCAGAAGCCACAAACCCAGTCTGCTTCTTCATCTTGTCAGTCGTGTGGTGTGGCCTCTGACTGCCAGTCATCCTCCTGCCTCTTACATGTCATTGTTGTCTTCATTAAAGTAGGACAAACGCCTTCAAAGAAGAACAACAATGCTCTGTGTAGAGAGTTGCCTGTGGCTCCCCACAAGTCTGATAAAGACTATGTTCGTGAGGTCTCTGGTCACCCAGTGTCTCTGGAGGCCTTGTAGAGGGCAAAGATTTATCCTCTGAGATCTCTAACAAGTGGCCATGGCACACAGAGAGCGGGCAGAGCTGTTAGCTCACATGAGGAAATGTCTTACTAACGAGGGTCAAGAAATGGAATCATATGAGATACCGATTCCCTATCACAGGAAGAGAATGGATGTCTGCCTGCCAAGGGTGCTCTGACTGATGGTGGGCATGGAAATCAGGAGGGTACCAGAATCAAAGATGCTTAGCCTTAGACAGATGTAGCTAAAGTGGGGCTTTAGCAGGTGTGATCTCCAGGACAACAGCGTGAAAAAACGCATATCCTTCAGAGCAGCACATATACTGGCCTTGCTTCGTGTCTTTGAAGTCCCCTGACAGCTCTAGAAGGTTTTGACTGTAATTCATATTTCTTGACTCTATTGCCATTTCTTCTAGAGTTCGCCCAAGGGAGGTGTTAGATACAGGGCTAGGGGCTTCCACTCAAGGACATGGCCCTTGAGCTTTGTCCAGGTACATAAACATTTTCCTGATTCCCTGGGGGCTGTCCCCTGATGTTCACGAAGCACTGGTACACATTGGTACCCAAGGCATGGACTGTCCCCCCCGGGAAGTTAGGAGCAGCTCTGCATGTTTGCTCTAAGTGCACACAAGCACATGGGACTGTGTTTTGGTCACCAACCATTTTCTTAGCCTTAAACACTGTGGTTTTTCTCCTCTTTGCCTGACTCTGTCGTCTTCTCTTTCCCTGACTTAAGAATGGCTGTGGCATGACTAAAGGGCTGTCAGGTTTTCCTTCTGGCTCTGTCTGGTTCTCTTGTGGGCCCGGAGAGGTAATCAAGATCTTCTGAGCATGGATACAACCACGGCTCGTGAAAACAAGAGATGTGACAGTCACCTACTCCAACCATGGTCCTGCACCAGGTCCCAGGAAGGTACCTTTGTGACTCTAAAGCCTGGGAAGGGTCTGACTACCCTACCTGCAAAGTATACTACCAAGTACCCCCAGCAGCCTTTCCTGTCTGAGATGCACTTCTCCTGCTTGGCCATGGGTGGCGCTGTTGTCTGTATCCCAGATGAAGACTGGAGGAACCAGCAACAGCCTGGTGAGCAGTGAGTACCAAGAGCCCCATCATATGGCTGCCATTGTGTACTCTTAACGTGCTCAATACCTAGCTCCTGCTGGGACCAGCCAACCCTGCTTGGGCCTAGTTCAGGCCTGGATATGGCCTAAGCGATGGCCTCTGTGACTGGTATGCTGGTGATCTTCCACTGAGCACACTGGTCTGGTTTCCTCACTAGCTTCTCCTGGGTCAGCCAAAGCATTTTTTTTATAAAGGAATCAGGCACCATGTTTTGCTTGGCTCTTACAGTATGCCTGGAAAGAGTCATAGATAAGGAAACCGAGATGCAGGCAATTCTGCTTAGGATCCAAAGATAAAGGAACACTGTCCCTTCCTCTGCTGGAGGACCAAGTCCAGCAGTCCTCCACCATGTTCCTCTCTAGAGCTACCAACGCCACTGTAGACCCCAAGATGCTGGACCCAGTACACACTTGCCCTCTTGGGTGGGGCCTGAGACATGTTTGCAATCAGTTCCTCTGGGCTATGCTCATGTAGCGAGGGCTGGGGCTAAGTATTACCAGAACTAGCCATGACAAAGATGGCCTGTCTAAGTACAGGGTTTGAGGGAACAGAGACAGAACTGAGTAGAACAATCTCTGTTAAAAATGAATCTGTGTATCCAGGGAGATGGAAACACGAGACTTTATTCTGTGATGGCATCTAACTTACTTGATTAAGTCATTCTGTGTGCCTCAGTTTCCCCCACCTATAAAATTGGGAATGAGGGACTTTACACCACTGTGCTTCATGGCCCTGCATACCTCAGCAGTTAGAATAAATGGCAATAGTTCTACTCAGGCTGCTTGGGTGGGTCCATCTGTCTTGAACGCTGCTGCTGTGTTTTCTCTCTCTCTCTCTCTCTCTCTCTCTCTCTCTCTCTGTGTGTGTGTGTGTGTGTGTGTGTGCGCACGCGCGTGTGCATGTGCGTGTGTGTGTCTGGCTCTGTCTGGCTCTCTGTGTGCGTGTCTCTAGGTGTGTCTGGGTGTGTTTGTATGTCTGTCTATATGTCTGTCTCTGTGTATATGTCTTTGTCTAATTCTGTGTCTGTCTGTTTATCTGTCCCTGTGTCTGTCTGTCTGTCTGTGGGCGTGACTCTGTGTATGTCTGGGTGTCTCTGTATGTATGTATGTCTGTCTCTGTGTATATCTGTCTCTGTCTATTTCTGTCTGTCTGTTTATCTGTCTCTGTCTGTCTCTCTGTGTGTGTCTGTCTGTGTATATTTGTCTGTCCTTTTCTGTATGTGTCTATCTGTGTGTCTGTGTTTCTCTTTGTCTCTCTCTGTGTCTGTCTCTCTGTATGTCTGTTTCTGTCCCTGTCTCTCTGTCTCTCTCTCGCCCTCTCTCTCTGTCTCTCTGTCTGTCTGTCTGTCTGTCTCTCTCTCTCTCTCTGTGTTTATGTGTGTGTATTACGCACATCTGCACACACATTTAGCTCATGTGTCTGCA
Organism: Mus musculus; assembly: GCF_000001635.26. Lineage (NCBI taxonomy): Eukaryota > Metazoa > Chordata > Mammalia > Rodentia > Muridae > Mus > Mus musculus. Next base: position 25,016,556 of record NC_000080.6, on the reverse strand, counting down.
CTGTGATATGCATGCCCATACTCTTCATTAGAGGATAAAGAAGGATGTTGACAACCTGGTCAACCCCCTCTATCTTTTCCCTTAGGATAGGGTCTTTCACTGAACCTGGAGCTAACCTGGCAGCCAACAAACCACACTGATCCTGTTGTCTCCCCCCGCCCCCCCCCCCAGCATCGGGTTACAGGTATGCAAGTGGCCATGCTTGGCCTCTCCTTTAATGTGGGGGCTGGAGATGGAATTCAGCTCCTCAGACTTGCACAGGGCACCCCTCTTCCCCTCTGAGTTACTTTGCCAGCCCCGAGCCTCACCTTGTAAGGATGGCATCTAAAATCCCCTCCCAAATGGAAGTTGCTTTGTGTCTATGACTGCATTTGCTCAACCATCCAGGAGAAAGGATTTCATGCTTTCCCCCTCTCTCTTCTATGTGGCAGACAAGCTCAGAGTCTAAGTGGTCCAGCCAGGGTCTCATAGCACAGATACAGTGAAGCTAGGGGTGGCTGGGGAGGTGCCAAGGATGCTTGCCTGTGTAGAATGTCTCAGGAAGGCTCTGAGGCTTCAGCACCTCAGCCTCCTGGCTAATTGTTGACAGGCTTCCTGGGGGAGGACGTGATATATGCAGCCAAGCTCTCTCTCTCTCTCTCTCTCTCTCTCTCTCTCTCTCTCTCTCTCTCTCTCTCTCTCTCTCTCTCCCCTCTCTCCCTCCCTCTCTCTCTCTCCCCTCTGCTCTCCTCCTCCTTTCCCCCCTCCCCTCTCCCTCCTTGTCTCCCTCCTTTCCTCCCTGTCTAGCTTTCCTTTCTTGTAAGCCTGCCATGAATCAGGAGAGGGAGAGGCACTAAATAAACAGAGATGGATTGGGGCAGAGGCTCTGGAGTGGAATCGGTTTTTTTTTTTTTTTTTTTTTTTTTTGCAAAGCTGCCTTTTCCCTTCGCCTTTTTCTGCAAGCTGCCCCTCTCAGGAGCTTCAAAGAAAAGCCTGCTCCCAAGCAGGATCTTTCGCCCGAGCCAAAAGCCATTTATCTGGAATATTAATATGCCAGCAGCTGCCTGTGACAGTGCCTGCCGCTGATCACACACGCCCAGCCATGATCCCTCCTGGGAATGCTCAGGAGGCTCCAGGAAGCTAATGGGCCCCCTGGGGCACATTCCAGTTACCTTTTGTTTGTCTTTGCCGGAGCTTCTTGCAATTGCTAGCCAAGCATGTCCCCAGTGGACCTCTGGGGTGGGACAGGGACACTCAATGCAGATACACTCCCACTTCACCCTAGGTGATCACTTGGGGGGATGCTTGGTGGGGAAAGAAGGCAAGATTCTCATGCCGCCCCCCCCCAGCAGCTGTCCCTCCATTTCCAATGGGCTCCATCTTGCTAAACTCACAGTAAGATGAAAATATCTTAACATGAAAATGCTTTTAGTACACCTGACCTACCAAACACCCTAGCTTAGTCCAGACTTATTTATTTATGTGTGTGTGTGTGTGTGTGTGTGTGTGTGTGTGTGTGTGTGTGTGTGCTTAAAGCAGCAGTTGAATTTGTATGTGAGTGTAAAGGTCTGGGGCTGATGTCAAGCATCTTCCTCAGTTGCTTTCTACTACATTTGTTTGAGACGCAATGTCTCCTGAACCTGGAGTTAGTGATTCGGGTGGCCAGTGAGCCCCAGGGATACTCCTGTCTAGGCCTCACCAACGCTGGGATTACACGTGCATATTGCCTTGACTAGCTTCTTACATGGGATCTGGCATCAATCTCAGACCCTCATGCTTTCATCTGTCTCCCCAGTCTCTGATCCCCCCCAACATTCCCAAGAGTGTCTTAAACACAAGCACACTACCCTACAGCTGAGCAGAGTGAGAGGAGGTGTCTCACTTCATATTGTAAGCCAAAGAAGAGATCAGAAATTCCAGATGTAAAGTAGTTTTTAAAGATTGCTTGTTAACTGTAAAGTCTCATACAGTTGGCAAATATTGCTTAAGTCTACCTGTCCCAAGTTAACCGGGTTAAGTTGGGGACTGTCTAAATGCCTTACACTAAGAGTTGAGTTGGATTCATCCACGTCTTGATGTTAAAAGTAAAACCTAGGCCTCCGTGGCAGCTCAACCACTCCAGTGCTCGATACCTTTAAGTGGTTTTCAGGTGCCCTTGAACTTCAATGTTCTCTCTGTACATTGGCCTGGTCAGACTTTGTGCTTGGCTACTAGGGTCCTTCTTTCATGTGAGACACACTGTAGAGATGATGGAGGAAGAACAGTAGGCCAAGAGTCTGAGGCCAGGGGTTCAAATCCTGACCCTGCCACAGGATATCTTTGGCCAAGTTCCTGAGGTACCATATCATAAGATACATTATAACACAGAAGGGAAATGAGATTCCCTGCTAGAGTCTTGGGGAGGGTGTCATCTCTCTGTGGCTTCAGAGAAAGTCTCCTGAGGCTGAGGACAAGCCTTCACATGCTACCTGAAGCCAACCCCCAAACTTCAGCTAGGAGCAATCCTTCTTTCTGCAAACAGTACTTTTCTTGAAATCGGTGGCCCATAATGGAGGTCCGTGGGCAGTAATGAAAAGATGGTTCTGGAACATCGATACACAAAGCAAGTGCTGGCACAGGACAAGGTCAGAGACCAGATGGCAAAATGTAATGATGTCGTTACATTCCAACCCTACCAACCCTTAGTTCTGTCCTTGTCATGCAGCTTGTCTTCATAATGCCCATCTCTCCTTACGGTGTGGATGTGGGACTACTCAAAGAGAATCAACCATGATGGCAGACACTCATTGGCAATCGACCCATTGGCAATATGGTTCTAAGTACTTTCTGTGCATAGTGTGTGTGTGTGTGTGTGTGTGTGTGTGTGTGTGTGTGTGTGTGTGTGAGAGAGAGAGAGAGAGAGAGAGAGAGGTCCCTATCAGGGAAGTAACCTACTTCACATGAAGTACTGAAGCAACTCACCCAAGGTCATGAAGCCACTGAATAATACAAGTAAAATCACAGTATGGCTTGCTTGAGTTTCTCAGCCAGAAGGCCAGGGGTTCTCAGACCTAAGCAGGACTCATAACTGCTAGGGCTGAACGACCCTGGCTTCCAAAGTGCTCTTAGGCAATGCCAGACTATGGGTTGTGAGACCCATCTGCAGTAGAGCTAAGGAGAAACCAGATTCAGTGTGAACCAAAAGTCTCTCAGGTCTCCATGAGACTTGCCTTTCCCCAAGCATTATCCACAAAAGTGCTCCCACAAATAACAGGGCATCACGAAGGGCTGAAAAGAGGGGCAAGAGCTGAGGCCAAGTGCTTGTGAGGAGTTTGGTTCAGTGAATTTCAATTGCTCTCTTTATTGGGTTTCTGCTTCGTATTTGCTCACATAAACTTCAAATGTAAAATATAACATGATTTGTCAAGTGCTCAAAACTCAGTAGCCTTTCTTTCAACAAGACATCTCCTGGGAACTCCTCGGAGAACAGACCACAAGATGAGAGGTTCCTGCACAGAACAAATATGGGAGGCCAGGTGTGCACACCCTAGAGTCCAAGTTGACTACCTTGGGTTTGCTAGGACTATCCTCTTGGCAGACTTCTGGAACTGGACTAGGACCCATAAGAGACTGTACAGAACAGAGACACTACCACCTCCTGTCTCACACTGACATCTGTTACAAGTCCCTAATGCACACGGCCTCGATGCTAGAGAGTCCAGGCTAGCTAGGATGTTTGAGTGTGATGCCACCTGCTATGGCTAGGGTGGAGTTTGCCTTCCAAGAGCACATGAGTATTGAGCATGAGTTCGAATGTGGTACGGATCCAGTAAGGGTGGTGCTTTGAAAAGTAATTAGATCATTAGGGTCACAGATAAAGAATGAATTAAAGCAATTTCTCAGGGACCCTGAGTTAGAGGGTTGATAGAAAAACAAGTTGTCCCCTTCCTTCTCTGACACCCTGTCTCACCAGATGGTCTCTCCCTCTCAGCCAATCGTACCTTTATGATGACATCACCATAGGGCTTCTAGCAAAACTAAACAGGAGCAGCCCCATACCCTTGGACCTCAATAACTGTGACTTAATTAAATCTCGTCGCTTTACAAAACTTTGCCTTGGGTATTCCATTACAGTAACAGGAAAAGAACAATAAATAAAAAGGATTGCCACATCATTCCAACTTCCAGCTACTGCAAATATACCTGTCTTTGAGACTGCATAGACTCAACAATGCTCTTCTCTGCAAAACAGGAGAAATAGTGTTCTACTCAAGCTGTGGGGGCAGGGTAGACCTTCCTCTGAAGTCTCACGAGCCTTGTGCAGCTCCAGCAAACAGAGGAGAGAAAAAAAAAAAACAGAGCTGTGGCCTCTAGGCTCCCACCATGTGGTGGAGAGGCCACCACCCACCAGTCTGCATCATGAGAGGCTGCATCACAGACAATGCACTGAGTGTGGGAAGGCGTGGGATTCACTTTCCATTGAGGCTCAGGGAGCTACATCAGTAGACAGATGGAGTCTGAGAAGGAAATGATCTCCCTCCCCATCTAATCCAATCATACTGCTTCTCAGAGTTGCTAAGGGCAGGGTCATTGAGCAGCAAGATGTGCATGCACACAGTGAGCTGGCTCTTGAGGTCTGGCAGAATTTCACTCTGTGTCTAATGTAGGCGAGAGTTTGAGTTTCAGCCACTGAGCACTGAAGAGAAAAGTCAAGAACTATGGGTTCCTGAGGTCTCCATCCATGAAAACTCCAAGAGGAAGACATGTGATCCAGTGTAGTATACTTGAGCCAGCTTAGCAGTCTTCCTAGCCCCCTCTGATGTGGGTTGGGTCCTCTTGCATGACTACAGCTGAGGAAGCAATGGGATAACAGAGTGCCTCCCTCTGAGGTTCGGGGATGGGGGGTTGGGTCTGACAAACAGCCAATTAGAGTCAGAAATGCTGACAGACTGGAGGGTCTATCCTTAAATTGATGGTTCCCATAGCTAGCAGCAAGAGACATCCATTTTACTCCATTGGGCTACAGTGTTCACATAGTATGGTGAGCTTCTACTTCATAGCTAGTGACCACCCCTCCCCAAAGAGCCATCAAGGCGGGCAAGTGCACCATGGCTGACCCTCAGATGTGACATAGATGCTTTAATGACTCATTTGAATCAGACTAGTCCCATATGAGGGGAGAGAATTAAACATAATTGTGAGGGAAAAGACATTAAAGCAATTTGAACTTTTTTGAAAAACACCATACCAAATAGGATTCTGATTTTTAAAAGCCAGAACAGAAGCTATGAGAGAGAGAGAGAGAGAGAGAGAGAGAGAGAGAGAGAGAGAGAGAGGGAGGGAGAGAGAGAGAGAGAGAGAGAGAGAGAGAGAGAGAGAGAGAGAGAGAGAGCTGTGAGTAATTAATCTATATATGATTAAATATAAGTGGATAATTATAGAGTTTCTTGGAATGTGTAATGAAAGTGCTAAATAAAGACCTGAATCAGAAATGACACATATTAGAAAGGAAAAAATCAAATAACAGTCTGGAACTAATTATAATACAACTATTTTGGGAAAAAGTTAGGACTTTGGAGAAGAGGAGCAGAAAGGGTAGCCGTGAAGGAGTTTACAAGCCATGCAATATTGAGCAGTGAAAGCAGAAGAACCCTTCATTTCATCTTCATGGCAGAGAGAAACGTGTGCTTAATCATGAGATGAAGAAACAGAAGGAAACCATTATTGGAGTGGGAAGATAGAGCAAAATATGGAGAGGGCAGGGACAAGCAGAAGAGAAGCCAAAATAACATGAGTGGTAGACATAAAGTCAACTTTAAGGAGAAGAAAATGTATAAAACTGTTGTACAATAAAAGTTAATGGACCAAATTTTCCTACTGGAAGATAGGACTATCAAACTCAACAAGAGATGAAGCTGTGTCTTTGGAAAGATAGTGGATAAAGGCACACATGAAGGAACACAGGGAAGAGGTGAGGGAGTCTCTATGGTACATTTGACTTTTTTTCCCTGGTACATGTTCTCAGTTTCTCTCTGCAATGCCCGCATCAGGTGCTATGGTAGACAAACAGGCAAGAATCATGGTTAAAATAGAAATGTCTCTCAGACTCCAGGGTTTGAACACTTGGTCTCTAGCCAGTGGCATTGTTTGGGAAGTTTGTGGAACCTTTGGGAGGTGGTGCCTCATTGCAAAAGATGTGACACTGATGGAGGGAAGGTCTTGATATTTGGTAGACTGAACCATGAGCCTGCCCTTGGTTTCCTGACTGCAAAGGCAATGTGAGCATCCACCTCATTCTCTTGGCACCACACTCTTCCCACTATAATGGACTATATTTACTACATTGTAAAGAAAAAACAAGCCTTTCTTCTTTTACATTGCTTCTTGTCAGGTATTTAGTCCCAACAACAAGACAAGTAACTAAAACAGATACCAAATGGCTGCCATTCAAAATTTCCCAGAAATCAGCACCACAGAATTGGCATAGAGAGACATTTATATCTCATTTATTTTCACCTCAGCTGTAGACACCAATCTTGTGTAACTTTCAGAGGCTGAGTACTTGATTCACCTTCTCAGGTCAGAAATGGTCCCATCTATCAGCTTCTTCTATATCAAATCATTACCAAATAATGCATACTGTAAAAGTAACCCCAGTTTTCACAGAATAAACAGTGGTTGCTCATAGGAATGTGGACACGAGCTACACATCGTGAGATCAGATTTTAAACACAAAAGGCTTGAAGCACAAACTTCTGTGGTTGAAGGCTGTTTCATTGCCACCATTTCTAGCCCCTGATGACACAAAAGCTCAAGGGTCTGGAACACTATCTTTCACCCATAGATGTTTACTGTACAGTTACTGAGGGCTGTACTTTGTAGCCTAGAAGTCAACAACTAAGAGCAAGTCATTGCCTTTATGAGGTATACCGTCTACACTTGATCTTGGCCAAGAGGCTGAGAGGCAACTGAGCCATGTGTTCTAGAGGAGGCACAGGGTAGTGAAGAGACAGTTGTGGCAAATACATGCGTGAAAGAGAAAGTAAGCAGAGAAGGAGGCCAGGTAAGGTACATTTTATCAATCTACCTAACTTGGGTTCATTGAGTGTGAGATGTAGTATCTATCCATCACTGTTCCCTGAGGGGTTATAAGTTGTTCAACACAGTTTTGTGTGGTCATTGTACAGAGAAGTCCATGGGGAAAAGAGGAAAGATGGCTGTGTATTTTTGATGATTCTTTTATTTATGTTTTAAATTTTCCTTTATTTTTATTTATTTATTTTATTTATTTATTTTTATTATTTTACTTATTTACATTCTAAATGTTGCCCCCTTCCTCATTCCCCCTCCATAAACTCTTCACCTCATCCCTTTTCCCCTTTGTTTTTAAGAAGAGCTCCCCACCCACTCCCACCTCACCCCACTAGCATCCCCCTTCCCTGGGGCCTCAAGTTTCTACAGGATTAAGCACGTCCTTTCCCACTGAGGCCAGACAAGGCAATCCTCTGCTACAAATGTAGAGGAGGCATAGACCAGCCCATGAATGCTCTTTGGTTGGTGGCTTCGTCTCTGGGAGCTTTGAGGGGTCTGGGTTAGTTGATAGTGTTGTTCTTCCTACGGGGTTGCAATCCTCTTCAGCTCCTTCAGTCCTTCCCCTAACTCTTCCATAGGGGTCCCTGACCTCAGTCCAATGGTTGGCTCTAAGTATCAGCATCTGTCTCAGTCAGCTGATGGTAGAGCCTCTCAGAGGACAGCCATGCTAGCTCCTGTCTGCAAGTACAACATGGCATCAGTAATGGTGTCAGGGTTTGGTGCCTGAGCATGGGATGGATCCTAAATTGGGCAGGTATCTGGATGGCCTTTCCTTCAGTTTCAGCTCCATTTTTGTTCCTGCATTTCCTTTAGACAGGAGCAATTCTGGGTCAAAAATTTTAAAGATGGGCGAATGGCTCCTTGCTGATTCTTTATATGGACACTGTGGTGATTTGAATAAGATGGCACCCATAGGCTCATATATTTGAAAACATAGTCACCAGGGAGTGGAATTCTTTGGTAGGATTAGAGGGATTAGGAGGTCTTGTTGGAGAAAGTGTGTCACTGGGGGGTAGGCTTTGAGGTTTCAAAAGCCCATGCCAGACCCAGTGTCTCTTTCTCTCTGCCTACTGATTAGGATGTAGCTCTAAACTATTGCTCAAGCACCATGTCTCGAATGATGTCAATGGACTAAACCTCTGAAACTGTAAGCAAGCCCTCAGTAAAGTGCTTTATTTTTTAAGAGTTGACTTGATCATGCTGTCTCTTCACAGCAATGAAAACAGGCACTAACAAGCAAAAGAGAATCCACAAAGGCTTGGACTTGAACAGCGAGATCAAGTTTGTGTTTTCAGGAGGGCTAGTTCATTAGAGCCTGGAAGACACACACTAGCTGGTGGGAGGGAATCAAAGATGGAGGGACCACTCCAAAATGGAGGTGTCAATCTTCTTGATCAATGCTATGTAAGAGAGTTTTCCTGAATGACAAGAATGTTCTGAATCTCTGCTCTCTGCTGCTATAGCCATCTATAGGTATGCACCAAAATATGGTTGTCTTGGTTACTTTTCTATTGTTGTGATAACATAACCAAGACAACTTAGAGAAGAAAGTGATTATTTGGAGCTTACAGTTGCAGAAGTCTATGACAACCATGGCATGGAGCATGGCAGCAGGCAGGCATGTGTGGTCCTCAAGCTGTAACTGAGAGCTTACATCCATATCCACACAGAAAAGGCAGAGAGAACTATGGGATTACGGAAATGGTGTGAGCTTTGGAAACCTCAAAGCCTGTCCCCAGTAATACTTCTCTTCCAATAAGGCCACATTTCCTAATTGTTCCCAAACAGCTCACCAACTGGGGATCAAGTATTCAAAATATGAGTCTCTAAGGGCCATTCCCATTCGAAGCATCACCAGGATTAAAATGACCTTTGGTCACCTTTTCCTCCTTGAATTCGATACCAGAAACAAGATGCCTGGAAGAGAGGGTCTCGCCTTGACTTCCCAGAGCAATGACAAGAGCAAGGAAGTGATTACAGTTCAGTTGAGACACAGAGAGGAAGGGCCAGCCTGCTCTTTTTATAATAGCCTCCTTGTGACAACCGATAGTCCCACAATACCTCCCTTCCAACAGTGCTCCTCCAGTGCTATAAGGACCTCTTATTTGGCCATACCTCTTAAGAATCTGATTCTGCCACCTCCCAGTGGTGACACTCATTGGCATGTAAAATGCCAACCCAAGGGTTTTAGGGTTATATCATTCAGAGCTCATGGAGCCTATTGAGGCCATGGAGTTCATGAAGCCCGTGGGACCACCTGTGCTGATGATGTGGTACTGATGCTGTGACTAGAGAGGGAAATCAGTGTGACCTTGCTATAAAACATGAAGTGGAGAACAACTGAAGAGGACACACAGCATAACCCCTGACCTCCACATACAAGCACACACAGACATGGTTATTGACACATTGCACATGTTATCGACACACACAAACTGGTGGATTTTGACACAATAAGTCCCTCCTCACCTCTTTGTCTCTGTCAGACTCTGTCTGTCTCTCTGTCTCTGTCTCTGTCTCTCTGTTTTTTGACATCTTCCATAGAGATAATCAGAAACTCAGGTAAGGATGCGAGCAGACAGATATTTATGAACGTGTTCTTCATACTGGCAAAGTTAGATGCAAACGAGATACACATTGAGGGATCATCTTGATAAAGAACACTCTGTTAGATATTAGGATACATACACTAATGAAACTAGCAATGTCAAGTAATATTTAATAAAATGCCCGTGGCATATTACTGCTAATTACCTGGCTCCGTGGACTGACGGAGGAGAAGGAGAGCGGGCAGATTGCCCGAAGCGGCTACATCAGGTGACGGGCCTGCACGTCCTTGCTCCTGAATCTTGTTATGTTTCCCAAGTTCTCTGCAGTGAGTGGGCCTTGTTTTCTCCTCTAATGAGGGAGTAGGGGTGGGGAAGGGTTATTTATAAATAAGAGAAAGCCACATTTTCTGGTTTTTTTGTTTTGTTTTGTTTTTTAAAGATATTCTCTTTTGAAATAACTAGCTTCACGCAGAGTTTTCATCCCCAACTCCACCTCCCATCTTGTCATCAGGGAGAAGGCTGTTTCCCAGGGCCTAAGCCCAAAGAACTTTGTGTCCTGGAGACCTCTATAGGCTCCAAGTGTTATTGTCACTGGTGGTCTGGTGTGAGGCCCCTATTGTTAACTTCTTTCCTCTAGGAAGCTGCTGGGTTTTAAGGCAAGGAGGGTATATGCAGGACTTAAGGGGCCCTAAGGGAGTTTGCGGGTGATGATTACATGAGACCATATCTCTGCATGGCCACTTTTTAGGGGTCTTTATCTCTGTCACTGTATCTTCCACATCTATCTGGCTTTCCGAGTCTGGGTCTCCTCTATTCACCATCTTCATCCCTCTTTACCTCAGTTTCTCCTTCTGTCACTGGCACCCCATCTCTTCACCAGTGTATCTCTGCCTCTTGATACTTATCTTGAGCCCTAATCCCCAGGCCCTCTGCCTCTCTGTTCCCTCCTCTCACTCCCTCAGGGAAGAGCTGTGAAGCTTGGCAGGGTGATGAAGGTGATGGGCTGCGGCCTGTCGGAGGCCCTGGGAGCTGTTACTATTACTGCGGGCTGCTGCTGTCAAGAGAATGTTCTCACATGTCACGTATCAGGAGAGGGTGTCTTCACTTCCTTCTGCCTGACTCCAACAAATCCACATATATCCCTGCTCGGCTCCCTCACTACAGGCAGCAGGCAGCAGGCTTTCTGAAAGCTGTCCTAAGGAGGTGTAAAGTCACGCAAGGGACAGAGTGGAGGAGTCATGATAAGATGAGAGGTCTGCCCCCCTCCACTGCAGAGATGCTGCTGTGCTGAAGATTCCGTGCTAAAAAAAAAAAAAACAAAAAAAAAAAAAAACAGTTCCCAGGCCAGGAACAGTGGGCCTTGATCTGGAATCTTGCTGCACACCGCTTAGGAGAATTATTACTTCTAGAGAGTAAGAAAGTGACCGTGCTTGGTGTCACTTGAATGGGAGGCATCTGAGAGCTGGGACCAGCTACTTCCTCTTCTAAAATCTCAAAGTCATCCATCTAGAGATCCCAAGAGCATGCACCCCGCTCTCCACCAGCTGGCTGGCAGAGGCCCAGGGTAGAGGCTAGGGACTTACGTGGCAGTTTAGGAAGAAAGAAGATATGTTCAATTGAGAATCAGGGAGCTAGAAATGCACAGGCAGAAAGCGGATGGTGCAAGACAAGACCTCACTGGGAAGAAGGTGAGGGCAGGCTGTCCAGGAGCCAAGGGCTTTCCCCTCACAGAAAGTAACAATGAGTTGTTCAGCTGGGTGCTATAGTTTTGTTTCTCTGACTCCTCCCTTCCACACATCTGGCCAGGAGCACCTCAGCCTGTGCACAGAATTCCCTGTGACTTCTACCCAGGAAGGTAAGGTGTAGGCACCACATTCTAGGAAAATACCCGAGGGGTTGTTTGCAATAATGAATGCCCTTCTACCTCAACTTCCAGGTCTTGTGTGGGGATGACAGGACTCCAGGGCTTTGTTCTAAATAATTTGCTGCTGGGATGTGGGGCCAAAGCTTTACAGCTCCAAGGCTCTGTCTGTATGGAGACGTGGCTATGATAACTCACTGCAACTCCTAGGTAAGTGTGATGAACTGGGCTCTAGAAATAACCGACCATCTCTTTTAACTTTTGTTACCTGTCAGTGGAAAGAAAGTGCCTGAGATGGAGAATCAAAGAAAGGCTAAAAGGGAAGATTTCCCTCAGGGCAAGAAGCCTTGGCCTGTAGCCAGCCTGAATTAGAATGGGCCAGGGTGCAAGCTTTCTAGGTTCCTCTTGAAATGGGGAAGGTGACCGGCAGCAAGAGGGCTGGACCCCAGGAGCCACATAAACACACTAAGTTATCCTTTGGAAGACTTTATAGTGAAGCAAAGTAGGTAAAATTAGCTTATAAGTTGGTAAAAAAAAAACTACTTATTTAGTTCACTTATTAATTATAATATATTAATTTTAAACATTAGCTCTCTGAGAAGTGAACACAAATAGATATAAGGAAGCCATTTGTTAAATGAATTTAATGAATGAACCCATCGGGGATTCTTTGAATGCACAGAGTAGTAGGCAGGTGGTACAGTGACATTTTATTAAATAGGCCTGGACAGCAGGACAAATGCCATCCTAGAAGGGGATATGGAGGTGGCCCAATCCGAGAGCAGGAGATAGAGTACTGGAGAGTCTTCAGTAGACAGACAACTCTCACATCAGTGAACTACATCAAGGACAATGTCAGGCTGGAGGTCCAAACACCTAGCAGATTAGTATACCAAAACAGACCCAGCTCTGCTCTCCCCACGGTCTTTAAAAGAGAATCATACTAACAAAGGTCAGGAATTGGAGGTTTCTCCACATCTGCCTTACATATCAGGGTAGAGTCCAGGAGGTAGCCGGATAGCCCAGGAAGCTGTTAGCATCCTGGCACTGAGGAGAAGGTCCTTGAAGCCCTCCCTCATGTCCTGAACTGTCAGAAGCCATCAGAAGGATCAATGGAGTCTCTCCTGCTGTCACCTACAGCCAGGGTGTAAACCCACCATGCATTTTAACCTCTTTTCAGAATAATGGAAAATAAATTTCCACTGGCTTCTGTGGGCCAACCATTGTGCAAAACACCAAGAACAAGGCCTGCCACTCACTCGGGGCTGGCCCCTAGCAATGACCCTGTACTGAGTTTTTCTCGTAGGCAGGGCAAGGAGTTCCCATGAGTATTGCAACTTGAGTTATCTGGGAAGTAGATTCAGAGCCATACCCTCAAGCTTCTCCTCCCAGAGAGTCCAAGTTTACCCATGGATGAGTTGGTCCAAGCATTGGAATATCTAGCAAGCCTCTGTATCTAGATATGGTTAAAGGGGAAATTCTAACAGATCTAGTATGGTTGAGAAGTTGGTTTTAATGGTGTTTCTAGATTCCAACAGCTGTCTAGACCCAGAATGTGCAGCCCAACCATGTGGGCTGGTGGCCAGAGAAAAGGAATGGATGGACATACAGGAAACTAAAGTGAGGCAGAGAGACAGTGGATTGGTCAAAGGTGAGTTAGTTTTCAGCATGCTTTGCTGCCCTGGTAGGTTGTGGGGCATTTCATGAAGGCTGCATTTGAAAAGACCTTCCTGGGCCTAGACTAGCACACAGGGTTTAGACATCTCATGTCTAACATGAACCTAACACAGGCCGATCTTGGATTCTGCACTACACATTGCTATGTGTTACTCGACCTGCCAGATGCAAGACCAGGAAAGCAGAGCACTGATGGACAACTATGCAGCCCCCCAAAAGCTGGCCAGGCCTGGGAATCACGAAAGATGCTCTACTATGTGGCCCTTAATCAACTGAAAGAGAAATATAGGTTGCAAAGACTGTGACTAATTTCTAAAGACCTGAACTCTAAGATACAAAATGGGCTTTTTGTTTGCTTCTTTTCTTTTGTTGCTTCTGTACTCTTTCAGAGCTACTAAGTGTATAACATTCACAGCTGCTCTGTTTGTTCTGGACACTGGTATTTGATAGCATCCCATACACTTCATCCTACAGGCTCAGCCCTGGGAGGTGATGTCATTCCTCCTCACAAAGGCATGAGCTTTCTTCATGTTCCTTTGGCAGCTCTTCCTTCCAAAGATAGCCTTGCCGATGCCTGCCATCCCACATGCTCTCTAGGGCATGTCGTTGTCATTTGCCCCAACTAAGAGCCAAAGTCAAATTCTCTAGCCCCTTGAATCAGTGGGTCCTATATCACTCTTTGAACAAGACCATCCTGTGGAAACTGTGCTGTGCCCACTCCGGATGCCTTTACTGGTGTTACAGACTCTGAGGAATCAGTTGTGGAACCATAAGTGTAAGCATGGGGCTTGGAGGATGGCTTGGTTGATAAAGAGCTTGCTGTGCAACCATGAAGGACCTACGTTCAGATTCTCAGCACCTACCTAAAAAGCTGAACTCAGCGCCGGGCATCTGTTATTCCACTGTGTGGGAGAGCAGAGGCAGAAGCAGCCCTAGAATTCTCTTGCCAGTTAGTCTAGCCAGGTTGGTTGAGTGCCAGGTTTTGTGAAAGACCCTATCTGAAAAAAATAAATATGGTGGGAAGTGACTAATGCACACAATGCAAAAATACCGTAAGACAACCATCACATAAGCAAGAAACCTCAACTCCTTCCCCAGACCTTAGAGGATGAAATGCTGTCTGGAGAACGAGAAGCCAAAGAATAGTGGGTCACCAGTCGTGTGATTAGTAATCTGCCTTCAAAGTTTATCCTTCAGCTCTGGCTACCCTAGTCGATACCATGCCTAGCAAAGATGGACTGTCAAGCCCCCTCCCCTTCCACATTCCTAGCCTGTGACACAGTGAACAGAGTACAGTGACTGTCCTGGGGCAATGTGTTTTGGAACGGTTTGTTTTGCAACAACAAATACCAAAATGCTGCTCCAAGAACACAAAATCATGTTTCCTTCTGTTCTTGACTGCCAGGAAGCTCAGAGCTAGATCTCTGACTCAACCTTAACAAGTCTTCTCAACTCATCCTTACCCTTTGTTTCACACATAGCACATTTGATCTCTAAAACCTATCTAAATTAAGCTGATTTGTATCTCATATAAAACTTCTCCCCCACTCTCCCCACAACCATTTGTAAAATGAAAGGATGCTGGGAGTTTCCTTGGTTCATTCCCTCTGTGTGTATCAAAGACTACCCCAGTGCTACAAAGTTCTGTTTAACCTTCATACTTGGACTCAAGTGTCACCCGTGGATGGCACCCATTGAGTCACCTTTTCAGCATTGTCAATTCATGCCCCACCACTGTCTACCTTGGTTCTGACTCTGGAGTCCCTGTTTATCAGTCAGCATTATTCGGCCAGCATCCACTTACACAGGCATTTGCCTGGTGTCCAAACTGCCCAGAGATGGTGCTTGACTGCAGAAAGTTCAATCAGACACTCAGAGAGACATTTTGGGTCATGGTGGTATAATGAATAATAGCTGAGGGAAGGTCCGTTTGCATCCCCGTCTCTGTGTCTTTGGGACAAACCCTGGAGGCAGAAGGATAATACCTCTTAAGTCTTGAACAGTCATCATGGCCATGTGTGAGGATCTTAATTGTTACTTGACACAACCTAGAATCACCTGGGAAGACACCGCAATGGGGAAATGTGTAGAGCAGGTTGGTGTGTGGGCCTGTCTGTGGGGGAATATTTTGACTGAGGGGAAGTGTGAAGGTGTGCCCATTGTAGATATAGGTAGGAGGTACTGTTCACTGGGGGGAGGGGAGGGCCTTGGACTATGGAGGAGTAGGGAAAGCAAGGTGGGTATAAGCATTAACCCATTGCTCTCTGTCTGTGGGTGTGGTATTATCAGTTCCCCAGTTCTCTCAAGCTCCTGCCACTGTGACTTCCCCTGGATCTCCAAGCCAGATAAGCCCATTCTTCCTTCAGTTGAATTTGTCATGTTTGTTCACAGCAACAGGAAATGAAACTAAGACACGGGTATTCTACAGGTCCATGATATATGGTGTGAAGTATTTGTTGACTATTTGTGTTTTAGGATTCATATCACTCTAGACGTGTGTGGGTTGCATGCCTGTGAGTGTGCACTTGTGTGCACAATGCAATAGCTAACTCAAGGTGTCTGCTGTAATCTTTTATTGCTTTCTATCTTATTCTCTTAGACAAGGTCTCTCACTGAACCAGAATCTCACCATTTTTGGCCAGGCTGGATAGCTATTGAGCTCCTGGGATCTGCCTGTTTCTCTTCCCTGGTGCTGTGTTACAGGCAGGGGCAGTCATACCTACATTTTAACATGGATGCTGGGGATTTGAACTCAGGCCCTCAGCCTTGCAGAGTCAGTGTTCTTACTCACTGAGACATGTCCCTAGCATGCCCATCCTAGACTTTCAATGGTAATGCATTACCCGGAGTGTTATGTTACCTAACTCTCTTGGCACTTCTAAGGTATTACTCTGCTGTCAAACATGTAGTCATCTGTATATCCTACTCTGAAGAAAGAAGCCTCAGTCACCACCATAACAATTCAAGTTCTCTCCATCAGTTGGGATCAGATTTCCTTGCCAAAGAAGTTATTTTAAAGCTTCAAGTTTCCAGAATGCTAATTTTGGACTTGTGGATTAATTGTGGTCCTATACCAGCCACTGCCTACACTTATTTCCCTATTTTATGAAATACACCAAGAGACTGAAACTATTATTATTCCCAATATAGATGGGGAAAAATGGAGGTTCAGAGACACAGAGCTGCTTGGCAGAGGCAGAACGAAGGGCTCGCCAGTGGCAGAGCTGGGTTGCAGCCCAGAAGTGAGCAACTTGCAAGCCTAGGTACTCTGCTGACTCGTTTGTCCTGCACCCCTTCCTCACGAGTGAACAGAAGCCGTCCAACACAGCTCAGTGGGAAGCTGACCTGTGAAACTATCTGGATGTCAGAGAAGAAGAAAAGAGGAAGAGAAAAGAAGATGGGAAGAAGACGATCTTTTAAGCAGAAGGGCCGGAGAGATGAGTTAGTTGCATACCACTTGTCTCACAAGCCTGAGGACCTAAGTGTGCAACCTCAGAACTCACTTAAAAAGCCAGACACGGTAGCCCTCACCTACAATCACGGCAATTTCGAGAGGGGAGGTAGAGACAGGAGGACCCTTGGAAGTGAGGGCTGCGAACTGGGCAGCCTGGTCTAGTCGGTGAGAGGACAGGACAGTGAGAGACCCAGCCTCAAGCAATGGTGCAAAGCCCACGAGGACAGCACAGAGCATTGTCTTCTGATCTCAGGATACATGCTGTACTGTGCACATACACTCACACCCACACTTGAAACTCTCCCTACACCAACCACACATGCACATAAGGTAAATCTAAAGACATTTTTTCCTACCAACTTGCTCTGAGGTCCGGCACCAGCATTATAATGCATGCATAACACATATGTACCCTTCCTCCTCAGCAATAGAAAATATTTCTATCCCTTCCCCCCAGTTTTTGCCTACAGAATTTTGACTGTTATACCAGCTTTGCTACTCCTACTTACAGAGGAAGGGAGCTTTTAATAGGCATTGCTTTCCTTAAAGAAGGAAACCAAAGCATGGTATTTTGGAAGAGCATGGGCTTAAGGCACGTGTGGAGACATTCCCAGCAGCTCCTAGCTGGCATTTCCTGGTTGTAGGTGCTCAGGATGTTTCCTCTGTTTTGGAGATACAGTGTAAAAAAGGCCCTTACTCTACTTCTCACTCCAGACGAAAGTCTCCGCCTGGGACAGACCTTTGAACTCTGTGCAGAGCATACAGGAAACTTGAAAGCTTATGGACTCTGGACTAAGACACAGGAGTCCTTGTTCTCTCTATCACCTTGAGAAAGTCCCCATCTCTGCAAGACACAGGACTTCTTCATCTGGTGTCAGACTACAGAGAGAGTTGACTGAGTGTGTGTGTGTGTGTGTGTGTGTGTGTGTGTGTGTGTGTGTGTGGTGTGTGTGTGTGTGTGCCAATCTAGCACTCAGTGTTCTAGGTTGGAGAAAGTGTTCAAAAGCACACTGCTGTATTTAGTATGATGAACGTAGCCCAGGGCTCTGTAAAAATGTGGGTTCCTAACCCTTCAGAGGACTATGAAACTCCCTATGCAAGCATTAGGACCAGAGCTTCGACCTTCAGAACTCAGGTTTAAGTGGGGAGGTACAGAGATGACTCAGCACTTACAAGTACCGATTGCTCTTGCAGAGGACCCAGGTCTGCTTCCCACCATCCACACCGTGGTAGTTCACATTCACCAATAACTGCATTGCAGGGGATCAGATACTGCTGTCTTCTGAACATCACAGACTGATTCACACACACACACACACACACACACACACACACACACACACACACACACACAGAGAGAGGGGGGGGGGTGCAGGGGTAAGGGTACGGTGGAATACAAAGCTGAAAGATGAACAGGGATACATCCTATTTCACTGTAGAAATGACTAGAGAAACAGTAGGAGTGAAGAAAGAATCCACATGGCTCAATGGTGAGCTGAGCGACCTGGGGCCTGGGAAGATGAGGCACACACCAGAGGCGGGGTAGCTGAACAATCTGGAGGGCACACCCTACGTAGCTTGTGCTGGCTGCCTTGCCGTGACTGGATGTGACTGTGGAGTAGCCTTGGCACAGCAGGTCCAAGAGCCAGGTGAGAACAGCACAGAGTTGTCTGACAGGCTTACAAGGCCTCACTCACAAATGTGTTTGGAAAATAACCCTACAGCCAAGTTAGAACGCTACCTTCCTAGCTCCTGAGACCCCAGGGAACTGAACCGTATCAGAGTCTCTGACCCCAGGCAGGAGGCTGCAACCTGGGGGTGGGGGGGGGAGAGGGGGGAGGTGGTACTGCCCGAAACTGCCCAAAGCCACAGTGTGTGTGTTCCTATAATCAGGAGGGCCTGCTCCCGAGCTGCTGGGAAGCTAACTCTAGGCGGTGTCAGGGTAATTATCCAAGCTGCCTGAACTTTATTCACAGCCTGACAAGGTACACTCCTGGGACTTGTCACTGTGGTTAGTCGGGGGGCGGGGACCTGACATAAGGCTGATTAGGGAGTGTTTTACACAGCAAGAATCTCTCTGATCTTTAGCCGAGGAGACCCCCCCTTCCCATCTCATAGGAGAGATGCCTGCGAGGTTGAGAATAAAGAGCAGCCAGTCCAGCCCCCTTGTTTGCAGACGAGAAAGCTGTTCATAGCATGCCATGCTCTCTCCAAGGCCACGCATGGAGAGTTTGTCCAGGAGTGGGGTGGCCTACCAGTGTCTCACGATTCTGCAGTAGGCTTTTCTCCACTACTTCCAGTCTGAGAGGCTTAAACTTCATATTTGATTCACAATTACCAGGGAGCTTGGAAATGACAGATTCTGACTCACGAGTCTGTGTGCAGTTGAAGCTCTCCATATGTCATAAGCCTAGTGTTGGTTACCGTCTTGCAAGTACAACGGAGTGTCAAGGCCCTTCCTCCTCCAAAGGCCACCTTTAACTCCAGAGGAGATGTCGGTGGATGCTTAAGTGTGCTCTCCACTGTTACGGACAGTTGTCCACTGGCTCCAGCTATCCATGAAGCAGTATCCTTGTGAAATCAGAGTGAGTTGAGCTGAGGAAAAAAAGGCTCACAGAAGCCACAGCCTTCAGCTCCTACGGAAACCTAAATGAATGCCCTTCTTACACTGAGATTTCTCATAGTTCAATGAGCCAGTGCAGTTCACTTTGATAAAATAAGGCTTTGTAGAGAAGCTCAGGGAAGCTTCACTGAGCCGTCCAGTCCTCACTCTCTGCAAACTATGCCAGTTGCCAGTGTACTGGTCAGCTTTCTATCTACCCATTTAACAAAACTGTGGAGACAATTACCTTGCAGAGAGCAAAGGCACATTTTGGCACACTGCTTTAGAGACCCTGGCCTGTGGTTGGCTCTGTTGCTTTTGAGACTGGGGTGAGGCAGCTCTCTGTGGTAGACGCTCTGGCAGAGCAGAGCTTACCTCATGGCTGGGAAGCAAAGCAAGAGGAAGAAGAGACCAGGGTACAACTATTACCTCATGGGAAAACTCCGGAAGATTTAAAGACCTCTCATTTGACCCTTATTTTAAAGGTTCTACTATCTCCCAATTGTGTTAAGGACCAAGACTTTAATGCATGGGTCTCTGGGGGATATTTAAAATTTAAACGATACTGTCTATTTACCCTAGCAAACAAATAACCTACAACAACTGTTACTCAAGTCCCTACAAAGTTGTGTGACCTACAGGCTGGGCCTGTTATAACCAGCAACTTCTCTCCGCACCCTTCCTTTGAGTTTCCTGGGACGGAGAAGCCAATGAACGCAGCTTGTACATCTGGTCCTTGTCTCCTCTGGGGCTAAGGAGTCCTCACAACCAAACAGGGAGATTTGATGATGTGGCCATTCTGCACCCTCACGTGTCTATAGCATTGGGGTGCTCTGGGATCCCAGAGCTTAAAAGTAGTCCTGTGCATTTGGAATTGGGAATGACAGGAACACAATGCTGGTGGTGTCTGGGGCTGCTTGCTCCAGATGGCAAATGGCCAAACACACAGAAGAAAATGGAGGTTTCCATATATCATTTGTCCAAGTCAATCTCTGATCCGATTCCCCAGCAGTGAACATCCTAACAGGGGCAATGAGCCTTCAGTAAGGCTGTGTGGACACCTGACTGAGGGACTAAAGGGCAGGCTCTCTCATTGCCTCTGTGCTAGGTTCTTGGATCTAGTACTTGATTCTAGTCTGGTTATCATTTTACTCAAGTGAAAGGACCCCCCCCCCCCCCCCGCAGAGCTCTCTCACTCTTTCATGTGTGTGCATGTCCATGTGCACGCAGGACATATGCACACACATGTAGAGGCCAGAGGACACCCTCAGGTACTGTCCACTTTTCTTTTGAGACAGGTTCTCTCACTGACCTTGCTTGCTGAGAGAACGTTGGATGTTGAGCAAGCCCCGAGGATCCACCTATCTTGCTTCTTGGGCAACAGGATTTTAAGAATGCACTGCCACCCAGTTCTAGTTGTGTGGGTTCTGGGGATCAAATGGGGTCTTGTGAGCTATCTTTGTCAACTGAGCTGTTTTCCTGGTCCTCACTCTTTTCCCCACTTCTTTCTCTTTGTGAGGAAATGTTACTCAGCTGCCTGCATACAGAAGACAGCCCTCACCAGAAGCCAGAGATATTGGTTTTCTGACCTCAGACTTCCAGTTTTCTGTTCCATGAAAAACACATTTCTGATGTTTATCAGCCATCCCGTATAAGGTGTATATTCTAGTATTTGGATGGACTCAAATAGTGAAATGCTTCAAGAGAGCCCCTTTCATTCCTGTGCCAGCCCTGTCACACCCACACTGCTGTCCTTGGCATTCTATCTATGTAAAGGTAACACTCTCATTAAATGACCTCTGTCTTTCCCAGTCTGGCAGGTGTGGACTAGCCTGGGAGCACATGGTCTGACAGTGAAGGAAGCCAAGCCCAGCAGGGTCTGCTTTGCACAGACTGACTTAGCCTTTAAATAAGCACAACCAACAGCTGAGATCTGCTTTGGCCAGACACTGTGGTGTGGGCATCAGCTTACAGTGGGGGAACAGCGCACAGCAGGCTCCCAAAATGAGTGAGAAGACGACCAGATGGAGGTGTGCTGTGACTCCGGTCTGCCTTGCGGTGACAAAGGCCTTCTTCGGGCTGTGACTTTTGTTTCTTTCTCCAGTCGCAGCTAGCAGTGCATGGGAGACCCGGAGCACCGGTTCTGAGTCCCATATCTGTGCACTGCTGCCTAAGGACAAGTCCCTTGAGGCCACAGATCTGGATCTCAATTTGTCTGTCTGGGACACAGAGGAAGGAAAGTGATTACACGCTTTCTGCTTCTGGCCTGAATGTGTTCTGATTCTATACAAAGAAGGAGGAGACAAGATCAGAGGCGTCTTCTAGTGCTCTGCTCCTTCGGGGTCTGAGACTGATACCCAATACCAGGTGGTCCCTGCCACTACCTCCTTAGGTATCAAAGCCAGGCCTGTGTGGCAGGTCACACAGCTGGCCTTGTGTTCTGCACTTGAGGGCTCTTGAGTTTCTGCTCCCCAGAAAGATCAGTTTCTTGCCAATGTCATCACTTTTAGCCAGGAGAGACCTATCAGCAACTCCATCAAGTTCTGCACCCCCCCCTCCCACCCCACACCCCCATGCCCGCCTCAACTTTAAGTCTGAGCCCTGGGAACACTGGGGAAACTTAATTCTCGGACACCTTGATTCAAAGAGCCACTGTTCTGCAAAGGCAGAGCTGGACCCTGCGTTTCAGCAGGCTTTCAGGTGGGGTTCCACCCAGACATCGATAGCATGCGGGAGGCCTGTGAGTGTGTTGACCTGGCTTCAACCACAGCTCAGTTTCAAAGACTTGGCTGTGGTCTCCGCAGGCCCTCCTCTTTCCACCCGAGGCTCCATCCCTCTCCTGCGAGCCCAGGTCGGTGTCTCAGTTACTGGGAAGGCTGTCTCTGCCTGTGGGCTTCACCCTTGTCTCCCCTCGAGATGAGATGACGAGCCACTTGAGGTTCCCACTCTGGGAATGCCTTGCTTTATCCTCCCAGTTCCTGCCAGGGTTGATATGGAGGGACACCAGGACTTCCACAAGAGCAGCGTAAACAGGACGAAGCTTCACACGACCTTCTCATGCCCCCATGCCACCCTGGACAGCTCATCCCCTCCCAGTGCAGCTCAGATCCTCCCTGGGCGGAGCAGAGTTGGTCTGGAATGAACAGACTTTGTAAATAGAAGTCCTTCACCACACCGCTCAGGAGCCTGCCCGTTCCTGAAGC
Organism: Mus musculus; assembly: GCF_000001635.26. Taxonomy (NCBI): domain Eukaryota; kingdom Metazoa; phylum Chordata; class Mammalia; order Rodentia; family Muridae; genus Mus; species Mus musculus. Next base: position 24,994,160 of record NC_000080.6, on the reverse strand, counting down.
AGGGCTGGGGACATTTCCTGCTTCCCTTCCCTGCCGCTGAGAAATTAGTAGGCACAGATTGTCAAAAAAAAAAAAAAAAAAACAGCCGGGCCTTTGTAATTACAAATGTGCACACATCCCACCGAGCGTCATTTTCAAAAGGCATATTAAGCAGCAGAGACCACAGGGGGGACCCGTGTAAACAGGCTTCCTCAGATCCTGGCAGAAAAGGCTTGGAGGAGGCAGTTGTCCCCAGGAGTTGTTGGCTGTTCCCACTCTTCCACCCCCACCTCCCTCCCTGCCCAGCAGCTAAATGTTCAATGCCTGGGAACACGGTTGCAGATCCCAGCAAGGGAGCATGGCGACAGAGAGCTCTGGAGTTCACACTACAACTGCCTTTAAGATCCCAGTGGTTTCAGAGTTGATGCTTTCCCGAATCTCATTCTACAGTCCCGCCCCACCCCCTGCCTCTAACAGCCACGGATGGTCCTCCATGTTCTCTGATGTTCCCTTGCAGCAGTCCATACAGAATATTGCCTCTGCTCAACACTAAGGGTGCTGTAGAAAGCTACATTTGAGCCTGAGATTTGTGTTAGGATTCCAGAGCATATGTCCAAAGTCCTTGTTAGTCTCCATTATCTCCCATCCTATGAGCATGCAGTCAAGACCCTGATATAGTGAGCAGCAAAGGGCATTAGCCAAACATGTATTGTTTAATTCAACATTCCTGCGCTGGACATCCCTGGTTATCAGGCCACCTTGGTTATTGTGACTAGATCACTGCTATATGACAGCAAGAATGGCAGGCATAAAGACATTGGTAGTGATAGACAAGGGGGTACCCTGGGTTTCCCTGAGAAGTGGTGGGCAGGTCTCTGCTCCCTCTGATGGCATCCTCCCAAGTAGGTAGCTTGATAAGCCACCTTCCCAAACACAGAAGCAAAGGGTCGCAGTGGGTAGCAAAGGGGGTCTCTGCCTAGAATATCCGGGAAGCCACCACTGTTCAAGGTGCAGCACCCCTGTCTCCACTGCTGTGGGAGCAGAGGAAGGAGAATATAATTCAAATCTGGAGTGCTTAATGGAAGGCTTCCTAGCTGACGGACGGGAGCGCGAAGATTAATTCAAAAGCAGGAATAGATGTTATTTAGGAAAGGAAGGGCATTCAAGACAGAGACGAGGTGAAAGACAGCATCGATCATTTCACCGGCGATGAATGCTTGAATCTGGCAGCAGTACAAAATGAAAGAGCTGGATGTGGGAGTGGGGGAGCAGAGCAGGAGACCAGGGGCAGGCAGGCCGGTCACCACGCTTGTGAGCCAGGCTGAGTTGCAATTTGACCCTACAGCAGGGAGGGTTGTTGTTGTTGTTGTTTGTCCATACACACACATACACACACACACACACACACACACACACACACACATACACACACACACACACACACACACACACACACGCACGCACGCGTGCATAGGCAGACATGGGCTATGGCATCTGTGTGGAGGTCAGATGACACTGTTTGGGAATAAAGTTCTCTCCTTCCACGGTGGGTTCTAGGAAAAAAACCTCAGGTCACCAGGCTTGTATAACAAGTGCCTTCACACAGTGAGCCATCTCTCCTGTCCAAGAGAGTTTCAAACAGTGTGGTCAGGTCCTAGGAGGATGTCTCTGTGGACAGGTGAAAGATATTAATCCGTGTATAGGCTCCAGGAGTCAGTCATGGTTCTGGTATAGCTAGAGTCCCTCTAATAAAGTGGTCACTCCAAACTGGCCACCCACTTTCTGATGGTTGCAGCTGGTCAAATGCAGCTCTTTTGTAGGCATGTAGGTGTTGCTCAAGCACAGGGCCAGTCTGTCTTCCCAGAAAACTACAGTACTGAAGTGTAACCTGGAGTCACCTGGGAAAAGCAGCTCTTTGGATTTCTGTCTAGAGGTAAAATCCCCAACAAGGTGGTAGGCGTTGGGGCAGTTAAGAACACTAGCTGTTCTTCCAGAGGACCTGAGTTCAATTCTTAGCACCCACATAATGGAGCGCAACTCTTGGTAACTGCAGTTCCAGAGGATCTTGTGCCCTCTTCTGGCCTTCATGGGTACTTCACCCACATGGTGCATATTCATTCATGAAAGCAAAACACCCATACACATAAAATAAAAATAAAAATTTTAATTAAAAAAAAATCCCTAAGAAGGGATTCCAAGATGTTCAGGACAATCTGCCTGAGCCATGCCCACAGGGATCCCAGGGGATTGGCAAGTCCCTACGCAGAAGGGCAGTCAGTAGAGTTTATTGGTGATTTGTTTCAGAGGTGAAATAAAAGGTAGTCCCCTAAGAACGCCTGCTCCTCCTCTTGCTGGACTCAGCAGGGACTAGACACACAGGATATGCGTAGAGGGATGTGAGTGGAAGGGCTACCCTTGGGTGACAGTGGGAGAGCGAGGGGGTAGAGTGAGTTCTGAATGCCAACTCCATGTGGCTGCTGGGAGCAGAGCCTCAGGGAAGGCCCACTTCTGGAGCTGCTGAGAACTGTGTGCACACAGCACCTCTGTGGGTTTGCTGCAGAGCTGGGGAGGGGGTGGGGATACTCTACAGCTGATGTGACAAGGAGGACCAGCCAGCCAAGCTCCTCCTTGATTATCAAATCAAGCTCACCCATGTACACTACTTAAGAAACTCTCTCCCTGGGTTTCCCGAGAGAAGCCTAGCCACCATGTCCCTATGTCCTTGGTTTTTTCCCCTGCTGGAACAGGAAGTCTGTGGCTTAGTGACAGGGTTACTTTCTGAAAAGCAGGTATTATTATCATCCTGCTGACATCCTGGCATGACTTACACAGTCACCAGATGTGACCTCTTGCTAACAGAGGACACTGGACACATGCTAGATGTGTAGAGTGTTGTAAGTGGACGGGTGACACAGAGGTGGCACAATAAGAAAGACACAAAACCCCTAACACAGATGGTTCTAGATGTGATTGTGTGAGCCTACATTCACAGATCTGTTGGAGTAATTTCCTCTTTATCAGGGTCACCACACCCTCAAGTTGTATTACACGGTGATATGACAGCGGTGGCATTGCTGGGTCATAGGAGTCTTTCAGCACCTTTGTATTGCAATTTGTCATTGACTAGAAGGTGGTTGTGTCCTGTGGGATGCTGTATGTCGAAGATACGTGGCTTCTATTTTAACCTTAGGATTCCCAATAACTGGCATCTTTGCTTATAATGGACTTCCCTCCCTCAGGCTTGTCCTCATGACCAGTGGCATCCAACAGAAGTGGTGGCTTGTCACTTCTCTGAACAAGGTGTTTCCCCTGTGTTTCAGATCCTTTGTTCGGGCACTATGGAGTGCTGGAATCATGAAGAATGGCAGCTACCCTCCCAGGGGCAGAGCTGCCCAAGAACACTTTCAATTGATTGAGACCTCAGCCTACAAGAGACTGCCGCTTCAAGAGGGCATGACCTGGAATAACTCAATGGCGCCACCCCAGACTCTTGCCTCTTGGACTCTATGGTCCTGAGCTCCTAATTTTCAGGATAATTGCTTCAATAGCTGTGGGTGGGAATGGGCTATGGGAAGATTCTGACCATGTAGAACCACGGATGCAGAAGATAAGTGTAGGTCGGGTCCGCCCCAACCTTGGCATGGTGGGCCAGTCTCTGGACCTCAGCGACTGGGTCTTCCCATTCCAGAGATGAGGAAGATGCAGCACCTGCCTCAGAGGTCACAGGGCTTATGTCTGTGAATGGCGCAGTGCAGGAAGCACGGGGTTACACAAGCTGTGTTCAGAACAGGTCTGGGTGCCATCATACTGTTTTAGCCTCTCCTTCCGATGACAGCAAGCCTCCTACAGATTAGCAAACTTACCTCCTCCGCACCTTCCCAGCTCCAGGCTACTTCTGGAAACTTACCTCTTCACCTACAACACTTACCCACCCAGGTCAGGGCAGTTCCCGTGGGAGAGATGGCTGCTCTTCTGGACTTGGTTAGGTTTCTGTTTCTCAAGGGTTCACATGTAGTAGACATTTTGAGATAGTTGCTGACAGGGAATAGGTATGTGCTCTTGGCTTTGTCCCAGAAGGCCTTGTGGGAATAGGGGTATTCTGATTTCCAGCAGTTGAGACAGCTGTCCATCAAATCCTTACTCCATTTGTGTTGTTCTTGTTTCCTTCGGCCACCACTGGTGGCTCTTGCTATCCCATTCCCTCTGAAACACCGTTCTTTTCTCTGTTCCATCTCTTCATGGTTTCCTCTCTGCTTTCAGTCCTGTATTGTGAGTGGAAGATAGGTATTTGGGTAAGAAAACAATGTAACCATTTGTTACAGTAGTTGGAGTGGCTTCACAACTTCTTTTGGGGGCCTATCCTGACCCTGACCTTTCAAGTCCTCAAATCATAAACAGTACAGACTTACATGGCCAATCCCCTACTGTAATGTCCCAATACAGACACTATTGGGCAGTGGTCTCCTGTAGTACCTTAGACCTAAGACAGCTTTGCTTCAAAGATAGAAAGCTCCAACACTGAGGTCTGGCCTTAAAGGCACCCTGTCTCTGTCCTACAGCAGACACACAACTAGAAAGCCAAGAATGGCCCAAATGGACCTTTAGCCTGGGTACTGTACCCTCATTCACCGATGACCAAGATCACAGTCTCTAGTCCCTGTTATCCCCAGTTGATTCACCTCTATGGTAGAGGCCACCACTATATGATGCATGTACCCCAGCACGACTTGGGTGCTGACTCTGAGATAAACATCATGTGAGATCCAGAGTCCACCTCCTCGTGTGTGTGTGTGTGTGTGTTTGGATCCTCTGCTCTGTTCTCCAGGGGCTCTGAGGTTAGAAAGGAGGCGGGCCTGTCTCGTGTGTGTGTGTGTGTGTGTGTGTGTGTGTGTGTGTGTTTGTGTGTGTGTGTGTATCCTCTGCTCTGTTCTCCAGGGGCTCTGAGCTTAGAAAGGAGGCAGGCCTGTCACCGGATCCTAGTGACTGCACTGAGGTAGATATATGGGCCATGGAGAAGGAAGGAGGGGCTGGCAGCCAAAGCTGGGTACATCTGAAAGGCTCCCAGAGGAGCACCAGAGGAGATGCACCAGCACTGCATGATGTCTTAAAAGTGAGAAACAGGAAGGGACCCAGGGATGGGGTCAGCATGCAGATGTAGGGGTGGGTGGGCATCAGGCTGCAGGTGCACTGGACAGAGTCAGGGGTGGGGTCAGCATGCAGATGTGGGGATGGGTAGGCATCAGGCTGCAGGTGCACTGGACAGAGTCAGGGGTGGGGGCAGCGTGCAGTTTGTAGAATGAGCACTATCGCTAAGGAGTGGCTAGGAGCCAGGTGTATCCAGGACGTGGAGTAGAAAGGGAACACACATGAGTGGGCACTGAAGGTTCGAGACCTTGCCCAGGTGTGGGGATCAGCCATGTTCACTCTCCTTCCTAGCTACCAGAGCCCCTCCCCCTTATAGAAATCCCGCTGAAGCCAGCGCCTTTTTATCTTTTAAGTGGCCCTCCTCCTCTCTACAGGCTCTCAGAGCTCAATCACGCATATGCACAGTCACGTGCTGTCCTGTAATCCAATGATCGGTGATTTTGTTTTTAATTTTCCCTTCCTTACCCAGTCGCTCTTCCACTGAGTTCCTGTGTCAGGAACAGGAATACAGCATCGCCATGTTTTCAGGAGTAAGTCAGAGTCCCTTCCTTAATTCTATTATCCCAGAAACAAGCTCGATTTTCCCTCCATACAATCCCGCAATCGACAGGAACCAGGGAGGAAGTGACTCTGCCTTTCTCTGGCTTTTTTTTCCTAATGAGTGGCATTTGAGGAAATTAACTGTGTTGAACTTGATACCCAGGATCCAGTCCCCAGACAGAATAGAGGACTAAAGTGGTAGAGAGTTGGTTACAGAAGTAAGAATTTTGTTGCATCTTCCTCTGGCCCCGATGAAGATCATTGCAGATGAAATGATATGCTTTGGCCTGACACTACTTTAAATAGTGCCAGTAAGTCAGGCTCAGGCACCTTGTTATCACCACTGTGAGAACTTCACTTTCTCAGAGTTGAGGATGCGTGGGAGTGGCCGGCCGCCTCAGCCTTGGATTCTAGCGCCCTTGCAGGGGTCCTGGCTGCACATGGTAAGATCTGGAAAATAAGCCCCCATGTTGCAGGGAGGAAGCACAGGGTGACATGACAGCAAGAGGGGTAGCTTTGGAAGCAAACCATAGATGTGTACCCCAATTCTGGTGCTCTGGAAGTTCGCTTGTATCTTCTGAGCCCTGGTTTTCTTATTTATTAAATGGGAATCAAAACATCTACCCTGCTAGATTATCACAGAAAGAATAGAATGAGATGGTATCCAGTGTGTTTGCGTCTGTGTGTGTGTGTGTGTGTGTGTGTGTGTGTGTGTGTGTGCAAGTATGTATATGTGTGTCTATGTCTGTCTGTCTGTATGTGCATCTGTGTCTGTGTGTGTCTGTGAGTGTAGTGGGGGAGGGGGTCTGCTGTGTACAGGTATATTGTTGTTCCCATAACAAAGATGTCCAACCAAGAGTCAAGTGGCGCTGACACCTTGCCTTGTTTATCTAGCTTATCGTCCATACTATGAAGCCCTTTTTAAAAAACCCACCCAGAGAAGAGCTTTGGAAGACTCATCAGAGGGGAAGGGGGAGGTAGAGGGAGAAGAGCCATCGCGGGACCCTGAAATTCTGGGAGGTGGGTCCTTATAACATTCCTGGTTTTTCCCCTACAGTCTTCGTGACAGAAGCCTTCCCTCTGGATCCACAAGAATCTGCAGAGCAGGGATGAGGTCGCATCAGGAAGCAGGCCATGCCCCTTCAGATGTCCCTGTAAAGGGCTATCTTAAGTGGCAGTTGACATCTTCCCCCACCTACCCTGGCTTATGTATCTGCAGGTCCTTGAAGAAGCCAGTTAGTAACCCCATGGGTTCCCTGGCTATTTTAATATATTTTTGGTTAGTTAAGGTTGTCATGCTATAGAAAAGAATTTCTAACTTAACACAAACATATCAATCCTAGCCACTGGACAGAAGCTATTGATCCCCACCCAAGCCAGTGGTTCCCAACCTTCCTGTGTTATAACCCTTTAAAATAGTTTCTCATACCATGCGACTTCCAACCATAAAGTTATTTTGTTGCTACTTCCTAACTGTAATTGTGCTCTTGTTACAAATCATAATGTAACTCTCTGTGTTTTCTAATAGTCTCAGGTGACCCCTGTGACGGGGGTCTTTTGATTCCCGCAAAGAGGTCGTGACCCACAGGTTGAGAACCATTGGCATCAGCTTCTCCTTGCTGCAGCTAGGGACAGATGCATTTCAAAGCGGTCAGGGGTGCACTTGGCCTAACACCTCTGCACCAAGGTGGCCGAGAAAGGAGGATGCTGAGTGAGCTCTAGGCCAGCTTGAGTTAGGAGCACAACTTTTAGCCCAGGGAATGTTTTACTCCTGCTCAGCCCTCTGCCCCTCCACACTTCCCAGAACCCCTCATCTGAGCGGGATGGTGCTGAGTGGGTGACTATTTCTCTCTGTAACTCACACATCTGTGACACTTCAGGGAATGTGGGTAGCTCCTGGCATTGGTCCTCGAGTTGGTGGCTGTAGGCAAAACTGTCCTGGATGCCAGTTCCCCACTTGCCCGTCTACAAAATGAAAATATCAGCAGCCAGGCTGGCTGCAGATGGGAAATGGGACGCCCTTGGGTGCTCACACTCTCTGGCTCTCCAGCATGGGCCTCTGGGGGGACTTGCAGCTTTGGAAAGGAGAACTAGGAAAGACCCTAAAGAATGCATGGATGTGTGGAGAAGGGAGATTAGCCCAGGAAGCCAGAGCTCTGTGCAGAGGCTTGGCTATAGATCCCTCCTAAGCAAACCAAGAGAGCCCAAGAGCCTGGGGCACTACTATTCCCATTTCACAGGAACCTGTGGCGCCCACAGTGTCCGCTGCTTTTACTAGGGCCTAGGGTGGGTGGAAGGACCTGGTTTGTGGCCACAGAGAACTGTTGTCTCCAGGGGGTCTGGCTGGCCCCCTTCCTGAGGATTACCGTAACTTTTTAATTAAGGCAAAGTTTGCAGGCGTTTGGTCTTTTGATGTGGCAGCTGCAGCTGGGAACAGGCCTGTGTCTGAAACTTTACTGCCCAGTGGCTCAGGAGCCCGCCACCCACACGTCAGAGCCCACACCCCATAAACAGCCCAGATCATGTGTCTTCAGGCCAGGGTGGGTGAGAGGGGTCTTAGACCACCATGATGGAGGCTACCACCCTTACTGAGAATTTCCTGGGGGCCTGGACCACCCCAGGGACCCCTATGGAAATAAGGAGAGTGTCTTGAGATGTTCATGGAGTGAGTAAGGTATTCTTTGATACCTGAGACAGTTTTCCTTCTTGGTCTTGGAGGTCTGGTACATCTAGGGAGACAGTGATGGAAGGATATTGAGCTAGAAAGAATGCCCCATGACCCTTTACATTTCAAATGTTGTTTATATTCCCGTGGTACTTGTTTGCCTCTGCCAGACTGGAGAAGCGCAAAGACTTCCCTCTCTTATTTTTGTGTCTCAGAGGCACACCTGGGATAGGCCAGGGGCTCACATGTTAACAGATCTGAAACCTGTACTTTAGGGAGAGTTATAAAGTGAATTGGAGTTTGTGGCTCTATTTATAGCCCATATCTATTTATTGAACTCAGACCTGTGCACCAGGGACTGTCCTAGGTACTGATTCAGCAGTCAGGAGAAGCCCCTGCCTTTGGCCTTCACAGCTTGGACTTTATGGAGACACTGGGATCCATCAGTGACACTGGGAAGCCAGACGTGAACCTGGCTTCACGAGAGCAGCATATCTCAAGCTTTCTTCTGGAAGGAACCTCTATCAAATGTCTGAGGTCAGAGCCCAAATGGACCAGATGTAAGCGGAATGCTTGTCTCACACTTCACAGCTTTGCATGAAACCCTCTGTGCATGCTGAGATCTGTGCCGTGTCGTATCTGTGCATAGTTACTGTATAGCAATGCTACAGGCAACTTAGTATATGTGATTTTCACATTTTCATCCGTTTACCCCTATACTTGTGTATTTCCTTTGGCATCCGAATGGGCACTTGGTGGCTCCTAGTCACAGGATACATTCAGAGCTTGAGCAGAACCCCACCTTCACCCCAAATATCTCCCAGGACATAAGCCATGGGTTCTCTTTATCCTTGTTTTCATGAGTTATGTCTTAGGCAAAGTTAAAAAGTAACAGACCATGTAATAGTAGCTCCCACCCATGGCCCTGTCACATGAGAGGGAGGCAGAAATACAGGACTGGGAGTATGAGAGCAGTCTGGGCTACAGAGTGAGATTCTGTCTCAACAAACAAACAAAAGAAAACAAAACAACAAAAGCCAATGACAGCAACAAGATAAATCCCTACCTGGGAAAGAGTAATTGAAACTTAGGTTGTCACAATCTCCCCAATCCATATCCTATAGTGCTCGGAGGGAAAGCCCAGAGACTGGATGCTGTGTGCTGTCCCCCCACTGTGGAAGCATATGTGGATGCTGTTAACCAGGTGCAATGTGCTGAAGCCAATTCCTAGGAAGATAAATGCAAATTTAGATCGTGGTGAGATGCTAATTTTTACCTATCAGAGGGGCAGAAATCTAAATGCCGGCCATTGAGTGGTGTTGGGGAATAAGAGAAAGAGCCATGTGTGTGTGTGTGTGTGTTGCCTCTGCTTGAGATACACAGAGTGGTCCAGGCACCAATGAGGGCGACTGGGTATTATGGAGAACATGCATTCACAGACAATAGTATTTTATTAGGTTGCCCAACTGCTTCCAGGTCAGCCATTCGCGTGCGTGCGTGCGTGCGTGCGTGCGTGCGTGTGTGTGTGTGTGTGTGTGTGTGTGTGTGTGTGTGTACTCAGTCCTGGCTACACATTCCAAAGAAGTGTGTTATATATGTGCATAGGCTTGCCCCCAAGGAATTTTTGTCTCTGGCATCAGAGATATAACATGTTTAGAAGTAATGATATCTTATGTGTCTCATTTAGTAGGAAGTTACTGAGCATCTTAGTCAGGGATATGTCTGGATTTCCATTTTCCAGTTCATGATGCTGAAGCAGGTATGTCCCAGTTAGTTCATCCTTAAGGCAACTCTAGAGCTAGAAGAAGCCACTGGGGTTCCATTCTTTCCACCGAGACTAAACAGCCTGCATGAAGAATAATGTGGTCTGACAGAGGTCTCCAAAAAGAACTAGAGAGAATGTGAAGCATGGTCAAGGTGGGGTATGGGAGCTCAGCTTGGAGACTAGGAACACTGTGTGCCACTCCGACCTGGGTTCAAGGCTGGGATCCATCACTAGCTATTTGTGCAACCCTGGATGAGTGACTAAACCTCTCTGAACTCTGGACCCTTCCTCCTTACTATAGATAAGCAATGAAATTTTGTAGAGGCTGATTGAGAAAATATAGGTAAGTGTGTTGCTTGCCACATTGCTTTCTGTCAATAAACAGTGGAGTTGAAGAAGGAAGAAGAGAGAAAGAGGAGAAGGAAGATTGATTAAGATATAGAAGAGGCTTGAAGGATGGCTCAGTGGTTAAGAGCACTGGCTGCTCTTGCAGAGGACCCAGGTTTAGTTCTCAGTACCCAAATGGTGGCTCACAAACTGACTGTGACTCCAGTGGATCTGGTGCCCTCTTCTGGCCTTGATGGGAACTGCATGAACACAGTACATAACTACATGTAGACACATAAGTACATGAAGGCAAATGGGCAGGCACATAAAATAAAAAAAATAAAAATAAACCTTTAAAAAAAAGAATGTAGAAGAAAGATGAGGCTGCTGATGACAGAAGGGGAAAGGGTAAGAAAAGTATGAAGAAGATGCAGGTGGAAGAAAAGATGACAGAGGGTGAGAAGAGAAAGCTAAAGAAGGAAAAAGAAGATGGAGGGGAGAAGAAGAGAAAAAAAACTAAGGTGGATAAATAAACAGAGAAGGCAAGCATGAGAATCACAGTTCCCAGAGCAAGCCCCGAGCCTTCTGCCAGTCTCTAGTTCAGCAGCTCTGTCTGTCTGGGGTACATTTTGGAAACCCAATACACCCTTCTCTCTCACCTCCTGTTAACAAAGGAAATGACATCATTGTTGGGAGGAAGTAGAAGTCGTTTCTCTGGCTCTCCACATGGATGATGGCTAAGCACAAAGGGATGTGAAGCGATTTGTGGTCTATTCACTAGCATCTCACTTTGCCTGTGAACCTCTCTGCCCAGAGGCGAACCTGGAGCTCCCACACTGAGCCCTGAAAACTCTCCCCCCCCCCCCGCCCCCAGCTACGGAAATGACTCTGTCTGCGCTCTTGTGTTCTGCGTAAAACTACAATAAAACCTTATACAATCAGGCAACTATTCAAGACTCATAATAAATAATTGCCCTGTGGCCAGTGCAATGGATCCCCACGCACCCGCTACAGGCTTGTTTCTCATTCACAGAACAAATAAAAGGCACAGCTGCAGGGACCCTTCTGCCAGCACCACTGTGGCCTCCCATCCGGCTGCAGGATGGGATGCTGAGAACCTAGTTCTCACACTGATAACATGTGGGGTGGTAAATGGACAAGGCCCATCCTTATGGCTGCTCACAGACCTCACGTATAAATTGTTGGGAGCAATAGCACAGAGCCTGTGGATTCTCCTAGCCTGAATAACTCCTCTGTGGCTGAAGGTGAGTCCAGAGCAGATCTCCATGTCCCAGGTAGAACCCCAGCCTTGGTGACAGACTCTTGTCTTTCCCCATGGACCTGACCCCCTTTGCTTCCTTCCCTCAATACTCTGCTTTTTCCTTTTCTCTGCCCCCAGCTACTCTCAACTTTACCAGGCCATCAGCATCTCCTCCCTGGGGCTTGTACCTGGTGGTGCTGAGTGTGCTGGTATCAGGGCGCTATGCATGATGTAATGTTTGTCAAGTTAGTCTGCAAAATAAGAAATGCAATGGGGAATCACCTACCTGTTTTTTTGGTTTTTGTTTTTGTTTTGTTTTCTGCAAGGCTGAGTCCAGTGAATTTTATTTCAGTCCACCCAAGGATTAGGAGACAAATTGCCCTGTCTGGCTCCTCTGAGTGGAATCACAGAACATAGAGCCCAAGGCTTGTTTCACAGAGCCAATCACAGCATTTGATAATGGAGGTGGGACATACATTGATTCTGAGACCTGTAAGTTCTGTGACCTTGCCTAGCTCTTAGACCTAGCCAGGCAATCAGAAGTTCTCTCCTGGGGATTTGTATGTCCTTGTTAGTGGCAAAAGGTAGACTCCGAGGGATCCTGTGGTGGTAAGTGGAGAAGACAACCCTTGGGGTCCTGCATGTCCGTGCTGGGCAGCCTGCCTCTGCCCTTTCTGAGATTGGAAAGGCAGGCCTTAACTCTCAGTTTCCTTTTGTACCACAATTGACCATGCCTGACTTCTGTGAGTTCGGGCTCTATCCCTTAATTGCCAATTTGATACAGCCTAGAGTTGCCTGAGAAGGGAGTCGTGATTGACAGACTGCCCGGAGGATCAGGCAGACTGTCCTGTAGGGATGTCTGCGGGGGATTGTCTGGATTGTTAATTGACATTGGAGGGCCCAGTTCACTGTGAACAGTATTATATCTCTGGGAAGGCATTTCTGGGCTTTAGGGGGGAAAATCTAGCTAAGCATGCACTTGAAGGGTGAGCCACAAGCAGTGTTCTTCCGTGGTTTCTACGCCAAGGTCCTGCCTGACTTCCCCTGGTGATTGGCTGTGACCTGGAGCGTAAGGCCAAATAAACCCTTTCTTCTCCTAAGTTGCCCTTAGTCAGAGTCAGCTACCAAAGAAAAGCAGAATGGGACCTCACACCTTCAACCGGATGAGCCCCAACCTGACACTACTGGCGGTTTGATCGGGACAGTCCTTTGCTGAGAGCACTCCCTGTGACCAGTGCAGATGAACTGTGCATGACTGGTACCTGATGCCTGAGACTGCCTGTGCTCTTCCTGTAGGGTTCCTTGGTGCTGGCACTATTAACATTCAGGAAGAGGCTCTGTCCTGGGCATGGTAGGTCCCTACCTTCAGCCCTGGCCTCTCTTCCAGCTTCAGCCCCTTAGATGTGACAAATGTCTCATAACAACAGAAGCACCTCCTGGGAGGAAGAATCATGGCCATAATTGGACTCAGTGCGTGAGGAGCAGTGTTCCTTGGGGGCTTGGTGGATCTTCAGTATTTGGTAGCAAGGTATGGAGTCCACAATGAGGGGGCTTGAGTATCCCTTGACTTTGGCTTTCCCTCTACCCTCTGAGCTCTCTGACCATCCTCTCTTCCCCACATCTCCTCAAGTCTGCAGAGGAGTAGGGATAAGCAGGAAACGCTGTAAATCTGCCTCCAATGGCAGTAGAGGACCCATGACCTTGTCCCGATTCCTTCTTCCTTACAAGAGAAGTAAAAACCTGCTTCTTGGACAGCAGGACAAACTTGACACTGACCAAAGAACACAAATAAGAACCCAGACCGGTGGCGTGGGCCTGCGTGTTGGCATATCACCTGTCATACTGGGTGGCATTTCTCAGACAACCGAGCAATTGTTCTCTGTGAGACAGACCTGCCTTTCTCCTGTCAAGGGCTCTTTCTGCTGTAGTGACCATTGCATCAGAACGGCTGGAGGAACAAGGTGAAATTATAAACCTGGGAGATAGACAGGTCCAGGACTGGCCTTTCAGATTCAATAGGCAGATCTCCTACCCTTTCTCACACTTAAATAGAAGCCTCTAGAAGCTTTGGTAAAACTCAATTGCTGCTTTGTTCCTAACTGTCTCTTTCATGTTCTGAGACCAGGTAGGCATGGGTGCACCAAGGATACCTGGCCAGTCCAGTTCCAAATGAGCAGCTCTTGAAATCATTCCTCTAACCTTGTGTTACTCCTTCTCAGGTAACAGTGCAGGCTGAAGGGGAGGGACAGGATGTAATGCTGTCAGAACTGGAGGAGTACAGTGGGGTCCCAATGCTACCACAGGCAGAAAAGCTCTGCAAACATCTCTCCCTTGGCGGGTGGCTTCTCCACTTATACACTGGATCCATGTATGGATCTGTGAGTCTTAAATTTATTTCTGCTCCTCACTGAGTTTGAACCTGTGCCTCTGGGAACACACACTAAGCCATACTCAGGGTCTCATAACACTGAGGAAGAATTGCTGAGATCTTGACCTGAAGTCCAAGGTCAATGTACTGGGACGAATGGCCTTTCCTGCTTCAGTGGACCAGGATGTGGCAGACAGAATGGGAATTATGAAATCAGGCAGGCCTTGTTTGGATGGGTTCTTAGTTCTTTGGCTAACTAGTTCTATGATATCAAGTGACTTTTCTTTCTTTAAAAAAAAACTTATTTTTAGTATGCAAAACAATGGGTTCTACAGAGACATTTTCAGAGACACATTTGTACATTTCATGTACCTTGGCCATGTCCCCACCAACCCCTGGCTACCCTCCTGCTCCTCCCCCACACTGTCACCTCCATCTCACCAAAGATTCTCCTGGGTTTTGTCCCCCAAAGACTTGTTTATTTTTATTTTATGTATGTGTCTGCCTGCATGTACATATTACATACATCACATGAATGCCTGGTGTCAGCAGAGGCCAGAAGAGGACATGAGATCCCTCGAAACTGGCGTTGCAGCCAGTGGTAAGCCACTATGTAGGTGCTGAGAATCAAACCCAGGTTCTCTGCAAGAGCAACCACTGAGTCTCTCCAGAGCCAACACTTCTTCCTGCTTTCCTGCCATGGGCACATGTATATGTACAACCCTCATCCATATGGTTTCATAACCTTTCTGGTCCCTATCTGTGATTACACCGCAGGGAGATGACAGTGTTTCCTCTTAGCATTAAATACCACAGTGTATGAACATCACACACCTGGGAAATGCTTCATTCCTTTGGGTTCCCCTTGTTGGTAGTAGTTGATAGTAGTCAGTAGTAGTAGGTAGTTGTCTAAAACACACTGTGTTATTTTGTCATCTAAGGCAGGGTCTGATTTTCACCTATTCTTCACAATAAGAAAAGCCACTAGAGTTGATGTCCAGAGACATGGAATTCATCTGCAAATGAATATGTGAGCTGTGTGGCTTTGACCAAGAAACCTAACCTCTCTGGGCCTCATTTATAAATGAGTAAGATTATATCTCCCTACAAATCTCTTCTTGGAGAATTCCTTCTCAAAACCAGACACTGCAGCTCTGTATACAGTAGGAGGTCACCAGCAGAAAGCTGGGTGTAGGTGCAGCTCTGTATACAGTAGGAGGTTACCAGCAGAGAGCTGGAGTGTGTGTGTGTGTGTGTGTGTGTGTGTGTGTGTGTGTGTGTGTGTGTATGTGTGTGTAAAGCAGCTACAAGGCAGGTCATTTAAGTTTTACTACCTCTCTGTCTCACACTCTTGTTTCTCGCCATGCAAGGGTGTGCAGAGCTCTTCCCACTGAGTGTCCAGGGATGCAGAGCAGAAAGTGGCAAAGGACGCACAGAGTCACACTGCCCGCTGTGGCTGCTTTCCCGGAGCTCGCTGAGAAGCACACGCACAGTGAGATTTGTCTTCTTCTGTCTTGCAGAACATGCAGCAGCCTCTTTGCGATGAAGGTCCAATTTACCCACTTCTCGTTCAAGGCTCAATTTATTGGATGCTGTAGCGTAACAGCCAGAAGGCTGGGTGAAACAGTGTGTCCCATAATAAAATTTCTAAATGATTGATAAAGATGGTGTAGGGAGACCGTGGCATCCACAGTGGTCTAATGAGATCCCCAAGCTTTGGGAAACCTCCCCCAGACACCTATGCGCTGTGTGTAGACCTCTCCATCTTTATCGAGCTGAACTGCCAACATGAACACATGCAAGCACGGATTTAACAGGCCAAGGTGGGGCCGTGCTCAGGACTCTAAGTGTTAGGAACAGCAGATCAATGGAGAGTTGTTGGAAGGAGCAGATGGAGCAGCTGTTGCTGAGTCCATTGTGGGTGGGAAGGATGTAAGGAGACGGGGGCACCAGGCCCAAGCAGCGAGCGAAACTTAGGCAGATGCTCTTGACAGTGGCTTGGGAGTGTTCTTCACGTGGGCTGGGAGTGAGGTATGCTGAAGGGGAAGGCCTGAAAGCCTAGTGATGTACTGCCAAGCAGAGAAAGAATAGTCAGGAGTCAACTGGAAGGCTAGGCAGGCTTTGCAATAATAATAATAAAACAATGATAAAAATTTTAATGCATAATAGCCAAATGATAAAAATAACCCAAATATCCATGATGGATAGAAGGGTATGACGTCATATAGCCACACGATGGAATATTAGTCAGCCATAAGAGGAAGGAAATCTTGCCACCATCTGTCACATGGGTGAACCTTGAAAGCTTTATGCTAAGTGAAGCAAGCCCAGCACAGCTAGCCAGTCACAATTTGATCCCGATCCTCTGAGAGCGAGGCACGGTCAGACACAGAGATGGAGAGGATGACAGGAGGTCCCTGGGCTGCGGGGATGAGCAGGCTGTGCTGTTTCATGGTCTCAGAGTTTCTCTTCGGGAAGATGCTTGGGCCTGGAGATGGAGGGAGGCCATGCTTTCACATCTCCATGACTGCACCTAATGCCTACATGGTTGAATCGGTGCATTTCATGTTACACATAGTTCACTGCAACAAAAAAGTGGTAGCATTTGCTTCACTCTGACACAGGTTTTCAGTGTCAAACTTTCAATATTGGATAGCGAATAACCCTGAAGAAAGAGTTGTCTGTGTATGTCTCTCACGAAGACGGAAGTTTCCAAAGTGCAGCTTGTGAGCCATTCCAAAAGTCCATGAGGTCAAATGACTTGCATAATGTTGCCAACGCAAGACGTGCCATTTGTTCTGATGGCACAAACGCAACAGTGGTGCTTAACCAGGACTGGAGATGTTTGCCACAGCCTGTACCTGCAGTCACTGTGCCCTGCTGTGCCCACAGTTTAAAAGATGCGTCCTTGATGAGCAGAACAAATGATTGGTCTAATCAGCCCCCTGGAGCACGTGTCTTTATACTATGTGGTATGACATATTGGGAGGGAATCTAGACAAAGCCTTTCTGCACTTTCCCCCAGAGCAATGGTTGCCTCGGGTGTCCAATCGAAGCAACCAATGTTTGCATAGGACATCCATCCATTCAAAAGCCTGAGTGGCATTAAAGTGAGCCTGTGCAGATGGGGTATCTGGGGACACTCACTCAAAGGGCAATGGGTAGAGCCTGTCCCTTCAAGGGGAACAAGAAGCAATATTGCTACCAATACTAAAATGCACAGAACTCCACGAAGTGGGAACCTGGACAACTCATACTCACATGTGTGTGAATTTGAGTACTTTCAATACTTAATGGGTGTCTTGGTATCATCACTGGTAGAAGAAATGAAGGTGATGATTTGGTATCAGATAATTAAACGCATCAGTCTTGAGAAAGGTCTGTGTGAGTCACCACTGCATCTTAACCCAAAATTGTATACAGGTCAGAGATCTCCTAGGCTGCAAGATGGAACCCCAGAGTTGATTTCATCTGATGCTGCAGTTGTGCTGTCATGGCCTTGGATTCTACTTGCTGTGTTTGGTATAATACCAGAGCAGAAGATCAACAGCGGTCTAGAAAGACAATGCTTGAATCTGACCCAGGCGAAGGGTTCGTTCTAAACTTCAAGAGACTTGGAAGGAAGAGCAGAGAGACAAATCCAGCCATCTCCCACTGACCCAGATAATTGCAAAGGTATCACGTCACCCCTCACTACTCTTTGCTGTCTATTTTGAAAAGCAGATATTTTGGATGGAAAATATGTATGCTAACACATAGTGGGCTGTGCACTAGATACATTGTTAAGTAAATGTGTCTTAACAATTCTGACCGTGCATTGGTTTTCTCATGAAGAGATATCAAGGTGAGCAAAAGCGTTTCAGGGCTCCTCAGGAGGTTTGGAGAGTGAAGTCAGTCTCCTCATCTGAGAGTCTGAGGTCCTCTAGGTAACACATGGTCTTTAGTGCTTAGCAAGGAATTGCAGGAATGAATGAACAAGAATGTGAAGATGTTGCTAGTTAAAAAACATATAGGGTTACCAGGACTAGGGAGATGGCTCAGAGGATTAAATCCTTGGCACAGGTATGAGGACCCACCCGAGTGAGTTCAGAATCCCAGAACTCAGGCACCTCAGCTTGCATCTGCAATCTGTTGTGCCTAGCACTAGATGGAAGTACATACAGAAGAGTCCCTCAAAGCCCACAGGCCAGGTGGCCTGGTGTACAAAGCAGGTGACTGGAGATCCTGTCTCTAACAAAGGGGAGGGTGACAAAGGACAGTAGAAGTTGTCAACTGGTCCCACATGTGCTCTGTGGCAAGCCCTAGCCCATACTCACTCACATATGCACAGGAACAAACTCACTGGACACACCCACCTAACCACCCACACCGTACTCACTCAAACACAAAGATTATGGGTGATATTTTATTTACTCTTCTGTCCCAGTGACTAGTACCTCACAGAAATAAGCCGGAGAAGATCAGGTTGACTCTGGCTTACCTTTTCAGAGGCTTTCATTCCATCTTGGTGAAGAAGGTGGCAGCGTATGTGCTGAAGCTTCCTCACAGCATCGTGGACCAAGAAGTGGAGAAGGTTGAATGGAGTCAAGGGTGTAGGGCTGTAGCCTTCAAGGACCCATCTCCAGGGGACTACTTCTGCCAGGCAAACCCTACCTCCCACAGGGTCTATAGCCATATTCCTAATCTGAAAGTGGGAGGTGGGGATAGGGTGCTCTCGAACCATGCCAAGTGCTGAGAAGAACAGAAATTAACACCTTCTAATGAGTATCCAGAGTGGAACACTAGTGCTTCCTGCCTGGGAGACCCTGTTGGTGAACACAGGTTTTCAGGGGTTTTTGAGGGGAGGGGGGGGGCAACATTTAATCCAGCTAAGAATATTTTGAAATTTTTATGGTATGTGTGTGTGTGTCTGTCTGTCTGTCTGTCTGTCTATGTGTCTGTGTGTCTCTGTGTGTGTGTGTCTGTGTGTGTTATATATGTGTGGGCATCTATGCCACAAGCACATATGAGGAGGTCAGAGAATATCTGTCCTTGTGTCTATTTTCCTCTTCCACCTTCATGCGGGTTCTAGAATTAACAATAGGCCATCAGTAGTAAGGACTTTTCCTGGGCCATCCTTCTGGCCCCGGTTAAGAATATGCTTTGATATATATATATATCAAAGCATATTCTTTGATATATATATATATATATTTTTTTTTATTAGTTTATTCTCATCAAGATGGATTAGTGGGAAAAGGCACTTCCTACCAAGTCAGACAACCTAAATTTAATCTCCTGGACCAACATGGTGGAAGGAGAGAACCAATTCTGTCAATTTGCTGTCTGAGCTCTACAAGCACTTTGTCACACTCATGGCCCCCAGGAAGTCAGTCAATCAGTAACTAATAAGTAAGAAAATGAAACAAAACTCAACTAATACAAAAGCAGACTCCCTAGGTGAATAAAATGTAGCCATAAATGGGCTATATTTTTGAAACAGCTATAAGCAGTCTGGGAGGCTGGCTCTGTTGGGAAGGTGCCTGCTTGCCTTGCAAGCATACGGACCTAAGTTCAAGCCCAGAAACCATATTTCAAAGAGCCAGGCCTGGTAGCAAGTACTCGGTATCCACTCTCTGAAGAGGCAGTGACTGTGAGAGTTAGCAAACCCAAACAAAGCCAGACCGAGGCCTGAGGAATGGGACCTAAGGGCTTTTCTGCTTCCCCCCTTCCATAGGCATGTGCCCACACACACGTGCAGGCACACACATACACACAAACACAGGTATGTTTACACACACACACACACACACACACACACACACACACACACACACCTATAAATCTACCATTCTCATAATTTCACAGAAGCTAAAAGCTTATCACCAGGAAAGAACCCAGGTCTTATAGGATGAGTAGGTTCATCCTTGGCATATCGTATGTCTACTGGGAATCCATTCCCTTGTCCAGAAATACTATGCCTGGTCATCGTCTCTTCTTTGCCATAGTCTGAGGAATACTATACTGGTTACCAACCTTTGCAAGCCTCATTCCAGAACAGTGCCATTCACAATGCTTTCCTACCATGAAGCAGGTAAGTGGCTGTTTCAGGAGTGTCAGGCCACACCCTCTGTGGTGCAGTGTCTCCCCAAATCACTATCGCAGCCTGGATGTTAAATAAACAAAGAGATGGTAGACAGCCAACTCATTTTTATGCGGGGGTGGGGGGGGTGGGGGGAGCAAACAACAACAAAAACAGGTGATGGCTGCCTTTGGCCCTGAGCCAAACCCTGACCTAGCAGGCTACAGAGGATTGGCTGGGAACTGAGAGACCCTTCCTGTCTGCTGACTGCAGGCTCTGAGGTTAGGAGATGGTAGTGAGCACTAATCCCCTGGCAAGTGGCTCACGATCTTCTCCCCATGAAGACAGTTGTTCTCCAGGGTACACTAAGACCACCCTTGCTGGTAACTGAGGAGTGTCAGAGACATGAATCCCCCACGTCTGCCCTGAAGGGTAATCTGGCATCCAGACAAAGAGGTGGGGGAAGGCAGGTTGGTTGTCTGTCCCCACTGATAGATGTGACAGGTGAGGGATGTCTGTCACTGGAAGGGAGCTCCGTTACATGGATACCTCTCTCTTGCTCTGTACCCCCTCTACTATAAAATTATAGAATTTTGGCTTGATTTAGAGGTGTGTCTAGGAACAGCCACTTTCAGCAAACTCCAAGTCCCCAACTTCCCTTCAGAACAAAGTAGTGGGATTTCATTGTCTCCTTCTGAAGAGTGGAGCTTGTTCCTGCAGCCCTCTGCCCGTGTGGGCATATCCTCCCCACAGCCTCAGCTCTGCCCATCAGGACAGAGCCATGCACAGATGGTGGCAAAGGCAGGGGAGAAGGAGCTGCAGCGGGTCTGCCATGGGACTGTAGCACCTGGAGCATATGGCCTGGAAGACTCTCAGGACTTTCACGGGACATTGCATGTGAGCGGAGGCCCAGGCATCCACTCAGGAGC
Source organism: Mus musculus (assembly GCF_000001635.26). Classification (NCBI taxonomy): domain Eukaryota; kingdom Metazoa; phylum Chordata; class Mammalia; order Rodentia; family Muridae; genus Mus; species Mus musculus. The sequence goes on along the minus strand of NC_000080.6, from coordinate 24,973,120 downwards.
CAGGAGCCAGAGAAGGAGAAAGAGAGGCAGCAGAACAGAATACCCCTTGGGAATCCTCAAGGCAAATGCAAATGCATGGCTAACGTCAGTGAGGTAAGGCTCTTGTTCAAAACAGAAGTGAGCACCAAAAATAAATAAATAAATAAATAAATAAATAAATAAATAAATAAATAACCAAACCAAACCTTGCAAAACATGAGCCCGTATTCACAAAAGACACGCAGCAAGAAATTTGTTGTCACTGATAATAAACGAGTGGACACTGAAATAGAACACATTTTTTAGTTACCTCTTGGGAGGGGGGCAATACTAGTGTTGGTGGGAGTGCACAGAAGGGAACACTCTTTGTGATGTGCTGGTGGGCAGGAAGATGGGTACGCGTCAGCTTTCAATCATTCTGGTAATGCATACTGGGAATTATAAAAAGCACTCTTAATCACTAACTCAGTAATTCCACTTCCGTAGATATGTGCAGAATAAATGAAGATTACCACCTCCTTCTAATGGAGCCGCTACCTCTATGAGTGGAACCATGCTGCTAACAGCTTTTCCTGGCAGAGTTGCATGTCACGCACTGTGTACCGCAGACCAGAACACCACTCTTTTTCCCACAAGTGGTACTGCAAACCAATATCCACACTGTCTGGGTTTGAGAGGATTTCCCAAACATAACAGCATTTATTTTTGGTTGAGTCTGTCCGTCACTCAATCAGCTGGTTTCTACACCTGTCACTCAAAACAGCCTCTTCCTCTCCCAGCTTAGCAGCAACTTTAAATGGCATCAGCGTCTGCCACCTCTACAGCTCACTGTCCCCACCCAGATGAGGTAGAACCAGACACAGTGAAGGACTGAGCCAGTCGCAGGCCCTCGATGCCTCTCTCCTCACTGCCCCTGATCCTTTAGAAAGCAAATGGAGTTGCTAACTAGAATCTAGACACTGTCCTCTGCCATGGCTGCCAGGAGCCACAGAAGGTCACATCAGATGCGACACCCACAGAACCCCAGCAGGACAAGGGAGAACACTCACCCATGGGGAATTTTCAGGACCTCTGGCCTTGCACCCCTAACTTTCCCAGGTCTCCATGTACCCAGTTCTCTTTCACCAGCTTGCAGCACCAGCATCCCTCAGGACCTTTCTTGTGCTCCCCCCTTTACTTCATGTCCTACACATGGTAACTCATCTTTGGCTACAAAGTGAACAAAAAGGAGTTCAGGTTGGCATCGGGGCCAGGGATGCGGGGGGTCTGGTTGGACCATTTAGTCCTGGCATCATCCTGAACATGTCACTGAATTTCCTGATCCTGAAACTCCTCACTTCCAACAGGAGCCTCATACCTGTCTTCACACCTCCTAGGGTGTCTGTGAAGCTGGAAGGAGGCATGGTGGTGACAGGCCTTGTAAGGCTAATAATATGCAAATAAGTTACTGTGTTAGTGTTATTGCCACTTCCAAGAAATGACGCACTTGCTACTTGGCATGGGAGAGGGCAAAGCCTTTGCAGATGACTGTGTAATGTGAGATGGAAGGAGAGACACCCCCCCACACCCCAGAGAACAGGGATAACCTGTATATCTAGGAACACACTAGAGAGGAGCGACATTAAGGCCTACCCAGCTTCGTCCTTAGATGTGGATCCTGGATCCCCCCCTGCACATGGTCCCGGTGAGAGAACAAGTGTGAAGTGGGAGAGAATGTGAACTGGGTGAAAGGAGGGATGTTGCATCATGAGGGTCCCCTACAGCATCTCAAAGTGTTATCCATCTTCCACAGCATTCACCCCAAGGAGCCTGCAGGACAGCCCAAGATGAAAGCGTAGTCTATTTAAATGTCGAATTAAAACACAAAACAAAAACATTCCAATCAAATCCAAGGCCACAGAGTCATGTGCCAAGGCTCCCTGGTGCCATTCATTACCATCCATCAGGAGGTTTGGCATGACACACTTGGGGACAGTAGAGAAGGGAATTTTGTGACACGGGCACTTCTGGGGAACTGGTTTGTGTTAGTCAGCTTCCCATGCTGGTATAGAATTAACCATTGAAAATGCAGAAATACACTTTCACACAATGTGAAGAAAGATTACCTCAACACTTCCTTTCTCTCGGTTTGGTCTGGAGAACCTTGAGTCTACAGACATGTTTGTAGGTGAAGGACCTCAGTGCCCACCGACACACACACCCTTTTAATTTCCCCTTCTCCTGTTCCACAGGGCAGGGATATTTGACTGTTGTTCTCTGGTGAGTCGAGAGAGAGAGAGAGAGAGAGAGAGAGAGAGAGAGAGAGAGAGAGAGAGAGAGAGAGAGAGAGAGAAGAGACCTGTTCCCAGTTCCTGGGGCCTTCAGAAAGTCACACCGTGTTAAAGCATTTGTCCACTGGATGAATGGGTTCTCCAAGAGGCTGCTTGGCTCTGCCTGTGTATGAATGAATTCCTTTTGTGTCCTTGTGACTCCATCACCTGACAGATATAACTTGAGGAAAGATTTACTGCGCCTCTTCTCCTGGTGTTTCAGTCCATCCTGCCTCAGAAGCTGTGGTAGCCTGCATGGCAGCAGCAGGAGTGTGTGCAGAGGCTCACAGGATGGTGAGGCAGAGATGGTTGAGAAGGAACCAGGGACTGGGGATAACCTCAAAGTCCACCCAGAGAATCTGCCTACTTCAGCCAATCCTGACCTTCTAAAGGCTCCACAGCCGGCCCTACCTAAAAACAGTGCCACTGTCTGGGCAAAGTGTTCCAGTGAGTGTGCAGGGCCCTTCAAATCTAACCCTAATGCTCTGTAGTATGTGGGTGGCGGTGGCTGACATCGATATTGCTCCATCTTTACTTCCTCTGTCATTCGAATTCCACATTGTTTACAAGGAGCAGATGTGTCCGGGTCAGGTGACGTTCCTTCCCAGCATCAAAGCCCTTTCTTTGATTTCCACCTTTCCAAGCTGCCACGCTCAACCTTTTTGGAGACCCACTGCACGACGATTATTTGAGGAGTGCTTATTTTATTCAAAGCAGAGAGGTTTGAAGAAAGAGAAACATCATCCCTCCGACCTCCAAATCCCTTTCCACCTCTAACATCCTCCAGTTCTGAGATGAAAATCCCACTGGGTTGGCCTTCTGCCTGCAGTTTTCAAGGAGATGCAGCGCGGGAATCCCGGCAGCTGACTGAGGTTCCATCTCCTGGAAAGTGTGACTTTCCATGTTAAGATCTCTTGGTCAAAAAAATGCACCTGATCTAAAATTCAGAGCCACTCAGGGACGATGGTGCAGGCTACAGAGCTGTGTCCTAGCTGCAGGCCTTTCTGAGAGGGATGCTGGAACCCCAGTGTCAGCTGGCAGAAGTCCCTTCCAGGGCTCAGCTGGGAATACAAGTGTGAATCCCAGGACATCTGGTCCCTCCCAAGGGCCCAGGTCAAACCTCAGCAGCTCTTCCCTCTTGTGGCCTGGCTGGAAATCTAAGGGGTCACTCTCAGTAGCCTTTAAGTGCAGGCAACCAGAGTAGGGCCTGTTATTTTAACCAGAAAGAAATCCATACTGGCCACTGTTCAAGTATGTGTCCCTCCCTAACCTACCCCATCAAACCCATCTGCACACACAGAAACTCCCTTTTCAGAGATGGCATGAAGGTGAACATTTATCCCATGACATGGGAGTGGCTTCTTTCATTTGTATATCATGTTTGAGAAGTTGTTTCTCAACGAGGGAAGAACTGAGTCCATATTATTGTTTGAATCTTAAGTGGTGCCATTGTCCATTTGAAAGGCTTTGTCCCTGGTCTTTGCTAGTTCTCCAGTTAGAACTGCCAGTAGGTGGGGTCCCTTAGGGACAAGAGTCTTGCTTCTGACCACCAGGAGGCAATCACACCTCCTTGACCTTCTTGCATCATGTCCAGCACCACCATGGGGCCCAAATCACTGAGTCAAGCAGCCGTGAACGGAACCCTTTAAACCCCTAGCCAAAATAAACCTTTGCTCTTTTTAATTATTGTCTCCCAGGAATTTTGTCACAGGGATGGAAAACTGTGACATGGTCCATTTGGGGGAGATCTCCAAACTGGAATATTATGTGCCCTGGAAAAGTCACACACTCAGAACCCGTTTCAAGGCATGTGCAAGTATTTGTGATGCAATGTTAAGCAGAGGTATCAAGAGACCAAATTATGCACACACAGGGAATGCTATTTTTATAGCTATATACATCTCCTTTCTGATGGCAGTGCTACGTAAGATCCACTACCTGATATTTGAGCATACACACTGAAACAACTAGTAGATGTATTGTGATTTCAGAAACATTAAAGTATGAAAAATACATTTTAAAAAACAAATGTAAGCATGAATTTACCACAGAAGCACACAGGGACACTCAGAGCCATGTGCACATGAGATGGACCAGGGATACTTTAGACATTAATAGTTATATCAGAGGTAGATATTTTATTTTTTTGCACTTGCATCAGTGTTTCTTAATTTTGTCACTGATGTGTGTGCACCATGCATACCAATTTCATTCACCAGGAAGAAACTTTTCGTGTGCAACACTGAAGTCATACATAAGAAAAGTGCACACAGCCTTTGACTCACCTAATGTGGCTCCAACTCCCCCAACTGAACACTGTTTTTAGCTCTTCTTCATCTCACCATGTGTCCCCTCTGGCTCCTAAGAACAATTCCACCTTTCATTTTCTATGTACTGAAAAAAAAAAAAACCAACAACAACAACAACAACAACCCTCCCTTAATGGTACTCTGCACCCTGCTCTAGGACAGCAGGGTGGCCATTGTTTTAACCAGAGTCTATAGGGGGAAAGATGGTACAGTCTCTTGGTGTGGGTCCCACAGGCATGTCTAAGACTTCAGACCCCATTCAGGGTTGGAAATAGAGAATTCTGTGCAATGGACAAGGACATCTAGGACATGCACTAAAGTCTGTGGGACTAGGAGACTGCTTGGGTTCTTTGAAATCATGGATGCTTTGTGTTCTATTGTCCTCACTGTGCACAGACAGAACACTAAGCCACTCACTCAAACTGCAAATGCGAGGACCAGAATGAATGTTTGATTTGGTTGTTTGTGTACCTGGGTACGGAGTTGTGAATTTTGTTGGGAAGGACACAGGAAGAATAGTCATGTGTCTCGGTTCTCTATGAAACCCGACCTCCTTGTCATGTCCTCCACCTCCTCCTTCCCAGCACGCACCTCACCTGTCCATCAGCCGAACTTGTCACTTAAATGTCTGGAGCATGCTCCACACCTGCCCATCTTCCTCATCTCCCTGTCACAGAGTCACCAGCTTCCTCCCTGGAGGATGCTGACAGCAGCCTCTTCGCTGGCCGTTAGGCACCTTCTCTTGCGCCTCCTTGGTTCTCTTTATCCTCTTAAAGAGTTCTCGTGAGTGCCCGATGAAAGCCATCCCTGGTAGAAGCAGGTACGTGGCTCAAGCTCCAGTGAGCTCACACTAATCTGCACACAGGCAGCACAAACTGGATTCCAGGTTCTTCAAAACAAAAATAAAAAGAGGGGGTGAAGTTTAGAGGAAAGTGAGGTAGGGGCACAGGGGAACTGGGGAGAGATGGTGAGGAGGGATAGGATAAATATACATTGTATAAATGTATGACAATTTCAAAAGTATAAAAATGTTATTCTGTTAGAAGCCACCCTCTCTCCCCCACTCTCCCATTGCCCTGTTTTATACTCTTTGCTGCATGTACAATGTTTGAGAAGAACCTTCAGACTCTCTCTCTCTCTCTCTCTCTCTCTCTCTCTCTCTCTCTCTCTCTCTCTCTCTCTCTCTCTCTCTCCTTCCCTTCCCAATCTTTCTCCACACTGCATCCTTGGTTCTCAGGATGACATGCAATGCAGTAATTGTTAGTACCTACTGAAGATAGCATTAAGTCAGGCTGGGCTCCAACACTCCTGGCCATGCAATCTTGAGGAGGGCTTCTTGGGTGTGTCAGCCACTGATCAAATCTCCATCCTGCAAGCTCCTTCCCCTCAGCCCATGTACTATGGGTTTCTGTCATCCATACCTTGTGGGAGGTCAGAGTGGATCACTGGTGAAGGAAAGGGAATAGAGCAGAGGTCAGGCTCTTCTCGGGACCACCCACGGTCATGATCAGGGGCTGTGGAAAGATCCAGAGAGTCCATGCCTGGTTCCTAAGAAGACTCTTTATCCCTTGTAAAACATACTAACAAAGACCTCGCACACACTTTGAGACACGTCCGTGGGACTGACTGGTTCTCTCCGACCGAGGGAGGGAAGAAGTGTGCCTGCTTGCATCACAGATTTTGATCTCAAATTCCCTTCTTGGTGAGACTTCCTGCTCCTGGGTTTGTCGCTCGCTGCCTCAGCTAAACAGTCTCACTCTCAGGAAGACACCAGAGTAAAGGATGAAGCTCCACAGACCCATCTGTCTCAGACTATTTTGTGTCGCCGTAGCCGCACCCTTCAGGTGACAGTGTTGGGGACTATACAAAGAAAAGAGGCTTGTTTGGTTCTAGATCCTGGTGATTGCCAAGTGCAAACTGTATGGCTTCTAGCTGCAACCACTGCCTGAGCCCGTGCAAGACAGCTCGCATGCTGGGATAGGATACCTTAGATGGAGGAAGAGGAGGGGTAGGGGCTATCCTGCCTGTCTTAGGGCATCTATTGCTGTGATAAAACATCATGACCAAAAACAACTTGGGTGTTCATGTGTGAGGGTGTGGTTTTTCTGTTTACAACTTGTTTACAACGTGTAACCCATCATCTAGGGAAGTCAGCGAGGGAACTCAAGGCAGGGACCTGGAGGCAGAGGCCATGAAGTTAAGGGCCATGGAGAAGTGCTGCTTCTTGGCTTGCTCCTCAAGGTTTACTCAGCCTGCCTTCTTATAGCACCCAGGACTACCAGCCCAGAGGTGGCACTGCCTACTAAACCTCCCACATCCACCACCAATCAAGAAGATGCCCCACAGGCTTTCCCACAGTTCAATCTTTTGGGGAGCATTTTCTCAATTGAGGTTCCCTCTTTCCAAATAACTCTGGCTTGTGCCAAATTGACATAAAGCTAGCTAATACAGCCCCTTTAAAATTTGGTTTTGAAAGTTTTTCCCACTCTGTACCCTAGACTGGCTTGGAACTCCTTATGTAGCCCAGGCTAGCCTCAAATTTATGATCGTCCCTTTGCCTCAGTCTTCTAGTTGTCGAGATTACAGGCTTGAGCCATCATGTCTGGCTTTAGCTTTCTCTTTTCATAGTAACCTGCTTTCCTGGGAACTAGTCCTCTCCTGGAAGACCTATCTCACTCCAAGAATCCAGTAATCATCTCTTATGAGGTGGGATCACTTCACACTTGACTGCTCCTGTCAAAGGTCCATCAGCTATCAGTAGTGCTAAAATGGGAACCCGGGCCATGGTACATGAAAGTTTAGGGATTACCCACATGTGAATCCTTTCACCCTTTTAGAAGCAAGTTAATGTAGATGCACTGGGAACTAATTCTAATCCCCCAGTTCCTTTGTGTATGCTGCTTCTTTTTTAATTTAATTAATTTATTTTTTTTTTTGGAGGCACCAGTGCAGATAGAAAGAGGTTAAAAAACAACCCGCAAGGTGATCTGTGGTTTCTAACTGAATATGAAATCACCCCCAGCAGGAATTTCAATGGGAAGTTACTATAGCAAAGGCATCATGGCCTAGTGGTACAGGCCCTGGGAGCATCTGTCAGCATACAGAGAAGATCAGTTACCCAGAAGAGAAACACAGGAGGTAGGGACAGTCAGGGGACCATGACCTGTTTTTTCTTAGTATGCTTGCGTATGTGTTCTTGTGAGTATGTACACATGAAACATGAGATTAATGTCATGGATCTTTTTCAGTGTTGTCACCTCACAGGCGTGTGCCACAGTGCCTGGCCTTTATGTGAGTGTTGGAGGTCAAACGCCGGTCCTAATGCTTGCATGACACATGTTTTATTGATTGAGTCCAGCATGCTCTGTCGCGATGGTCGTGGGGACTTGGAGACTTAGGACTCGGAACATTTGATGTATGGATACCGAGTAGTTTAACTCCAGGGAATTCTGGAAGGAGCTTTCATTCACACTTACTGATTTGGAGGAACTTCCAGAACATTCTAGCAGGTGAGCCCTGAATGCTCTTTGTTCTCACTGTGCACCTAAGCAACCAAGGGGCAGAGGTGGGGTGGTATCAGCCAGTGATTTCTTGCTTTCCTCTGATGTTACAATACTCTGGAGCAAGATTCCCATCTCTCTCTCCCAGCTGACATCTGTGTCCCCCACACGCATGAAATATGTAAACCTTTCCTGAGGAGCATTACATCACTTAGAAATCAACTTATTTGACTCTAGTCTTCATCTACCTGTATCTCTGATGTCGGAGGCTGTATCTCCGACATCATTACAGAGAAGGTGGGGTCTGATGTTTCCTATCAAAGTAAAAATGTCCCTTTCTATGATTTGAGCTTGAACAGTGACAGAAGGCAGAAAGGAGTTCAAAGCTCATCTCAGGTGGATTCTGACTGTGTGACATCTGGCAATCCCTCTCCTTCTCTGTGCTTAGTTTGTAAATCTGGAAAATGGGTACAATACTACTCATGGCTAACTAAGAAGTGGTCTTTTATAGGATGCACTCTGTGCTTTTGTAGGGAGTAGGAAGTGTCCATGCTGTGTCTATGGTGGGTAGCCTTTGGGATACTAGATTAGATGCCCCTCCCCTGAGGCATACGGATGACATATTGCCCTTGAGGGTCAGTACTCTTGGACATTCAAGTGGTGACCCATCAATCACCCCTCAATCAATGTAGTGGGGGACTTGTTTTAATGGTATCTCTCCCTTTCCTTGGTGAGGCATGAAGCTACTTGTTGCAAGTGGCACCACTAGTAGTGGGTCTTTCCCTGCCTTGCCCTCTGGGACAGTGTGTGGAAGAAAACTTCTCCTGGCCCTACAGAACCAAACATGGAAGGCTGAGGTTCTTCTTCCATGATCTAAGCTACCAGAAATGACTACTGCGGTCTAACCCAGGGCTGTAACTCTTAAACAATGCACTTTCTAATAACCCCGAATCTCTCCAAATGTCACATTACATTCTTCATGTAGGACACAGGGTGTGGACACCCCACCTTTCTCTCTTCCTCTTTTTCGCAAAGCAGCAGCTGAATCTGCTCTACCCTACTTACGACCCCACCCCCACCTTTTTTTTTTCCTGAGACAGGATTTCTCTGTGTAGCCCTGGCTGTCCTGGAACTCACTCTGTAGACCAGGCTGGCCCGAACTCAGAAATCCACCTGCCTCTGCCTCCCAAGTGCTGGGATTAAAGGTGTGCGCCACCACCGCCCAGTTTATTTACCCCCTTCCTATTCCTTATTCCCTCACTGCTGAGGTCTGAGCAGGCTCAGTAGAACCAGTGTGAAGGCAGCATGATGAACCAGGGAGAGAGAGAGAGAGAGAGAGAGAGAGAGAGAGAGAGAGAGAGAGAGAGAGAGAGTGTGTGTGTGTGTGGGGGGGGGTGTTTAGAACACAAGCAGCCTTTGACTCCCGGCTTGCACATCAGAAATGTTCCTCCCAGTCTGTTTAGAGCTGTAAGCTCCAACACAGACATCCACCACACTTCCAAGGAGAAAGATGGGGGATCAAAACTCAGCCTTATCTTAGAATCTGATCAATCTTCACCCCTCTAATGGGATCAGGGAGCTAAGGATAGTGTTTCCCATGCTCTTGTATTAAATGGGAGCTGGAAGGGCTGTTCACATCGCTCAACTATACAGAGGGGTAAAGTGAGGCGTCAGGAAGGAGTGGAACTTGCCTGGTAGTACTCTGGGGCAGCAATATACAAGAGATCACAATCCTGCTGTCAGCATAAGCATGGAGCCCAGAGGCCATTGCAGGAGGCTTTCCTGGAATCTGAGATAAGCTTGGCTTAGTAGTTTGAGCAAGGAAGCAGCTCCTGTTGATCTGGATACTATGTCTACTCTCAGAAGACCATAGGCTCCTCCTACCAAAGACAGGACTCAGAGAGTTCAGATGGCCCTGAGCATCCTGTATCCTTCTCCTCAGCTACTGGATCTCTGTGCAGGCTCTGAGGCTCGTGCAGAAAAACAGAACACAAGTATCAAGGCCAGAGATAGATAGGAGCCAGTGAGATGGCTCAGTGCATAAAGTGCTCGCTGAGCAAGCTTGAGGACTGGTGTTCTCATTAAGGGATTGTAGTCCATGCCTGGGACTCTGGTACTGGGGAAGCAGCAACAGAAGGATTCCAGGGTCGTGATAGTCAGCAGTTTAGCTACAAGAGTGAGTTCCAGGCTCAACAAGAGATTCTGTCTCAGAAAAAAATAATCTCCATATAGGCACACACAATTGTAAACATGTATGTATACATAGACACACACACACACTCCAATAATAAAAAGACTGTAGAAGGAGAAGTCCTAAAAGTGTCAAAGGATGGACATACTGGGTGTCTCTTCTGGTTAGTCTATCGAAATCATAGACCCCAGAGAGAACCTGGCTACGATGGGACACCCGTTACCTTCCCATGGTGGTCCTTGCATCTTAGATGGGCCTTTCTGTTATGGATGCCTACCTGGGACAAGCTCAGCTAGAACCTCTTTGCCCCCTTAGCAGCTTCTCTAGTTTGAGAGGCCCTTGTGAGCTTTCTCTAGACAAGGTGAGGACAGCCTCTGTGAACGTGGTACCCGTGGAGCAGGCAGTCATGGTCCTGGCTGCTGGTGTGTAGGACAGGTGATCCATGTCTCAATTTAGTCACTAAAACTGTCCTCAGCAAATCAGGACACTTGGATACTCACCCGTGGCCAGCTTGGGTAGCCCTGGTCTCATGACTCCAGCTCTTTAAACCTGCCCACTTGCTAGGGCTGGTACCACTTCAGGACAACCCAAAGGCTCCTGTGGACAAGCCAAAACAAAGGAGACCTTGGCCGAGACTGGAACAATGTCACTTCTTCCCACTGGCCAGACATCTTCAGCCTCAAATCTCACCTCATTGCTTTAGAGCAAGCCTCACTCCAGGCTGCTCCATTTTTTTCTGGATCTTGACTTAGGTATGTTGCCCATTGTCCAAAACAAGCTACAAAGCTGAGCCCCAGGTTAAGAGGTATGGAAACTATTCCGCTCCACATGGGCCATGGCAGGGCCATGGAAATGGAGAGGAATGGTATTTGGGGCCAGTCATTCCAATGCAACCCACAGGCTCACCCCAAGCTCCCTCTGCATGGAAAGATGCTGGACTCTATCCACGGGTGATGTAAACTTCCTGTCTCCTGACTCTTCCCAGGGAAACCTGGTCCTGGGACCTGACCCTGGCTCAGCTTCCCCATCCAGCTCCTTCAGCACACATGTTCTCAAACTCTCCCTATCCCTCGCTCCTCCTCTTTCTCCTCCTCTCCCTCCTTCCCTTCCTCTTCCTGTCCCTCCACCCAGCAGAAGCATCTGGAAAGGGAGGGATGATCTTGCATCTGCCTCTTCACTAGACTACCCTGTTGCCAAGGACATCTCCACATAGCAGGCTCTGCCTCCCTCTTGCCTGGCAGAGTCTGCTGATCCTGGTTCACTATCTAGCATCGTGCCTGTCACCCTCGAACCCTGTACTCTGGCTGCAGTTCCCAAGCATCTATAACCCATATGTCAGCTGAGGCCTTTGGGCCCTAACTATTTGGGCAGGCATGGCTTCAACCTCTAATTCCAAGCTCTGAAAAAGGCAACAGATTCCTGCCCCTAACTACCTCCGACTCCTGGAAGGATCTTGGACACCTTTCTAGACCAAGCCTGTGTCCCAAGAGCTCACTGTCTACTGGTATATAATAAATGTCAGAATTATATTGAGGCCATCAAGGCAAGGACGACCAACAACATTACGAAACTCAAAGCCTCACAGCCCACAAGATACCTCTCTGGCTCTGTTTTCTCATCCCTCCCTCCCCTCCTTCCTGGCTCCCTCCCACAAGACCCACCCTGCAACTCCTATTGGGTCCATCTGCTGCCTCTTGAACCAACGTGAATCTCTGCTTCAGACTCTGGAGGAATTGAGGGAAATGATTTCCTCATCTCATTCCACATCAATTACTTCTGACCATGCCTTAGGTCCCAGGGCCATGTCTGTCCCCAGCCACCCAGCAAGCTTCTGGGCTCTGGTCCCAGTCAAATGTAGGAAAGCAAAAACCATGAGCAGACCTTCAAGGGAAAGAATTATAAAAGAGTCTCATCTCTTTAAAGACTACGCAGCTGACTCACACTGCATCCTGAAGTTTATAGCACTGTCTCCACAACACACGGTGGGGGCTGGGGTTGTAGCTGGCTGACACCCGCCAACCTGGCTCCTGAGGCCCACCCACAGTTAGCCCCTAGCCCTGATCCACAGACTTGGAAGCCAGCAGAGTTCACACACTGAAGCCTCTCCGAGCCTGGCTGTCCCTTCAGAAGCTGACCCTGCCTGACAAGTCATGTGTCGTTTTAGAACCCTGCTCCTTATGGGGTAGTCTCCATGGGCTGGGGACATTAAGGAAAATACAAGAAATGGGAACGGAGGAGGATTCTGAATCCTCTGAAACATGCTACCCTAGAGGGAGATACTAGATCCCTATTTGTTGAGCTTAAGAAATGCCAGCTGATTTCAACACACTCCTCAGTAAGTCCCTGATTAAGAAGGCAAGACACTGTCACAGGAGACACATGCCTCATCTCCATGCCAATGCAGTGGGTCTCTGGATAAGCCCAGCTGATGGCACATGTTTCTTTCCCTGGCACAGACAAGCATGGAGAACAGATACTACTAATGCCCACTCCTCGGGCCTCAAAGCAGGCAGGGAGCCTGGTAGCTTCCATAGAAGGGCACAAAGGTTCTGCAGCTGTGCTGAGGTCAGGGACAGAGGCCTGGGCTCAGCAGAGAGAGCCAAGTGCCTGGTCCAACTGCTACCGCTGTGAGTTGGGCTGCATGCCGGAGGCAGACGGTACAGGGCCAGCCAGCCTTTCATCACTGCCTGGGCCAGGCCTGCAGTCTGCAGCGTGCCCTCCCCTCCCCTCTCACCACAGGCTTGCTCTCTCAGCCTCCATCACTGCCTCTTTCTACTCTTTCTTCCTCTGCCTCTCTTATCCTCTCTAGGTCCACCCACTTTTCCTCCTCCTCCCCCCCCCCCCCCACTCTGTCTCTGTCACCTGTTTGCCAGCCTCTTTCTACCTCTGTCTGAGTCAAAGTTCAGGGGAATAGGAGAGAAGGAGGTCGAGTTCTAAAGAAATCCCAACTAAAATCACGCAGAAACCTACTATGGTTTGTGACTCTACCCTCAAGTTTATTTTAATCACGAACACACAGTGCAATGCCATTGAGGGGTGGGCCTTTACAGGGTTTGGTGTTTGTTAGGGAAGACCCTCATGAATGAGACTGTTTCCATTATAAAAGAGGTTTTGGGGAGGGGAAAGGGTTGCCTACCCCTGTCACCAAAGGACATTTGTAGAAGGTACTGTCTGTGATGTTAGAACTGGGTCTTCTGCAGACATGGAGCCCACCCAGGCAGCAGGCTCTGCTTGGTGCCCCTGGGCAAGGAAAACGCTACAGTATCAGGTTCATACTGGCACCCAAATCATCTTTTGGGCTCTGTTTCTGCTTTGACAGGGCTCCAGTGCATACACACAGGTGGATTTGGGGATCTGCTGCATACCCTGATGTTCCCTATGGGCAGGGGCAACCCAAAGAGAGGGCCAGGAGAGGTAGAGGGTGTAGCCAACTGTAATCCCTGGAGGGCAAAGTCAGAGCTTAGCCTGGGATGACTATCAGTCGCTTGTCACTGTAACAAATGACCCTAGACAATCAGTTTAGCAAAGGCAAGGGGTCATTCCAGCTACTGTTTTCACAGTGAGAGTGTGGCAAAGGAAGGTTTTCACCTCGTGGTGGATAGGAAGCAAATGGGCAGTGGGTGATACACACACTCAGTGGTGTAAATTCTTCCCATAAGATTCCACATTTTGAAAACTGTACCACTTCCTAGTAGCACAATAGGATGAGAAATAAGCCTTCTCCACACCTATCTTTGGAGGACAGCCTACATCCAGCCTGGCATTGTTTCAATACAGATGCTTACCCGCCAAGGCTCATGCATGAAGGGCCCGGTGACACCTAGACAACATTGGATGGCTCCTTCTCCCTCAGTGGATGCATCTAAAGCTGCATGGGCCACCAGGAGGTGAGGCCTGATTGGAAGAAACACGCCACTGGAGGCACACTCTCGAAGGGCCTGCCTCCTCTCCAGTCCCTTTTCTGTCTGCTTCCTAACTGCCATGAAGTGAGCAGCTTCTCTACCACAGGGTGTTATCCCTGTGTACTGCCCCTATGGTCATGTGATCATGGACTGACACCTCTGGTATAGTAAGCAAAAATTGTTTCTTTTTAAATTTGATTTTATAAGGCATTTATATATACGTATAAATTATAAAATTATTATACATATGATATATATTGTTATATATCTATACCATTTATATATGTGTGTGTGTATATATATATGTATATGTATATATGTGTGTGTGTATGTAGACACACACACACACACACACACACACACACACACACATTTCTTGAGCAATAGAGGCAGAGAGGCTTCCAGAAGCTTCATCTGAAGCCCTTGGTGTTTGCTCCAGCCTAAGGACAAGGGGAGGAAGTGAGCATGACAGGAGACAAAACTAGGAAGGGGCAGGACTTTGTCACATGTGGCTGGAAGAGGATTCTGAAGAGAAGCCATGGGGAATGCAGGAAGAGGTTCGGAGACCCTGTCCCCCCTGTGAGCCAGGAAGAATGGCCCTCTCACTGTTGGAGGAGAAGGGGAGTTTAAAAAGAGGCTGTCTAGACATCCTGCCATCATAAGTAGCAAGAACATCAATTCAGTTCTCCCCAAAGAACATCATCTCTGTTGTCCACAAGACTCATCAAGGAAAAGGGCCTCATTACAAGCTGGCTTCCTCTGTGCAGGAGGTTAGTATGAACCACATGGCGGGCTCGATTTCTAAATGAAACACATAGCTTTATTTGAATATGACTTTTCCCATAATTCAGAGAGGAGATGGCAGCTATGAGGATGAGGTTCGGGATGCCAGTGAGGATGAAGTAAAAGAGACACCTTTGGGGTAGGTAGTCTCCCTTGGGGGCTTCTGTGAGTCTGCCCTGCAATGCCTATGCTTTCCCCAGTATGTGCTCAGTGCCTCTTGCTCCGTCTGCTCCAAATGATCTCCACACAAGGAGAACCGACTGGGAGCATCACTGGGGGAACTAAGTGCCCATGGTCATAGAACTTGGTAGAGCTGTGTATACATGAATATCACACAAGGAGAGGCTTGGGAGTCTATTCACAGGCAGAGCCTGATCTGCTTATGGCAAGTACACTGTCATTCTGAGGGGAGGACCAGGGAGGCGCCTGGAAAGCCTCTAGAGTGGGTGCTGGAACTCAAATGAGAACATGCTGCTCACTGACCCCTCAGCCTGGACACCTTGCCTGTGAGGATAGACACTACTACAGCTTGCTTTCCAAATGAGGAAGTGGAGGCTAAGGGAGGCAGGGGTCGGGGTGAATCCTACACTCAGGCTGAACCTCTCTGCCCTGAGGCTCACATCTTTCCCTGATCCTGTCCAGCATGGTAGTGGATTCCCCCTTATATGTTGTACACATGATGTGGGCATGAATGGTGTGTGTGTTCTTTCAGCATGCCTACAAACACGCGCACACACATGCTGAGGCACAAACAAACATACAGGCATTCATTCACACATATGCACGTACTTACAGATGCACAGGTACATATACAGAAGCACACATTCAAAATGCACACGTGTACATGTATGCACGTACACATCTAGACACCCTTATATACACATGTGCATGCCACACAAACACACATGTAAATGTGCACGTGATTTTAAAACTCCACTGGCTCTCCTCACCCTGTGTTGCACAGAACATTAGTAGATCGGAGCAGTCACTAATCCCTTTCATTTGGAGGCTTGCAAATGACAGGCTCAGTCTCCATCACTGCCATGGCTAAACCCCAGGGCTCTCCCTGGTGCTTGAAGAAGAGTCAGGCTGACCCACTTTCTCTAGCTAGTGCCTGTCTCCAGGCTGCTCTGGCTGTGAAGCTGTCAGTCTGGTAAATATCACAGGCTCAGTAGGGCAGGTTCTTGCTTCCCAGGCTGCTCCTCTGTGACTGCCCAGCCTGGTTGATCAAACCAAGCCCCAGGGTCCTGCCCTAAATGCTAGAGTTCAGCTGCCCTTACATAGATGGGGTTTGTCTACCCAGCATGCCAGCATCCAAAGATGCCCCCAAACACATTAAGAACACCCAGCCCCTCAGCAGTGTTTCCTGAATGCCCAGCTGTGCCAGGTGTACCAGAGCCTTCACCAGACATAGGCTCTGCTCTTGGGAAAGGAAATGGTCAGAAACCAGAAGGCTGCAGCAGAAGGGGAAGCCAGAGTCCTCTGAGCTTAGAGGAGGGAACAACTCATTCTGCCCAGCGGTGCAGGGGGGGGGGGGGGGGCTCTAAAATGCTTTAGAGTTTGGGCTAGAATACAAATTAGAATGCACTGCTTCTAGAATGAAGGAAGGGCATCTAAGGAAAACACAGCATTGGCTAAGGCCTGGAAACAGCAGAGAGGCAGTGAAGAAGAAATGGCTGGAAGGTGGTGAAGTCAAGCCCCCACAAACTGTGGTTAGGTTTTGGGGACACCTTTGTCTTCCAGGTATGGGTCAGAGGTTTTAGAAAGAAGCCAGCAGTATGTGGACCATCCTATCCACTGGCTCTAGTCTTACCCTGTGCTGTGGTGCTAGCACACATCTCAGCTCTCCTCTTCCCCAGAGATCATGGCCCCCTTCCCCATCCCGCCTTTGTGCCAGCTCCTCTCCTCCCCTTCCGAGAATTCTATTTCCCATCATGCACAGAGGACCTTCTAGCAAATATCAAACCCTTGTCATGAGGAATGATGGTAGCAACACTCCTCCCTAAAGGTCACTCAGGCTGGAGAGAGGAGAAGAACCCAGTGTCACCCCGTACCTTGGGGCCCAAGGTCAGCTTTGCAGGAGGAACTGACTCGGAGGCAGACTTCGACCGTGGCCTCAAGCTTCCAGGAGTCAAGGTTGATGAGAACAGCAGAGTACGCCTCTCCGTAGCTGAGCGATACCTAAGACTCCAGGTCATTTCCAGGAAGAGATGGGACACCTCTGAGCCTGGAGCCGGAGTGTTTGCTCTGAAGGACGTTGTGATTTGCTAGGCTGTCCTCACTCTGACAGACATGGCTGTACAAGCATGGAAGGGTCTGGGCTGGGGGAAGAAGCCAAAGCTGTGCCCTTGGTGCTGGGAGGCTGGAGGACTTACCTACAGTTACAGCTCTTTGGGTGCTCCAAGGTGGGGGCTCACTTGCTGTGTGTTGCAGGTGGCACAGTCCTCATGAATCTTGCTTATCCTGAGAAATGGAAAAATCCAAGTGAGCTAGAAGGAGAAACCAGTGGCTGACGCAGGGCTTAGCTTCTCTCCCTGTACAGTCATCTTTTCTCAGATGTTGGCCCCAGGCAGCCACTGCCCATGTCTGCTTTCTGTCACCAGGAGTTAGCCTTGCGATTATTAGAGCTTAATGCTCATGCGACCCCTCACTTAGGACCCTTCCCTTACAGTTTCTCGGTCTCACAATGGTGTAAAATCAATACCCACTCAGTAAGGATGGTGATTCTGAAAATTTGAACTTTGATGTCTTCTTAGGCTATCCAACTTCTCCACAGAGAGTGGGCACAGTAAACATCTTCCAAACTAAAAACTCACTCTCACACTGGGGGATGGTGGTGCATGCCAGTAATCCCAGTGCTCAGGAGGCAGAGGCAGGTAGATCTGAGGTCAAGGCCAGACTGGTCTACAGACTGAGTTCTAGGACAGGATCTGGATGTGCAGAGAAACCCTGTCTCACAAAACAAAGCAAAGCAAAGCAAAGCAAAGCAAAACAAAACAAAACAAAACAAAACAAAACAAAACAAAACAAAACAAAACAAAACCTTCACTCTCCAGACTTTAAAACGGTCATGGGTGTGGAGAGGTGACTGGACTATGTAAATCATACAGGTTGTCAACAGAGCAGAGTGTAGCCCCAGATCCCCGATTCCTCCTGCAGGATCTTTCTACCTTTATCCAGAGCTTCATTTTCTTATGCCATTCTTTCAGGTGACAGCCAAAGGCATTAGCCTGCAAGGGTACCTACCATAGAGAGTCATTCCTTTTTTATACAGAGCCAGAGGTAGGCTTCACTGGACACCCCAAATTTGAGCCTCTTGTTTTAGAATCTGTGGTGTGAATAATTGTCCACCATGGGAACCGTCTCCACATTTAAGTGGTAAAAGAGCCAGTTGCCCCTGTCTCCTTTCTCCAAGGGACCCCTGGGTTGCCAGCCCATGGTCTGCCCTGTGTGCTATATGAAATAGCAAGCTCAGAGCCATTAGGTTGTCAGTTCCCATCAATCACCTTCTAAGTGGGAACGAATTGCATGGTGATATTTAAAGAGGGCGGTTATAGAACCCAGCCTGCATCCCCAACGCTGACCCTTGGTTATTTCAGAGCACAGAAGGCCAGAACTGTAAAGAGTCCCAGTGTGCACACCTGAGTCTAAGAGGCTGCCACTGTCACCAGTATTCACATGCCAAGCAAAGAGTCGAGTACTGAGGAGAGTCTCAGCTCTCCCACTGCCATCTTCTCATCTGCTCCGCATTCCACCATGGTTATCTGCATCCCACCATGGGTACCTACATCCTACTATGGGCACCTAAATACCACTATGGATACCTTCATCCCACCATGGGTACCTGTATCCCACCATGGATACCTGCATCCTACTATGGCTACCTGTATCTCACCATGGGTACCTACATCCCACTATGGGTACCTACATCCCACTATGGGTACCTACATCCCACTATGGGTACCTAAATACCACTATGGATACCTACATCTCACCATGGGTACCTGCATCTCACCATGGGTACCTGGAGCTCACCATGAGTACCTGCATCCCATCATAGGTACCTTCATCTCACCATGGGTACCTGCATCCCACCATTGATACCTACCTACATCCCACCATGGGTACCTGCATCCTACTATGGGCACCTAAATACCACTATGGATACCTGCATCCCACCATGGGTACCTACATCCCACTATGGGTACCTAAAAACCACTATGGATACCTACATCTCACCATGGGTACCTGGAGCTCACCATGAGTACCTGCATCCCATCATGGGTACCTAAATCCCACCATGGGTACCTGCATCCCACCACGGGTACCTGCATCCTATTATGGGCACCTAAATACCACTATGGATACCTGCATCCCATCATGGGTACCTGCATCTCACCATGGGTTCCTGCATCTTACTATGGCTACCTGTATCACACCATGGGTACCTGCATCCTACCATGGGTACTTGCATCTCACCAACCTTCATCTCACCATGGGTATCTGGATCTCACCATGGGTACCTGCAACCCATCATGTGTACCTGGATCTCACCATGTGTACCTGGATCTCACCATGGGTACCTGTATTGCACCATGGGTACCTGCATCCTACTATGCAGGGATAATAGTGGAACCCCAGTCCTTCACCCAGAGCTTCAGACATCTTCAGGGTAGAGCCTTAGTCAGCTGCTCTTCTCCTCCCACAGAGGTCCATCATCAGTCAATGTATAGCTAGGGACAAGTAACTGAACCCATTCTCACCAGTTTAAACAGCCAGGGCTTCCAACAAGAACCTAGGGAACACCAGAGGAAAAGACTGAGACCCAGGATGCCACCCTGAAGACAGCTCCCTAACGACCTTGCCTCCATCATAGTCAGAAATCTGAGGCCCAGAATGCTCTCAAAGAACCACACAGTCCCTGCTGGAACCTAGACATCCGATGCTGTTGCTCCAGCAGCTGTCTCCAAGGCTGGGACAGAGTTCAGGGAACCGATCTATAACCTCTAGAAAAGACACATCCTTTTGGCTATGTAAAACAGTATTTACCTGAACATGTAGTTAACCTATGTCCAGATTTGTTTACTATGTTCTGAAACTGTGTCTTGGACTATGAACCAGTAAGGGAGGTGAGGTGAAGGGCAGAGGCCTATGCAATAGAACCTCTGGACTCACACATCAAAGTCCTTCAAGAGACACAGATAGCCCAATAGCTAAAAGCACGGGTCCTAGGGGTGCTCATGCGGCCTGACCCCTGATGACACAGTTATAACTTGAACATCGGATATCCTTCACATTATGAATGTTTGGGTCTCCAGTCAGTGACACTATTTGGGGGCAACTCTGAAGACTTGAGAAAATAGGATTTAGCTGTAGAGGTTGCCCTGGGTGTCTTGTCCTTGGTTCCTCCCTTGTCTTCCTTATCCCTTCCTCCTTCTTATTCACCACGATATAAGGAAATAGCCCTGCTCCATGCTCCCACCATCATGATGCCTACCTCACCACACCCAGAACCTTATAGCCAAACGTCCATGGACTGACCCCACGGAAACTCTGGTCTCCTCTTTTAAGTTGAGGTCTCAGATGCTCCAGAGAGAGATCTGTAGTTGCTATGCTTTTGGTTTCAAATGCAAGTAGCAGATAGATAGGAACAGCAGATAGACACCAAAACATTGTCAGTCAAGTGATTACAACATCCCGGAGCCTGATTGAGAAAAAGAGAAATACCATCAAATAGGAGGCTGACACCATCCAACAGAAATTGACTGAGAAAAAGTGGTCAGCTGGAATTGATAACCGAGAGCTCTACGTCTAAGGATGAGCTTCGGTCTCCACTGTAGGCGTCTCCATTCCAGGAGATAACCCATAGTAACAGTTTTTGGAAACAGTTTATCTTCTGACTGACCTCAATGATACAATGTTTTCAACCCTCTTATATGCTGTCTGCTCCTCCATCTCCCCACCACAGAGCAAGGAGGGCAACCTGACCCAGGAC
Source organism: Mus musculus (assembly GCF_000001635.26). Lineage (NCBI taxonomy): Eukaryota > Metazoa > Chordata > Mammalia > Rodentia > Muridae > Mus > Mus musculus. Next base: position 24,952,152 of record NC_000080.6, on the reverse strand, counting down.
AGGGGCTTTGAAGAACTCTTGACATAACTATAACTTGAGTTTGTGAGGAGGAATGGTGTCCTCACTCCCAAAGTTGACTCTTAAGGAACTTAAAGAGCACACACATGACAGTTCACCAACACAATGTGCATTGCAATTGTTTATGCCACCTTGGTCGCTTTCGTGCAAAAGGAACCCACCCACCTGCTTGTCCCACATCCTGGTCTCTGTGTTGAAACCTTGGACTTGTGGTCTGAGCCATGATCAGCATTTCTCAACTATTTCTCACTATTGATATTTGGGGTCTGCAGTAGTTACTGTGTGCTGTGGATGAACATCAGATGAGAATCGACTTCTGGAAAGAAGGGTCTGTTCTGGCTCACAGATTGAAAGGGAACAGTCCATCATGTGAGGAACAATATCATGGTTAAATAGCCCTCAGCCTTAGCCCTTCACTTCCTCCCATCCTGACAGGACAAGATGCACACCATAGAGAACAGAGCTTACTTTTCATTCAGTGTAGGACCCCATCCCATGAGATGAAGCCATCCATTCCTTATCAACGTAGGTCATTTCTCCAGTTAATCTCTGAAAATTCCCTCACAGATACACCCAGAGGCATGAGTTTCCTAGGCAACTCCAAAGTTAGTCAGGTTGACAGTAAAGATTGACCATCATAGAGTCAGATGACCCATAGTTGCAAGGAGCTGCCGGTACTATATAACAGAGAGCCACATTCCTGCTTTCTACTCACTACCTGCCAGTAACTCTCTCTCTGCTACTAAAACTGTCAGAAGTATCCCCAGACATTGTCAAATGTTCCCTAGGAGACAGAAATCACCCCCAGCTGAGAATCACAGCTAAAGAAGGTAGGGATAATTTTATCTGTTCACAGTACAACTATGTAGACTAGACAAGACATAGAATGGGACAGTTTTCATATCTAGACCTCATTTGAGCCACCCAATCCCTTGAATGGCAAGATCTGCTTAAACCTATGAGTTTAATGCCTATGAGTTGTTCAATGTGTCCATCCCCTAATATGACTAAACACTCTTAGAGTTGGCATTTGGGGTTATCTCTTGCTCCAATTTCTCATTTGTGAAAAATGATAACTGTTCCTACCTTTGTCTCTCTGTGCATTTGAGGTGGATCCCAGTGTTGAAAATAGGTTCGTTTTCTTTATTTCCTCTGAAATCCTGCTCAAAGAAGTAGTTCGGCACACAACTGATCCCAAGGGTCACTTGGGCTTGAGTCTAGGGATCCTAAAGTCCCCCATGCCAGTCATTGTTTGCTCTGACCCTCAAGGTGTTTTCATGTCCCAATCTCAGATTTCTCTTGGGATAACAAGGTAGCACTCTTGCCATCCACCCAGGCCAAAAGCTAGCCTCAAATGGGGTCCCTTAATGGCTGTTCTCTAAGAGATCTGAACTGAGGAATGGGGTGGGTGCCCTCCCAAGCATCCTCCAAGCTCTCACTGATGTTGCCAGCCCCAAGAAATGCAGACTGCAATAAAACATGTCAGCTTTATGCCTGCACAGATGAACCCCTAGGCAAGAAGACAAATTCTTCCCATGTCAGACACAAAGGAAAAATTCCAAGGCAGAGTAGCACAGGGAAGCTAAAGCTGAACAGCCCACAGAAGCATCAGAGCTGGATAGAATGCTCCTGTGTTAGTACCGGGAGAGACAAGGAAGAGAGGCAACACACCTACCTCACAAAAGAGGGGAAGCAGACAATCTTTCTCCGTGGATCTCAGAAAGCAGAAAACCTCCACTCACTGCTCATGAAGTGAACCCACATCCCTTGAGGCTGAATGAGAAAGGGGGACACCAGAGAGAAACTCAGATACTACAGCTATGCTGTGTGCAGCAGAAGCCCCCAAGCTATCCCTTCACTAGCTAGGTAGCTCCAGGGAAGGATAGTGACAGCAGAACTTGCCCATAGGTAGGGGAGACATATTTCCTTGCCAAAGCTGATGGGAAAAGCAACGTCTCTCTCACGGGACACAGCACTTTCAGAAGCTAGTGCTAGCATCCAAATAGTTAAGCAGGCAAGTAAAGAGGAGGCCAGGACAAGCGTTTTTGCCAGGTCCCTACAGGAGATGGAAACAGAGACAAAGAGGATGGAAGAAGGACCATTTCGGTACAGCATCACCTCCTAGTCTTTCAGAAGCCAAATGGCCCATGACTTCTTACAGTGAAGTGTTTTCTGGATTTTTTGAATCCCAAGTAGGATGTATATCCACCAGTGTTCATGTTTGAAGAAGAGGCCAACACATCAGAAGCTGATAGAAGGCTCTAGATGTAGAAAGATACTGTTTAAGGTCCAAAAGAATGGAGAACACTACACCCAAACAGGCATGTGGAAAACTAAGCCTGAGGAAGCAAATGAACCTCCATGATTTTTATGATTGGAAAATCTCTTAAGTTATAATTCAGTAAGTACAGCATAAAGGGATATTGTATATAGTTACATGCCAGCCAGTGGAAGAGCTAAAAATACCCCATAAACCTTCCAAGTTATTGGAGAGGAAGCCAATACATAGTGCAAATCACAGAAGGTTTGAGCACGAAGCAAGACTTCTCCAGGGAGCATTGCGATTAGTAGGTATTATATTAAATGATATAACAGGACTGAGGCCAAATTAGCTCCAATATATCATCAAATAAAATAGGATAACCTCATGTAGTATTTAAAAGATACTATCATTGGGGGAACCAAAAAGTGAAATAATCATCCAGGTGGGAAAAGAATCTGAGTTCCCAGATCAGCTTTGAATGGTCATGCTGAGGTAGAGGTTCAACAGAGGGGCCTAGACTGGATTCAAAATGGCAGCAGATGCGACCATGTGTTTCCTCTGTTCCCAAGCTCCCCCTAGAGCAAGGAGAGCCACTTGTGTGCATCCTTCTTGCTGTACAGACTTCTAAACTAATTGCACTGGAATTAACAACTCAGAAGAGCCACTGGACTCATACTGAAGGACACTCATCTATAAACTGTCCAGCCCCGTTAAGCCAGTAGGGAAATACAAACCAAGCCCCAAGTTTTGACCCTTATATGAGGAAACTCTAGATTGCTCTCTGTTGTAATAAACACTATGATAAAAAGCAAATTAGGAGGAAATGGTTTATAAAACCAAGGCGGGAACTAAAGCAGAGACCATGAAGAAACATTGCTTACCAGCTTGCTCCTCATGGCTTTGATCAGCTTGGTTTCTTAGATAATCTAGGCCTTCCTTTCTAAGGATGGCACACCACAGTGGGCTGGGTCCATCAGTCAATAATCAAGAAAATGCTCCTTCCCCCACATATCCATGTGACAATTTGATAGAGGGAACTTTTCCCGTGTGTGTCTAGGTTTGTTTAAAGTTGGCATAACTAAGTGCACCATGCTGAATTCTAAAAGATCAGAGACTGTCCATGCAAAGGGAGACTATGGGCCATATTGTTATACTGGTGGAAATGTCAGTTGGTAGAACCACATTAGCAAACATACTGACATTATCTCATAAAATGTGAAAACATTTGGGTGCCCGGGAGATAGTTTAATGATTAAAATGTTTGCTGCACAAGCATAAAGACCAAATTCAGATTCTCAACATCCACATAAAGTCTAGGAGTGGTGGTGCACGTCTGCAGCTCCAAGGCTGGGAGGTAGAGACAGATGGATCCTGAGGGCTCATTGACCATTCAGTTCAAGCTAAAATGGTGAGTTTCAGGTTAAGTTAGAGACCCTATCTTAAAAACCAAGAGAGGGAGAAGAGAGAGAGAGAGGGAGAGAGAGAGAGAGAGAGAGAGAGAGAGAGAGAGAGAGAGAGAGAGAGAGAGATATCCAAAGTTGACCTTTGGCTTCTATAGCAAGTCCATGCCCAGGTAAAGTCCCAAGAGAAAATCATGCAAATTTACGCCAGAGAGCAACATTGAGTGTAATTGTCATAAAAATATTCTTCATAGTAGCCAAACCATGGAAACAATCAAAGCAGCCATAGGAAAGATTAAGGCTCAATAAATCTTGGAGTATTTACAAAATGGAATATTGTATCCTAATCAGAAAGAAAAAACCCTGTAGCTCCATGAAGCAATATAAACTATCTTGTTGAATAGGGAAAGTTTTCGGAGAGTATACACTTCCTGATATCATGTTTGCAGAGATGATAAAAATGGCACGCAGATTGTAAAGGAATAAACAGAGCCATTTCTAATTTCAGATGACAGGCACACGTATGTAAAAAGTCCTAAGAAACTCACCAAAAACCTATTTGAATTAATCATTTCAGAAGGCCTATAAGATGTAAGATCAAATTGAAAGAAAATTCTAAATATTTTAGGATAATTACTATGGAGGCTGCAAATCTACATTCAAAATGGTGATTTGACAGCCCAAGTCATTGTTAATGGTGAAGCATGAGCTGCTGTCTTCCATAATCAGGAACAAGACCTTGATATCTGCTTCCAAAACTATTCTCAAGGTTGTACTGGAGACTCTAGACAGAGTAACAAAGCAAGAAAAATTAAAAATGGCACGCAGATTGTAAAGGAATAAACAGGACCATTTCTAATTTCAGATGACAGGCACACGTATGTAAAAGGTCCTAAGGAACTCACTAAAAACCTATTTGAATTAATCAGTTCAGAAGGCCTATAAGATGTAAGATCAATATCGCCAGTCAGTCCAATTTCTATAAAATAGTAATAAACCATCCAAATATGTCAATTTTCACAGAGAACAAAGTGTGTAAAGGTAACTGAAACAAAAGAAATACAAGACACGCACCAAAACCCTATAACGTAGTTGAAGGATGGAGAGATCAGGGGTTCAGGGAACAGGACTTGCAGAGGACTCGGGTTCAGTTCCCAGGACCACGTGGCAGCTTACAACCACCTGTAACTCAGGTTCCAGGTGAGCTGGCGCCCTCTTTTGGCCACCTTTGGGCATTACCCACACATGGGGCATTCATGAGAGCCAAATGCTCATAAGCATAATATAAAAATAATTAAAATCTTTTAAAAAGCAAGCAAAGAAGTAACCCATGAAGAGAGATGGGGTGAGTGATGGAATTTGTCCTAAACAAAGGCTTTATCTCTGGGTACTTAGAGTCTAAACACAAAAACAAAACTCTCAACCTGGATACCAGGAAGCAGAGGCAGTAGACCCCCTCCTGCGCTCACTGCACACAGAAAGCAGCGCCACCCCCCTCCGCCCCTGCCCAGAAGCCTCATGGCCACAATTAGTTTATGCTACCCTAAGTAAGAAAAAACCCGAAAATAACTCAATTTAAAAGTCACACAAGGAACAATGTATAAAGCATGAAGAAAGCAGAAGGAAGGAATTAGTGAAGATAAAAGTGCAAATAAACCAATTATAAAATAAGAGACGGAGAAATTAGTCCATTCAAAAGCAAGTCCTTGACTGGGCAGGGGGAGAGGGGAGAGGAATTCTGTGCCCTTGGAAAAGAAATATGTAAGCATGTTAATAAAAATGACGAACTCACAAGTATGTACATACAGATATAGCCATGAAAATGGAGATACCACGGGCTCTGATACTAGTGAATCATGTACCCCCTGCCCCACTACCGGTTTTTTCTCTACCTGTAGCCCCCCGTGATGATGTCCTCTGGACTGCGCATGTGCACACGAGTGTAGGCCTTTCTCTACCACTCTCTGCCTGACTCCTAATCCTCTGAGATTGTATATCCCAGTGACTCGAGTTCACTGCTTTTCAGCTCAGCCCCAGTGAGCCCCAGTGACCCTTCAGTCTCCACGTTCCCTGCCTTGCCCAGCCTTGATGTTATAGGTATGCACATACATGCATGCAGGCGCTCAACAAAATTTAAATATAATTATGTATTTAGAATGATAAAATGATGAAACCAATAACTGGAGAATAAATTGGGAAAATTCCTAAGTTTTTTTTTCCTTAAAACTTTAAAAGACAAAACCAAACAAACACTACCGCCCCCCCCCCAAAAAAAAAAACCCACAGTCTTTTGGTTCTTGTGCTGTCTAACATTTTTAAATTTAACACCAGGAGATAACAACAAACTGACATGCAGTTGGAAGAAATCATGCCAAAGGATTCTCTATGTCCTTTTCCCAATTGCCTGTGGCAATACTGTCTTACAAAATCATAGGATTTTATCCTATAATTTTATCTTATCAAAGTAGAGAACTCAGGTTCAGTTCCACATCCACATGGCAGCTCCAACCATTTATAACTCCTGTTCCAAGGAATTCAGCGCTCCCTTCTGGCCTAGACAGGTACTACACATACAGGCACATACAGGTATGGTGCACATACAGGCAAGGAAGAATGTGAACACTCACGCCTGTGTGCAAGCACACACTCACAAATACACACATACTAAAACCCAACACACATCTCTCTCTCTCTCTCTTTCCTCTCTCCCTTTCCAACACCCCTCTCTCTCTCTCCTCTCTCCCTTTCTTCCTCTCTCTCTCCTCTCTCTCTTTCTTCCTCTCTCTCTCTCTCTCTTCATTTTACATCCTGATCAGAGCCCCACACTCTCCCCTCACACAGCTCCCTACCTCCTCTCCTCTGGGAAGAGGGAGCCCCACTCCAGGTATCACCCCACCCTGGCACATCAGGTCACCGCAGGACTAGGTACATCCTCTCCCACTGAGATCAGACAAGGCGGCCCAATTAGGGAAACAGGATTCATAGGCAGACAACAGATCCGGGGACAGCCCCCGCTCCAGTTGTTAAGGACCCTGCATGAAGACCAAGCTGCACAACGGCTACATACACCAACACATCTTTCTTATTCTCTCTTCCCTTCCCTTGCCCCTTACTAGCCCACTAACATGTTCTTCATATCTACTCTTCTGTTTTTTAAAAGAACATTGCAAAAGCTGAGTCACATGACACTTGTAAACCATTTATGACTATTCTGATTTTTTTCCACATGTTTCTCTAAGCACTGCTTATCAACCTTTCTTTATGCTTTGACGTTTTAATACAGTTCCTCAGGTTGTGGTGACCACCAAACATAAAATTATTTTCATTGCTACTTCATATCTGTGATTTTGCTACTGTTGTGAATCATAATGTACATATTTGTGTTTTCAGATGGTCTTAGGTGACCCCTGTGAAAGGGTTGTTCAACCCCCAAAGGAATAGCAATGCATAGGCCAATAACTGCTGCTCTAGAGGGCCATCTAAGTTGCTGCTGTGCCAATACTTCATTTTATTGCCAAGAATGCCCAATATTGCCAAGACCAATGTATGGATATACCGAGTTTGTGGAACCCACTAAAGAACTGAACTCGGAGTTGGGGAGAAGTCTCAACCAGTGCAACGCTTTCCACACAAACAGCACCAGTCTCCAGCACCCATTTAAGAGCTGTTGTAATCCCTATGCTGCTGCTGCTGCTGCTGCTGCTGAGGAGGAGGAGGAGGAGGAGGAGGAGGAGATCAGAGGATCCCTAGAGCTCACTGGTGGCCAGTCCAGCTGAATCATTGAACTCTAGGCTCAGGGAAAGATGACATCTCAAAATATAAGGCAGAAAATGGTAGAGGAAGACACTCTGCTACGTTCTCTCTCTCTCTCTCTCTCTCTCTCTCTCTCTCTCTCTCTCTCTCTCTCTCTCCCCTCTCTCTCTGTCTTTCTCTCCATCTCTCTGTGTATCTGTCTCTCCCTCTCTCCCTTCCCCCACACAAACACACACACATACACACCACACACACACATACACACCACACACACACATACACACCACACACACACACACACCACACACATACACACCATGCACACACACACACACATACACACACACACACATACACACCATACACACATACACACCATGCACACACACACATACACACCACACACACACATACACCACACACACACACACACACACACACATTCACACACACACACACATTCACACCACACACACACACACACACACACACACACACACAGAGGGGGGATGAAATAGAACTGAACTCTTCTACTTTGAAGCTATTAAATGAAGTAGCTAAGACCATTGTGTACAGGTTTTATACTTCTCTAGATTAAATGTCCAAGAGATCCCTAACTGGGCTTACACAGATACTTAATTATCTAGTAAGTCAAAGAAGACTGTGAGCCTTTGGTGGGACCAAGCCTCTTATCTCCCTAGGTCTTTGTTCTTGCCGCTGTTGGGTCCATCTTTCTGACTGGCGTGTGATAACGCCTCCCTTTGGTTATGCACTGCACTTGCCCAATGGCTAGTGATTTTAAGCATCTTTCTGTGTGCTCGCTGGCCATCTGGATACTCTCTTCACCGAACTGCTCATCTGTGCTGTGTTTTCTAATCAAACTACTTGTTTTCCTTCACCTTTGGTTTCAAGAATTCTTTCTATATTCCAGGAAAGTCTTTCATCAGACACATGGTGGTTTGTGCACAGTTCCTCTTGGTCGTAGCTTGTCTTTCCCTCTTCCCAATAGGATCGGTGGCAGAGGAAACACATTTGATGATCCAGGATGGTGATGCTCAGATTACAAGTTTTACTTTCATGGCTCACATGTTGGTGTCCATTCCAGAAATTCTGCACACAGCTAAATCCTGGGTGCTTTGCAGAAGTTACATAGTTAGCATTTACAAAATCCATTTGGAGTTGAATTTTATATATGGTATGACATTTATACTTGTGTTCATTATTTTAACTATGACTAGCCAGCCATTCTAATACCTTTCACTGAAAATTCTCCATTAAGTTACCTCCACATCACTGTCAAATGCTAGTGAGGCACATTTGTTTGGGTCTACTTCTGTAATCTCTAGTCTATCTATTGATCTATTATTGTCTGAGTCTCCACTGGTACCACATTGCCTTTATCACTGCAGTTACATTTAGACTGAAATAAGGCATAGGATTATTTAGCCTACTTTATTCCTTCATCAAGATCATTTAACAAGTTGTAGCCTGTACTTTATAAACACCATTTTGATCAGAATTGCATTAAACTTGTAGATTCATGTATAGAGATGGCTAGCATCTTCACAATGTTAAATGTCCTAATCTGTGAAAATAGTGCATGTCCCCATTTAATCAAGTTTTCCTTGTTTTATGTAAAACATATATTAATTACAAATTTGGCCCTACACACATTTTCTTGATTTTTATATTCAAATATTCCATTTTAGGGGGGTGATTATGAGTGCCATCATGCTTCTTATTTTTGTTACAGATGCCTTGTGCTTCTACACAGACATGAGGTCCACTTTGTATATCCTGATTTTTCATCCTATAACTTTGATCAACTCCTATCTTAACTTTTTTTCTCTTTGTCCTGCGAGATGGATTCCTTAGAATTTTATACATGTAGAATCATGACATCTATATAGAAAGGCAGACCTAAATGACTTTTTGTTTCTTTTCCCTCACTTTTTACAAAGGACACATTTCCAACAATACATTGAGTGAGAGTGTTAGAACCCAAGCAGCTTTGCCTTGCTTCCAGAGGTGGAGAAGCGGTAGAGGCTGTGCTGTCAGCTGGCTCTAGTGTAGGGTTCTGCAGATGTTCTTTATTGAGGTGAGGAAGTGTTCTGTTCCCAGTTTACTAACAGTGCTTAACATGAATGGGTGTTCGGTTTTTAACCAACGGCTTTGCCTGTTTGTATAAAATTCTGATTTTACTTTTGAGTCTGTGTACTGGCTGGTTTTGTGTGTCAACTTGACACAAGTTGGAGTTACAACAGAGAAAGGAGTTTCAGTTGAGGAAATGCCTCCATGAGATCCAGCTGTAAGGCATTTTCTCAATTAGTGATGAAGGGTGGAAGGGCCCATTGTGGGTGGTGCCATCCATGGGCTGGTAGTCTTGGGTTCTATAAGAAAGCAGGCTGAGCAAGCCAGGGGAAGCAAGCCAGTAAGAAACATCCCTCCATGACCTCTGCATCCGCTCTTGCTTCCTGCCCTGCCTGAGTTCCAGTCCTGGCTTCCTTTGGTAATGAACAGCAATGTGGAAGTGTAAGCTGAATAAACCCTTTCCTCCCCAACTTACTTCTTGGTCATGATGTTTGTGCAGGAATAGAAGCCCCGACTAAGACAATCTGTTAATATGGTAGTTTATATTAAATGTCAGTCTCCAAATATTGAACCAAACTTGTATGCCTGGAGTGAATATTATTTAATAATAATTATTTATGTCTTTAAAGATTTTACTTGCAAATATTGTACTGTTAGTACTGAGGTCTCAGTTCATGAGAGATACTGCTCTATGTAGTTTTTTAAAAAAATACAAATGATACTTGGATAATATTAGTCTGACAAGATTAATTGAGTTGTGTCTCCTCTTATTTATAGGAAAAGATTTTTGCAGAATTGCTGTGAATTCTTCCTCAAATACTTGGTAAAGCTAATCAACACATTATTAAACTTGGAGATTTCTTTAAGATCTTTATGTTATACATACAATTTTCAACAGTCTCAGGACTATTTGAGTTCTATATTTCTTCTTGGCTTAGTTTAATAGTTTGTGACTTCAGAAAAAAATTGTAAGTTGACAGAGTTATACAAATTTATTCCTGGTACTCCTGTATGCTAATAAAATTATATCTGTTAATGTTAATAAAATTATATCTGTTGTGATCATATCTTTTTATTTTTTATATCAGTTATTTTTTTCTATTTTTCTATTTTTCAGCCTAGGTTGAGGTTTCAGACTTTTAATATTATTTTTTGGGAAAAAAAAAACCCTGTTGTTGTTGTTACTGTTCCATTAAAGTTTTTTTTTTTTTTCTGTTTTCCCACTTCCAATCTTATTGATTTCAGATCCCATCTCTGTTACTTCTTTATTCTGCTTACTTTGGGTTGGATCTCTTTGCTTTTCTGCTTCATCTGGGTGAGACATTGGGCAACTGGTTGGAAGCCTTCCTCTTTCATAACAACAGCGTTCTAGCCAAGCAGTGGTGGCGCACGCCTTTAATCCCAGCAGTTGGGAGGCAGAGGTAGGCAGGTTTCTGAGTTTGAAGGCAGCCTGGTCTACAGAGTGAGTTCCAGGACAGCCAGGGCTGTCTGTACAGAGAAACCCTGTCTCGACCCCCCACCCCCACCACCAAAAAAATAGAACTCCTCCCACCACGGCTCCTACTGAGCTCCTCCCACCATGGTTCTTGCTGCTCATGTCTGTTTTCTGCTCTATTTCCTGTTCGCTCCACAAGAGGTCTTTAAATTGTCCTTGAGAATTGACCCATGGCCTACTCGGATTTATATAAGTACTGAAATGTTCGTTCTCTCCTGCACCCCAGCCTCTGCATGCTACTCACAATGAGGCCATTTCAAGCTGGACCTTTAGAATAAAGTAATCAACATGAAGGGAACATCTTTCTGTGTTGTTTCTTTCAGGTGGGTTTTTGTAGTTTTCAGAACTATAAATGTGTTGTACTTGGTCATGGATTTTCTTGGGTTTGTATGAGATTCTACCTCCTGAATCTGGTTTCTCCTGCTAAATTTAGATCAGTAAGCCTTTACAGATCTTCATTTCTATAATTTCAGTAAGACATATCTTCTGATGTGGTCAGCTAGGTCCCTAAGACTTCCTAGTTTTGTCTATTTAACCTGTTGACCAAATTGTGTATGTTCTGTCCATCTGCCCTCTAGCTCCGTAATTATTTCTGCCCTTCTTCATCTTTGCTCTGCTTTTAAGTCCATTCAGATAAATTTTATTTGTTTGTTATTGCATTCTCTACAACATCCATTTTTCTTGCTTTTCAGTTTCTGTTTCTTTACTGAGATACCCTTTTCATTTGCTTGAAGAGAATTCATAATTACTTATTGATGAACTTTCACAATGACTGCCTTAAAGTCCTTGGCAGATCCTTCCGATATTTGAATCATTTTCCTGCTGGTTATCATCGTTACTCAGCATGTTCTCCTGCTTGCAATAGGACCTAGTTTTGTTATTGCTATAGCCTTGGCACTTTACACATGATGTCATGAAACTCAATTCTATTTGATTCTCTTCTCTGTTAAAAGAAACCAAGCTGTCCATTTTAAAAGACATGATGGAGAGCTGGAGGAGTCCCTGTATTCAGCTTCCAGCAGGGGCCACTGTCACTAAGGAGGCTAAAGTAAAGGGCTGACTCACTGGCTTTGTTGCTGGGGAGGAAGCTCACACAGCACAGAGCTGACACCAGGGACTGAAAGGGTCATAGTCTTGCTTCCCACCATCTATGCTCCTGTGTGGTGATCAGGAGGTAGAAGTGCAGCTCCTCTAACGGACCCACTGATTCCAGAGTAAGAAGGGAAAAGGGCCTGGACTCTTTCCTCTTAGAAGGCCCTTTCCTGGCTTCCTGAGTGTACCCTCAGCTCCCTACTGGAGGCCACTGATACAACCATGGGGGCACTGGCACGCAGACTGTTTCCTCTGGGAAAGGAATTAAAGAGCAGCTCCCCACTCAACCCAGCCAACGCTGTCTTGGCACAGAAATTGGAGCAGTGCCTAGTTCCGCTGGGGGGAGATGAAAGGTCTCTCTATTCCTCCCCATTTGGCATCGCTCCGATGAGGGAGCAGAGCCCTTTCTGAGCCCGTGAAGCAGAGGGAGACATGAGGGCCAGTGGAAGGCCAGTTCCTGGCTCCAGTCTGTAAAACTGTGTGTCTGTGTGTGTGTGTGCAGGTGAGGGTTTCTGCCAGTGCTCAGCTGGAGTAGTGCGGATATCACTACGAATAGTTTCTGTCCTTAGGGTGCCCTGGATCTGGTCCTTTAGTTATGGGTAATAGGTTTCCTCTCTCTCTCTCTCTCTCTCTCTCTCTCTCTCTCTCTCTCTCTCTCTTGCTCGTTCTCTCTCTCTCCTTTCCATTCCTGTTGTTGAAGTTTATGGGTCAGAAGCCTCAGCAGCACCCGACTGGCATATGTAGTGAACAAGAAGGAAACTGAATACACGCCATAGCTCCTCTAGTTCCCAAAGCCCTCCCTCCTCCCTCCTCCCTCCTCCCATCCTCCATGGTTCTCCCACACTTGTCTCTTCTCTCACACCAAGAGGTCTTCAGCTTCAGCAAGGGCCTGGGGTGAATGATGGTACTCTAGTTTGCCACAAATGAAACTCAGAAAAGCATCCCAGCGTTCACTTTTAGAAGGAGACTGGTGGTCAATATCTAGCTTGGACCCAGCAGCAGCCAGCTTACAGCACAGCCATGGCCATGGTCCCACAGGCTCAGCTCATGGCCCTGTCAATCACAAGAGCTCTCCCTAAGGGTACCTAGTTTTTGTTTTTCTTTCTCCTTGCACAATGGATTAGTTTCTCCTGAGAAATTCACTCCATCTTCCACCAACTGGCAGAACAGTAGCGACCTGCTCCTACAGGGTAAAGCTGAATTTTCCACTGGGGTATGGTGTAGCCTGTGTGTTTTCCCTTCTTTAGATAGCGAGTCCTGCTTTCTTTATCACACCAATCAGGTAAATTTTTTTTTCTAGCACTAGTTTTCTGGCTCCCTAATGCCACTCTGACACACAGCGATTCAATCTGTTTCTGACACCGATGACTATAGGGCAGTGTAGACAGTCTAGGCCAGTGCTTCTCAATGCTGTGACACTTTAATACAGTTCCTTATGTTGAGGTGATCCTCCAACCATAAAATTTTTTTATTGCTATTTCATAACTGTGATTTTGCTAGTTATGAATTGTAAATATTTTTTGGAGCTAGAGGTTTGCAAAAGGGGTCAATCCTTCATGGCAGTCCTGACTTTAAACACTATTGTCGAGTTCTAGCCTGTGGGTACTTCTGATAGTCCAGCTATAAATGCAGGGATCCACATAACTACATCCTACTCAGCTTCAGCATTCATGAGGATGACCCCAGATCTCAGGGCAACACTCTGTTAACGTTTGCAAGTACGCCATCAGATCTACAACTTGGAAGCAGATAGAGAAATTGGAAGAGATGTCTAGGGAAGGCTGTGAATGAAGAAAGATCAGTCTGGAACTCCGATGCCTGCTCTGAGAATGCAATCCTCCCACATCCCTGCAACTAGGAGTAGTCCAAGCCCTGTCGTCTAGCTGCACTAAGTAGACTCCACTGCATAGACCCAATGGATTAGCCATCACTGTGAGTGGATGAATGAGTGAACTCCATTCTCTCCCTGATTCCAGGAGATCTGAATGTCCCCATTCTGGAGCCAAGACCTGGTTCTTGACCAGACCCCATCCTGGAATGGTCTAGAGGCCACCAGTCACCTCACCAGTATGCAGAAGTCACTCCTGTCATTTGGGAGAGTCTGATGGTGTTAAAGATCCTGTGCCAGGAACAGGGGGGGAGTACAAATGTGTTCTTTTATCTCACCATACTCTATTACTGAGAGCTACTTGTGATGTCAACATCACATTTTTGTCTCTGCTGGATAGTTTTTATTGTCAACATGACAAAAACCTAGACACACTTTCAGAGAGGGAATCTCCATTGAGGAATATTTCTATTGGATTGGCCCGTGAGCTTGTTTTTAGGACATTTTCTTAATTGATAATGGAAATGGGAGGGACCAGCTCCCTGTGGGCGGTGCCATCCCTAGGCAGGCAACCAAGGGCTGTATAAGAGGAGTAGCTAAGGAAGCCAGAGGGAGAAAGCCTCTAAGCAGCACTCCTCCATGGTTTGTGCTTCAGTTTTGCCTCCAGGTTTCTGCCTTGAGTTCCTGCCCTGGTTTCCCTCAATGATGGACCATATTGTGAAAGATGAGATGAGCTCTTTCTTCCCTGCCTTGTTTCCCGTTAGTGTATTATCACTGCAACAGAAAGCAAGCTAGAACGATGCTCTTCCCATGGGGCAGACAAAGTCTTTCTGTCCCCCTGTAAACAAGTTTTCTTCTCAGGTGTCACTTCATTAAATCCAGTAAACTGGCTGGTGAAAGAATTGGCCTTATGGTATGCTTTCCCCTCAAACCTGAGAGATCTCTTGGTTTCTTTGCTCTAAGCAGTCTCTGTCTGCCTCTACAAAGCCTGGATCACCAGCCTCCTCTTCACACAGAAAAGTTCCCCACTCCAAAAGGGAGTAAACGGAGTATGCTTTTTTTTTTTCAAGTGATGCCACCTTCTCCTGAGACTTAGCCTTGCTAGCTTTGGCTATCTCAATGTCAGCATACTCAAAAATGATCTCTGTACTGCACAGTCATTTTCAGTATTCTTAGTGAGAGCATCATAAGCCATGTCATCTCAGGCAGAAGATAATCCTACTACTATTTCAGTCGTTCCAGGAGGACTGGAGGATCGGCCCATTAGGACCAACATAAGCAAGGATGGTTAACACTTGATAGAGGTGGCACAAAACAAACAGATGCCAAGTCAGGTTTATTTACAAAATTTGGTGCAAAAGAAAATCTCTGTGCAATAAAATCTAACAGCCCATTTTAAGGATATGGTAGAACAGAGCAAGCATCTTTCCAGGAATTCAAGGGTGGCTTAAGCACACTGCAGTAGTTAACAATAAGAACACATTCTTCCAGCTTGATAATAAAGATCACCACAGAGCCAATATCTAAGTCTGAAAAAAAAAAACCCTCCAATAAAAAGATCTGATGAACTCTCCTGGCCTCTGTAGGTACCTGCACACATGTGCTGCACATACTGACAAGTAGGCACACACATGTACATAAATTTTAAAAACTTGCTTATTTTTACATATATGGGTATTTTGCTTGCGTGTGTATCTGTGTCCCATGTGTGTGCAGAGCCCAAAGAGGCCAGAAGAGGGTATTGGGCCCTATGGAGCTAAAGTTACAGATGGTTGTGAGCTACCATGTAGGCACTGAGAATCAAATCCATGTCCCCTGAAAGAGCAGCCGGTATTCTTAAATGATGAGTCATCACTTCAGTCCCATATAATGATTTTTTTAAATGAAGAAAATCTTGATAAAGGCTGTTGCTGTGGTCTAGGTCTTGAATGGCCCCCAAAGGTGCTTATGTGAATGCATATTCACCAGCCTGGACACTTTAGGGAAGTGGAGCCTTTGATGGGTAGAGTCTGGTGGGAGATCTTTGAAGGGTATACTAGAAAGAATCCTAGTGTGCTTCTCACCACTTTATATTTCTGGCTACCTCAAGTAAGTAGGCCTTTGCTAAGTAATCCTACCATATCTGTTGCCAACACAGACCCAAAGGAACCAGCTCCCAGTGAACAGGGACAGAAAACCTTGAAGAGTGAACCAACTGCCCACTGAGAGTTAGCTATGCCATTAACCATGTAATGAAGCAAAGAGTTCTTTCAACTCATGGTTGCAGGTGTGCACATCTGTCATGGTGGGGAGGCTATGGCAGAGCAGAGCAGCTCCAATGATGGTACCAGGAAGCAGACGAGAGGTCAATGCTACCGGGTGGTGGCTTTCTCCTCTTTTTCTCTTAGTTATTCCCAGGTCCCCATCCCATTCAGATGGAACCCATCTCATTCAGGAGGAGTCTTTCTTCCCATCATTCATGCCATGGTAATGAGCTCCCTAGCATACTCAGACATGTGTCTCCACCTTTCAAAGATTCTAAATCCCACCAGAGGGACAACAAACATAACCCACCACAAACTATTTCTTTCTATAAGTTGGGTTTCTCTCAAGTATTCCATCACAGTGACAAAAACCTGACTAGGATAGGCTAGTAATTAATTTGGTAAAATTAATTTACGAAGAGAAGCTCTTTCTCACTATAAAACCAATAAAAATAACACAGGCAATGTAATAGATCCCATTTCCCAAACATTAAACATTCACATATAAAGGGATAAATATAATAAGCAATGTGGAAGAGCCACATGAGACCCGTTTTAAGTGGGTAGGGCATGAATGAAAGCCAGAAGGACAGAAAGACATATCCTCTTTTTATTTCATTAAGAACACAGCATTGTAAACACTAACAATGTCAAAAATACACTAACAACTTAACCCAATCCCAACAAAATAATGATGTGAGGCTCCTACAGTGGACAATGTGGCTTTGATCTTATGTTGCTAATTCTTGAAACAATAGTAAACTTTCTAGAACTTAGATGTAAACTTCAAGGAACCCTTGCCTAAACCACTGAAGAGAGACTGAAGCAGTAAGACCAGTTGCCCTTGAATGGTTGAATGTGCTCTGTAGGCATTCTGATGATGCTCACGGTACGATAGAGAAATCTGTTGAAATTAAAATGTAGTTGCTGGTACCAACCCTGAATGAATTAAGATGAAATAGAGCTGGGCAGTGATGGAGGCAAGTCCCTGGGCTTCTGGGAGTCTGCTAGAAACATCAGCTTGTCCAGAGACCACTGTTCAGTTATCAGCCCAGAAAAAAACATCTGCAAGGACATAACAAGTAGCTGCTAAACCATTGGCTGGGGTTACCTTTGTTATAAACCCACAAGTCTCCTTGTTATGCCTTCATGTGGCCAAGGAATATGGTTTAAAAATAATTCATGCCATCATCATTTTGGCTTTGAAAGCTACCCTGTATGCCATCTCCTTTGAATATGCCATGGTTTCCCCAAAATCTAGTTCCAAATGTGTCCTCTTTCTGAATTTCCAGATTCCACTATCTTTACAGTTCCTCTGTGTTACCACACGGAGGTTGGTAAAGGTTGGTGGCGCCACTGACATACAAGAGTTGACATTTCCAATGATCACGAAGTAATCCTCACATTTCCATTCCAGAGCCTTCAACTGGGGCTAGAGAGATGGCTCAGCAGTTAATAGTGCTTTTGGCTCTTCCGGGGGATCCAGGTTCAGTTCCCAGCATCCTATCAGAATGTACCTCCTGTAACTGAAGCTTTGGGGACTGACACTCTCTTTTGGCTTCTGCAGGAACTGCACTCACATACTAACATGCACACAAACATACATGTTCATAATTAAACATATTTTTAAAAAAAACGAGTCACTAATTATCCCAATAATATCCTACAAGGTAAAGACACCTAGTATATAAACATGCTGTGTTTAATCATCATGTCCTGTCGGTCTCCTTCACTATGACCCCACTCCTAATGCTGTCCTTGACTTTGATGATCTCAATATGCCAAAGAGTGCAGTTTTCTTTTTGGTTTGTTTGATAATTCCTCATAATTATAATTTGGATTATAGAATATTTCAGAAATACTGTTCCCTTTTTCTTAATTTTATAGTAATTAATTTGTGTGTGTGTGTGTGTGTGTGTGTGTGTGTGAGAGAGAGAGAGAGAGAGAGAGAGAGAGAGAGAGAGAGAGAGAGAGAGAAGTGTGAGTTCAGTGTTTACAGTGGAAGCAGAACACAGAGCACAGCTACTAGGGTTGGCTCTTTCATTCTACCATAGGAATTCCAGAGATCAAACTCAGTCCTCGGGCTTGGTGGCATGTGCCTTTACCTAGTGGCCCATTTAACTCCCCCCGCACCCCCCGCATCTTACTGGGTTTATGTGATCATGATTTTAACTTGCCTGGTGTCAAGGATACTAACTTCATTGCCTTAACTAGTGTGGTATTCCCATGGTTCCCCTAGTACTCTTTGCCATTTTGTAATGAACATGTATGTTAAGGGCAGGTGTTTGAAACTATGTAAATATTCCATTCCTCATCAAATATTAGTTTATTCATGAGTTCATTTGTATAAATAGTAACTCATGCACACCTCTATCCTACCCTAATTTGTAACCTGCAACAATTATTTTTATCTAGTTTCCAGTTTGGCCTTTGGTCTTCCCCTCAAGCTGGTTTTCACATTGTTTGCCAAGGCCTTCATCATTATCTGAATCAGTTCTTGTTTCTTAGCAACAAGCCCCAGCTCCATCCCTTCTTCAAGAGGTCTTTCATAGAGTCAAATGGGGAATATCTTCCAATGATACCCTTTAAAGACTGCAGATATGTGTTATGGCATGACAACAGGGTTGTCATGTAATTATTGCAAAGGGGATTTTCCTGAGATTGGCCTTTACTTTGGATCATCCAGGTGTGCTCTCTACTCGGGGTAACTATGAGAACCCTAGGTTAAAGAAGGATGCTGAAGAGTCAGAGGCTGAGAAAGGGGAGTAAGGTTGGAAGCCAGCATGAGAGCAATGGTGCTGCAGGGATAAGAAGCTGTCCACGAATAGGATCAGGGTGACTTGGGAGCTGGGATCGGAAAGAGCATGGCTTCTCCACAGGAACCTCAGAATGACGCCTGTCTTCTGGCCTTGCCAACACTTTGACTTTCAGTCAGGTGGGATCCATTTGGGATTTCTAACCTCTACTCCTGTAAGTGATCAGTGCTGTTTCAAGCCACGAAATATGTGGTAATTTGTCATAGCAACAACTAGAAATTAATATAGAGTGTGTGTAGAGGCCAAGAATGGCTGCAAGATGGGCTCACTGCTGTGTTTCTCTCAGGGAACAGCAGAATATGCTCATCACACACCCACACACATACACACACATATATGTGCACATGAGCACACACACATACACACATAAACACTCATGCACACATGTAGGTACACAAAACACACACATATGCACACACATGTACACACATCTGCATGCATACCTGTGGGCCTGTGTACCAGAGGCAGTGGCCCAGTTG
This sequence comes from Mus musculus, assembly GCF_000001635.26. Taxonomy (NCBI): domain Eukaryota; kingdom Metazoa; phylum Chordata; class Mammalia; order Rodentia; family Muridae; genus Mus; species Mus musculus. The sequence goes on along the minus strand of NC_000080.6, from coordinate 24,932,674 downwards.
GATTTGAGAGTTCTGGCAGAGGGAAGAGTGGGAGAGCAGGGGAGGAAGTCACTTCCACAGGTGGTTCCACCTCTGTCTTCACCATGCCACCGTCTTGGTTACCCATGTCGCCCTGTCATCTCCCACCAGGTCTCTGGGGTTACACACCTGTGCTTGACTGGGTCCAGGCTGTCTGTGTACAGTTTACCACCCCACATATACCTACATACATTTATGCCTATTTCATGGGATCTAGCTCAAGTTCTCCATTTTAATGCCATCAGTTCTCACCTCCCAGAATTCTGAATAAATGAACTTATCTAAGTAACCTTCTTGCATTTAAGCAGCAATCTTTTTGTTTGCTCTCGCTGCATGAACACACTCGTCTAGCTTTGTGGACCTAATTCCCCCACAAGATTCCCTCATCTGTTTGGCCATGAGAGACCCAGTTCTAGGTCTACTGTGTGGGTCAGTCAATTGAGAATTATCCAAAGGAATCAAAAAGGGTTTTGATCAAAATTTAAATAAAATGAGTAAGACTCAGATTTAAATATACATGTTATGAAAGAAGACAGATCAGGAATAACCAACCCAAGCTTTTATTTTATAAAAGTATAAGAAAAAAATTACAAGCTTAACTCAAAGCAACAGGAAGAAAGATAATAAACATTAGAAAAGAAATCAATAAAATAAATCGAGAAAATTATAAAAACCCACAAACACAAAAGCTGGCTCTTTGAAAGCAATCAATAATAGGAATACATATACAGTCTAGTAAATCAAGTGGGAAAAAAGAGGAAGAGAGAGAACTCACAAATTACCAATGCCAGAAACAAAAGAGGGCCAATCACTACTCATTTCTTAGACATCCAATATATCTATGAAAAAGGGAAAAAATGATTGCTAAAAAACTCTGTACCTATGAGTTTAATAATTTACCTAAAATTAGCAAAAAATAAATGAAATTTATATACAGAGAAAAATATCTCCTCACATATAAATAAATATATTAAAATATATGAATAATATATATGTATATATAGTATAGATATAATATTATTTTCACATATATTCACACACACATACACACACACACACACACACATATATATATATACATATATATATATATATATATATATATATATATATATGAAAAATAAAATAATTTAATGTCCCTAAAGGAGCAAACCCACACTCAATGGGTTCGACTGATACATTCCCCCAGCACTTGAGAAGACGAGTGGCAGCTCTGTAATCTCACTTAGAATGCAACAGACTAGAAGGTTCTCCATCTGAACTCATAGGCCAGCACTGCCCCTAGATACCAAAGCCAGACACATACATTTTAAGAAAAGAACATGTCAGATCAGTGTCAGTATCTTCATTAACATGGATGCAGAAAGCAGCAAGAACCACCAGGTGAAAGCCAGTGACTATAAGAAGAACCATAGGCCACAACCGACTAATCCGAACACGGGGGGGGGGGGGGGGTGTGCTAATTCTGCACTTGAACATCTGTGTAACCTGCTATGCAAATAGACAGGACAAGAACGTTTACAGCGTGCCGATGGAGGCAAAAATCATCATTCGGGATTTGAAGATGGAAAGGGAAAATTCCCTTGGCCACCTAGGGATCCTGGCCACACTCTCCATGTGATAAAGAATGTCAGCATTTGACTGAATGCTAAGAGACTGGAATGCAGCCTTCCTAGGACTCAAAGCAAAGGCAGTATCTCTTCCCCGACATTCCTACTTGATATGGAACCAGAAATCAAGGCTGCTTTAATAAGGAAAAGGGACAGGAATAAGATGCATAGACACCGTAAAGGAAGAAGTTAGAGTGTCACTGTTCCCAGTGGCATGAGTGACCCTGGAGAGAACCTCAGCTTATTTACTTTAAAAAAGAAAAAGAAAAATCAAAACAAAACCCTGAAACTAGGAAACAAGTACAGAGGCGCCACAGGACACAGCCTAACTGCCACAGTCAACTGCCACCCCCTGAACCAGCAGTGAGACTGACATTTGAAATCCACAGCACCAGGAGGCTACGATAGTGTCTTTGGATCTTCCAGTCCTGATTTTCTGTGCTTGTGTCTGATTTTCACCTTATAGCCCAAGGTCTGGATTCCTCAGTGTCCCTGAAGTCAGATGACATGACTCACTGTGCTGGGCAAAGAAAATGACCTTTCCTGAACCGGCTTCCCACGTGCAGGATCCCTTTTCTCTCCTCATCGTGCCCAAGAATCCAGGGTAGTGTACCCACCATGACCTTTTGACTGCTGATGCAAACTAATCCAAGCCTGGGTCAAAGGCTAGCAGAGCAACCGAGTGGCCTTCCGGGTAGTAAAGAGGGGAGCCGCTGACAGGCTGAAGGGAACATTCTGCTCCAACCTCACATTCCCATTATTCTCAGTCAGTCTGAGTGCTCTGCTCTTTCAGGGAAGCATTGACAACAGCTGCCATCTTAGAACCTCACATTCCATCTGTGCTTTGATGATTTCTCAGCTCTGGAATTTTGCTGTAAATGCCTCTCCTACACCACCACCAACTTCTCGATGTCCCAAAAGAGCCATCTGTACTCCCGCTTCAGCTCACCTGGACTGGTGGCTAGGATTTCTGCAGTAGCCTGAGAGCTGGCTGATCTGAGTCCACCTTGCCTCCCTCTCAGGCCATTGCCAGCTCAGAATCCAGAGAAGTCCTTCAAGACTGTAAGAGCACGGCCTTCCTCTGTCCAGATCCCTGCATTGGTTCCTCATTTCCCCAGAAGAAAGTGATAGCAGCAGCATACAAAGCACCCTCCCTCTCCAATGGCATACAACACCCCCACATCCTCTCTCTCTTCAATGGCATACAAAGCCTGCCACCCTCTCTCTCCAATGGCATACAACCCCCCACACACCCTCTCTCTCCAAAGGCATACAACCTCACACACACCCTCTCTCTCCAAAGGCATACAACCCCACACACACCCTCTCTCTTCAATGGCATACAACCCCACACATACCCTCTCTCTCTAATGACATACAACCCCCCCACACACCCTGTCTCTCCAATGGCATACAATCCCACACACACCATCTCTCTCCAATGGCATACAACCTCACACACACCCTCTCTCTCTAATGGCATACAACACCCCCACACACCCTCTCTCTCCAATGGCATACAACCCCACACACACCCTCTCTCTCCAATGGCATACAACCCCCCACACACCCTCTCTCTCCAATGGCATACAACCCCACACACCCTCTCTCTCCAATGGCATACAACCCGACACACACCCTCTCTCTAATGGCATACAACACCCACACACACCCTCTCTCTCCAATGGCATACAACCCCACACACACCCTCTCTCTCCAATGGCATACAACCCCACACACACCCTCTCTCTCCAATGGCAAACAAAGCCTGCCACCCTCTCTCTCTATCACTGCTCTGGCCTCATGCATCACAGTCTAAGTAGAAGTTGCTCATTAAATACCAGTGGAAGAATGCTCAGGGGAAGGGGATCACCTGGTAGCTGATAGTCTCCAGAATCACCATGAAACCAAAACTCTGGGTATGTCTGTAGTTTCTAGATTAGGTTAATTGAAGTGGGAAGGCTCATGTCAAATATAGGGACTCAATTCTATGGCCTAGGAACCTGGCCTGAATGAAAAGGAGGAAGAAAAAAAAAAATCGAGTTGCAACATTTTCTCCTAGGTTTCTGAGTGTGGACATGATGTAACCAGCCCCTTCATGTTCCTGCCTCTGTGACTTCCCTGATGGGCACACACACACACACACACACACACACACACACACACACACACAGAGCCTCGAGCACAGGACAGACCTTAGCTATGACCATATCACCATGCTTTTGTGTTGCTGAGGGTGACCCGTGGCACTGTAGTTAAAGTTCAGCTCTACTGGGGGATTCTGGCTAAGATACTCTCTTTCTCTGAGCTACATGATGAGCCGTGGGGATCATATCATGTCTCGTTGTCTTTCTGGTTTTGATCTTGGAGTAATTATGTATGCTCTACCTCTGAAGAACACAGCTCAGCTCCTGCGACTCCTGCTGGTGGATGGCTCTACCACACACATTTGCTGGGGCTTCCGCTTCGATGTGGCCTCCTGGACAAGGAGGCTGGGTTGCCCAGTGAGGTGTGTCCTTGAGCTCCTCACTGTGTACCTGTTGACACAGTGCACAGGAGTCAAACACAGATTCTGAGAAGCAGAACTGGGAGGAGTCTGAGACCATTTACTGTCAGGTTTCCATCTATAGGGTTGTCAGTAGCTCCCAAAGAGAGGTGGAAGATGGGGAAAGGTTACTGCATGGTCCTAAAGTCCTCTGAGGAGCAAGAGGTGGGGGTGCGGTGAGGGCAAAACAGCAGGGAGGGTGGGTGGGGAGGGGACAATCCTGGCGGCTCTCAAGGCAAGCTTGGAGATGAGGAGATGGCTCAGTAGGTAAAGTGCTTCTGGCTCAAGCATGAGGACCTGAATTTGGATCCCCAGCACCCACAAAAAAAGCTGGGTACAGCTAGGGAAACTGAGGCACAGGGATCTCTTGAGCTCACTGTCCAGATTACTTGACATGCTTCAGGCCTGTGGAAGACCTTATCTCAAAAGTAAGGTTGAGAGTGATTGAAGAAGTTAGCAGGTGTGAGCCTCTGGCTTCTACACAGGCACATGCACGCACATACACACACACACACACACACACACACACACACACACACAAACACGCACGCACGCACGCACGCACGCACGCACGCACGCGCGCACGCACGCATGCACGCACAAGCACATGCCCACATGTGCAAACAAAGCCAATCTCACTTCCCTGCACCCATGGAAATCTCTACCTGCCTCTACACTCACTCCAGCTGGTCACGTGTAACCACCTGGATAGTTAACAGACACTATCAGCATGAACAGAACTCTGCCCAGACAGGCACACTGTTCTCACTCTGCAGCACAACATAACTCCACACAACTTTCTGCCACAGTGCAGTTGCTCTAGGGTGTAGTTTCCAACGAGGTGGCTGCTAGTCAGCCAGGTCTCTCTTCCCACAGGAGGACGCAGCTGCGCATCCCTAAACTATCCAGGGTAAGGTATAACCAGTGGGATAAGATAGCACGTCTATAAGAGTCCTGACATAGTAGATGGTTTGTCTATGATACCCCTAAAATAATAGCTTTTTTATTATGTGTGCTTTGTCAACTACAGAGACCGAAGGGCACCTCCACCCCAAACCTGGGAGTGGAAGGTGGGCTGTTGGCAGGGCTGGAGTGAGCCCTAGGTTGTAATCTCGGAGGGATGACTATGTTGAGGGATGGCATCTTTTCCAGAAAACCGGTTTTGAGTCACAACCCACCTAGGTACATTCATCTTATGTGAAAGCCAACCTAGAGGGATCTGAGACCCAGCAGCCCAGCTAATTAAATAGTGAGGTCTGCGGCACCATGAAGGGACAGCATGGTAGATGTACCCAAGCCCATGACATTTCTATGAAGACAGGGGAGCGGGGCTAGGTGGAAGGCACTATTACACTCGCCAAGGCGCCAAGGCTAAGCACTCATCTAAAGCAGAGGGAATCTGAGGGAGGAGTGGGGAGGCAGCAGAGCAGGACTCGGGAGCCAGGCAGACCTGGGAGTAAGGACCAGGGAGACCTGCACTGGGTAATTCTGAACAGAGATGCCAGGGATATGTTGCTTTCTGCTAATCCCACCCCCTCGAGTGGCCCCCGAGCAGCTCTGTAGCTGTAGTAGCCTTTTCCAGCTCTCTCCAGCACTGGGGGTAGGGGGAACACAGGACAGAGGGAGGCATTAATACAGTTTGCAGGAAACTGCCAAGGTGGGCGGCCACCAGCACTCAGGGAACAAGGCCACTGAGTTAATCCTTCCTTTTTCCAGGCCAACAGAGGTGACATTGTGCCACGCTTTATGAGATGGAAAAGGTTCGCCTGACTCCTCAGAGACCTGCTTGTTCGGGGAGAGGTGGTCAAAGCCGCTGAGGGCAGAGTTGGAGGAGCTGCCAAACCGCAGTGCATCTGGGGCTGCTGAATGTGTTGCAGCCTCCCCTGGGGTTTGCCCTGTGAGACCCCAGCTCCCTCAGGCTGAGGGTAAGGTGTCCATGAGGCTGGAGAACAGGGTCAGGAACCCTACATTAGGAGGCCAGCAGCCCTGCGGGGCAAGGACACCTGGCTTCTGAGGTCTCTGTATGTCATTGTCAGACAGCTACAGAGTCATCTCTTTGAGTCCACAGAGTCTGGGAATTTACAGAAATCAAATGCACAAGTGTAAGCTTGCTTCCAGAGGGAAACACTTCCATCCCAGTCATGAGATTTACAGCCCAGGAGCAGACAGACTGCAGGCATTGATTCACAAATGAGGACTCTCTGCCGCCAGAGCTAGCCATCAGTGTGGCCGCTTTGGAAAGCTGTTGTCACCCCCAGCCCCACCCATAGTGCCTCACATACCAACTTAAGTGTGATGTGTCTACTCTCAGATATGCACACAGGTATAAATGAATGATTAAGGACTCAGGGGTGGGGGTGGGGGTGGGGTGAGAGGCTCAGTGGGTAAGAATGCTTGACACACAGTCATGAAGACCTGAGCTCAGCACCTTAGGAAGCAGAGACAGGGGGATTATATGGTTTTTGTTGGCTGCCAGCATAGCTCAGCAAGAGAACCCGTCTCAAGAAATCAGGGCAGAAAATGAATGCAGGGCACCCAAGGTGCTCATTTGTCCTCCGAGAGCATCTTCTTTCATACATGGGAATATACCACACACACACACACACACCAAAAGGGGGGAAATACAAGAATGGTCTAACACTTTCTCAAACTTGAAACTGCTCAGATGTTCACCCATCCATACATGGATGCATCGCTTTATTTTTAAAATACCATACAGCAGTGAAAACTAACCACATGTCATTAAAGGAAGTGACACTGAAGATATCATGAATAAAAGACCAAGGGACAGAAGCCAGATACAGACATGGTATGGGTGTATGACTCCCTCCGGGTGACTTAGCAGGCAGAAGCCATGGCCTTGCCTTTGAAGTCAGGAGGGAGATTACAGGCGTAGGAATTGGGGAGTGGGTGGGCTCTGTGTGGGTGTTGCATATCTGGGGCTGGTCAGGCAGGTAAGTTCACTCCGAAGCACCTGGTTAGACTTTATTCCTGTGTTCTATGCATTCTTCTGTGCAAACGTCACAGATGGTAAGCAGAAAACTGTACCATCTTCAACAAGGTCTACATGTTACTGAGGAGTCGGGGAGGTGTGTCAGTGTGTAAAGTACTTACTGTGCAAGTTTGAGGACTTGGGTTCAAATCCCCAGCATTTACATCAAAAGTTGAGTACAGCAACGTGTCTGGAAGCCCAGGGCTGGGGAAGCAGAGGCGGGTGTATTGCTGGGACTCACTAGCTAGCTCCAGGATCAGTGAGATAGCTGTCTCCAAAAATACAGTAGAGAGCAACTGAAGATGCTTGTATGTGTAATCATGCATACTCATTTGTGTGTGCACGCAACCCACACAAACATCTACACACATATACCATGCACATGCATGCACGAGTGCATATATGTGCATACCTTTATACATTAAAATGGCACAGGGGGCTGTTTCTAACCTGACTCCAGCTTTTGCACTACGGCGTCCCAAGAGCCCTGCTTCTCCTTCTGGCCCAGGGTGGTATCTCCACCATCTTTGTGGAGCCCAGCAAGGCCAAACAGCCATTTTGTCTGCTGTGCCGGAGTCTGCCTGTGAGCAGGTGCTCTTGCCTTGGCCCCTGAAAAATGTGTGGCGAATGGATGTTCTCAGCAGGATGTGGGAAAAGTGGGACCTGGAGCCCTGTGTGTGAGGCAGTTCCCAGCCCAGGCCCTCAGGGGTCTGCAGACAGGGGGCTCCTCAGATTGCAGTTAAGGGGGGCCAGGGTCACAGTGAGGCCCAACTGCAGTCCCAGCTGGTGAAGCACTTTCTACAGGGTCCCCAGCTGTCCCTGTGCTCAGGTGCTGGCCGGGTGTTGCAGATAATCATCATAAAAATATTATTATAAACTAAAGCAGAACACTTTTATCCTCCTAACTGAACTGAGAGCAGTGTTTTGTTTTGTTTTTGGTTTTTTTTTTTTTTTTCAACTCGGCTTGGAAATTTCAGCACAAAGAGATGGACCATAGAGAAGAGTGGGCCAGGCCTGTGCCGACGGCCAGACCCGGATGAGGTTCTTTTTCCAGGCAGGTGTGAGAAGCTCCTTCCCTTGGGAGTTTCAGGCTGCAGCAGGCTCCGTCGTCTCTGTTTCTGAGCTGAGCGAAGGGTCTATCATTACCATTACTGGGCAGGACTTGCTGTACACAGCCCCAAGCTTCCCTCTCCCTGGTGGGCAGGGGGCTCACAGTGTGTGACTGGGATCTGAAGGGCTCCCATGCAGGACCATTCATAGGAGTGACAAATGTTTTGTACAGGGGACAGATGTAACATCTGCCTGTTTGGTGGGCCTGAAAGCTGCTGGTCTCAAAAGACAGATCTCAAGTGGCTGTCTCCTGAGTGTAGGGGCAGGGGTGAGGGAGGGAGGGGTGAGGGAGGGAGAGACAGGAGGCCAGGCTCAGATCAGAGGTGGTTGTTCAGTGTCTGCCCTCCGGGTTCAGGTCCCAAAGATCCTCACAAGATGGTCACAGCCAAGGACATGGGGGTACTTAGCCAGTGATATGAAAGGTCTATCCTGTGGTATTTGAGGGAGAGAAGATTAGGAGAGGGGAAGAAAAAGAGGCACAGAAGAAAAGAGGAAGGAAGGTAGGTAGGAGGAGAAATGAGGGAGGAAGAAAGAAGACTGGAGGATGGGACAGGAGGAGGGGACATAGCTGGACCCCAGGGGCAGAGGGTTCAAGAAGAAGGAAATGTCATTCACTGAACACTTACTGCCTGTCAAAGTGGTTCTGAGGCCTCCACCTGAATTAATTTACTTGATTCTTCCTTTTGGAATCCAAGGGGTCGAGGTGGCCCTCCAGTAAGCACTTAGATGCTGGGACTTGCAGTTCAGAAAGGTTAAATAAGATGCTGAAAATTACACAGCAGGTCAGCGAATGCCTTGGGTTTTGAACCCAGGCCTATTGGATGTCAAGCCTATGCTCTTGGCTTACCTGAGATCTCCCCCAACCTCTGTAAGAGACGTCCCACTCTCCTCACTTGAGCGAAGGGATGAAATTGTCCCAGCCACACGGGGAGCTGTACTCATGCCCTTTAACTATAAGAAAATGGAGGCACAGAAGAAAGGGGCAGCTTACTCAAGCCCATGGCCAAAGCCAGGGCCCCTACCATGTCCAGAAACAGCTGCAGTCACTGTGCCAATGCCTTCTTGCCTAGGAATTCGTCAAGAACCAAGGGGATGATCTACTAGGAATCCACTCCAGGGTCCACAGCTTCTTGCTGTGTTCTCCCAGTTTCATTTTAGGGGTCAGAGCTCAGGCCTTGCTAGTTGCTAACACCCTGGTCCGTTGGCTCTTACAGCCGCAGATCACTTGTACTTCTCAGTTGCCTTTCAACCAATGGACTGCTGGGAAAGGGCAACCCCCATCAGGCATGCCCTAATCCAGAGTGGGGCATGAAGGCACAGCCTCACTCCCTGCTCCTCTGCACTGGCCCATTTGGGGGTACTTTCTGGTTCATGAAGCCTACACTGAGTTTAGACCCAAGTTCCCCCAGAGCATCCACTTCACAGGATCCATGGAGTGTGAATGAACATTGCTTCCCTGGTGGGCCTGGCTGCAGGGCTCGGGTGTTCTTACTGTGGCCATTTATGAGGGATAGATCTAGACGTGGAAGACAGGCCCTCTCGTGTGAGAATAACATGGGTTTCACATCAGACTCCTGCTTCCTGGTCAAGAGCCTCGCCGCAGTGTGACTGGTGAGCAGGTGTTACCTGTCAACCTACAAATGTTCACAGACCAGCCAGGACAAGACACTGGTGGCAATCAGACAGGATGCAGGCTGAAGACTACTGCGACCCAGCAGAACCCTTCTACGTGTCCAAAGGGCACAGCGTTGGCCCCTGAGGTTCACCACCATTCACTCAATCAAATACCTGATCACCAGGGCCCAGCTAAGTTCCAGTATGGAAGGAGGAAAGACTACGTCGAGTGGTTATAAACCAGCAGGCATGCGGCAGGATGTCTTCTGTAGCCAGTCTCAGAAAGCACCCGACCCCCATGTCTGAGGAAAGCTGTTACCGTGGGCAATTCATTGGTGGAGGGAATCCCTGAGCCAAAAGATGCTCTACCAGTGGTTTGGGACTTTTCAGAGTCTTGAAAATGCCAGTGTGCCACTCTGTCAAACAAACAAAAAGTGGAGGCACAGCATTTTCTAAATGTACTTGTCCATGCCACGCTCCTCAGAGATGTCAGAAGAATGATGACTGGGGCCCCCTGTGTACACACGACCGTGAATCTTCTGAGGAAGAAAAGGCCTTTAAATCAGCACTTAATTGATGACACCGGGGCAGGTGAAAAAGCAGGAGACACATTTTACCTACGGAACAAGGGTCCGGGGACCCAGGTGTTTCCGTTTTCTGTAATAACAAATGCATGCGTCTGAAACCAGTTGGAGTTAGGAGCCTGACACTTGCACCTGACAGAATTAACTGTCTAACCGTAGACGTTTAAAAGCACAGCTGTTCTTAGAAGGATTCTGTTACTTTTCAAATCAGTCTTCGCACACGTTATTCATTTCAAAATCATCGAGGCAGGGATAGCTGGTGTATCCGAAACCTGTAGAAGCGAGGCTGACAGGTACTGCTGTCCATGTTGAGAACTGAGTATCTCCTGCAGGGCTTCCTTCTCATGCTCCAGCCTCTTGGGTCCCACAGCACCACCCTTGGGAAGTACGTAAGTCATCCCGAGTCCCAGTACTCACAGCACAAATCCCCCTTGAAACTGCCTAGCACTGGAGTGCCAGGGCTTTGCACTCTTCCTGGTTGTTGAAATCCTTCCTGGATCCCTTTACAGACGGCATTGTGTTAACCTCTTCCTTCTGGAGAAGCCCTGCCAGATTCTGTCCTTGGCTACAGAATGGCTTTGGGGAAATTATGGAGTGGGGTTCATGGAACAAGAGGAGATGGCTTAAGAACCAGAACTCAGCTCCCAGGACTTCTGGGAAAGAAAGACAGTGTCCTCTTGTCTAGGTAGCTGGTGTGTGGAAGATCTGTCTGTCCTCTGGGCCACCCACACCCATGGTCAGAAGTCTTGGAAGGAGTAAGATGCTCTCTGCCTACAGAATACCTTGTTCCCCAGAGGATCTGGACTGTAATCTTCCTTTCCTCTGCTTTCCCCATGGGGAGACATGGGAAGAAGTGCCAGGAGACTTTGATGACCAGCGTAGGTTGTCATTGCCCCCAGGATTCAAAGTCCGTGGCTCAAGTTGCTTAGCTTGCCTGATTCCCCACTGGACAGGAGGGAGTTCCCCGCTCCAGTCACTGTAGTAGGGCTTCACCTTCCTCTTCAGAGGGACATGACCTGCCCACCTCATGAGCTCAGACCCAGAGGCTTCCAAAAGCCCTTAGAGCAGTGGACCCCAACCTATGGGTTGTGACCCCTTTGGGGGATCAGTTGAACAACCTTTTCACAGGGATTGCCTAAGACCATTGGAAAACATAGATATTTACATCACGATTCATAACAGTATCAAAATTACAGTTATGAGGTAGCAATGAAAGTAATTTTATGAATGGGGGTCACCACAACTTGAGGAACTGTCAAAGGGTTGTAGGCAGGCTGAGAAGCACTGCTCTAGAGCAGATGAGGTTCCAGGTGCCTGGAGTCTCACCTTCATGGCTCCTTACTCTATCCTCCATTCCAACCATCACTCCAGGATGAGTGAGCTGCACATTGAATATATTCAGTGGGAACATGCAGCAAAAGACAGTCAAGACAGGAACAAAATGTCTTCCTGGGTTACTTACAGCAGACCCCTCATAATCTAACACCTCCCCATCCTACCCACTCAGAAATGCAATTCAGCCGGTGTTCTACAGAGACCAATGGGATACCTAAGCTGTGGCTCCCTCCTTTACTGGATTTGCTTAAATAATTCATCTGCACGCTGATTTGATTGGCTATACGTCTGTAAGTACTGGCCAACCCACAGTTTACTGGTGAGCACAGCAGCCCTGCTCACTCTGCTCTGGACTCCAGAGTATTCAAGGACACACTTACAGTAGCCTCTCCAGAGTAGTCAACCCTTGATGCTGCCACAGCCCAGCAGCCACTCTCAGACCGAGGACAGAATCTGGATCCTTCCTCCAAGGATAAATGCATAAAAGAAGTGAGACCAGTCTCCCTGTTCCCTGCAAAGCCTGACCCCCATCGTCCACTCACGACCATGAGGGTGGCCAGGACCTCATTTTAGACCTAGGGAGGGCTTGAAGGATTCTTCTTGCACCCTGTTCGTCTTCCTCAGGTGGACTCTATGTCACCTGACAATGGCCCAGTACCCTCATGGTCATCAAACTTGTCCTCTACAGGCCATTGACAGTTCCCTGGACCCACATGACCTGTCTTCAGCCAAGGACTGCCATGCCACTTACCCACCATGCCATCCTACCTTGTCTCTCACAGGGACCTTTTGCTATGATCATGCCATCAAGCCAGGCATGGCGTTGCATGCAATATGATGGCATAGCTGTTTCATAGAGGTTTGAATCCCAGCTTGGCTGCTTAGTTGCTGGGTAACCTTAGGCAAGTTACTTAACTCCTCTGTTTTAATTTGCTCATCTAGTAGAGGGTACATGAAATAGTAACTACGTTAGGATGTCCCTGATGAATTGAACTAATTATGGAAGGGATCTAAATTAATATTTGTCCATAACGACTTACAAAACTGTTTCCTTACCTTGGAAACAGAATTCTGTCTACAAACAGGTCCACATATGCGAGCTCTCTGTCACCCTTCTCTCTTAAACACACTCTGTTCAGGCTTCCTCAAGATGACTGGAGGCTTCTTGCCACTTCATGTCATGTTCAGTGTGTGCTTCTGTTTACAGGACCCACAGTGGCTCCTTGACCTGGGTGGTCGGGGTAGTCCTGACACTCAAATGTCACTAGGCTGACACACAGCTCACTCCTGCTTGCCATCCTTGGGCTTTTAGCTGGACCTTGTAACCCAGAGACTTCACAGTGACTTTGTTGGTCCTCAGGAAGTGCTCCCTGTAGACACTGTCTTGTCACAATGTAAGAAGGCCAGACATCCCAGCAACCCAAGGTTGGCCAAATATCAATCTAACAACGCATAGGCAATTTTAAAGTGGCGAAAGGAATACTTTGCATTGTTTTTAAGACTTCAAAGACTGGTTCATAAGTGACTCATCTAGGAGACCTCCATCTGCTCAGCCACATGTCCAGGCTCAGGAGCAGGTGGTCTGGCCGATTCCATGTTTGATGATACAGCTCAGGGCCCCCAGTTCCCACAGCTGTGACTGATACCTGTGCCACAAGGCCTGGGGTCTCATACCCAAGACATAGAGACTTCACATTTGAACTTGTCTCTTGTAGCTTACAACATCCAGAACACTATCCATGAGATGAGTCAGTTACTGCTCATCCTGAGTTGTGTCCTTGGTCCATGGTCCTCTGATTGGCCCAGAAAAGGAACAATAAACATGGTTGTCTTGGCCCCTGAGCAGCTCCCAGGGGTCCAGCTGGCTGGGAATACTCTTTCCCTCCTGGTCTTTATCCTTCCCTGCCCTACAGTGGCCTCGGGCCCTGGGCTGTTGTCTGCATCTGAGTTGGTCCTAGCCCAAGCACTGTTCTTCTGTCTTTCAATTAGGAATGAAACAGCTTCTAGTCTCTGTAACAGCAGAGTCACCAGAGGCCAATGCCTTGCTTAGACAAATGTTTGATACCAGTGACTACTAAAAGTGAGGGTGGACACCTGTCTCACTGAGCCTCAACAGCATGACTTAGAGAAGGCGTGAACTGCTGGCCTGCTGTGGTATCTATCATCCCAGGCTGTTGTTAGGAAAAAGGTGGCTGCATCACTTAGCAGTTGCACCATCCTTTTTCCATGTCTCCATAGCACTGGTCCACGGCACATGGCACGTTCTCCATCAGTATCCTGAAAATGACTCCTTCCTGGGGAACCCTGCCTGTCTCACCCATGCCCAGAAATGAATACTTCTGAGCCAAGTGATGGGCAACTGCCTCAGTCAGCAGACCCATGGCTTACACAGGCCACTGGCTCTAGCCTCATCTCTCAGTGACATCCCTATATTATAGAGGCTTCAAAAGGACATGGGCATGGAAAGAAGAGGCAGACCCACCACCTGGCTTTTCCATTTTTATTTAAGACTCAGGGACCATGGCGTCCACAGTCCAGGGACACAGGATACCTGAGGACAAGAACTCCTTGCAATAGGTCTTGTTACTGCACTAGCAATGATTTCAGCAAGCCTGGGGCAGCCTTTCTTCCTTTGGCCCTGACAAGAGTTATCGTCAGCTGACCAGGCGCATCACCTGATGAGAAGAATCACCTGACCAGAAGTATCAAGTGACCCAGCAGGTCACAGACAGCCAGGCTCTGCAGTGTAGCCTCCAGGATCTAGACTCCAGGGTGAATGCATTCTCCTACTGGAGAAGCAGGGTCTGAGACTGTCAGAGAAGAAGCTGTTAGGACTTCAGGGTCAAGCTGGGTGACAGTTGACTGAGTCACCACATCAAATTGGGCCTCTAATTGTCACCTAGATTTTTTTCTAACAGACAGCTCAAGCCTATGTTAAGAAAAGAAACCAAGGCAGGGAGTTACATGGGACCTGTGATGGTCTGTTTTGTGTTGCTATAATGAAATGCCTGAATGCAATCCTAGGAAGAAATGGAGAAGAGAGGTTTGTAACCTCACAAGCCTGCTTGCAGAAAAGGAGAAACAGCATAGCTCTCCCTTCTCATATGGGATCCTAGTTCTGTTTCAGGATGCAGAATGGGAGCAGATGGGGGAACCAGCTACAGGATAGTACACCAAGCACCTGATGTGGCCTCATTGCATAACAACCAGTCCTCTTAAGAGTTGTCTTACCCCTGGGATTCCCACTCAGCTCCAAGAGAACAACATCAATCTTCTCATGAGCATGGAGCTCCATGGCCTCCGGCATCGCCTGAGACCAAGAGACATCTTGGAAAACCCAGCATTGCACAGGAAGACCCATCTTCTAGCACAGCTCCCCAGGGGACACAACCAAAGCATCCAAACTCCAGCAGAGACCCCAGGGAACAGAGAGTGGCTTGAGCCAGCCTAGCACTCAAGGTGGGACTTCCAAGGTAACACATTTATCACGGTGGGCATTTAGGTCAGTGGTTTCTTGGGGAGTTCTATCACTCAGGAGCCACAACAGAGAGCAGGGCGGGGACCAGGACTCCAGGAGCCACTGTTGACTCCAGGCCTGAGGAACCATCTACTTTCAGAGTAGGCAGGGAGAGGAGAAACTCAGGCCAGAGGGAGGCAAGCTGGCAGCCTACGAAGCTCAGCCCTGGGGACTCTATGCCCAGGATATGAGGTTCCTGTCATTCTATCCAAGGGACAGGTTGTACTAGCCCCAGGGCAGTCCTTCGGCAAGACAAGTGCTCTGGGACTTGAATGTTGAGTGATGTGTGATGTGAAGTCTCTAGGAACGAAATAGTTCTGTCTCACCATCACCTTAGTGTAGGCATATTAACTTTGTCTTCCACCCTTTCTAACACTTCAGGCATCTAAGTGGTAGGGATGTCTTAGAGGTGCTGAGGAAAGGAGGGACATGCTTGGATCATGGGCCAGGAACCTCAAAAGAGCAGAAAAGAACAACTGATGAAACAACGTACATGGAACTGCACTCACCTGTGACATGTCCCCAGGTGATCTGGATAGGAGGGCACTGGTAGAGTCTATGCCCAAACTCCAGATTGTCACCATTTCAAACAGCATAATGAATGCCGTACTTGTGTCCTGGGCAAGGCTGCCTCAATAACCAAAGTGTCAAATGTCTTTGTTTGAGTTGTTGCTCCATCCATGCTGTTGAGTCACACAAGCATGAACCACATGCCAATTAAATGTTAACTATTCTGTTTCATACAAATGGAAGAAGGCATTAATGATCACTTCATCTCTCTCTAGGAGAATTCTTTTAAAGGCATACTATGTTGAGTGGGAGGGATGGGGTGTTAAGTAGCTCCCCTAAATATTTCTTCCCTACTCTTCAAGAGTAGGCATTCCCCCTCCCAGCACTTCTCTCTCTCTCTCTCTCTCTCTCTCTCTCTCTCTCTCTCTCTCTCATGTCACATGTGCCCATGTACATGCCCTGGCATTTCCTAATGAACCAGGGGGCCTCTACATCTCAGATTTTATCATGAATACAGATTCCCAGTGAGCCTAGAGGATCTCTATGGCAACATTGTCTGCAGGGGCTTCTGAGATAAGACAGGAATCAAGGACTGGAGAGGTCAGAGGTCGAGGCTTCTGGGAGGCAGCTGCTTTCTTAATTCCTAAGGAACCAATGCCTTAGGCACAGAAGGCAGCCACAAGTTGGGTGCTCCCAGTCCAGACCAATTCCATGAAAGCCATTCGCTCTCATAGAGGGATGTGCACAGTATATGTGCATATGAATGCATGTACACATATACTGTTCCTGTACTTATGTGCAAGTGTTCATATAAAATGGGACAGGGGTTCCTCTGTGACATGAGAATTTTTTCTTTTAATTTTACATTTTTATCTGAAAAATCTAAACATGTAAGTGAGATCCTGTGTCATCCCCAGATGTCACCTTAGAAAAGAAAGCAACAGAGCTTTGTGTCTGGGTTTACCCAATACCCCCCCCCCCACCCCCAGAAGGAAGCCCAAATGAGTCCCCAGGCTGTTGTACAAACAGTGGCTTAGTGATTGTTCAAACAGAGATAAGTGGGTGAGGACTGAGTCATCAAACACTCTTGGGGCTAGAAGCTGGTAGGGGTCTTTGTGTGGCCAGCAGATGCCTGAATACATGCCGCCAAGGGGTGACCACTTGGAAGACACAACTAGCTGTGAGGCAGACAGGCTGGGCAGCCGAGGGCCTTTTCCATAAGCTGCATGTGCTTCTGTAGTTGTCTTTCCTTTAAAAAAAATTAACAGTCTCATCCACCCTCAAGGACCAGGGCACATTGAGGAAGAAGAAGTAGATAGGTGTAAGAGATGGGAAAGGCTGCCATCAGTTATGGCGTGGCTGTGACCACTGTGAACAGTTATTCATCATGGATAGAGGAGGTGTCATGAGGCCCCACCCCTTCCTTTGCAGCTCCTGCCTATTAGTGGTTACTAGGTGAAGAGGTATCCTTTTCTTCAGTATCACAACCACTGGGGGACGAGTTAGAAACAAGGGGTTCATAGGGAAAAGAAAGGTAATTGGGGGTGAATATAATTACAGTATATCATGTATGTGCATGACACTAAGTGACTATGTTTTGGGGTGTGTTTTACTGAGTTGATAGGCCCATTAATGTTCTTGAGTCTGTGGTTAACAGCTTATCCATTGTAATACAGGGAAAATAAAATAATATTGATAATAACACTAATGAGGGCACAGCACGCGCCATAGCCAAGACAATCCAGCCGACAGCAAGCAGATCTTCAGTTGGGACACCCTTCGGTTATTACCCCCGACACTGGTTGTTTCACTTCTGCCGAACATCATCTGTCATATTAAATTAATGCCATTAATTTGAATTTTAATGTTTTTTGTAGTTTTGTTTGCATTTAATTTGTAATTGTGTTTTGGTTTTATTGCTGCGAGAGAAGTAAGAGCGCAAGGAATTCATACTCACTCCTATGTCTGTCTATTTAAATAACAATGTGATCAAAATAATGTTAGTTGACGCTGGGGATCTCTGATAGTTTGGTTCCCTTTAAATGCGTATGTCTGGGGCAGCAAGATGGCTCAGCAGGTAAGTGACTGCTGCTCGGTCCCGATGATCTGAGTTAAATCTCTGTAACCCACGTTTAAAAAAGAATCATTGTGGTATGGTGGTATACGTCTGTAATCGCAACACTCCTACTGTGGAATGGGAGCTAGGGGAGAAGCACCTAGAAGCTTATGAGTCGGGTAACCTGGAAAAGAAGCACAGCGGGAACAACAAGGAAGAATCCGCTTCAATAAAGACGGAGGAGAGGCTCCCAGAGTTTCTCTCTGGCCTCTACGCACACTTTCCATGGCATAGGAGCACCCTGGTGTTGCAGCTACCGGCACTCAGATGCACATATACCTGCACAAGAATAACTCAATGAACACTTCGAATGCATCTAGTAATGAACTTGAAGAATCGCTGAGACTGTTCTGTAACACACAGCTAAATGCACACATCACTGACTTTTAAAAGTTCTGGGTAGAACTGGCACTGCACAGAGAATTATGGGAAAGGGTGTAATGGTATAAGTCTCATGAGAATTTAGATCTTTTCTAAAGTAGAAGCTAGTGGGTAGCCATCTCGGATGGCTTTGAATTTCAAACTACCCACATCCTTTTCTTTTTTCCTGCTGATCCTTGGTGTCACAGCCTAGGTGGGTATGAGTAGCTGCTGCATACACAGATAGATGCTCAGAACCTGAATCCTGTATGTGACAGACACGGCTGGGAAAGTCCCCAGCATCTGCCAGAGTGATAGCTCCATGCCTCCTCAGACCCCAGACCCAGAGGCTCAGCGCTGTGCACCCCTGGGCTGTACTGTGGCAGGCACTGTTACTACTGTAGGTACTTCCTTTATCCCATCTGTCCCTAGATCAAAGCAGAGACTAGGAAAGACCAACTGACTTATATGGGGTCCATAACTGAATGATGGTGTGTTGGGCATGGGCTCAAATACCTGCAGAGCCTCCAGTTCATCCTACTGGTTCCTGTCCTCTGTGGCTGCAGTCATGAGACAGGGTGTTGCTGATCCCAAACACACGGGGCTTGGTCTTATATCAAACTAGCTAGGGATGAATCCTCTCAACTGAAATCTCCAAACTAGGAATAATGAGTAAGAGAATTCTCATAGCTCAAGAGGAAGCATCTGGAATCCTTCCCTCCAGGTGCACTGAGAGGGGCTTAGACTATCTAATCCTCCCCACTTCCCCTTCACATGCTGTTAAGCATGAGAGAAGGAACGTCCATGGAGGTCTGAGGACCTCTGCCAGGCTTGCACAGGGCCATGATGACTAAGACCTTTATGCCCTGTGCTCTTCTAGAAATTGGGGTACCCATGGAGAAGTGAGGTCAGCCCCTCACTGTCCATCTGGAGGTCAGCTGTATTTCAGGAACCCAATCCACCCTATAGTGGCAGAAAGAAGCCCAGAAGTATCCATTTCACCTCCAGGACTAGGGCTGAGAGATGCTCTATTGAGAATAGAGCCCAAGCTGTGGGTGGGATGGAGTAAGCAGTCAGTAGGTCCCTGTTGTAGTAGAGAGAGGGTGCAGGCTTCCCCAGAGCCAAGAAGAAGGGACAAAAAGTCAACTGGTAGAGCCCTGGGCTGTGTGAGACAGGAGGAGACCATAAGAACACAGTACCCCTCAAATCATGGTAGCTTAGGCACAGACCTCAACACCTTTGTAGAAAGCACTCCTCCTCCTCCACAGCATCCTCTCTTGACTGCCCTGGGAAACCAGAGGGGAAAGACAGATGTTCATTTATCCCTTTGGCTGCTGTAATGAGATCCCACAAAGATTAGCTTCAAACAACACATATACACAGTCCCACCACTGTGGAGGATACAGGTCCTAGCAGGGTTGCTGATGAGGCTATGCTTACTGTAGCTCTAGGGAGAATCCTTCCTGGCTGCTGGTGCCTGGTGTTCTAGGGGCTCTTCAGTTGGGAGATGCAGTACTCCATCATGCCCCATTTCCATGTCTCCTCTCTAAGCGTCTCTATGTTTTCCCTCCTTGTTGTCCTGTGTCCACACTTCCTCTTCATACAAGGAGTCAGTTAGACTGACTCAGTGTCCCATTTAGAGTCAACATTTTAACTGACTCAACTCTATAAGACCTCAACTTCTAGACACATCTAAAAACCTGGGGGTGTCAATGCACTTAGTTAGGGGAGACATAACTAAATTTATAACTACATAGTAAGAAAGAGAAACATACAGTGTCACCTGTCACCTGTCACCAGGCCACCCATGTGGTCGGGAAAGTAGCTCTGAAGCAAATGTGGACAGAGCTTGTGCCTGGTCTACACTGATGGCTCACGTATTGAGAAGGGGATTATTTCTACTCTTGAAAATGACTGAGAGGTTCCAGAATGTACCTCAATGTCCTTGAGGGGTGGCTTCCTAGCCAGGCATATGTGTAAGCATTCAAGGGCAGCAGAGAAAGCTGTATCTTATTCTCACCTCCAATATGCCATTATATACCCAAGATGTATCTGGGGGCCAGGCCTGGGGCAATCAGTGTGACATAGAGTAAATAAAACCAAGCAGGGGAAAATGAACTCAGGAGGTAATGACCTGGTAGCCTGTGAGAGGAGGAGGGGTCTGGTGGACCCTCCCTCGGGATGGGAGATTCTGTCCAGCAGCAAGATTAGGGCAGAGCCTGTATGAAAAGATGCTCAGGGGTCTGACTCAGACCAGTTCTGGGCACATCTTTTTCTTGACCCTCCAGGGAAGTCTGCATCCCACAGAAGGACTTTACTACTCTCTCCCCCTACACACACACACACACACACACACACACACACACACACACACACACACACACTGGACAGCGGATGTAGATTTTACGTGTGTCTGCAGAAGGCTAAAACTGTCTTCAACCAGAGCCACAGTGATCAGATGCTGTCTCAGACAGGGATGCAAGCATTTCCTTAGTTGGAAGAACTTGGGCAGACTGTGCCAGAAGTGGCTTATAAATAGACCGCTACCTCCTCCCTCCTTCTCTTCGCCCAGGCTCCTGGTCCCAAGTCTTTCTCTCCCATTTGGCACAGTCCCAGGTGGGTTTTAATTAACAGTCCTGCCTTCTCTGCTGCGCACATCCAGGTTTGCCCAGGCCTGGAAAACACTTCTCTCTCTTTCTCCTCTGGCTTTGGGGCTGAGCGGAAGCTTTTTGGAATCTTTAGACAATCTTAGAAATAGAATGACATCTCTCTCCTGTGGCACCTCTTGCCTGACAGGAAGGAATGTGTGGAAGAATGCTACCTACCCTCTGTGAAGGGGTGGCCTTCAGCCTTGGGTTTGGCAAAGAGGCCTTTACTCTGTTGGGCATCAGCCTTCATTAGAATACAGTGGGTTCCCCAAAGTAATGGAGAGGTCTGTAAACAGTGCCCTGTGCCCGCCATTGCCATCTCTAGCCCCCACAAACAGATTGTGTCTCTATCTAGCCACCTAATGCATCACTGTTCCCCTTTCAATTTAGTGAAGCAGCCTCAGCCGAATTGGACATGTGCCATTCTCACCCATTACCAGTAAGGGTGACCACTGTGTCAGTCAGTTCTCTGCTGTTAGAACAGTTCCCGAGACAAAACAACATATAAAGAGAAAAGGTTTCTCTTAGCTCATGCTTTAGATGTCTTACTTTGGGCCTGTGGAAGTCTGTTGTGGTGGGAACATATAAAGGAACAAAACCACTTGAATCGTGGGTAAGAGAGAAAGGAAAAGAGAGGGGTTTCTTATTCTCTCCAACTCCAAAAATAACCCCTAATGACATAAAGGTCCCTTACTAGGGGGACCTCCAAAAAGGTGCCACCTCCTCCTAGTTAGCTCTATGCTGAGGACTAACCCTTCAATTCATTGGCCTTGGAGAAAATTATAGATCAAAACTGTAGCACCCACCTGCACTACTGAACCTTTCCCACCTCTATGCCTCATTCCCTTTATAATCTGAACACAGGCATCTCTGCCAGAAGCATCTCTTGTGCCCATCCCTGTGTCCCATCCCTGTGCCTTCATCTGCTCATTCTTCTCAGGGTACCTTTTTCAACCAGAACAAGAGCCTCATTTCCCAAGGGGAAGCTGCTGGCGAACAAATGATATTTGTTGTGCTGCCAAGGGAAGGGGCAGCTTGGGATAAATTAAGTTAGAGGGCCTTGGATGCCACAACCCCCAGGACAGCAGTGAGACATAGCAGTAGACTTAATGCTCTCAAGATGCTTGCTCGGCCTCATCTGACTCAGTGGTTCCCAGGCTTTATCCCCAAAACATCTACTAAGGGCCTCCACCCATGGTGTGTGTGGAGCCTTGTGGACCTACTTTCAGAAGAACCACATAGTATTTAGGGTTCATTGATTCCTCCCATGGTGGGTCCGTGGGTGGCCATGGCAGTGGGGAGCCATGCTTTATGTCTGGATGGCCATTTCCCAACACTCAAGTTCTCTGTGTCTAAGGAGTAGGTAATTTTTGGCAAACAGGGTAATTCTTGTTCATCAGTGAAGTGGACAATCTTGGGAGGTGGCTGAGGTCAAAGGAAGTCATGCAATCTCTGCCTTTTAGGCCCCCTTCGGTCTGCCTGCCCGCCTGCCCAAGGTACCTTTGTGATCTGATATCAGAGGTGCTTCATTGCTCTGTGCCTCGTTTCCTTGCTTTCAAAAGACCCATTACCATGCAAGGGCAGCATGAGGTCTACCTGATACTGCAGTGGGGTTGGGGGAGGCAAACATCAAACCTGGCACACAGGGAAGTCTAGATGAGGCTTTCTGAAGGCTGTAGGTAGCTGACTGAAGGCTGTAGGTAGCTGACTTCCTTTGGATGCTTGCAGGGTAGTATTGAGTCTTGGCTATTTTTATTGGAGTCTGGTTTAAATTATTAACAGATTTGACAACACTAGGGTTGATCTAGGGACTCTGAGACAAGGTTCCAGTCTCTCAAGGGAGAGCTCTCTGTGTACCCAAGCTTCTGGAGTGACAGAGGAGCTCAGTAAGAGGACATCCTACTACTCTGTGAGGACATAGCCCCAAACAGACCCAGATGGCTCCAGGATCTGCCTTCGTCCACACAGCACTCTCTGACCCATGGGGCATTGCCACCTCACTGTATTGGGTCCTTGATCCCAAGGGCCTGAGGGTCTGCAAGACCACAATGGGGGGATGGAGCTACAAGATGCAAAAAAGTCGGTATTTCTTTCTGGTGGTAGAATTCCAGATGCCCACACCTACTAAGAAACAGAGAGGACAGGTGACCTCTGCCTGATACAGGATGTGGAGGGCACATGGAGCAAGACCCAGCACCCCAGATCCCATGTCCTCCTGTGCCTGGGGACAAAGAATCTGCACTATTGCCTGAAGATAAGTGGACTTACCCATTAGTTTCAGAGAGATGGACCCATGGCATCCTCTCACAAAGGTAGCTGGGATGGTTAGTTGCAACTGTCAATATGTCACAATCTAGAATCATCTTAGAAAAGAGTCACAGTAAGGGACTGCCTAGGTCAGGTTGGTTTGTGAGGATGTCTGTGGGGCATTATTTTGAGTAAGTTATGTGGGGAGACTGGCCTACTTTGAGAAGCACAGTTGCCTGGTTTGGCATCTGAGACTATACAAATAGAGAGTGTGAGCTGAGGAGCATGAGCTGAGCACTTCATTTCTCTCCTCTCTTGACCAGAAGTGATGTGACTAGCGATTTAAGTACCTATCACCTTGGCTTCCATGATGGATCACAATCTGAGATTGTGAGCTGAAATGATCTCTCTCCTCCCCTAGGTTGCTTTCCATCAGGGTGTTTGTACATCGACAGAAATAAAGCTAGGATAAAGGTCACCATTAGTTCAGTTTTCATATGTCTGGAAAACACCGTCATTTTCCATAAGACGAGTCACAGTATCATAGGGCAGGGGAGGTGATACAGAATGGAGAATTGGAGAGTGCCAGGGGACATTCGGGCACAGGCTTGGGTCATGTTCTGTCATCATATTTGAGGGACCAGATCAGAAGAGTCCTCAGATGAAAGCAGCATCCTTCAGGTCAGCCACAGGTCCATGCCGAAGCCCAGCCTAGCGCTCTCTACTCATTGCTCTCCCATAAGTCTTGACTAGGTGCACAGACAGTGGAGGAGGAGCTAGGAAATCCTACTTCCCAATGCCTAATGATGGTATCACTTGCTTCCTTGGATTGAGTCCCAAAGGGGTGGCTCTGGAAAGCCAGGAAGTGGCAAAGCAGCCAGATAATCCCTTCCATACCCCCCAGAGAACAGCTCTAAGCTAATGTATTCACTGCTGCTTCTTCCGTTGCCTCCGAAAGAGAAGCAGTCAGACTGTGGCAGCCTGAATGCCAAATGCAATCTAGTCATCTGAGGAGCTTAGGGCAGAGACAGTGTCAACTCATCTGCTGGCTGGATCATGGGAAGGGACTCATTCATGCCACCTGAGGCTGGTCCTGGACCAGGCTTGAAAGGGCCACAGGGAAAAGAAACAGGTGTTCTGTCCCCTGAGCCGACAGCCTGCCCATACATCAGACAAGAGCCCTAGTCCTGTAAATGGCTGCACTCAGCCATTTTCCTTCTAGAACCTTCTCTCTGTCTTCTCATACTGTCTTGCTAAAGTGTTAGCTTCATGACTGCCTCAATGTTCCTGCGGCTATGGTCTTATTCGGGGTTGAGTTTGTCCTGCTAGCAGGTCACATGCCTGCCCAACCTTCCTCCTTTATTTCTTCCCAAGATCTTGTGCACTGCATCTGCCAAGTAGCCTTAAGAAGCCTACCATCCAGGGAGGTGTACCTTAGCCCTGTGCCTCAGTCCTGATCCCCAGAAAGTACTGCTGAGCTGGCACGAGTATGTCGTCCTAAGCCCTTGCTTCTGGATCTTACCCTCTGACAGTTTTTCTGCCCTTGGCAGATCATGCTCAGGCCTCCTGTTACTTGATGGTACGGGAGAAAGCAGGAAGCAGAGAATGCGGACCACAGGGCAGTAAGAAACAGTCTTGTTTAAATGCTGATGTCAATCTAGGGGGGAAAGGGAGTCACTCTGGGCTGCTGAGCAAGTGAGAAAGATGAAGTACAGGCAAGTGTCCTTCCTCTCACGGAAGGCCTGGCGCCTGTGCTTGCCTTTGTTCAGTCTGTCAGGCCACCAAATCGAGCTTACCATCACACTTTCTGAACTCCTGCAAAGCACAGCCAGGGAATGGCTGCTCTGAAGATGGCTTAGCTCTGGGCTCCTGTCATATCCTGCTCTATAGCCTGCTGCATGCTGGCTCGCTCTCCTTGCACACCTTATCCACAGGTAAGACTCTCTCTCTCTCTCTCTCTCTCTCTCTCTCTCTCTCTCTCTGGCTATCTCTCTGTCTGATACCCACACATGTATTGACAGCTCCAGCTGAACTGCACACATGAGCCGCGACGCAGGCATCTTGGAGAAAGTCCCACTAAGGCATACTTCTGTTTTCTTCAGCTCTTCCTCTTATAGAAACGGGCTCTACTGTTTTGTTTTTGTTTAAATCTTCGCTTCTCATCTGATCTCACAGACTTAGTTTCTCATCCATCATCTTACTCGAAATCTTGGCCCCTAACTTAGGACATTTTGATTTACAGCTTCTCAGCCTCACTCTGGGGCAGAAGCTAGGTCCATTCAGTAGAAGCCACACTTCTGGTTTTAATTTCCTTCCTCTCCCAGACTGGTAGTGAAGTGGTATGGTGACTCTTACCATCCCGGGCGCTGCATCAAGCCGCAGCCCTGAGTCTTAGGAGCCATGATCAGCACTGTGCTGGGATGTACAGCATACTAGGCACGGTCACTGCATTTCCAACCCATTGCTTCAATGTACCATGAGCTTATTGGGTAAGTCCGGCATCATCTCTGCCATCATCAGCACACATGCCTCACAGCTGCCTATGGAGGGAAGGATGTCCAGGTCCAGACCTCTGGTGCTCCCCTCTTCCAGTATTGGTTCTGGCTCCAGTTATTCAGGTATTTACATTCTGAAATTCTGCTAGATTGGACACATCCTATTGTGACCTGGGCTTAAAAGCAGTGAGGCTGACACACACCTCTCTGTCAGCAGTGAGGCACTCTAAGGAATTCCTTTCTTGGCCACAGTGTGTTAGTCCTCAGAAGGGCTAGATTCTCCAATGGAGTCTGCCACTGCAGCCAGGGGCGCCCCTCCCAGGCCTCTGCCTGTGTAGGAGAGTTGACTGCCAGCCACTAGCTGTGCCCTCTGGGTCCTCATACTCTGCTTATGCAAGTCACACCTGCCATCTCCCATGAGGCTGGTGTCCATTTGAGGTAGATAACCATAACCTGAAATCTAGGGTGGGGCCACCAGGATTAAGGTGGAGTAATGTTAAGAATAATGTTACTTGAGAAACATGGTCCAGATTTTCTTAGACCAGTGCCAGAGTCTCAAAGTTCCTTCTCCACCTTTCCCTCCCTTCTTCTCCCAACTTCAATCCTGTGTGTCGGCTGAAAGTCTCTGTGCTCTTAACTCTCGGCAAACTTGTTCCCTAGTGAAGCTACATTCAGTCTTGTCCTAGAACCTCTTTTTGGGATAGCCTGCAGCATTCAGTCTTGTCCTAGAACCTCTTTTTGGGATAGCCTGCAGCATTCAGTCTTGTCCTAGAACCTCTTTTTGGGATAGCCTGCAGCATTCAGTCTTGTCCTAGAACCTCTTTTGGGATAGCCTGCAGCATTCAGTCTTGTCCTAGATCCTCTTTTGGGATAGCCTGCAGCATTCAGCCTCAACTCATAATGGACAAAACTTGCGAGCAAAATTCACCCTCCTCTGCTCATCTGCAAGTTGATCTACCATCAGTTCACTCCTTCTCAACCACAGGCTGTCAGATGTTTGTCTTTGCTGTGGCTATTCGTGAACTACACTCCTATGTTTGCACATAACTGCCATGTGTCCAATGCTGGACATAAAGGTTCACGGTTTAAAGGTCCCACGGGTAGCCCTGAAGCCCTCACAACCACAGTAGAGGTGGTCAGTATATCAATTTTACCTCACCTGTGATGTCACTTCCTGGTAGCTGAGCCAGGTATGCTCCGTCTATTTAATATTTCCTAGTGCCTGCAGGACAGTGCAGAAAGCGTGACGCCTGTCAAATGAGGCTGATCATATCACACGGCATCAGTCATCCTAGAGCACACCCAAGTGAAAACTTATGCATTGTCAACCCAGTTTCAGTCACAAAGAGGCCCCTTCTCACATTGGAAGGGAAGCGAACCGACCCTCAGTCAGCTGAGCCCGGCTTTAGAGAGGGGAGACTGGGTAGCGGCTGCTGCCATTAAATTACACCCCACTTCCTTCGTCTCCTGTGGCTGGGTTAGTGTATTCAGACCTCCATCATCCTCTGTGGACACTGTAATCCAGGAGCATCTGGGGATAGAGTAACTTTCCCAAACCCACCAGACTTTAGTCCCATTCCCTTTACTGGGGATTGAACTAGGGTCAGAGGATCTAATAGACTCATGGTAGGCTCTGTGGTTTCTCCATGTGGAGTCTAGTATCTCACTAAAAGATCCCTTTGTATCTGGAGAGCCTGGGCAGGAGAAATGGCTCTGTCAGTAAAGTTCTTGTGTTACAAGCATGCAGACCTGAGTTCGGATCCCCAGTTCCCAGGTAAAAAGTCAGGGATGAGAGCAGGCGTCTGCAATCCTAGCACTGGAGATGAAGAGAGAAGACACTCCTTGGAGCTCATTGACTAACCAGCATAAAGGAATTAATGAGCTCCAGATGCGGTAAGAGGTGGTGTCTCAAAAGAGGAGGCAGTCCAATTGCAGAAGACACCAGACGTGGCCCTCATACTCCACTAATACACACATGTCCATGGGTACCCTTGTGTACACATGACCACACATGAATATGTTAATACACGTACACCACACACACAAGCCTTCAGTAGTTCCCGGGAGCCTTGGAGAGACAGCTTGAGCTGTTATGTCTCATACGTCATGGCTCTGGAAGGCTGACTCCAGCCAGCTCAGCGCTGCTGCTTCCCCCTTACCCACCCTAACACATGCATGGTGCACAGGCCCACACCCAATGTATATCCCTTTGCTCTGGCTTCTCTCCAATGCTGAAAAGCCATGGACTTGGCTCTCACCTTTATGACTTAGCTGGTTTCCTTCACCCATCTAAAGCACCTTGCCTGCCACCTTGCTATCTGTCAAAGCCAACTTTGTTTCCGAGGACAGGGTGGCCTTCCTTATGAGCCCTGGCTCAGCTACCATGAAATGATGTCATAGGAGAGGTAAAATTGATACTACTGACCACCCTCTGTTGTAGTTATGAGGGCTCCAAAGAAGACCTCTGTCACTCCACTCTGCATTTGAATTGCTGTGTCTGTCACACAGGAAGTGGTGCAGGGGAAAAGGATGGACCACAGTGCCCATGGTGCTTGTCTCTGGTTAGGGGATTTACTGGAATCAAGTCTACCTTTTTTCCACTTGGCTGCATTTTCTGTATATATTTTAAATAAGTCTCAACTTTTTAAATGATGAGGGAAAAAATAAGATTATTTCAAAGAGGACATGAGCCTGTCTTATAGCAGCACATTTGCCACTTGTCTTCCTGTCTTTGCCACCCCAGACCCAAGACTGGAACACGGGCGCAGGTATTCATCGAGATCATTTACCCATCTGCTAAGAGCTAATTCTAGTCCTTCAGCTTCCAGCTCTGCTACTTTATTATACATGGGAGGTGGAGAGAGAGAGAGAGGGAGAGAGAGAGGGAGGGAGAGGGAGAGAGAGAGGGGGAGAGAGAGAGAGAGAGAGAGAGAGAGAGAGAGAGATGTAGAGTGTATCCCTAGATCCTTTCCCCCTGTATCACCTGTTTCTCAGGTCCGGGTACCAGACCCCAGACCAGTTCCATGGATCTGCCCCTCCTGCCCCAGGATAAGTGTCTGTCATAGATCTGGAATGATCACATCCATGCCCCCACTCCAACTCTGACTCTGAAACCACCCACCAGGATAAGATTACTGAGCTGTGAGAAGGTTTGTGCATCCACATTGGAGAGCCTGGAGAAGGTCAGGTCATTACACCAGGGCAAGCACAAGAGAGGGCAGCTCAGATACAACCTTACCTCTACATCACCACATCACCTCCTCTTCCTCCCTCCCTCCTCCCTTTCTCCTCTTTTTCTTCTTCCTGTTCGTTCCCTTTCTTCTTCCTCTATTCTTCTCTGCCTCTCTCCCCATGTCCTCTCCCCCTTCCTTCTCTTCCCTTCCTCCTCTCTCTCCTCCTCCTCTCTCCTCCTCCTCCTCTTCCTCTTTTGTCTTCATTTTTAGATTACCCTCTGGAGTTCCTATCTGAAATCCAAGCTAATTTCACCATAACTACCAGATCATTATGCTTGAGAGGTACTGGACTTCCCAGAGAGTTGAGCCAGCTCTGTAGCCTTTACTGAAACATCAGTGGCTGGAAGCTATTTCCTGAGTCTCTAAACATCTTCCCCTGGCAAAGCCCTAGTAAAACATTATGAATCCCTGGCATCCCAGAGATCAGGATCTGCCCACATCCTTTACTGTTCAAAACTAGGGAATCTACCTCCTTCACTATCAAGACAGCCCAAGACAGACTCTATAACATGGGCACAGTGAGGATGGGGCAGAGGAGAATGGAGCAGGTAGACCAGGATTTCTTTGTCTCTGTGAGTTCTACCAGCTCATGACACCACCTAATGGCCCCAAGAATCAGAACACCGAGTATCCACAAGTGCAGCTCCATCAAGCTCTGGCATCCAAAGGGAAGAGACCTCAGTCCACTCCCAGCACGAGCAGTACTTTGTGTCCCATCTGGCAGCTCTAGCTTGTACAAAGCCAGTCGTGACATCAGCTGACTCCCAGGACTATAGAGTGAACAGGGAGTTGAAGAGTGTTTCCTCTAATAGCAGAGAGCTGGGCGGGGGGGGGGGGGTGGTGGAAGAAGAGACAGGGAGAGAGGGAGAGAGGGAGGGAGGGAGGGAGGGAGGGAGGGAGGGAGGGAGGGAGGGGAAGGATTTCAGGGGAAGAATATGGAGTGACCATACTTTATTTAGAACTGAGTTGTAATTCCTGTGTTGAAGTTTTGAAGTTCTAAACTCTGGGACCCCAGAATGGGGCTGTATTTAGAGACAAGGTCTTTAAAGAGATGACTGTTAAAAATGAAGCCATTGGGGTAGCTCTAAATTCAGTATGATGGGTGTTTTCATGAGGGAATACATAGACAGAGATACACACTCATAGACATACAGAGGGAGGGAGGGAGGGAGGGAGGGAGGGAAGGAGGGAGAGAGAGGGAGAGAGAGAGAGAGAGAGAGAGAGAGAGAGAGAGAGAGAGAGAGAGAGAAGCAACCACCCCTTCTGACACCCTATTGGGCTCCTCAAGGGTGGTGAGCCGATGGAACAAGTTTGC
The DNA here is from genome assembly GCF_000001635.26 of Mus musculus. Classification (NCBI taxonomy): domain Eukaryota; kingdom Metazoa; phylum Chordata; class Mammalia; order Rodentia; family Muridae; genus Mus; species Mus musculus. The sequence goes on along the minus strand of NC_000080.6, from coordinate 24,902,425 downwards.
ATTGTTTAACAGCTCCTAGCCACACAACCTGTTTGGTGGCACTGTTACAGCATCCAAGCTGATAAAACCCCGATGTTCCCTGTCACAGCCTCAGGGTACCTCATGCCTTTATCCTGATTTTAGTGATACATTTCTAAAGCACAGGCCTTCCTCTACAGATATGGAGTTGCTACAACACAGTAACATTATTTTACAAATGTATAAGGGCAGAGATGAAAAACATGCTCTACTAAAAGACTTGATCCAAAAATTAATTTGCTTCTTTTCATTTTAAGAGAAATAAAACCATTATGTTTTGGTGGGTGCCAAGAGTATCGGGCCACAGGCATGTGTCCACTGTGCCTAAGGGAGTCCCTAGAAGCACCTACTGCCGGACCTATGCCAATCCATACCCTTGGCATCACAGGACCTCGGGAGTTAAAAGTACAGTTGTCCTCAGGTGAAATTGCCGAGCCCGGTGTGGGTGGCCAGCATTGGCCTTTGACCACAGCTGAGCAAATAAAACCCAGGCTACCTCCGAGGTTGTACTCAGCTCTTGCCTGCCTCCTGCTTCCTTGCCAGGGGCCCAGAATTTGAAAAGCATGCTGTCTGTGGCTGCCCGACTGCATGGCAGACACACAGGGCAGGCCCCCTTTTCCTGGGTCACACCAGGCAAAGCCAACTGGGAGAATAAAGAGCTGACTTTGTGGGCTGTATCTCCCCTTGCCTGGCCTGACCCCCTCCATTGGCCCACGACTCTCCAGGGATTCTAGAACATTCCGAGGGAAAAGACCTCATCTGTGGTAAGATACAGGACAGCCAGTCAGTAGCTTAACTGGTTTTCCTGGATAGAGAGAATAAACAAGGGCTAGCATGGTCTGATTAAGACAGGGGCCTTGGCCTTCTTCATCCCTACACAAGCCTGGCTCAAGTACATTGCAAACACCAAAGAACCCCAAAGGATGCCATTTGGAAATCATGTGTTGAGTGGTCTCTGAGCTCCAGTTTGGGAGGGATGACCATGGTCTTGCATAAATGGCTGGTCATGCAGTAAAAACAAACAAACAAAAACAAAAACACAACCCAGTGGGGTCGGGGATCCTCAGGCGGGGCTAAGAAAGAACAAGGCAGATGGGAAGCTTCCCAGAGGGCTCCTCAGTGGAAAAAGCAGGTCCTGTTCCAGGAGCCATGGAAAGGCAGTGGTGGTCATCCCAGGAACAAAATACAGTTACCACGGACAGACTCATCAAAACGTCTCAGTCACAGCACAGCCATCATGGCCACAGCTGTCATACGCACAGTGCTTGCAGATGCAGCTCCACTGCGCACCACTACAGGCATATACACCAGCATAGTCATGGGCAGAACGTGTCGTGCATACTCCATGTTACACAAAACATGCCACACGCTGTGTCCGGCCTGTGAGGCATCTCTGCTGAATCCATTAGCAGGCCAGCAAGCAAGGCCCTCCCCTCCATGGGAGCTCTGAGGCAAGCTAATCCCCACATACCTAGGATGTTAAATCATTGCTTCTGCTGTGGGCTGCCCAGGTACATCTGGCTCCGTTTAGTCTCCCCCACTGAGCAGAAACACATGTGGGCTCTGTGCTGAGGTGGGAGTCTGTGTGCACAGGCTTCTGCAGGCCGGTGGGGGCTGGGGGCCGCTGAGACGGGATGTAAGGCAGCTTTTCAGAAGTGTGGTTTTTGGCACACGTGTGTTCTGTGAGATATAATTGGGTTCTATGGAAAAAAAAAAAGGTTTCCTCAGAGAAGGGAATTTGGCAAACTGCACCGATCCAGGGTGAGCCAAGAATCATGGGCTTCCTCAGAGACTCTGAATAAAAAGAATTGTTTCCTAAATGTACATTGTTGGATTACCCGGAAGGAGACTGGTGAGTAGTGGTCAACAGGAAACCCAGATTTCCAGGGCTTGAAAGTTCTGGAAAGGTATCAGCTCCCACAGTAGGAAGTCCAGAGATGGGTACTTCCAGGACTCAGTGTTCAAGCATGTCACTGAAGCCAGCTACCTTACATTTTTCCCCCTCTGTAGTCTGAATTGTTTCCTCGCCGGAGTCAAAATGGCAGCTGCAGTTCTGGGTGCCGTCACAGTCTCCGGAGCTGCCAGCACCAGAACTTCTGTAGCTTGAGGGAGACATTTCTCAGCGATCCAACCAGAGACCTCTCTCCATATTTTATTAGCCATACTGCTGCCTAAAGCAGTTTGTGGAAGGGGGCTCACGGGGCTAGAACTCAGGACTGAAGCGACACTAACTACTTGCTCAAGGGACTTCACGCTATCCATCTTCCATCTTACTAGAGACCTTTGAGGATGCCCCAACTTTGAGAGATTCTTCTCTGGCCGCTCTAATTGCTGTTTAGTTTTCTGTCAACTTGGCACAAGCTAGGTCAGTTGGGAAGAGGTAACCTTAGTGGAGAGAATGTCTGCATCAGATTGGCCTGTCGGCAACCCCATGGAGCATTTTCTTGATTAGTGGCTGATGTGGGAGGACCCAGCCCACTGTGGGCAGTGCAACCCCTGGGCAGACGGCCCTGGGTTGATAAGAAGACAGACTGAGCAAGAGTGGAAGATAAGAAATAACTCAAGTTATCCTCTGACCTCTACACACCAGCCATGCATGAACATGCACATGCGTGTGTGCATGCGTGCGTGCATGTACACACACACACCACCAACAGCAGTAGCAGCAACAGCAACAACAATAACAAACAAAAATAAAATACAAAAAAAGCATAAATAGATGTGCCACTTGCTTGTCTATAATTTAAAGGGAATGTAATTTAAATTCCTGTTTTCTTACAGTCTGTGTACATTGCTTTTTCAGTTGTCTCACAAGTTACTGAGGCACAAATGTTCCCTAAGTGATTTGGGTCTAGCTCTGAGAAGTGTTGGGGCACTGCAAAAGAAAATAATGTTGGTCATGGTGGTGTCTACCCAGCATTCTAATATTTTAGAGGGAGAAGCTGGGGAATTAGGAGTTTAAAGCTAGCCTTGGCTACATAGTGAGAACTTCTGAGGGTACAGCTCAGTATGAGTGCTTGGTCAGCATGTACGAGGCTCTCCTTTCAACCCCGAGCTCTGCAAATAACTATGATGATGATGAGGAGGAGGAGAAGGACATGACGATGACGGTGACGGTGATGGTGGTCCTGATGATGGTGGTGGTAGTCCTGATGATGGTGGTGGTAGTGGTGGTGAAAGAGAGAAACATAGTTCTGGCAATAAGGTTGGGAACGTCTACTGTAGAGAGGTCATGATTTATAAGAACTTGGATTGACAGAGAGATGAAGCTGGGACTGGTGGCTGACTCGCTTGAAGCCCATGAATGGTGTACATCGGAATAGGCTTTTATTAAGAAATGAGTAATGGGAAGGGAGGCCCTGGGTCCTGTGAAGGCTTGATGCCTCAATGTAGGGGAATGTTAGGGTGGTGAGGCGGGAGTGGGTGGGTGGGTGAGGGAGCACCCTCATAGAAACGGGGTGGATAGGGGCGGAGAGGAAACCAGGAAGGGGGATAACATTTTAAATGGAAATAAATAAAATAACCAATAAAAACTAAAAAAAAAAGTCCTAAAGGAAAAAGAAAAGAAAAGAAAAGAAAAGAAAAGAAAAGGAAAGGAAAGGAAAGGAAAGGAAAGGAAAGGAAAGAAAAGAAAAGAAAAGAAAAGAAAAGAAAAGAAAAGAAAAGAAAAGAAAGGAGCAAAAGGCATCGGGAGGACAACCATGTCACCTTCTCCGCCAGGACCTGGTGTTCATCAGGATAATCTTTCAGCAGTGTTTCTTACCCAAGTAAGAAATTCTGTTTCCCTCCCTCCCTCCCTCCCTCCCTCCCTCCCTCCCTCCCTCCCTCCCTCCCTCCCTCCCTCCTTTCCTTTCTTGATTTTGTTCTGGAACATTTCTTTTTATTATTAGCATACATCAATTGCATAAATACTGTATTTCTCACCACCTCTGCACCCTGTTCTCACCCCACCCGCCTGTCCCCCACACATGCCTAGTGTCCCCACTTCATTCTTATGTCCATCAATTTCCCCTAAGTTCCACACTTGAGAGACAATTTGTGATGTTGTGCTTGTAATCTGCTTTCATTCTCTGCACAGGATAAGCCACAGCTCTGTGCCTTTTCCTGCAAAAGGCCACATTTGCTCTATCATCCATTGATAGGTACCTAAGGCTGACTGTACAACCCGGCTGCTGTGACTAGAGCCCCAGTCAGCATGGCTATGTAGGTGTCCCCACAGTACAGCGACTTGAGAGTCCTTTGGATGTTTTCTCAGAAGCAGCATCGCAGCTTAGGATCACATGACAGTTCTAATGGACATAGGAAGGCCCCCAACTGTGATCAGAGAATGGGGAAGGGGCATAAGCTATATCCTCTTATCATGTCCTTAGCTTCCTCATCAAAAGAACTGAGAACAGATAATGGTCCTAACAGAACCCTCCCAGTCTGAGCAGCCTCTGACTCGGTTTTGGTCTTTAATTTTCATCTACTTTGCATATGTACACACCAGCCAATCAGAATCCACCTAAGCGTATAAAGGAGCAAAACAAAATCCTGAAAGAGCATCTTCACGGGCAACCCACCGAGCAACCCTCTACCATCCATTAAGGACTTTCCCTTTTGTTTAATAATCCTGGCTTTGCTCACTCTTTGAGGTCCGTGTTCACTCTCCTTCATGGGCCAGAGATATACACCCTGCAGAGAAGAAAAGCTATAAGATTTTCACATTACCAAGCAGTTTGATTTTCAGTTTTGTTTTGTTTTGTCTTGAGGAACCTCCCTACCAATGCTGAAGTACAAAATGGCTAATAAGTATACAAAAATCATATACTCAAAAAAGTACTCAACACCCTTAGCCATGAGGGAAATGTAAGTCAAAACTGCATTGAGATTCCCTCTCACACCTGTCAGATTGGTTATCACTAAGAGAAAGCAATGAAGACAAATGCTTGTCTGGATACACTGAAAAGGGAGCCTTAATACAAGGCTGGTGGGAATGGGTTTAATTAGCCCATTTGTCAATTCTTGCTGTTATTTACTGCATGGTTGCTGTCCTATTCAGAGAGTGGTTGCCTGTGCATAGATACTGAAGTGGTTCCTTTATGTTTTTTTTTTTTAATTTCAAGTCTTACTTTAGGACCGCTGATCTATTTTTCTTCTCTCCCCTTCCTCCTTCTCTTCCTTCTTCTCCTCATTTTCCACTCCTTCTCCTCCTCCTTGACAACTTCTAATCTTCTTCCTCCTCCTCTTTATTCTTTTCTTCTTGTTGTAGCACACTGGGGATTGAACCAGAATCTTGCATGGGCTAGGGAAGCATTCTACCATTGATCTACAGCTCAGCCCTTTTGATCCATTTGAAGTTGTGTGTGTGTGTGTGTGTGAGAGAGAGGAGGGGGTTGGGAGAGAGATACAGATATAGTTTCATTTTCTTCCATGTGTATATCCAACTTTCCCCAGCACCATTTGTTAACAAGGCTGTCTTTTCCCTAACGTACATGTTGGCACACACTCCCCCACCCGGGGCCTACTTCAGCTCCATTGCTCTGTGTGTCTGGTGCTGCGCTAGCACTGTGCTGGTTTTGTTACTGTGGCTCCATAGTATAGTTTGAGATCAGATATTGTAATGCCATAAGCATTGTTCTCTCTGCTCAGCATTGGCTAGGTTATTTGGAGTTCATTGGACTTCTACGTGAATTTTAGGACTTCCTTTTCTAGTTCTGTGAAGAATGGCATTGACATCTTCACGGGGATTTGCTTGGAACTTCTTGCTCTTACATCAGTACTTCCAGGGCTGTGGTGACTTCCACAATGCCATCAAATTCCTGGGGTGTGGAGAAGGGGTGCCCTCAGCAATGCACGGCCTGTGTTTTATCACTTCTGTTCTGTTCTGCTCCCCTTTACCCACCAGAAGCATATCTGGGACCTCACAGCCTCTGGCCACTCTTAGACACATTCTAATACCTTCTAAGCAGGCCTGGGCTAGTCACTTGTACCTGAAGAGGGAATACACACCAGCCCATGGTGCCTACCCTGTACAACCCTGACTTTTCCATGACCAGTTCTAGCCAGAGCTGGATGGAGCACCAGCAGCTGAGCCAGGCCCAGCTGCTTCTCCTTGGCTTCTCTTCACCTTCCCATAACACTTGGAATATTGGTTTCTGGGATTTGTACAATCAGAGAGGTGTTGCATACCGGTCCCTGCCTTGTTCTTTCCTAACGCAGTTCTTGTCCCACATCGCCCAGGGTCACTTACTAGCATTTCTGTTGTAGTTTTTATTGCAAGCTCCGTGTGAAAATTCTCCATGTTTCTCCTCTGTTCACATGTTGGTTGTCCATCTCATCTGATGAGACCTCAGGCACACCAAGAATTGGCCAGCCCCAAGTCCCTGGCACACATTCAGTGACTGTAAAGTAAGTGACACACCCTCCTCTATACTATGCCCTGTCCCCAGGCAGAAACTAGCTTCCTTCCAAAGTCACCATGCCAACTGTGATGCTAATGATGTCATCTGAGTGTAGAAAAAAGTCTCTTTTCTTCATTTCCCATCACAGAACCTCCTTTTTGGACACAGAACCTTCCGCCTGCTATCACCCATGGCTTCATTTGGATGAAAAGACAGCACAAGACTGAGGTTGTACTGATCAGCACCAACACTCACTCCACACCACACCAACACCCACTCCACACCACACCACACACACACCTGCTGTGCTAGGCTAACTAACCGTGGGCTCTGGAAATTTCCTTCAAAGGAGAGGTTTCTAGAACCAACACCAATCTGGCTACCACCTTGCCTTTTGAGTTAACATTAGTGTGTCCCCCAGTCACCACCAGAGTGAGCAAGTTTCTCTGCCCTGATACCCAGCTCTACACATAGTCTGGCCAAGGGAGACAGGGAGTTGGGGCTGACCTGAATATCATGAGGAGAACACCCCCAGGGTACAGTGAGAAGTGTCTCTGTAGCACCCACTTCAGGGAAGTCAGAACCATAATGTATTCTGAGACCCAATCTGTGCCCTCTCTGTGAGTAGCTGGGGCCTCAGTTCTCCACCCAGCCATCTTTCCAAGAAGCCAGATGCTGTGTTTCATCAGAATTCAGCCACAGGGACATAAATAAATAAAGGAAGCTTGCCTGAGCTCTTTCCTCCTCTTAACTATCACCAACACACAGATGCTTAAAAGAGGAGACATTTTCCAGAGGAACAATAGGTGACAGGCATCCGGACTGTGGGGACTTTTTTTCTTAAAGTATATTGTTAGCCACATTTTTTTCTTAACAAACCAAAGCAGGCAGGGACCTCACTGCGATTTATGTCAGACCCTGGAGGATGCCTGCTCTTCCATTTTTGTTTGTTTGTTTTTGTCAACATATTAGTATCTGAGATCCGAGAGGCACACTCAGGAAGCTTGAGAAATTCCCATTGGAAGACCGTATTTTCATTTCCTTCAGCTGGGCCTCTCTCTCGATGTACCTCTGGTTAGTGTGGATTCCTGCTTCATGATATCCCCTGTCCCTCCCTGTGGCTAATCAGACTGTTAGTATACGAAATACTCTATGCTCTAAGTGACCAGTGACATCCCACCCTAGATGCATTTCTGAGAACACACCACTAACCTTTGGACTCCTACCTTCCCTGAGACCATTTTGGACAGGGTTTTGGGGGGATTCTGAGGACAATCCTCCTCCACTCATGCTACACTATGCATGCCAAGAAACCAGGTCCACCAAAGAGCACAGGAAAGGAAATTGGTACTGATATGCCTTTGCACCAACACAGGTGCACAGCTCTTCTCCTGCTGACCCCCCCCCCAACACACACACACACACACACACACACACACACACACACGCACGCACGCACACCCCTTCACCGTGGTCCTGTCTAGGTTCCAATAGAGTAAGGAGAGAAGAACTAAAGCAGGCAAGGCATTGGAGACCTCTGTGAAAGGGGCCCTGGTGATGCTTGGCCTTTCTCTTTTGGTTCTTCATGCAATGGTAAGTGTCTTAGGGTTTTGTAGCTGTGAAGAGATAGCATGACTATGGCAACTCTTATAAAGAAAAATTTCATTTAGTTGGGGCTGGCTTACAGTTCCAGAGGTTTCGTTCATTATCGTCATGGTGGAAAGCACGGTGGCATGCAGGCAGACATGGTGCTGGAGAAGGAGCGGAGAGTTCTACATCTGTATTGGAAGATGGCAAGAAGTGAATACTACACTAGTCCTAGCTTAAGCAGTTTAGACCTCAAAGCCCTCCTGACAGTTACGTACTCCAACAAAGTCATACCTACTCAAACAAGGTGTAGCACCTCCTAATAGCACTACTCCCTAAGGACTTGTGGGGGACATTTTTATTCAAACCACTACAACAAGAAATGGTTGGCCTAGACTGGGCTGTTCTGTAAGGAAGGGAGGATCTGGGGCTCCCAGAAAAGCAGGTCTGGATCCTTGATCAACAGCTCTTCTTCACAGACACTGGAGGTTCATGGCTGCCCAATCGGCTGGGGATTAGCATGAAGCAGACAGATATGCCCACAATGAAAGGAAGGTTCCCAATTTCCAGCCCCTCCTCTATTTCTGGCTTTCATGGCCCTGGGTAGCTGAGAGAGGATCTGTCACCCATGTGTCTGGGGCTGAAGAAGGCCATGTGGCTCTCATGAATCTAGTGTGGTTCTGATTTCAGGGAAACAAACTTTTAGTTTGTTTTTAAAGATTTATTTACTTATTTATTTATATGAGTGCTCTATTTGCATGTATGCCTCCATGACAGAAGAAGGCATTAGATCCCATAGTAGATGGTTGTGAGTCACCATGTGGTTGCTGGGAATTGAACTCAGGATCCCCCTGGAAGAGCAGCAAATGGCTCTTAACTACTGAGTCATCTCACCAGCCCCATGTTTTCGGTTATTTGTTTCTTAAGATTATTTATTTGTTGACATTTTTGACTTTGTGTTTGCTGTTATTGATTGGGAATTTTGCACATCTATCTCCTATCACACCCCCATTCTTCCCTCCCCTCCTGTGTGTACCCTACCCACCTGTTCCCTCTCATTTATATGTTCCTTTTCTTTTTCTTTAAACACCCTGAGTTCACTTAGTGCTGCCTGTGTGTGTATGAGTGTAGGTCCGTCTACCAGAGCATGGTTAGCATCTTAGGAACCTCATCTCTAAGGAAAACAGACTCTCCCTCCCTTCAGTGAAACATCAGTTGCCAAAGCACTTCAGGTAGGAGAGTGACTTCATGAGTCTGTCTTTGATCGATGCTGGGATTTTGGCTGATTTGATCTTGTGCAGGTCATAGGCATGCAGTCCTGGCTGCTGGGAGTTTATATGTGCATGGTGTTGCCACGTCAAACACATACTGTTTTACTGAAGACATGTAGTCTTTCTGGTTTTTAACATTTTCCATCCCCCTTTTTTAGATGATCCCTGAGTCTTGGGGCGAAGGGTCTGATACAGACGTCTCATTTAGAGATGAGCACTCTACTGTCCCTTTTTCACTGCACATCAACCAGTGTGGGTCTCTGTATTAATTGCTCTCTACTATAAAAAAAAAAAAACAACAACCTCTCTTGTGAAGATTGGGAAATATACTAATCTATGGATATGAATATAATAACTTAGGGGCCTGTTTATTACTATGTCCATTTATCAAAACAATAGCACTAGGTTTTCCCTTAGGGCCTATGACCTAGGTAGCCAGTGTTTTTGGCCCAGTTAATGGTACCAGGGGTCATAGTTAGTTTTTGTCCGCTTGATATAAACCTAGACATACCTGGGAAGAGAGAATCCCAGTTAAAGAACTGCCTCCACCATATTGTCCTGTAGACATGTCTATGGGGTATTTTCTTAATTGATGAGGGTTCTGGGAGGGCCCAACCTATTATAGGCGGTGCTATCCCTTGGCAGAATAGCCCGGCTTATATAAGAAAGATAACTGAGCAAGCCAGGGTACACAAGCCAGTAAGAAGCAACATTTTTTTGTTTTGTTTTGTTTTTTGTAGTTTCTAGATGTGTGGAGTAGGACTTGAATCCAATCAGAGAGTGGTTGGTTTCTTCCATAGTGTTTGGGCCACTATTGTACCAGGAGGCCAGTCTTACCAGACCAGTCATCACTGTGTCTCATACAACTCCAGCTAGGTAAGATTATTGATTATACTTCTCTGTAATGCATAGAATCTTCTAGTACTATGAAAGCTATGCAGTAGGGAAGAAGTTTCTAGGTCATACCATTTTGCTTTCTCCATATCTTTTGACTTAAGTGTGTGATGTCTTAAAGCAACAGTCTTACAATCAAACTCTGGAGGGTAACCAAGAGCAGTGGCAATAGCCTATGATATTTGGATGTTCTATGACACCTCACTGACCAACAACTCAAAAAGAGGTAGCCTATACCTGGCACTGGGCTTTTTATTTTTGATAGATTACCATATCTGGGAGAGCTATTGCAACCTCCCTCCCACCCCCCAGTGTAACTCCATTTAAACTCCTTTTGTATATGTACATTGTATGTATATATATACATTTTAGGAAGCTTTTACAGTAGTAGTTTTCCATATGGATTTTTCTAAAAGTTTTTTTGTTCTTGTTCCTAACCATGCTCTTTCCTCTACCCTGCTATCCCAATCTCCACTCCATTTAACCCTTTCTGTTCCATCATTTCTCTTTCAATCTATTTTGTTTATATAAGAATATTGCCAACACTAAACAAGGACATACTCATCCTCAATATATCGAGTTTACTAAATTAGGCAACTCTACCAAGGCACAAAGGAAGTAGGCACCAGATCTGGAGCCCTGCTCCAGCCTATCTGTGTACTAGTTCTCACCTTCCCCAGAAACCCCATAGGGGATGGGGTCACTACAGCATGCTCAAAGGAACTGCCCTCATCCTCTCCAGCTGTCAGCTTTGAAACTGGAGACGTAAGTTGGTATCAATCAACGCAAATGACTCTTATCCATCTTAATATCCTTGCTAGGCCTTATAAATTCTAGCATGCCATAAATGCCAATAAAGTTTGTGGACTGGATGGATGGACAGACAGATGCATGCATGCATGAATTTATGGATGCATGGATGGGTGAATTTATAGATGTATAGATTGAGCTTTGTCCCTGTCTGGCTCCTGGGAACAGAAGTTGCTGAACCCTGGAGGTTGACCCATGCATGGAATTCTCCCACTAGGAGATGGATCCAGCCCTCTATTCTTGGCCCCATCCTGAAGTCCTCAGCACTGAGACACACAGACATGAGTTTTCTTAAATCAATTCTTGATTAAGGATGAGGTAACCAGCTTCATGTTCTATGTTCTCCAGTGTCCCACCCACAATGCCTTTCTGGCTTGCTGTCATTCCTTTGCAGAGTCCATGGAGCCACTGAAACAGAAAGAAGTGGGAGAGGAACAGCTGGGAGCTACCCTGGAGTGTGTGGAGAGTGACAGGCAGATGGCCATCTGTGTGCCTTGGCCTCTCTAGACCTGTCAGGAAAGGATCTACGAAGCCATAGCCAGACAAGAGTAAGATCCAGCCAAGCACCCTGGCTGACTCCACGCTGCAGGTCAGCCTCTGTGCAGATGTATGCAGGTGCACGTGTGAGTGCTGGCACCCACATACTACTCTGCCTAGCTACTGGGCAGGTCTTGCTGTCCATGACCCATGAAGTCACAGAAAATTGGGCAGAGATACTGACATGAGAACCCACAACTGAGGCTGAGTGACAGCAGGGAATAGCCAGGGCTCAGGAGGGAAAAGTGTCTTTTCTTCCAGCCCCTGACCCAGACCTAGTCACAGCATCTATGACTGTGGCTCAAGACACCTGCAAAGATGAAACACATAGAGCCACGCAGATGGTTCCCCAAGGTAGGATGGTCACTTAGGATTTTTCAGTTTTACCATGGTGTGAAAGTCGCATGCCCTGGGGGAACAGAGGCAGACTGTGAAATGAGATCCAGGCTGGTGATATTTGGGGAGTGACAGTCCATTAGCCAATTACATGATCACAGTGGAAAATGACCTGCACTGCATGGAACTGGGCTGCCAGCGTTTGGTGGGGGGTAAGGTATCCAATACGTGACATGAGTGGTCCGGCGCTTTATTACAAGGGCCTTGTGTGGGTTGATTCTGCCCAGCTGTGGGTGAGTGTGAACACTCTGAGCATATTGGAGGCAGGCTTGCTGTGCAGTGGTGCTCTGTAGAGTAGCTGTGTCACATGTGTTCTTGCTTGGTATTTTCAGTGGTATACACTGAGTCTGTGGAGACCCTACCCTTACTCTGACTCAAACAGCATATATATGGGTTAGAAAATAACATCCCTTGTAGGCTAAAAAGAGCTAGCTAGACTTCATAGTCTCTGTCTGTCCATCCAACCCCCACCCCAATGCTTCCAGGATTTAAAAAATGAAATGATTCTCTGCCAAGCTAGCTATATACAGTACAGGCCTAGTTTTTGTACAGACAGCCAGGAATGAAAGAGTTCAGATGTTGGACAAAGTACAGGCTCTTGTCTTATAGGCCTGTCACCTCATGTTCTGCCTACTGTGTCAGAAGAAGACTGGATGTCCCCACTGTGCCAGGCTGGGATTTTAGTGTAGGGCGGCCACTTTTCAGATGGGCTGGAAGATGCACACAATGGATTTCCTGGAGATACTGCCTCAGTCTCCTGTCTCGTCCATGGGCCCTGGCTGGCCTGATCTTGGAACCCAGCATCCTACCTTTGGGATAGCATGGGTACTAAGCTGAGGAATCAGGAACAAGGCTTTTGCCCAGGTTGCTTCTTGCTTTTTCGGATGCTCATTCTGTTCTGCAGCGTCCACCAAACCCTTTCCTTCTATAGGCACAATTTCCTTAGCTGTAGGGCAGGGCAGAGGAATTTCAGACTTGTGTGGGTCTTAGAGAAGCAGACGCTGTTTCTCTGTTTCTCTCTGTGTCTGTCTGTCTGTCTGTCTCTGTCTGTCTCTGTTTCTCTCTCTCTCTCTCTCTCTCTCTCTCTCTCTCTCTGTGTGTGTGTGTGTGTGTGTGTGTGTGTGTGTGTATGTAGAAGACAGGGGGCAACATAGCTTCTCTTGTTTCCACTTTCCTCACTCACCCCTGCCTGCACCCTGGTCCTTGCTGTTTAGAAGCAGTTCCTGCCACCAATGACTACCTACTATGTGCCCTAGGCTCCAGGTTTCAACCAATTGGGTCACTGCTGTCTCGCTGGAGGAAGGCTAGAGGAAGCACCTAGAGCCACTGCTGTTACACTTTCAGCAACAAAATACATACTGAGAGTATCAAAGTGTGACTCCTAGGATGGAAGGTCATGGTTAGGAATGAATCAGGGAGTGAAGAGGGCAGCTCATCCCTTGAGAAGAATAGCAGCTGATACAAGGAAGTTCCAAAGTTGCCACCGTGAGGGCAAGGTGATGAGTATTGCAGACATGGTGTTCTGTAAGCTTAAGACTAGAGGGTAAAAGTTAGTGGTGAAATGGGAGATCTGGATGACTTCAGGGTATCTCTCCTAACAGATTTGTTACTGTAAATGGCTTTTAGAAAACAAGACACCACTGTGGTAATCTTTAAAAACAAACAAACAAACAAACAAACAAACAAAAACTAGCAGATGCCATCTTCACCCTGGGGTCAGGTTAGCATCCAAAGTCTGAAAACACGAGGCACCTTAAGAGACCACATTATCTCTGCAGGTGCAGAGTTGGTCCTAAATAATGGGTAAAAATAAGGTTCTAGACTTTTAATCTTAGTCTCTCTGTGCCCCTGGTATAAATGAAGGTACTTGCTGCTTTTCTTTGGTCAAGCACATAGGACAACTCCACTCACTCTATAAGGATTGATCTGTGCCTTTATCTATTCTCTTCATCTGCCCCTCAGTATCCTGAAGTGCTGGGCTTGGTTCTCAAAGACAAATGACTAAAGGCCCATACAAAGGCACGGAGGAGTGGGAAGGGCATTCAGCCCACGAAAGGATGGAATCCCAACAGGATAGCAAGGATCATAGAGGGGCTGTGAAATAATAACCATCCCAAGACAGGGAAGAGCCCAGGGGAAGAACTGACCCATATTAACCAGCACCTGCTTTGCAGGCAGGGACCTCCCTGCTCAGGGGCGGTTGCTGTAAGGTTTACTTAGAAGAGATGGAAAAGGGATGGGAAAGAAAACACAGGGGGAAGGAAAAGAGGAAAAAGGATATCTTCAAATGACTTCTAACTAAAAAATCCCCAAAGTCCGAAATTTTTAGTATAAATTGGTATGTTCTATGATGCTTCTGATATCAAAATTTAGGCAAAGTTTTCTGATTCTGGGAAGCACAACTTTAAAAAGTGACTGAGCAGGTTGAAAGCCAGCAAGGAGCCAGCCTTGCCAAGGTTAGACCAGATGTGAATTGATACTGACATTAGCAGGATGCTCCTTGGGAATCTCGGGAGTGCTGAGAGCTATTGGTGAGAGTCTGTGAGCTATCAGAATCCCTATCCTTATGATCAAAACCAATCAATGCTTCACCCTGGTCAATAAGTGGCACTTCTCGAAATAAGGTTGATTGAAGCCATGTGGGGGAGTACAGGGATCCGTTTTGTATAGTTAATAGCTGGCTTTAGTTACTATGTTTCAAGGCTATGTAGTTTGTGTCTCAGTCTTCTGCAGACCTGTCACATCTGTAAACAACTTGGTGCCAAGAGACTACCTCCCGTGAAAATACACACAGAGTCAAGTCCAAGCTTTGATAGGCTTTAGAATGTGTCAAGTCACCTGAACTTGCCTCTACACATCCTTCACCATGATAACCTCTGCTACAACTTGTTTAGACTCTCTCTCTCTCTCTCTCTCTCTCTCTCTCTCTCTCTCTCTCTCTCCTCCTTTTTTTCCTGTACTGTGTATTGAACCAAGGACCTTGCACATACTAGAAAAGCACCTTGGCCCTGAGCTACACCCCAAGCCCCACAGCTGTAACTTAGAAGAACAAGATGGGCTCAGCGGTTTCCAACCTTGGGTACACGTTAGAACACCCAGGAATTTTTCTAAATTCTCAGTGCTTCCGCTTTGATCAATGACATCTGATATTGGACGTGTTTTCAAAAGCACACCGACGGTTATCTCCTTCCAGACATGTCACAAGCTGGGACCCAAACAGCTGTCCAGTTTGTTTTGGCTTCTTACTACTGCCACACTCAGACATAGTGTGTTATCATATAGACTGGAGGTTAACTGTCCACAGTAAGTCTCAGTGGGCTGAAATGAAGCATGTCAGCGGGGTTGCATTTCTTCCAGAAATTAGAGGAGCGTTTATTTCCTTGTCTGTCCCATCCCAGATTCTGTTTGGATTGGATCATATTTCCCCTTTCTTATCCCCTAAGTCAGTGGAGCCCAACCACGCTCTGGTCACACTGCCATACCTGCAATATTCCCTACTGTTGTCCTGTGCCACGATTAAATATCATTTCTATTACTTTGGGTTTTCCTGGGTCATCAGAGAGAGCCTCTCTCCATAAAGTTGACTGACTTATTCCACCTGTGATCCTTCCTAACTTCCCTTTGTCTGCATGATGAGCTGGCTCAGTGGGTAAAGGCACTTGCCACCAAAACCAGTGGCATGTGTTCAATCTCTAGAACCCACATGGTAAAAGGAGCAAACTGCTGGGATGTATGAGACCAGGAACCAATGAAAAATATGCTGTGCTGAGAAAGCAGGACCCAAAGCCTGCATCAGGGCCCAAAGCTTGCATCAGGAGCCTAACCCTGCATCAGGACCCTAAGTCTTTATTTAAAGATGAAGCTGCACATGTACAGGGAGATATTCACCACTAGCAGGACCCATTATACCAAGGAGAAAATAGCTTCCAGAAAGAACATGACTATCAGGGAACCTGAAGTTGAACCAACACTGATGCTCAGAGGTATTGAGAGATATTTGACACTTTCCCACTGAAAGAGTGGCTAGACCCTGTAGGTCCCTGTGGGCATTCTGAGAGACCCCACAGTAGCAGAACTAAGCTATAGAAAGGCAAAAGCTACCTCAGAGCCAAAAAGATTTAAAACCCAGATCCAAAACCAAGAGGCCACTTGAGGGTAAACCAGTTGGCTGCCAGCACACAACACAGTGGAGTCTCTGAAGGAAAAACAAACCCAGACACTCAGCCACACCACATTCAATGCCTGGCACCCAAGGAAAGATATCGAAATATGCAAAAAAAATTATTTTAAAGAAACAGGAAAATGTAACCCAAGGCATTTTAATCAAATAAACCTAGACAGCCAAACTCAGAAACCACAGAGAGGATGGAATTAGCGTAGAATGATTTTAAAACAACTATTATAAATATTTTTAAGGTCTGGGAAAACTATAAGCATCCCAAAGAGAGAAAAGACTAGGAGTGTGGCTGGAGCTTATAGAGCCCAGAATTACAACATATAAAATGAAACATACACACACACACACACACACACACACACACACACACACACACACCCTAGACAAGCTTAAAAGCAGATTAGACACAGCACAAAGAAAACATAAGCAGAATTGAAAAGAGACTATTCAAGTAAAAGCAGAGAGTTTCTTAAAGACAAACAACTAAAGGAGTCTCACTGCCATGTAGGAAAACATCAAGTGGGCCTTTATTCTGAAGGAAAAGGGAAGCTGTTTTCTTTCCACTCTCATATACAACATAGAACATTTCTCTGTCCAGAAACAGGAGATTTCTCTTTACTGACAACCCATCTCCAGTGGACACCAATTGAGTGTCCTATGGTTGAACCCTGACACTATCTACCTGAAGGTAGCACCATGTTCCACAGGTGGAGCGCTTCTGGTCCACAACACTGCCTTCCCCACTTCAGATGTCAGTTACCAGTGTGTCAGCCAGAGCTTGTTGCCATGGCAAAACTGTCTGACATAAATTATTTGAACAAGGAAGGTTTTATTTTAGCTCACAGTGTCAGAGCTTTCAGTTCATGATCAGTTAGTTGGCCTGTCACTACAGGACTGTAGTGAGACAGAGCTGTGATGGGGAAAGGGTGTGACAGCAGAGTTGGTGTCTTAATTAGGCTTCCGTTGTTGTGAAGAGATACTATGATCAAGGCAACTCTTATAAAAAGAGAACATTTAATTGGGGCTGGCTTACAGTTTCAGAGGTTTAGTCCATTGTCATCATGACAAGAAGCATGGCAGCATCCAGGCAGACATGGTGCTGGAGGAGCCAAGATTTCTACATTTTGATGCATAGTCAGCAGGAGACTGTGTGCCATACTGGGCATAACTTGAGCATAGGAGACCTTAAAACCCACCTCCACAATGACTTACTTCCTCCAACAAGGCCACACCCACTCCAACAAGGCCACACCTCCTAATAGTGCCACTCCCTAGGGCCAAGCATTCAAACACATGGATCTAAGGGGGCATACCTATTCAAACCATCACAGATGATCATCTCATGGCAGCCAAGGAGAACAAGAAACAGAGAATGAGAGAAAAAGAGAGGCAAAGCAAGATATTCCATCAAAGATATATCTCTAGCTACTTTCTTATTCCAATAGTCCATCTAGTACAAACTTTAGCAATGGGTTAGGATCTCATGATCCAATTACAAACTCATTATTTCATATCAATGATGATTAACCTTGATTATCAAGGTTCTAGAATAACCCATAGATTGGATCTAGAATCACCCATAACACAGATCTTGGGCATGTATGTGAAGGCATTCCCAGGGAGGTCTAACTGAATTTGAAAGAGACATATGAACATGAGTAGCATGATCAATCCCATTGGCTGGAGCCTTGACTACATTGAAAGAAGAATGTGAGCTGGGCAGCAGCATTCATCTCTCTTTGCTTCCTGACTTAAGATGTCATGTGACCAGCTTCCTCAAACTCCTGCCACCATGCCTTTCCCATTATGATGGCCTGTACCCTGACACCATGAGCAGCTGTGAGCCAATATAAACATTTCCTCTTTCAAGTTGTGTTTCTTAGGTATTTTGTCCCAACAACAAAGTAACTAACACTAAACACAACTGGACGCTTCCTAAACCCCGTGCTGTAGGGATTTATGTCGATTTTAGTGGTAAGCATGAGTGATTACATCATTAGCCATGGCTGATCGCTCAACTGTTAGCTTCATCTCCTCCTAGGAGGTCAGAGTATAGAGTTGAACGTTCTGATTCTCTAACTGTATGGTGGGCTCCTCTGGTAAACAGCTCTCATCCTGTGGTTAAGGACTTTCAAAAAAATCTCACTCATATAAATTCTGCCATGATCGAGGCTTGCTATGAAAGATGTATCTTTAACCATTACTACTCGGAAGCTGTTTTAGGAACTGAGGCAGAAGTCCAAGATTTATTTTGTAATGAAAAAGAGTCTTCTTGCTCTAGTCACTTAGGAAATGACAAGGGATTCAGGATCCATAGATGAAACTAAAATGAATATTTGCTGTTATATCACAGTGTTACATAGGAACTAATGAAGATGTAATAGCTATGAATTTTCTAGATTAAAAAAATACATTGATATACTTGAAATGTCAACATACATCAAAGAAAGATAATAAAAAAAGAAAAATCACATCCCTACATTTCCTAATCAAGCTTATGAAAATCAATGATAAGGCCAAAGCATCCTTAAAGTGCATAAAATGGTACTAATCACAACAGGGATGTAACTGAAGAAAATCCTAAGACTCACTTCTCTACTATGCCAGCCAGATGATGAAGGAACAGCATCACTGATGTGTAAAGAGAGTAGGAAGCCCACCAACCTGGAATTTTATAGCCAGTGAAAATATCCTTCAAAAACAAAGGCAAAAAAAATTAAATTGATAAAGCTTGGAAATCCCATTTCACTAGGAAACCTGTGTTGTATTATTGATGAAATAAAATCTTTTTGGTTGAAGGAAAGTAGATGGAAATCAAAGCAATAGTGCTAGAAGGGCTTGATTTTCAATTAGATTTTTTTTTAAACTTTGAGTGTTTTAATGTTTCATTTTCTTAAAAGAGTAGTTTATGTAGTAGTAGTAGCAGTGTGTGTGTGTGTGTGTGTAGTAGTAGTAGAGTAGTGTGTGTGTGTGTGTGTGTGTGTGTGTGTGTGTACAGAGAGAAAGGAGAGAATACATGACAATGATACCATAGAGGACAAGAAGTGAGAAGGGAACTGTATTCTTGTAAAAATTTTATGTCGCATAGAAACTAGCACAAGATTAGTGGGAACTAGACTAGGAGAAAGTAAATATGCACTATTACAAATTCTAGAGCAGAAAACAGAAAATCCTAGCTTATACTGAACATGAAACAGAATCCTAAAAATATCCAACTAATATGAAAACAGAAAATAAAAAGAGAACAAATAGATACAAAATAGAAAATAAGTACCAAAATAATATATTTGAATACACTATTATTTAAATAATTAATAATTGAATGAAATTAAAGGAAATAATTACTTTAATTATTACATGAAAGTTGGTTGCATGTTGAATTTAAAAGGTGGAAAAAAGTAAGACCCAATTACATGCTATCTATAAAACATATATTTTGTTTTGTTGTTTTCAGAAAGACTCTTACTTGTACCACAGATGAGCCTCAGATTCATGACAATCTTCCTACCTCATCCTCCTAGGTCAAGGGATCAAAGGTGAGAACAACCACACCTGTCACAAAAATATTTATTTTAAATATGAAGATAGATGGGTTGATATTTAAGATCTGATAGTTTTAAATGTTACTATAACTCAATCTACAATTACCTAGGAAAAGAATCTCAATGAGGGACTGTCTAGAATACATTGGCCTATGGATATCTTTATGGGGAACTTCTTGATTACATATTAATTAATGTGTGAAGACAAAGTCTACTATGGGCGACACTATTCCCTAGGCAGGAGATCCTGGATTGAATATGTGGAGAGAAGAAGCTGAGTATTAAAAAATCTGAGCATAAGAAAAATGCATGCCTTTGATTTTCTCTGCTCTTGACTTTGGCTGTGACTAACTGCTTCAGGTTCCTGCCTTTACTTCCCTGCAGTGATGGACTGTAATCTGGAATTATGAGCTAAAGCAATTTTCTCCCTCTAAAGTTGCTTTTTACCTGGGTATTTTATCATAGCAACAGAAATGAAACTAGGTCAGATGGAATAAAATAAACTATATAAACACTAATTATATTCACATGTAATTCTATTGATTATATTTACATCAGGTTGAATAGAATTTCACACAAAAAATATTACAACACACTGAGAAAAGGGTCAGTTTATCAGGATGACAAAATATTTGTAAATGTTTATGTAACCCATAATGAAATTTCAGAATATGCAAAGAAAATTCTGGCAGACTGAAAGAGGTTGAGAAATGCAAGGCTGTGTTGACAATCTCAAATACCTTGATAAAAAGTCTTTCTAAGAACACAGAAGATTTAAAGAAGACCATCAAGAAACCCTCCCAAATAGACTCTCTAACCAACAACACCAAAACATCTATCATTTTATAGTCTGCCTCCTAGTCTTACCCAACAGCCCTATTCTCAGTATTGGCTGGAGCTGGCTCACACCAGCTCACAACATTTGTGTACTTGATTTTCCAACATTGCATTCAGCAGCACTGTGTTTAGTTTGACCATGATTGAAGGATTTACACCCTAAAGATTGGCTGGTGTTACAAGCCAAGCAACTTTTCTCAGAAAGCTGGCTTACTTGAACATCATTGAAGAGTCTGGTGCTTCATACATGTCATCTGACATTAAAAACAAACACAAACAAACAAAAACAAAATAAAAGAAAACAAAAAAAGGTACCAAAATACTTAAAAGAATTATGTCACTTCATATATTTTCCCTGGCAATTTATTTGTAAATACATAACAGTAAGATATGTACATAAGCCAAAATTCTTAGAGAACAAATAACTGATTTATAATAATGAGTCTTAATATATAATAATATTATATATAATATATATCAATAATATATAATAAGCCTTATATAATAAGTGTAAATAATCCACAAGTCAAAAATGAATTACAAAGGAAATCTTTACATATGTTCAACTCAGTGAATAAAAAATGAAACATGACATTTCTGAATCTTCAGTGAACCTGTAGTAATAAGGAGTAAGCATGGTGGTTTTAATGATAACTGCTGTTTACAATCTCTGGCATTTGGTTGCACTATTTATGTAGTTTAGGCTGTAGAGCCTTGCTGTAGGAAGTATGTCACTAGGATAGGTTTTGAGTGTTTAAAGACTTGGCACTCTTTCTAGTTTTCTCTCTCTGCTTCTTGCTTGTGGCTCAGGATGTGGGCTCCCAGCTACTACACCAGCTGCCACTCCATCATCCTAGGCTCTTATTCCTCTGGACCTGTGAGCCAAATGAATCCTTTCTTCTTGGATAAGTTCCTTGGTCATGGTGTTTCATCACAGCAATAGAAAAGTAGCCAATGCAAGTAGTCATGAGTCATGACAACTCTGAATTACAAAGAAGGAAGTCCCAAACCCAGCATTTATATGTTCACTCACGGCAAGGAGGAAAATGTAAAATAAACCCAAGGAAGCCAGAAGGAAGAGGCCACAAGGTCCAACTGCAGGACTAATGGTGAGCAGTAAGCATCTAACTGGATGGACCCAGGAGCAAAGGAAACATAGCTTATCAACAGCAAGGATCAAAAGAGGATATCACATGCTGGGGACTTGAAGTAATGAGAAGGCTAATAATACAATTGTAAGAGATCTCATACTACAAGTTCAACAACTCAGAAGACATGCACCAATTCCTTGAAATACAAAGATTTCGAAAACTCTTTCAGAAGAAATAGAAAGCACGAATAGCCCTGTATCTACTAAGCCAATAGTTATAAACCTTCTTACGTAGTTACTACAGCTTTACTGGGAAATTCTGCTTTTAAAAATTAGGTAGAAAGCAAAACAAAACCAATATTAGACCTATTAAACTTCTTCAGAGAGTAAAGAGAAAACCCTTTCCATTTTGTTTTGATCAGTGTACTTACCTAATCCCAATTTAGAAAGGGATAGTTAACAAAATATAATAGAAATAATATAGAAAAGCCCTACAGGCCAGCGTGTATCAAAAACACTGGAAATGTGATCAAACTCAATTCAACAATATGCAAAAAAGAGTCTGGCGTGGTGGCCAAGCAACCAGCATGGTGAGGGTAGGAAAACAACCAGTAAGTTGAAGGCCAGTTTGGGCAAGTTAGTGAGACCTTGTGTTGAAATAAAAACTAAAAGCAGGTCTGGGGATATCACTAGGAAGTAGAGTATTTGTGTAGCACATAGAAGGCTGTAGGTTTGCTCCCAGCTACTTCAAAGACAAAATAACAATATGCAGGCTGCATAAAACAACATGACCCACTGTGGTTTCTCTAGGGATAAAAAGTTAGTTTAATATTCAGTTGTCAGTAAAATGATCTGATTATCTCAATAGAATTTTACAAAGTAGGGATACGGATTAGCCTTAATGATAACATATGGCAGCCTCAGAACATATGGACAGAATCTATGGAAGTTTACAGATATGTAGACTTTGGGTCTTTCTAACTTTAGTGTATGATGGTTCTAATTTCCAATTTTTTAATAATAAATTTTTAAATTAAAAAAATTCTCAACGCCATAAGGACATACATTCATTTGCAGGCCACTTTGCCTTCCTGACTAGACTCCTATCTCCAGGAAGTAAACCACCCTGGCTGCTACCACTGACCCAAAGTTAACCATAAAGGAAACATGGCAAAATTTTCCAAGTCCACAAGGATATAGAAGGCTTGAACCACAGTACTAAGAAGATTAACCCAACAGGGCACTATGAACACCTGACTCAGCAAGAACAACAACCACAACAAAAACAGTTGTTTTCTGTGTACCTGGAATTCTCACTAATAGACCACAGTACCAGTGTGGGCTAGAACTCTCTCGTACCTGCTTACAAAGTTCTGCACTGTGTTTGGTAGCCATGTGTTGAATTTGGCCATAGAGAAAGTGAGGTGAAGGCCATTCTTAAGGCCTCTTATAAGGGTCCTGTGTGCCTTCACCTGGGACCGGGAGGTGGGAGACATAAAGATCTTCAGGTGGGCTGTTTGGTGACTCTCAGGGACTTGGAGTGTGGCAGAACCCAGGGCAACCCTCTAGATTATATATAGACAGACACTGAGGACTAGTGAGTTTCTGAAGGTCACATAACACCCTCAGTTCAAGGTCAAAGCCACAACAGAAGCCCCAGTTGGTGTTCTAAATAAACTTCAGGACCAAGAAAAGTACCACTCACTTCCCACCCACCAAAACCAAACAGGGCCTAGCCTCTCCCTGGGTTACTCTTTGTATTACGACCATTCTGAAACCCACTGAAAGGCAGAATGGTATAATTAACGCCCATATATCTGTCATGTAGACTTAACAATCTCTATCATTTTGTGCTCCTGACTTCATATCATTTTTTTCCTGAAATATTTTAAAGCAAATTGCAGACACTATGACATTTTGCTCCCAAATTCTTCAGAAAGGATTTCTAAAATGCACGAGCCCCTATAATCACAGTGTCATTAAGGTATCTAAAAACCATGACTATTTTCTTAACACTCAGCGTCCAGGCGTGTGTGTGTGTGTGTGTGTGTGTGTGTGTGTGTGTGTGTGTGTGTGTTATGTATATACACAGATGCGTAAGTGTGCATGTTCATGTGTGTACGTATGCATGTGCGCATGGAAGCCAGAAAACAATGCCCAATGTCTTATTCAGAGTCTTTCAGTTGCTCTATTTATCAATTTATCTATTTTGAGACAGGGTTTCTCACTGAGTCTGGTGCTCACTGATTTGGATAGATTGGGTGAACAGTGAGCAGGGCTGGAATTAAAGATGTGTTCTATGGCACCCAGCTTTTCTATGTGGATGCTATGGGTTGAGCTCAGCGGACTCTCCATAGGCCCTGGTGTCCAGTCTTTCTGTGCAACAGAGGCTGCTGATGTCTGTCTAGCCTCCCCTGAGCCACTTCAGCTGAGTCAGCTTCAGCTGAGTGTGTAGCACCCCTGCATACCTCTGTGTTCCCCTCGCTCAACTACCGTTCTATGGGAGTAAAGGCTAGCCCTGTACCATTTATACCTTTCTATAGGAGTGAAAGCTAGCCCTGTACCATTACCCCTTCTTGTCTACAGGGCAGGAGCAAAGCAGATGCAGTGGTCCTCAACCCCAAAGGAATCTTCAACCAAAGAGAAACAAGAGTTGTCTGGTAAGCCCTCTAGCTTGTCCATCTGGATATACCCTCTTCTGTCACCAAGAGAACCCAGTGTGACTGAATTCTATGTTCCTCCGGCAGAGATCCACTTGCTAGCTCTCTTGAAGTCAGCCTTCTCTCGCTGTGCCTCGCAGCCATAAGGCCCCTCCTCTGGTAATGGCCCTCTTCCTGGGACAACTGCCAAGTAAATATGTCATTTCCCTAGATCTCTTCTCATCATTCACTTTGGGGAGGCTGGCCACAAATGAAGATAATATTCAAATTTGCCCTATTATTTCAATCACCTTGTTTCCAACAATCCAAAGCATTTGACCTAGAAAATAAGGGATTTGGAAGCAAAAATTGTCAAGGGAGATGAGGAGATGCCTTCAGTTCTTCCAGAACAGAGCCTCAGAACCTGTGAGCTGGATCATTGTACTTTACACTTAACCTCTGGCCCCTCTTCCTGGAGGGCCATCTATACCTGACCTTGCTCCCTGCCTGTGGCCAAGTACATCAGCTTTAGCAGTCAATCTCTCTTCCCCAGGCAGTAGAGACTTGTTCAGGAAATCAGAAATGACTCCAATCAAGGCCTTGTCCAAAGCCATCGAGGCGGGATTGCTCATCTGATCGGAGTGAACCCGGAGCTGCAGAATGCCACATCTGCCCTCTGTGTGGGGACAGCCTGAGAATGAAGTCAACAGAGCAGAAGGAAGCCAGAGGTGGCACTTGGCACCGGGGGCCAGCCATGCCCGGCCCCTGTCTTGAGAGTTAAATCCTTCCTTCAAGCTTGAACAAGGGGGAATTGGGTTTCATTCCTAGCAGACAAAGTGCCAACCAAAATGAGGGTCCATGGGCTCTCCAACTCAGTGCTCTGCCTGTGCGGTACTGTAGACACATTCTAGGGTTGACAGGGACATACATGTCCCTTCAAACCTTGTCTGCCCCAGGGGCTATGAGAGTGACTCATACTTTCTTGCCTATGAGTTTTAAAGAAAACATAGAAGATTGTGTTTTTAATTTCTTTCTTTAAAAAAAATGGATTGCTATGTTTATTCTCGACCATTTGAGAGGCTCCCCGTAGGTGCACAGCATGGAGTCCCCAATTTGAGGTGCTGCCATAAGTGGCCTAAGATGTCCTGTGTTTCCTCTGTTAAAGGCAGAAGCCATTGCTGTTAAAGCTTCTGCTCTAAGCACTGTATACCAGGGGACCCGCTTACACACCACAGGGGACACCTCAAGACGCTCTGGCCCTGAATGAGGAGATGGGTACCCTCACCTGACAATAGAGAACACCAAAGCCTGACTGACTTACATGACTTCCCAAGGCCACAGATATGGGTAAAGGAGCTGGCATTCAATTCCAGATCAGGGAGGTGTGCTTTACCCACGGCACCTCTGCCCTTTCCTACTGACTCCTGTACAAAACTGTGAACACAGCTTCCTCCGGCAGCCCGCTGGCCATCTGGCCACACACTGGAGGGCAGGGATCTTGCTCAAATTTGTACTTCCAGTGTGCTGAGAGGACCAGGGCTTCTGGAACTGGCTCCAGTTCACAAAGGTCCATCTGGGCCTCTGCTTCTTAAAGAGGAAGCTGTAGGGGTTCTTGTGATTAAGGGCTGTTGGCAGCTGTGCCTTAGGGGCCTGTGAAAGACAGAAGTGACTATGACACTCATCTCACTGGGACTGAAGGAGAAAGAGCAGGGCGGCCTTGTTCTCGGAGATGGGCAGCCTTCGTTCTTCTCCTTGGGGACACATAAAGGCCGGAAGAGGCAGGGGGATTGTACTGCTGCCCACAGCAGAGGACAGTCTTCATTTTCCTTACACCAACCACTAAGGACAGTTTCACTGAGTGTAGGCCAGTCAGGACCGAGGGTGTGTGCTCTTGAGCAGGTCTCTATGGTATGGAGAGCATAAGCCAGCTCTGCCTTTTGTGATGACTTTCCTCCTCTCACTCAGCTCTGCACAGCTTGCAAGATTATAGCTCAGAGTTCACAGAGAAGAGAGGACCCAGGATGCTTCCATACCAACTGCCACTGTTGGAGTCAGGATGTCATATACACACACCACATACATAAGACACCCCAGCGCCACTGCAAGCCCTCAGATTGCCCTCTGCTGGGCGGCTCAGAACGCTCTGTACCTGGCACTAGTCATCCGGATTGGGGGAGGATATAAGCTTCCATTTCTACAGCTAAAAATGGAAGCCAGTGTATTTTTCTCAGAGCCCTTCCTGACGGGACAGAACGGCTGTAAACAACAAACAGCTTGGTTCAGTACTAAAGTAGGAGCACAATGGCCTCTACTGTTAATATTCCTAACCTCATCTGAACACAGGTTCCACCTGCTAAGAGCCATCCATGTTTTAAAACTTGATTTAGAACTCACAGTTATACATGGAGAAGAGCCTTCTAGAAACACCTTATGTAGTCAAGCTCCTTTATTCCAGAGAGAGAGAGAAAGAAAGAAAGAGAGGAAGAGAGAGAAGAACAATGCAAACACAGAAGGTCACGCTGACTGTTCAAGAGACAAACAAACAAATCAAAACTAAAAACAACAAAACAAAAAACCCCAAACAACTGGTCCCTGGCCCACCCAGACCTTAGGCCCCTCCTTATGCCAGCTTCTCGCTCACTGCTTCTCATAGTGCAAACGTGACTGATTCAATGAGAATTTGAAATTAAAAAAAAAAAAGGATTGATTTTGGTGTTTTGAGGCTTCGTGAAACCAGCAATTTTAATCAATTTTTCAAAATTGCTAATTTCATCCATCCAAGAAACTCACACACAAACAGAGGGGCTGATTGAAATTTAAATGGCGGCTGGCTTGTTAGCTGCAGGCAGCCAGGCTGGGTATTTTCCTATGCAAGTCTGCCACTGTGTCCCGGCTGGCAGCAAGAGGAAGCGATCTCCATGAGACACTCGAAGGCAGTAAGAATTCAGGCAGCTGAAATGAGAAGCAACAACATGAAATGATAAAAACAAAGGCAGATCTTTATTAGCACCAACATAATGTGTTCCTGTGTCCTCCGGTCTCATCGAGAGCCCTGCCCGTTGTCTATTGAAACTGTAATTAGGCTGATAGGAACCAGAGGATTAAACTAACTTTCTTCTCTGATCGCAGGGATTTCAAATGAGGGAGATGGGGTGGAGATAAACCTGAGGAAAGGTATTAATATTCTGGGCCGCAGCTTCCCAGGACAGCTGAGCTGCTAAACAATGGCTGGCTGCGGCCCCCACCAGCCTGCGGCTACCTGCTGGGGAAGGATTGAGATGCCCGTCTGCCACATCTGCTGGATGAGAATGTTGAGGTCGCCCCTTACTCTGCCAAACACGATCCTTGGTCTTTCACACCTCTCTCCCAGGACGCTGTGTCAGTCCCTCCTTGTGTCTTTCCCATATGCCTGCCACCTGGGTACTATTGCAGTTGAGCCTTAGTCTGGAGCTCCTGGCAGAGGAGTTCACTGCTGTCTTTCCAACCACCAGTGCATTCGTTCAGTTAGATGCCAACCTCCATGCACAGTCAGGCACCTGGAGGCCATTTTCCTAGCCCATACCTGAGATCATCCCGTCTCTCATTCATGACCCATTTCCAACTCAGAAAATAAAGACCAGCCTGCCCCATATGTATGTCCCCACACTGCCTCTCTGGCTCCTCCCCACCAAGGGTCTGGGTACAGCAGCCACTTCTCAAATTTACCATGAACTTCCCCTCCGGCGGGGGTGGGCTGCTCTCTAGGCCTGGTTACCCCTTTATCTGGTGACACTGGACCCCACTCACCTTCCTCTGAAGCATCACTTAAGTGTTAGTAGCCACACGATGGCTTTCCACTTCGCTGAAAGTTCTATATAAGGTGATGGACCGGATCTTGATGAAGAATGTGGGACATGGTGCATGATGGGACATACAGAATTAAAACTCATGTCAGGGAATTGATGTGGGAAGGGGAGATGAATAGAGCAGAGAGGAATGTGGAAGACAGGTAAGAATAAAGTCTGGTGGCACATATATACAAAATATCATAATGAAGGCTATGCCTTTACATTCTAATTTGAAAAAAAAAAGATAAAAATAAAAACAATCAGCCAGTGGACAGAGAACTTGCTCAGGGGTTAAGAACACTTTCTGCTTTTCACAAGGACCTGAGTTCGATTCTCAGCACCCACATTGTGCAACTCACAACAGCCTGTAAATCCAGCTCCAAAGGGTTCACAGACACATAAAATAAAAATAAGTAAGAACTATTCATATCAACACGGATCGGCCTGAAGATGGTCTAGGGACTCCAAGGAAGGCAGCCCGAGGACCCTCTCTCTGTCTGCTCTTTCTGGAAATCTTGCCAGCTTGCGTGTGTGTGTGTGTGTGTGTGTGTGTGTGTGTGTGTGTGCTCACACAGATATATATGTGTGGAGGTATATATCTACATACACACATATATATGTATCTATATATCATTCCATATATTAACCACATGTGAATGGAATGATATTCACATGAATGCACAACAGATCCCAACGGAGTAGACAACATGGAGTCTCTCACTTCCTATGCAAGGTGTTCACACAAGGGGAAACATGGTTGGTTGTTCTCATCATAGACCAGAGAATGAGGCCAGCATCCAAATGTCCTTCAGCTCCATTCCCCTAGTCCCTCCAGTCTCAAGGCCAAAGCCTTAGTAGTACATTCGAGTGCTGAGAAGATGACTCGGTGGGCAAAGTACTTGCTGCAAAAGTGTGAAGATCTAAGTTGGCTCCCTAGAACACTGATGCAGGAGCACAAATCAATAATCCCAGCTCTCATATGGCAAGATGTGAGGCAGAAAGGAGAATCTTTGGAAGCTGGAATCCCATCTAGCCTGGTGTACTTAGCAGAGAACAAGAGACCCTGTCTGAAACAAAGTAGAAAATGTAAAACATCCCTGTAGATTGTCCTTTGACCTCTACACAAGTGCCACATAGGACAGTAGGGGCATTCACACACAAGCACACACACAAAGGTTCAGAGAGAAGGAGGGATGGGGAGGGGAGAGGAGAGGGAGGGGCACAGGGAGAGGGAGGGACCAAAATGTGATAGAAGAATAGCATGTGGCCGTCCCTCACCATAGAACTGGGAAATTCTCTGGTGCTGAACCACCCTTCTTGAGCTTCCGTTTCCTCAAGTGTGAAGTTGGAGGAACAGTTGAGGGTAATCTCTGCATCTCTGACAGTCTGACCTTTGTGACTGTTCCTTCAGGAGTAGGAGCCCCTTTCTGCCTCCTGAGCAAGCAGGTGGAAGCTCATACAACCGAGCAGGCTCAGGAAACTCAGAAAATCCCAAGAGCTGTCTCCAGGGGGATGTAAGAGCTCTCTCCAGATTGAGCAGGCAGCTCCAGAAATGTAGCTTTTCTTTTTCTTTTTCTTTTTCTTTTTCTTTTTCTTTTTCTTTTTCTTTTTCTTTTTCTTTCTCTTTTTCTTTTTCTTTTTTTTTTTTTTTTTTTTTTTTGAGTTGTCACCCATGCTGGGATGGCTTTCCAGGAGATGCAGCTGCTTAGAGTCACTCATGTGTCTATAAGTAATCCCAATAAACTCACTGGTTCACAGAGCCAAATTAGTGTGGCCTCGTTTCTCTGGTCTGTCATCAGTGCCCTGCCTGGGGGTGAAAAGACCCTTGTTTGTATCTCCCTAGGAAAAGTCAACACCTTGCTCATCCACTGGCATGGTGAACTTGCCCTTGAAAACAGACCTACTGGGGGCTTGTCGGAATGGCGTCTGCTGCACTGCATCGACCAGCAGATGCTGTGAGAAGGCTAGGACGATAGCTTTGCCTCACTTGACTCCAGAGGAGACACAAATCCAAAGGAAACAGACAGGGACCAGTTCATCCCCTGAGAGACTCAGTCTGGCTAGAGGTGCCGAGCCTACCTCCCTAGGCTTTTGTTTTTCTGAATAAAAGAACTCCCTGTGATGAGAGCAGCTGAGAACTCTTGGCTCACCTTCCTGCCTCCTCTTTCAGATACAGGCTTGCTTTGTTTTAAAAAAAAAATAGGCCTGTTTAAAAGAGAGTGAATGTGTGCTTTCACCTACTGTGCGTGTGAGCATCTGGGTCCACACAGGGAGAACAGGATAGACTCTGTCCATGGCTTGTAGGAGGAAACTACATAGCCCAATCCCAATGCTATGTCCTCCAGCCCCTCATGAAACCATTATGCCTCAAAGATGAGAGAGGTTGTATGCAGAAGTCACATCCATGTCACTCCCGGTTCCTAGACAGGCTCACTGTTTGCATGGCACCTGAGAAACACAGCAGCATTGTAATAAAGTCACCGTTGCTTAGAGCTGGCTCCTCTTTTATCTGAACCTGATTGATGGTCCTGCTTGGTAGGTTGTTGTGAAGATAGAGGTAGACACAGATGGAGGGAGCCCAATGCCAGCAATGGGCACACAGTAGGTGCTCCTGCCAGCAATGGGCGCACAGTAGGTGCTCCTTCTGGCGGGTGGGCCTCATCCCATCTGACACTGGAGGGACCTGGGCTTTGGCTGGCAGACAGTATTAATGCCCACTCCTCTGGTGCTGGACCAAACAAGCTTTGGCAGGGTCAGCTGGCCCCTCGCCTCCCCCGCCCCTGGCTCCTCATCGTGCATGCCCCATTAGTTGCACAGTGCCCCAAAGTACAACAGGAATGCTTCCTAAGCCGTTTCCTCTGCTAAATACCTCAGTGACAGCTTCTTGGCAGGGACAGAGCGCCAAGGTTAACATATGCTTGGAGTATGTGCTGCAGACGTCCCACCTCCACATGGAAGCTGGAGGAGCCCAGCTTTATCTTAGCCTTTCCTGTGCCCCCAGCCCCCGAGGCTGCTTCCCAGCTGCCCCTCAGCCCCTCTCGGGAAGCCACTGAGGGATCTTAGCCTGGGTAGTTATTTGCCTGTTCTGAGCACGTACCACGGCATCCTCCCTAGTACCCATCAGCCCCATCACACCTGCCCACTAACTGGGACTTCCATCCCTGGGAGGAAAATAGTCTTTCCAGAGCTTTCTCTGGATCAGGCTGTATGCAGGGTGCCAGGAATGAGATTGTGAAAAGGACTAATGTCCCAGAGGGAACTCCACAGTGCCTCTTGGTGATGCTAGGGATCTCAATCTCCGACTTCTTGTTTGAGCTTGACACAATCAACCTGCCCTCTCCAGCCAAGTGAAAGCAAGGACCAGTCATATATCTGGGCAGAGTCATGGGGTCATAGGTCATAGGGTCATAGGTCATAGGTCATAGGGTCATAGGTCATAGGATCACAGGGTCACAGGTTTAAAGAGATCTCTCTGCTCTCATGTTGCCACCTTTACCTCAAATATCCAAGAGACCAGAGAAATTTGATATCAGATTTGCAAGCTATAAAAGTGTTTGGCACTCAAGGAACCTTTGCAGAAGGACAGACTTGGGGATCTAAGTCCCCTGGAACTCTGAAATCATTCAGTCTCTTTTCAAGGGTGAAACCTGGAAGCACTGAGAGAAAACAGGACGGTCCCCAAGATATATAACTCACAGAGATGCCATCTTGGTTTCACAGCTGGCACAGTCTGGTGGATGGAACCAGGATATCTGGAGGTCAAGTTCAAGAGTTGTTTTCACTGGTCACATACGGAGAGCATCCTCTTCAGTTGTTTCATTTACACAACCCATGTCTGACTAGCTCATGACAGTCACTGTTTAGATGAAAAGGCCTCTTTTGCTGGCTCTGCCCTGAGTGCCCAGTTTGAACTCAGTAATATCAGGCAGAAGGAAATGGAAAGGTGGGATGCAGCAATGATGTTGGACTAACATTAAGCAATGTAGTAACCACAGCACAGAAAAGTCTCCAAATCTCAGAGACAGACCGGTGCCATTTGGGTCTTGCTCATATAACATACATGTCCAACACAGAGCAGTAGGAATCTCAGATCTGTGCAGTCCTTCAGGATACCAGCTAGCAGATGATGTGCCATCTTGAAGCTATGCCATCTGAGTCCCACGGCATCTTGTTGGCTCTAGCAGGGAGAAAAGGGTCTAAAGGAGCATTGTTGCCAGCGTCAGCTACCTCCTCCAGGAAGTGATAGCACTTCTGTCTATAATCTAGAACCGGCTGCAGGGTCTTAGCTTCCAGCAGGAGAGTCTGGAATTGTAGGTGTGCATAGAAGACCAGTGAGTGTTCTCTGTGTCTGATACAGGCAAGGTGATCTCAACCCATCGGGGACTCACATATCAACTCGAAGAAAAGAGATTGGTCTGTGTGGGTTTGGGTGACCCTGGTGGCTAGACTGGAAGGTGATATATAGGAGAGGCCATTAAGGAGGATAAAGGAGGGGAGGGAAGACATTTGCTGAAGGTCAGTCTAGAAAGAGATCATAAAACACCAAAGTGGGCACAGAAAGGCTTTAGTAGACTGCTCTCAGACAGAAGACAAAGACAGGCATGGAGGGAATCTGGCTAGGTCCACAGGCTGGAGGATCAAGGCCTGGGAAACACAGCCAGGGGCTGTGACCAGTCAGGTGAGTGACCAGTCAGGATGGCCTGGTTCTTTTGGGAAGGTGACTCCCTGGATAGCTTGGGAAGGAATAAAAGCAAAGACACATTGGCAGTGTCCTCTGGAAATCTTGGAAATGCCTTCTAGGAAGGTGAGTGGGCAGTGTGGCACCCACTCTGCTTGCTTCTTCTCTCTCAGCCTGTCTTCAATTCTGGGGTTTCCCTGGATTTTCTTTATCTGATGCTGTGGCCGAAGCTAAGACTGTGGTTGCTTGGGGCAGGAGAGTAGATACAGTACCTGATAATCCTTTCTGCTACAAAGTGAGCTCCACCCCCATTCCCATAACTGGGCAGACAGGGAATAGCTGTGTCCATTCCACAGACTGGAAACCTGAGGCCTAGAGCTGCAGACCCCTTAAGCGGTGGACTGTCCACCTCTGCCATTAGCCCCAGGTTACAGTTCCAACACTTCTTCTGTGGAAGCAGGCTCCTTAAGCAGGCTTTTGGCAGATATCTCACCCTGCTGGGACCTGCCAGGCAAATCAGAGTCTGCCTACTAGGGGCTAAAGAACTGGTACTGGCAGGTACTATTTGTGGGTTTCCATCAGCATTTGTCCCTATTATCAACATGAGATGAAAACAGTCGTCTGACTTGAGGATTTGGCTTTCGTGGGAGGTTTTCCATCTGTGTCTTTCTCTCCTTCCCTCTGCTCCACTCCCAACTCTCATTGCCACCCTCGGCCTCCCCTCATGCCCCACCAGTCATACGTATCTGGGAGCATGCATGCAAGCACACAAGCTCTGGATAGGGCTCTGGGCTGCACTTTCCTTTAGGAAGTTCTTACAGTCTCGTTCCTACCTTCCCATCCCTCCGGTCTCCCTTGAGCTGCCCTTTCCAGGGCTCTTTCCTGACACTTTGCTATGTTGGCATCAAGCAGCAGAATTCCAGCTCCAACTCTGCCCTGTGACCTTAAACAAGGCACTGGAGCCCTCTCAGTTTTTATTTTCTTGGACTCATTTATCTCCATCAGTTATCAAGGACATGTGACTCTAGGCTGATCTCAGAATGGCTTACTAGCTACCAAAGGTACCACCAGGCTGGGCGACCCCAGAGGAGCTCCAGATGCTGTGCTGAACTCGCTGACCCTCTCTGTAACCCCAGTCATCCTCCTCTCCTTCCTCCCTCCCTCCCTTCTTTCTAAAAGTCTCCTGTGTGCGTGATGTGAGTGTGGTATGGGAGAGAGCACATGCATGCCATAGGTGAACAACCTCTGGTGAGCATCCTTGCTTGAGACAGGCCTCCTTTTCCTTGCTCACTGCTGCATATGCCAGGCTAGTTAGCCCAAGAGCTCCCGCCTCCACCTCCCATCTTGCCGTGAAAGTACCGGGACTATACGCACTATTGCTCCTGGCTTTATGTGGGTCCTGGGGATTCAAATTCAGATCCGCAGTCCTGTGCATCAAGCACTGAGTCATCTTTACAGCCCTTGTGCCTGCAGCTTCTAGTAGCTAAAATGGGGAGGCCACTGCTCCTGCTTTATTAGTATTATGGGACAAGCTCAAAATCTCTCTGCTCTCTGCAAGGGGAGGAAATGGTACATGGGTTCTGGTTGTACGGAGACATGTATGTAAGGACCAACAAGCACCAGTCTCTGCTCCTCACACAGACAGGCATGTGAACTCCTGTGAGCACGCCACACTCACTTCCTGCTTTCTCACTTAAGACGATGGAACCAGAAACTGACATTTTCAAACAAGTTTCCCTCACTGAGGTCTGTGGGAAAGGCTTGATGTCTCAGAGATTCCCTCATTCGCCCCTGTTTGACCAACAGCATGAGACACCCACATCGTCTCAGGGGCCAGGGATCAGGCGTATCCCACCCTGGCAGAGCCACATCTATTACTAGTTACTAGTGCTATTACTGTATTGAGTAGTTATTACTCATGCTATTATTGTATCAAGACAGGGATGACTTAAGACAGGAAGAACAGATTCGGACTCACAATTCAAGAGTCTACAATTCATCATGTTCGGATTCGCTTGGTGTCATAGCTTGCCGCAGGCAGTAAGATCCTGAGACAGAGTATCCCACATCCTGTTGGATCAAGAATCAGAACACAGCTTGACTATAACCCTCAAAGGTCTACCCCAGGGACATACTGACACCAGTCATCTTTACAGCCTTCTAAAACACAACCTTCCAAAACAGTGTCACAAGCTAGGGGCCATGTGTTCAAGCACATGGGACCATGGGGGACATTTCACATGCAACCCATAATACTACATTCCTGGAGAGGGGCCAGACATAGCCAAAAATGAGGGAGCCCAGGTAAAACTAAACAGGCACTGTTAAGATGCATGTGACTGTACATATGTTAATACTTTAAAATGTCGCTAGCTTTGATGGTGACCCTGAGGAGACGAGCACTATGCTTCCCCAGCAGATTTATTTGTGGGTCTCTTGTAGCAACTGACACCAGAGAATAGGTGCTCATACCTGAGTATGCCACCCATGCAAGGTCACACTCTTCACGACAAGCATGGGACAAGCCAGATAGCCCCAGCCAGGCAGCTACAGTACTTGAAACTGCTCTCTCTCTTATGCTGATTCCTCCTCCAGGCTACATCAACCCTGTTAAATTGCCAAATTTCTCCAGAGGCATGTTCATATACACACCCTAAGTGGAACCATCACAGAGGGACACAGCATATTCCCAACTCTACCAAAGAGCTGCCGAACGCAAAGGGACCCAGACCAGGGCTTTCCATGGCATTTGCCCTTGACTCGTGCATTCTTCACTGCATCTGTGTAATCCACACTGGTTCTGAGATACCAAAGAGCCAGACAGGCTGTGGAATTTGCCCTCTTAGATCGCATGGCATGGGGAAAGATGAGGCGGCCCTGAGACTTCTCCCACAATGTTGAGCTTCCCACAAGCTGTTCTAGGAGGCAGGGCTCAGGAAAACAGGTGATGTCCTCTTCAAAGGCACTCTGAGAAGGCTTGTCTTGGGAGAAGCCTCTAGAACCAAAGTCAACAGAAGAACAGCAGGGAAGTGACTAGAAAGAAGGAGCTTGAAGCAAGGGGGCAATGGGTAGAAGCTTGGGTGTGGGCAGCTGGAAAGGCAGGAGAACCAGGCAAAGGAGCTGTCCCAGCCCAAGTGCAGTTAGAGTGTGGCTAGGCACTCATGGTCATCAGACAGCTTTTGTGAAGCTCAACTCAGGGACACCCGGGACAGTACCCCCACTACACACACACACACACACACACACACACACATATCCAGGCCTCAGGGCACACAGCACAGCCTATCCATGCAGTGGGCCAGGTCAGAGGGCTGAGCCCCTACACTCCATCCCCACTCCCTAGTCATCCAGCACACAACTTTCGCAGGCATTACCAGTAACCATCCAGGGTCCTAATGGCTCCTCACAGACAATTCACTCTTTCCTAGTAGTACACATACTAGCTGAGCCTGATCCATCTCTGTAAGGCAGAGTTGTACTCCTGTCGGGGCCTAGGTGAAGCTTGCATGAGCCCACTTTATAGCTGTGGCTAAGCTGACAGAGGGCTCTGCTGAGCGTCCTCGAGGCCTGACCACTCTGGTCTTCCTGTTGGTGCTGAGAAGGGTTCTGAAGAATACCTGGAGTCCTGCCAGCCATGGAGGCTGAGCCTGCTTGGCATCAGCCCCTGGGAAAGGAAGGCTTCAGAGTGTAGACCGTTCCCAGAAACTGGAGACTAAGCCTGTGATAAGGCCAGCCTGCTTTCTGAGCCTGCCAGGCAACCAGACTGAGAAACCCACACAGGCAAGGAGTAAGCACCCTGTGTGAGATTGTCCCTGTAAGAGAAAGGCCACTTTCCGTCACTGGAAGTTGAGTACTAATGCCACAGGGAGACACAGGCTACTCCACTGTGGGGCCCCGACACCCAGCAGTTCACAGGGTATAGAAAGTGTTGCCCAGAAGCCATTGGCCAAGGCTCATCCAGGGCAGGGGTCTCCTAGTGGGTGGACACTGCCTGTAAGTAGAGACAGTTCCCACACTGCCATTTTGCCCTCAGAGAAACTGCTGAAGGAAAGCTGGACACAGACCAATGTCCTCATCTGACATGCAGGAGAGTGGAGGTTCCTAGCAGGGCCTCCACTGGCTCAAGGCAGATCCCACAGCCCAGCTTCCTGCGTCATCCCTCTTTGCCTCCCTTCTTCTCCCGCACTCACCCACCCACCCCAGCTCTCCTGACCTGGCATTAAGGCCACTGAGAGCTTTATTTAAGCAACTAAAAGAGGCCCACAGTGGAGCATGTACCAGGAAAAGGACTCAAAGGATATGCTTCTCAACCCTGGTTCGAACACAGAGCAGCTGTGTTGCTCTGGATACATCCATCTCCCTCTCTGGTCTGTCTCCAGTATTAGAATAATCTCTGGTATCTACTTCACAGGTCGGACTGTAGCAGAGAGCATAGGAGCCCAGGTGCAGGTATGGCCAGGGCCAGGCAGTCATGTGCAGTTTTTAATCAATGAAAACAGATCACAGCCTAGACCAACTGGAGTCCAGAACTAAAGAACAAAGGCAACACTTGCCTCTCCCTACCAGGATGGTGAGCCCAGCTACTCACCCTTCTGTACCCCATGTATCACCTATAAATATATACAATATGCAGAGGGTCGCGATCATATTTCAAAGGCAGGGGGAAACTCAGCAGTGCACATAAGGCTTGCTCACAGTGAGAGGACCAGGGGTGGTCTTCAGCATTATACACAAAGGAAGGGACCCAGAGATATATCAACTTCATATCCTCACGAAAGGGACCTAAGAATGGGTTGGCCTTATGTACACAGAGTGGGGGTCTACAGGTACACCAGCTTTGTGCCCATGGCAAAGGATCCAGGGTTCCTACAGCAATTCTTGCTCATGGCTAAGAAACCCAGGGGTTCACTGGCCTTGTGTAGACATGTGAGAAAGAGGAGTGGGCAGTCTTCACAATCAAACAAACATGCCCAGCCTTCCACCCCACCCCATGATGTGGTCCAAGCCCATCTGGCAAACATTTAAAGCGGAAGGAATGTTGACAGCCTGCAGACTGTGGCCCTGGAAGACCAGGCTTCACCCACTTCCCCTGCAGTATCCAGGGGGCCAGGTAGAGTAGATCAAGGCTATTGTGAGGAAGCCCAGCTGGGCTCTCCGCTGCCTCCCTAGGTGGAAATCAGAATTGTTGTGGAGCATCTGTTGCAGGTATTTGGAAAATGTGAGAGAGATCTTGGAGAAAGAGCTGGGCTAGAGCCCCAGGGGGAGGGCAGGCAGACACCCGTGTGTGCGGGAAGAGACAAGCTGCTGGACCTGTTGGGAAGCATAGCATGGAGGGAGGCTCTGAGAGAGTATATTGTCCTTCACCTTCACCAATACGCTAGCCACCCTGAAGCACACACACCCCTTTTCTTGAACTGCCCAGGATACAACATTCATGGAGAAAGCCTTTGCCCAATATCAGGCTGCCAGCGTTGGCCAGGAAGTCCAGCAACCTTTGCCATCCTTCCAGGGAAGTAACCTTCCTCTCTCCAGTGTCCTTGGACACCTTCCTCTCTGTACCTGCAGGGGTCCCAAGACTTCACTAAGTCATGCTAGACTTAGAGGAGGAGCTTGTCTCTTTGTCCTTTTGATCTCTCTACTCTTCCTGCCACCCTGCTACCCTCCTAGCCCACCCCCAGCGTCTCCTGCCTTGATACCATCCTCACTTCCTTCCTAGGCTTCTAGTTTTTGCTAAGGATCCTTATAATCAATCTACCACACACAAACAAATCCCTACGGGGCGGGGGGCTCCCTCCTGCTGTGCCACCAGGATGGGGACTGTATTAACACCACTCACCCCTGGGCCCTCCAAGACTTAGCATATTGCCCAACACCATTGGCTCTCAATAAACGTGTGTGGACTGAGTGAAGAAAGGAATGAGAGAGAGATGGTAAACAGGTTCTGCAGTGTGAGGAGAGGCTGGGATTTGGAAGGAGCACAATAACATGTTTGGGGACAGGTGTTTGAAATCTGGCTGGGATGGGCTAGGTTTGTGCCTTGTCAGAGTCTGGGGAAAAAAAACACAATAAGGGCTCTTCAAGAGTTACTCAGTGCCTTCTTCTGAGGGTACTTCTTTGCAAGCCCCGGGTGAGCACGACAGTAGCTCTTCTACTGGACACCTCCAGTGATAGGTGTTCTCTTCCTAGTATGTGAACCATACTGAGTAGCCTGTGCCTCACCAGGACTCAGGTAATTCCAAATAAGAAAATTAGCAATGCTGGCTGAACTTGGACATGCACGACCTACCCAGTACCCTCAGAGAGGGCTGTGATTCCCAGTTACCCCTCCTTCCTGCGCCCAGTCAGTCTCCTCCCTCAGGAACCACTGAAGCTGCCCATCTGGAAGCTGCGATCCCCTTCCTGCCCACCCTGGCTGCTGCTCTGGCCTCCAGCCAGTCAGTTAATGCAGCTCCTTTACTTCGTAGCTGAATACTTAGTGCAGCGATCCCAGGCGCCATGGCGGAAAGCTGGCCAGGTGCAGGTGAAGCTGATGGGAAAATGGCTATGCCTATCTCTGTGCCAGCAGGCTAGGCCTATCTCTGTGCCAGCGAAAGGCTCCATTTGCTGGGCAAACAGATGTTCTAAAGAGCTTGGGAAAACTCTGCTAGGTAGGGGACAGGGCTTGTGCTGAACCCTGGTGCTACTTTTCTGAATTCCCGCAGGCTGTTCCTCTGCCCACCCCCCCCCCCCCCCCACAGTCCCTCCTGTTAAAGCAGACTCTTTAAGACCTTCCTGACATCATTCAGAGAAGACAGGCTGGCTTGTGTGTGTGTGTGTGTGTGTGTGTGTGTGTGTGTGTGTGTGTGTGTGTGTTCCGCTTACCATTTGCTTGCTCTGTGGACACGCCCCGATCCTTTCTGACCCAATTCCCTCAGCTCTGTAACGAGATGATGCTTCCACTTTTGGCCAAGTGCAGTGAAGATCAAGTACATTGTGGAGGTCAGCCTCCTGGCGTTGAGTGGGTACTCCATGGGTGTTTCTTTGCCTCTTGCACATCTCAGCCATTTTCCACGGAGGAAGCAGTGGGATTAAGCATTTGAGTCAAGACATTTCACCACTGTCCTTAAACCTTTGTAATTTCCCAAAGGGAAGTAGATCTTCAAACTGTCACAACTGGCCCTCTAGAATTTTCCCCAGGCTACGTTGCAACTCAGAGAAAGCACTCTAGAGAAGGGGCTCATAACAGAGACATGTATGTGAGTTATTCTCTCATCGCTGTGATGAAATGGAGAGGTTTGCTTTGGCTCCGGCTCTCAGAATGTCATGGCGGAGTGGTTTGGTCTGAGTTGGCCAGCACTTACAGCTGCCAAGTCTCACGTTTGGCAGATTAGGAAGAAGTCGGACCAGAAACAAGGCTGGGTTATAACCCTAAAGGCCTAGTGTCTTATGTCTGCCGGCTGTCTCAAACGCTCCACAGTCTCCCAGTGCAGTGCTAACTAGCAACACAAAACAGGAGCTTGTGAGGAACACTTCACATTCAAGCCACAGTATTCTGCTCCTGGTCCCCATCAGCTCATAGCTATTGAACAACACAAAATATATCTGCTCTAAACAGAAGAGTCCCCATAACCTCAACAGACCCAACACTTTTCAAAAGTGCAAAGTCTCCAACAAGTCTCAAGCAGTTGTTTGGTTAGTTTTTTGTTTGTTTGTTTGGTTTGTTTTTAGCTGTTAGCCTCTGTAAAACAACAACAACAACAAAAAAAATAGATTATATATTTCTGATATATGGTAGTACAGAGTAGAAATCCACACTCCAAAAGGAAAGATAATAATAATAATAATAATAATAATAATAATAATGACAAATCAGAGCAATGCAAGAGGAAATCCCAGCTGGGCAAAAATTAACCCCTGAAGTTCCATGTCCCACATTTGGGGCACCTGGTAGCACCATCTGATCTCCAACAGCCTTGGGTAGCTCCACCCATCTCCCTGGTGCCTGCAGTACATGGGATCTCACCCTGCTGTGACTCCTCTCAGCACCCCCCCCCCCAGGATGCTCCCCATAGTCCTGGTGCCATCATTATCCTGAGGCATCCACTGTGACTCAGGATTCAGCTGCATGCACATCTGTCCAAGGAGCTCCACATAGGAACTCGACTGTGGTACCCACTGGCTGACCTCATTTGCTTTACTCTGGAAACGTGGTACAAACCTCAGTGAACCCCCTAACTCTTACATTCGCGTGCTTACAAAACCAGCTCTGTGAGGAAAGCACCGGGCTTCTGTCGGCAGCCTGAGATGATGCCAGGCCCTTTGCAGTAAAATTGGCAGTGAGGCTGGAGCACAGAGAGCACTTGCCTAAGTACCTGTCCTTCTGTGTGGTCCACTTTTAGCGTTGCCTTTCCAGGCACTGCCTTTCTTTTTTCTTTAGACACACCAGAATAGGACGTCAGATCCCATTACAGATGGTTGTGAGCCACCCTGTGGTTACTAGGAATTGAACTCTTGACCGTGGAGCCATCTCTTCAGCCTGGCACTGTCTTTTTAAACAAAAGGCTTTTCGGTTTCTGCCTGGGAACCTTTGATGGTGGGGGTCTTACTCTTACTGTGTCTATGAAAATATATACATTTTTTTTCTTTAAGGACATGGCACTACTTAAATAGACAATTATAGTAATTCTGTCCACAGCCATCTTATTTACAACTTTGAATATGTTCACATTGCCCTTGAAGGATCCATGTTGATCTGTGGAAGTTCTGGGAGAAAAGAAAAGGTCCCCAGGTAGAAGAGAGTGGGAATATGGGGCAGGGCACTTGAATGGCTGTAATGTGGAAAGAGGAGAAGAGTAAACATGAGATAGACTGTCAAGAGATGCGGCTAAGAGGAGAATGTAGGATTCACAGGCCACAGGCTCTGGAAAAGCTTAAGACTTTACGCACAGAGGAACCTTTGGATGACTGTACCATGAAGAGATAGATCTACTCACTAGAAGATCATCAGAATATGTTGCTGAGTATGGCTTAGCAGCACCAAGACATCTTTAGTCAGCTCACTGACTTCCAGGCTCTGTTCCAAGCCATTGGTACCTAGCAACCTACTTTTCACTGTAATGTGAGGGACTGTTGCTATCCCATGTTGCAGATAAAAACACCGAGGCACAGAAAAGATGAATGCCTTATCTACAAGAGCAATCAAGGCTGGGGTGGCAGCACTGATGACTGAATCCTGGTAATTCTAGCTCCAGGGTCTGCCTGCTTCCCCACAGTACTGACCTTGCTGTGGCAGGGCCCCAGGTGAGAGGACACACAGCAGAGATCTGCGAAACATGGGAAATAATGGGAAAGATGAGTGTTTCTTGTTCTTTTCTGAACACTCAGTCCCTGGCAGTGAAGGGCCACGTGTAAAAACATGAGCAGCCCAGCTCTCTGCAACAACCTGGCCCTGTAGCAGTATGTGAGCTGTCTGCTCCCCTTCAAAACCACAGCCAACTCACCTAGTGCAGGGGACACTGATCAAGAAATAAGTTGCAGGGCTGGTCTGAAGACTAATGAGCCTTTTCAGAAACCTGTGCAGGCAGGGCCAGGCATGGTTTTCCATATCTGTGGCAGTGTGGGGACCCCAAACAAGGGTTGTGATTTAACACAGTCTCCTCAGGTCCCTGCTGAGAGTGTTAAGGGGAGCACCTGCAGAAGGCCCCCTGAACAAAGTGCCCTGCTGGAACGCTACCTGCAGCCGAGCAGTGAAGGCACACTTTGGCACACACATGGGGTCTGCTGGGAATTTCTTGAGGGGCTGGCTCTGAAAGAAGCAAAAGCAGATGCTGGCTAGGGACGAGTTGCACTTCACAGGCAGTTAGCACAGTCCTGTCTCGGGCATACAGAGAGGCACTTGTTGGCATCAAGAATTGGAAAAGCCTGACTTGTCATCTCAGTAAATCCTCAGTGGCTGTCCCACCTGTCACATGGCTCTCTAGCTCCCTGCTTTCCTGCATTCCTTTCCGCAGGAAGCATCAATACACAGCTCAGTGTACCAGAGAGCAGCCTGATGTGTTCTGTGTGGAGCTTTTCCCGGACCTCCTATTGCTGCCGTTTAGCTCTCCCAATAAATAAGGGTCTGAGAGAGGCTTCCGGGAGGTTTATGCCCTCACCATCACCATTCAAAGTTTTGCTTTCCAGAGTTTCAATCAATGATGGCCTTGAAAATTATTGAAGGATAAATTTTAGAAATGAACAACTTCTGAGTTTTAAATGGAGCAACTTTCTAAGTGACACTATGTGAGATTCCTCACTGTTTTCCATCCTGTCCTGGGTATCCATCACCCTTTTATCCAATGTATCCATGGTTTAGACAGTCTACCCATTACTAATTCCTGGTTTTCAGAATGGCTGTCAAAATGCCATGGCATTTGTATGGAAGTGACACTTATTTTATTTATCAGTGGCCCCAATCAGGATAGTAGTGATGCTAATAATTCAAATATGCCAAAGGAAAGCCAAAGAATGCTCTATGCCACCAAGTAAAAAGGCAAAAGTTCTATGCTTAATAATAAAATGAAAATATGTATGCTGGAGTTACTACGGTTTATGGAGGGTAGAATGAACAGAGGACCCA
The DNA here is from genome assembly GCF_000001635.26 of Mus musculus. NCBI lineage: Eukaryota > Metazoa > Chordata > Mammalia > Rodentia > Muridae > Mus > Mus musculus. Next base: position 24,859,142 of record NC_000080.6, on the reverse strand, counting down.
CATCAAGTCCCATAGAGGTTTTGGTATTATCTGTAGTCTTGGTATTTGCTAGAGGCTAGGCGCCTCATTGATAAAGGTGTTTGCTCTAGCCAAGTCCAGTAGAACATCAAACACCTGCTTGAGTCAGGACGCCAAAGCCAGATCTTGTTTCTCCAAGAACAATGCATGAGGCTTCTGTCTGGGACATTCTCACTGACCATGTTTTCTTATTATAGAAGTGAAGTGGGAACTTCTAGTTTCTTTGGAAAGTCAGTTATGTCCAGTGACGTTTTGCTGGGCACACTGGTGAAAGCAGACCCGGAAAGAATGTTTTTCTGAAGCAGACCAGGTGAAAGGATGCTTTGATATAGCAAACACGCTTTGCTATATCAACTGTGGCTCACAGCTGCCTATGACTCTAGCTTCAGGAGATCTCAGTCGTCTAACCTCTACGAGCACCCACCTAACATGTAGCATACACTCACACAGACATAGACACAGGCTGGGAGTCAAGTATCAAAATATATGATTCCATAGCAGACATTTACCTAACACTAGGTAAAACAACTCTGCAACAGTGTCAAAAAAGAATTCTCAGAAATTTAGGATATGTAAAATGGCTGAGAGGCTAATGATTGCTAGGCTTATGACCTGACTCCGATCCATGGAGCCTATACAATGTTCATAGAAAAATAACTGACTCTATAAAGTTGAGCTGTGAACTCTACACATGTACTCTGGCATACACACACACACACACACACACACACAACACACACACACACTTATAACATATATATATATATACATATATGTATATATATATATATATACAATAATATTTTTAAAGTACTTAAGAACTCATTTCATAAAAAAAAACCCACAAAGTCTGCACTCTGAAAATTAGCAAGCTGTTGAAGGAAATGAGTGCTCCAAGTGAACAGGAAGACATTGTCTGCCCATGGATAGGGCAATGTAAGGCTGGTACGGTGGAAACATTCCATCCATCCATAGCTGCAACACAGCTCCCAGCAAAATCTCAGCTGGCTTCCTTGCAGGGCTGGATAAGCTGGTCCTAAAGCTCCCTTGGAAATTCATCGAGGCTTAGAATAACTCAAGTTGGAGAACTCACACTTCCTGATTTCAAAGCTTACTTCCAAGTTACAGTAATCAAGACAGTGTGGGATTGGCATATGAACAAACATGGAGATTAATTGAGTCAAATTGAGAATCTAGAAAGATGTCCTCACACTGACAGTCAGTTCATCTTTGGAAAGGGTGCCAAAATATAATTCATGGGGAAGTAAGAGTATCTTCAACAAAATGGTTCTGGAACAACATGCAGAAGGACAAAATTGGATCCCGACATCACTCCATATGTAAAAGTACCCAAAACTGAATCAAAATTCCAAATTTAAAAGCTAAAACTAGAAACCTCATAGAAGAAACCGTGGGGGGAGATGTTTTGTGATCTCAGATTGGTTTTCTTTCTTTCTCTTTTTTAGATGTGACCCTAAACACAGAAACAACAAAATTAAATATAGACAAATTGAACCTCACTAAAAAGTGACACTTTGTGCTTCAAAGAGTCTCATTAATAAATCAATAAATAAGGGGGAAAAAGAGACCCACTAAATGAGAGGATATAACTGTAAATCAGACATCTACTAAGGGGTGTATACACAGAATATATAAAGAACTCAGACAACTCAATAATAAAATGACAAGTTCAATGAAAAGCAGTGAAGAGTTAGAATGGACATTTCTGCTAGGAAAGACCACAAATGGTCAACAAGAATGGAGGAAGGTGTTTGATATCATGTACCTCCAGGGAAACACAAACTGCAACCAATTGTTTGTGAAGATGGTACAGGGGTACAGAATAAGCTTAGGACCACTGGATGTCAACTTCCAGTGTGTGACTAATATAATCTATGGACTATGTCCTTATCATTAAACTTGTAATACCTGTGCTGGTTACCACGGGAAATATATTCTGTAACTTGCTCTTCTCGAACCATGGGTTGTGTCCATAGGCACAGCCATCCTGGTGTGTGGGGAGACCCCACTGCAAGAGAGTAGATAAGGCCATGACAATGCCTGGACTCGTGGAGGAAAGCACTGCAGAACATGGAGCCTGGGAAGGTATGGCATCTGGAGAGTTCTAATCTCAGACCTCATGGGGCCTTTCAGTGGGTTACAGGGGTCCCCTGGAACCCAAGTCAAGAAGCACATGGACAAGATGGCCTGAGCTCCCCTGAGAGAATACCTTATCCACTAAGATGATGCCCATGAGCGTACAGACTATCAAGCATTTGCCATCCAATATAGTTCAGTTTATCTCCTCTCAAAAGACAAGAACTCAGCCCCAAGGAGAAAGAAATGGCCAGCAGCAAAGAGCCCAGAGTGGATCGAGGGCAGCTTGGACCGGTCCCGTAACACATAGCCCTTCACCTCTGCTCTTCTCCACATCTTCCTGTTATGTGGACTTTACAGAGCTGGGCTACCATCCAGGTAGGGTGACTCAATGTAAAGTCTCTGATCTGGAGGAGACTCTGACCAGCTCACCTGCCCTTTCTGTTCACAGTCCACAGTGCACTGGGAGAGAAGAATGGTTATCTTTGTTGAATGGATGACAAAACTGAAGCTCAGAGAGGCTATGTCCCGGCCACAATCCATCATATCAGAGAAAGGAACCCACATCAGCTCTCTCTGGCTCCAAGGCCTATACTCACCCCAGAGTTTTGAGGATTCACCAAAGGATACGTTTTCTTTCCCTCTCTTGCTTCTCTTCCTTCTTTTCAGCCTCTTCTTCTCAACACAAGCAGGAAGAGTGAAGGAAAAAGGAAAGCGGATTAGAATCTCCCTGCATCTTTCAGTGGTTTCTCCAACCCACACCAACCAGCTCCTGGGGTCATGTTTCTTCCTCTCTGCCATGGCTAACCATCCACAGAACATCCATTATGCTATTGCCTCTGACTCTTCTCTGTTCTCTCTTCTACGTGCTCTGTAGGACTGTGCCAACTCCAAGGTCACCGAAATGTCCTCACCCTGAGCCCAGTGGTCTGAGCTCTCCAGCATAAGCTTCCCTGTATAGACCTGTGACTTTCCTCAGACTCGTTCTAATCCATCCCTTCTTTTTTGAGAGTCTCACGATGGAGCCCAGGATGGCTCAAACTTAGAATACAACTCAGGATACTCCCTTCCCCTGCCTCCTAAGTACTGGGATAACAGGCCCATGAAATCATCTCCACAATCCCTTGACTTCTTCTAGCAAACAGTCTCTGAGTTTTTGATGTCTCGTCTGTGTCCTCCCACTTTGGCAACAAGTGGACCAGGTTGAATCATTGAATCTCTCTGCCCTTAGGGGTCCATTAAGCAGGAACTTCAACACACAGGCAAGGCCAAGATGCAGAGGTGGAGCAATGGCCCCCAGGGTGACCAGAGTATGAGTGGGGAGATCTACGGACTGCCCTAGGAGTCTCCAGAAGCCCTGCGGATTTGAACCACAGTTGTCAAGTGATTTTGCACCCACAATTGGCCCTTCTTTCCCTCTCCATCCCTTCCTCTTTTCTAGCTTTCTGAGTCATCGTGACTGGCTGTATGAGTGCATGTGCCTCATGCAGGCGGCCTGGGGAAGGGTGGAAGGAAGCACCATCATGGTATTGCTGTCTCCCTTCACCCCTGACTTATTCACGTCCAGCCTCCATGGACTGCTCACTTAGTCTGAGAGTCCCTCGCTCTCCCGCTCTCTGGCTCCTTTGCTCAACCCTATTTCAGGTCCTCGAACCACACTGATCACTTCTGTGTGGCACTGCTTTCTGCCAGAAGCTCCGTTCCCTCTGCCCCGTCACCATTTTGCAAACATTCTGAATCTGCTCACTTTGGAGACAAGGAAACCGGGCATTACCTATCCCTTCTGCAAGTCTGTCAACATTCTCCACAACTAACAACTATCAGCTGCTACAGGGGGCCCTAGGTGACGGTTGGTGCCAGCCTGGCTGCTGTGCACTGTCCTTTCACCACAATGACATCTCCCTGAGAGCAAACTCTGTGAACTTTTGTCTCTACCATTCCAGAATGTAGCAGCACCCTGACCCACTGGCCCTTGCTTAATAAAATAAGCATTCTTACTATTTCCATCAGACTATGAGAGTTTACTTCTCCACTGTTCCTTCCACACACATTCCTCCCCCAGTGGGATTTAAGCAAAATTTATGTTGTAATGATCAGGGCTTTTCCCTCTACTGAGTCACCAGCCAATCTGGCTCATCAGGGAGACAAAAATGTGCCTCTTTCTGCACCCCCTGCCCTCTCGGTGTCTTTGACTTTGATTAAAGCTATAAACATCCTGGTCCACTAAACCAAAGCAGAGGGGGCCACACAAAACCTCAGCCTTTTGACCCATGTCAGCACCCAAGAAGTGCCACTCCCTGCCACAAGATCCATGTGACAATGTTCAGGTAAGTCCCCAGGGAAGGGCAGGGTGCTGGAGGGGGCACATTTATAACATGTGATACTGAGAAGGCTTTAGAGTGCTCATTGGTCAGATAAGGTGCAATCACCTCTGTCTCGGCTGAAGAAGAGAAAGCCCAGCTCCCTCGTGCTAAGGTCCTGCTGGCTGTCTGGATACAGGACTCTCGTCCTAAGAACAGGTTCAAGCAGGAAAAATCCATCTGCCTGGGCCTTGACTTCTGACACTCAAGCTCTAATCAAGGGAAAGAATATTCCATCAGAAAATCAGCTAATTATAATGGAGGCTGACTCAGTCTGCCAGCGTTTCCTGGGCATTTTGAAAGCATTAAATTATTTACTTCCCACAATAACCCTGGGGTGGCATGCTGGAGCCGGCTCCTATTAGCTCACAGGAGCCGGTTGTTAAATGTTCAGAAGTTTTATAAGCTGGGTGTTAAATACCGCTATTATTTAAAAATTAGATTATATAAACCCACAATTAAATAAATTATACTAAAAACAAAAGTAAGAAATACTCAGAACTCCTCGCGTCCCCATTATCTCTGTGTCTCATTGTTGCCCACTCTTCAGGGTTGTTCCCGTCAATAGCGTCTGCCTGGTGGAAACACCATGCAGTGGTGGCCACCAAGTATCTTTTACCAAGTCTGCATTTGGTGACGCCACTATAGACGTAGATGAAGGTTACAAGTCTGGACTTGATTTCCTTGCTGTGGTTATGTTTTCTACATGGGAAAAAAAATAAGGGGAAATGTTTGTCATTATGTGTGGTGTTCCTCGGGAGTCATCTACCTTGCTCTTTGAGACAGGGCTCCCTGAACTTGGGCCTGGCTCAGTAAACTGTGATATCTGGTCAGCAAACTCCAGGAACCCTCCATTTCTCTAGTTCCTCAGCCCTGTCAATCATATCTGGCTCTTTTTCATAGGCTCCGATCAAATTCACACCCTCATATTTTCACGGCAAGCACTTGACTGGCTGAGCTATATCTATCGCTCCAGATCCTTCTTTGCCCCTTCAACGGGGACTGCACACCTATCCCTCTCCAGGGAGCTCCAGGTTTTCAGTGTTGCATTGGAGGCTGCTAAGGTGACCCGCCTCCTAGATCTCTGCCTCTCCCGGTGTATACACCAGCACTGCTGAGTTACCTAGCCCCCATCATAAAAGCTAATCTAATAACTCCCCTTTTGTGTGAGAGTACATGTGTATGCATGTGAGTATGTATTTCTCTCTCTAGAACCCTGGGTAATGTGGCTTCCCAAAGTCAAGTGCTACTAGCACCTCTCTGCCCTCTAGATAACAAAATAGTTTTCACCCATCCTATCTGAGGGCTGCTTCATCCAAACCCAGGTTCCCCACATTCCAGCTAACTTGGGTGCCTTTTCCCGTCTGGAGCTCAGCTCCCTGACAAGTTGGATTCAGATTGGACTTGCAAGCATGTCCGAGAGCCTGACGGTTGGCAAGGTAGCGTGCTTGACAGGGCCTGAACATAGTAGGTGCTCTGAGTGGGCATTTGCTATTGTCATTGCCTGCTTGCTGTGCTCAGGATCTCGCCCAGGTGTCCTCGCAGGTGTTAATTCACTTACTCTCTCTGCAATCCTGGGAGAGCGGTACCGCTATTAACCCCATTTACGGAGTCACAGAGAGGCGATTAGAGTGGAACATCTGAGATTGCTAGCTTTGTAGGTCGAACATAGCTGTGGATCAGCGGTTGCCAGTGACTCACAGCTAGCAGGGCTGAAGGTCTCAGAGCTTTGCAGCCTGCCTAAGCTGTGTGCAGCCTGAGCATCTCTGACAGCAGAGAGGCCATGCCTCCTCTTAGACAGCACTGAAGACAGTTCAACCAGCGCTCTGCTCTTATGGAAGATGAACATTCAGGCTATTTTATTTGCCTTTTCCTTATGGTCTCATAGTCCCCGTCGGTGGCTGATATGAACATCACCTCCTCTGGGAAGTCTCCCTGATTTCTCCAGCCAGAAGAACAAACCTGTGCAAAGATTCAGAGGGAGAAGTAGGGCCTGGTCAATCAGGGAAAGTAGCAAGTTTCCTACAGTGTAGTGTCACAGGTACTAGTGGGCCACGGCTGGAAAGGACCTGAGCATGAAGAGGCCGTGAAGAGGTTGGCTCTGGTGATGTGAAAGTGGGTCTCTGGGTTCTCTTCATCCAGCCAGGTTGACAACCAAAACCAGAGGCCTAGGTCAACGAGGTGGTGAGTTATTTACTTTTCAATTGCGGTGATAAAACACGATGATCAAATACAACTTGAGGAGGGAAGGGTTTATTTCATCAAAGAGCTTTGTACTCAGTTCATAATCCAGAAAAGTCAGGGCAGGAATTTAAGGCAGGAGCTGGAACAGAGGCCATAGATAAGTGCTGTTTACTGACTTGACCCTCAGCCTGCTTTCTTATAGCACCCAAGACCACTAGCCTAGGATCGGTACTGCCTACAGTGGGCACCCCCTCCCCTTTAATCATTAATCAAGAAAAAGCACCACAGGCTTTCCCACAGGCCCATCTAGTGGAGGCATTTTCTTAATTGAAGTTCCCTCTTCCCAAATGACTCTAGCTTGTGTCAAGTTGACATTGAACTAGCTAGTTCAAGTGGCTGGGTAGGTGGAAATCTGGAGAGAACTCAAGGAGGGCTCACAGCACAGGTCAAGAAGGGACTTCATGGCAGTCTGCTACCTCTAGATAGCTACAGTTTAGTGCTTGGGGGGATGGCTTGGATCACTGCTGCACCTAGTGGGCAAGAGCAGGAGTCAGAATAAACTCAACCCTAGGGCTTGCTGGGTTGCTCTGCAGCTCTGTCGCCATGACCTACTGAGAATGATGGAGCCTCTCTGCTTCCAACTTCAACATCTCACACACTTCCACTTCACATCTACTCTTACTCAGAGAAAAGGGGTCTGGGAAATATTAATGTTAGTTTTGGCCAAATAGACAGAGACCAATGCATGGTTGATGGAGATTACAAAGATGGGCTCACCTAGGGGATCTGGGGAGGAATGCCTTCTCCTTTCTGCTGAAACATTCTGTCTGAAAGGAAACCTATTCCTGCACATGGTGTGCAGGCCCTGCTTGTCGGACTTTACAGCCCTTTCTCCAGTCAGCCTACGACCTCATTCCTGACTTCCTCAAATACACATTTCCCTGACAGAAAGCTTCACATATACTCTTCCCTGGTCAGAAATGGCCCCTTGTGTACCTTCCCTTCTCCTGGTATGTACCCTCCAGGCTATCTGCCCACTGCTCCCTACCACCTGGCTAGCTTCTGATGTCCAGCCCACATTCTATACCATCTGACAACTCAGGGGAGGGCAATAGCAGCCTTCTGGGGCCAGAACTGGGGCAAGGCCTTAGTTTAAGGCAATAAATACTAAACATTGTCATAGGGACTTATTGGACCAGGGAAGGCTCCTCCAAACTCACTTAGTCTATACTTGAGAGAGTGACATCTTTCTAACAAGAAAAGACAGGTCACAGGACAATCACAAGTTAGGGGGCAAAACCCAGGAAAATTGGATACTGTTTGGAAAAGAGGATACCAGGTATACAGATCTCTCTCTTTTTTTTAAGACGAGCCAGCCCACATCACACGGACTGCTGAGTCTTCCTGCATCAGTCATGGCGGACATCACCAACCGAGTGCAGCAGTCTTTGTCAGTGAGATCCAGCTTTCTCTTAGACCCACTTTTTTCTTAGGGACTGAGGACAATCTAGGGAGTCCTCAACACCCAACAAGGGTTTCTGGAAGAAACAAATGCTTGAATAGTTCTGGGAGCCAGCCTGACCTGGAATGGTTTGAAGTGGGACACAGCATTGGCTGTAGATTTAAAGGCTCTGGCCTTCTATCTCTCTAACTATATTGAATGCTCTCTAACTATATTTCTAAAAAATCCTAAAAACTTTCTTGCTTATTCTATGGTTAAAAGCCACCAGCTTGAGCAAGTGACGCCTGTTGCCTAGCAGTGGGGAATGAAGTAAAGTATTTACTGCTAACACTCCCTCTTCTGTCCAGGCAGCTGGAAGCCTCTCTGGCTAGGCTGGTTAACCCTTTGTGAGCCAGAGAGGAGGGAAAGGAAAAGGATTAAGATGCTTTAGGCAGGTAGGTATGCAGACACATATACATTCATACATACATTCACATTTTCATTCACTTTCTCACTTACACAGTAGCATGTTCACATTTTTGTTGGGCCCACTTCATAAGTAGACATACACTTCATATACATACATACATACATACATACATACATACACACACCTACACCCATACATATAGAAAAAAAGACACACATTTGGATGGATGGATGGATGGATGGATGGATGGATGGATGGGGCAGAGCTCCCCAAGCTAGACCATTCAACCATCACTTTTATTTATTTTCTCTGGTCTTTTTATACCTTCTTAGAAAAAAAATCCTTAGAAAATTGCCTCAGAGATAAAATATAACATAAAATGAAAGTTACAGAAGGATGTTGATATGAGTTCAAAGCACTGTTTCATTCTATAAGCTCATTCATTATAAGTTTAAAGCAACAGTTTTTTCACGGCCTTGCCTTATCATAGTGCATACCTATGACTTTATCCTTGGACCTAAATGTTTTTCCTTGAACACAAATTTGTCCCAAGTCTATTTCTCTTTTTTTATGTAATTATGAAAGAAGCTCATTCTATTTCTTTTTATGCAGCCTTTACTTACTATATGAGGAGAAGGCACGTTCTATTCTTGATTCCAACTTTATTACATCTTTCTAGCAGAGCAACTGAGACTGTCTCTTAAAACCTTCTTCCTAAACTTATTTGAATCAAATCAGGAATTCTATAGAATTATTAATTTATCTAAACATCATTAATTTATGAAAGCTCATCTTTATGTTGGTCTGCAGGAAATCTGATTAATAGTGTGGGTTAATGCCCAGGAGTTATTATATTAAATAATGACAGGAAAGGCATATCAGCTTCAAGAAGCAATCCTGAGATGAAGTCTCTTTGGAACCCTGCCATTGACCTAACCCATTGTAGACCATGCAAAAATGTGGGCCACCTCCAAGAAGGCCACCTGCTAGTCTTAGCCTATCCTAGATGGCTCCTGACTGGACAGAATGTATCTGAAATCCGGAATTGAGACCTTAATTAATAGAGTCTGTGCACAGTCAGCCAACAGGGACCTGATACTAGAAAGTTCCAAAGCCTCTCCATAACTGCTGTCAAGTGTGTCTAGTAAGGGGACTCTAAGTAAAATGCAGAATACTCAACATAGAGCAAGGGTCAGACAGAGTGGCCAAAGCTAACCCACTACAATTTTGCAAATAAATTTTTATTGAAACAAGGCCACAACTTAAAAACTATGACTGTTTTCAAATTAAAATAGTATAGTGAAGAGTTGCAAAAGATATGGTATATCCACACACACCCTCAAATAACCTACATAATTTCTCTGTAGAGGCAAAATATTAATGACCCAACTGAGAAGAATAGGTGTCATCTAAGGCGATGCTGTAGTCTCCAGTTCCCTTTTAAAACCCCCTGCTTTGTTTGAAGATAGATGCCCTGCTATTTTATATGCCCATGTGTTGGTATTTTATGAAAAGTGATTTTAAAACTCTTAACCTTTCAGTGAAGGAAAGGCATTAAGAAGATGCTCACACTGTAAAGATGTCCCAAATCTGGGTCAAGCCAGTTTTGGAAGAACCACTTACAGCAACAGGTTCTGCTTGATGGTGAGCAGGAATCTTCATGCCGCTTAAAAGTGTGATTCCAGGGGGTGGAATCAAAGGCTGAGCAAGGGCTGGAGTGTGCCAGGGTCTGAGTGGCTAGAGGCAGGCACACACCTCAGCAGCTGTGTGCTTGCCACTCTTCTGGAGAACAGGACGACAAGGGGAGGAGACCCATACAGTGAGCCCAAGCGTTGATCATGCTGCTGTCGGCATACATTCACTGTGGCTGGTGGTGTCCAAGCTTCTCCTGCAGACAACAGCTGTCAGCCACAGCTTCTCTTGCCTTGCTCATTTGGACTCCAAGACCCCAGTTCCAACAGAATGTGCTCTGCTGTGGTCCATGGACTCTAGGATATTGCTACTTACTTGACCTCAATGAGAATAACTTGCAAATTGTGCTTAAAATTGCTACAAACTTTAAAACAGCTGAGGTAGAAGGTGAGGTTGCACGAGATTTGCACCAGGCTTAACCCTAATTTTCCTTATTTTGTAGCTTTAGAAAATAGATCTACCTGGGCATATATCCAGAAGATGTCCCAACGGGTAAGAAGGACACATGCTCCACTATGTTCATAGCAGCCTTATTTATAATAGCCAGAAACTGGAAAGAACCCAGATGCCCTTCAACAGAGGAATGGATACAGAAAATGTGGTACATTTACACAATGGAATACTACTCAGCTATTAAAAAAATGAATTTATGAAATTCCTAGGCAAATGGATGGACCTGGAGGGCATCATCCTGAGTGAGGTAACCCAATCACAAAGGAACTCGAACAATATGTACTCACTGATAAGTGGATATTAGCCCAGAAACTTAGGATACCCAAGATTTTAAGATACAATTTGCTAAACGCATGAAATTCAAGAAGAACGAAGACCAAAGTATGGGCACTTTGCTCCTTCTTAGAAATGGGAACAAAACACCCATGGAAGGAGTTACAGAGACAAAATTTGGAGCTGTGACGAAAGGATGGACCATCTAGTGATTGCCGTATGCAGGGATCCATCCCATAATCAGCTTCCAAACGCTGACACCATTGCATACACTAGCAAGATTTTGCTGAAAGGACCCAGATATAGCTGTCTCTTGTGAGACTATGCCAGGGCCTAGGAAACACAGAAGTGGATGATCACAGTCAGCTATTGGATGGGTCACACGGCCCCCAGTGGAGGAGCTAGAGAAATTACCCAAGGAGCTAAAGGGAACTGCAACCCTATAGGTAGAACAACAATATGAACTAACCAGTACTCCGGAGCTCTTGTCTCTAGCTGCATATGTATCAAAAGATGGCCTAGTCGGCCATCACTGCAAAGAGAGGCCCCTTGGTCTTGCAAACTTTATATGCCCCAGTACAGGGGAACCCCAGGGCCAAAAAGGGGGAGTGGGTGGGTAGGGGATTGGGGGGTGGGGTGGGTATGGCGGACTTTTGGGATAGCATTGAAAATGTAAATGAGGAAAATACCTAATAATAAAAAAATAAATAAATAAAAATTATGAGTAAAAAAAAAAAAAAGAAAATGGATCTATAGGTAAAGTATGAGAGAAAAAAAAAAAACAAAAAACAAAAAACATAGGTTTAAGGAGTTCCCTCTAACTGAAACACAGGGACAAGCAGATAATATAAATGAGCAAGTCAGACAAGGCATGGGAGAGTGGAGAGTGATGTGGCCTGGGTGGTGGTGGTGGTGGTGAACTTTCAGAATTAAAAAAAAAAAATTAAACTGGGTGTCCATGAGATCTGACCATGTGAAATGACCAAGTTAGCAGGTCCAAGAATTATATTTTTCCAGAAAACATGGAATTTTGTGTGTTTTTTAAATTATTAGGCTTCTTTGAACCAATTAGACTCCTATCTGAGAATCAGAAGCAGCTTGTGTTACAAGTAGCTGTCTGCAACCCTTGCTCAAGTTTTGCCTCGGAAAAGACCAAACCACAAAGAGCTGCTGTTTCCCTAAACACTTTCCTTGGCACAGCACACACTCACAAGAAACCCCAAGGAAGCACGGAAACGTTTGTTTTTCAGTTCCAGTCCTGAGAGTCAGGTATGTGGACCAGGACAGCATCCAGAGCCCCTCTGTAGGCATCTGCACCGTGCTGAGGAGAACAGAAAACCCCAGGAGACCAGGTTGAGAAGAAGGAAGGAAGATGCCACAGGTGACAGTCCTCCAGACATAAATGGCAATGAGGGCCACAGGAGGGTGCCATCTCCTTTGCTGGAGATAGCAGAGATAGCCCATGTTAGTGGCCCATGGGGTATGGCTGCAGGTCTTTTAAGCAGCTCCAGGGCCATGACTAGTCCAGAAAGCCCAGACCCCCTTTACTAAGGGAGATGACAAATGACCACCTTCCATCTTTGATCATCAGCGCACAGATGAGGAACGTGAGCCCCATCAGAGAGGAGCGGGCACGAGGGCCTGTGGCTGTCGAGTACGATCATTAATAAGATAGATGTTCCTAATGGCTCCATGAAGGATCATGGAGATACTCATTATGGGGGGTTGAGATTGCTAATTATTCCTTTCTCTGCAGCTGTCACTTGCTGCACCCACCCGAACCACCGGACCCCAGCGGCTGTCCTTCTCCCATGACCAAAAGAGGGCCACCAGCAGGCATGGTCAGCCTGGACCCTGGGGCTACAGGGCAAAATGTTCATCTTGCATTAAACACTTATTAATGTTGATTAGAGCTCAATGCACCATAAAATCTCTTTCAAGTCAGTGAAATGCCTTTGGCTATGGACAAGACACTCCCCCCCCCTCCCGGTTCTATCCAAAAGGAACTCTGGGGCAGTTTTGGAAAAGCTAGGGGAAAGTTGTGGAAGAGAGGGCAGGATTCAAGACTAGAAGTTGGGGAGGTAGACTTAGAGTGTTTGTGGGAGAAAGCGGCAGAGCTGGGAAGGAGGATGCCTCGGAAAATGGCGGGTGGGTGGATTCTGGCGGGGGCGGGAAGGCTGTCAAAGCGTATTTTTAGGGACACTATTACCCTGGCCCTAAAAATATGAGCCAAGGCTTGCTTTAAAAGCCATCTAGACCCTATTTACATTTCAGAGCAAACAGCATATTGTTTTCATCAGGGAGAAATAAGCACTCATGTTTACCTTATGTTTCCTTCAAAATATTTGCATTTCAAAGCCTTCTGAGCTTTAGGTTTCAGAGCTGTTGAAACGCGGCACCTGGGCATTTCCCAAACGGGCTGCATTTATAGCAGAAATCCATGCCACCCAACCAAGATGGCAGGATCCCTTCCTCTGTCCCACCTCCCAACAAAGGACAGCCCCTTTCAGGACTATGACACATCTCTCAGGGATACCACGTCAGGGACCAAAGCTGGTGGCCAGATGAGAGATTCGAGGGAGGGCCAAGCTTCCAGTCAGAGCTGGCAAAGCCGAGTATGGGGTCCTGGTGAGTGTTGTTTTGGCTTTTCTTGAGAAGGGCATGGGTGTTCAGGTCCACATGTCAGAAGAGTCATTAGGTATCCCAAGAGCCCTTGGGGAGAAGCTCTGATGGAGTCAGTAACTAAGGAGGCAGAGAAGTGATTCCAAGCCCAAGAGCTCTATACCAAACAGCCTTGGTCCCTTCTTCTTGGCCCCAAACACTGTTTTATTCACCAAACTTATTATAAAAGTTCCACCAAATGCAGAGCCTGGATGGACAGGAACCACCAAGACAAAGAAGCTAACCCGTCTCCTGCTCTGAGCAGCTGCTGTTCTTGACTGAGCATCAGAAGTGATGAGCAAGAATTTAGAAACTCTGAGACCCAAACCACACTCGGGATCATCTAGAGTTGGTCTCTGTAGTTCAGGAAACTTGCAAAAGTCTCCTTGGGACTCCGAAGTATAGCCAAGTTTGAAAACCAGACACAAAGCATCTCAAATCTATGAACTCACTTCTGCAATACTGCCCTGAGGCAAGCAAGAATGACCAACATGCACTCAGGCTCCTTCTCACTAACAGGACCGAGGATATTGACTCCACCCAGGCAGAGCAGCCAAGAGAGCTTTCAAGACTGTACTCTTAGAAGCTCCACTATAGGGCCACCTGGGGCCAATCATAGGGCTTGAGGATGTCCTGTTCTGGAAAAAGTATCAGTGAACAGGTGCCTCCCAATAAGGAACCATCCACAGAGATAGTGGTTTTTTTCCAACCTAGAGGTCAAGCAACCTAAGCCTTGCTACCTCAACCTCCCCTGAGTTAAGATTCTGGCTAAATAGATTGCCTGAGGAGGCAGACTAGAGCACTAGAGGTGTGCCTTCAAGTATGTGAAAAGAGCGCCTTTTGCCCTCTTCAGCTATCTCAGCCACCTCTTGAAAGTGCTGATGTTTGGAACTGCTGACGCCATCTTGTGATTGTGAGGAAAAAAGCCAGAGAGAATTATAGATGCTGGCAGAGGCAGAGGCACCCACCTTGGAACACCAGCCCCTCCCGATGTCTGGTTAAAGGGGAGATCTGAGACTGGCAGGTATTCAGTGGCTTGCACCTGCACCAATTAGACTGAGCTACAAGAAATAACAGAACAAGATAGCAGCTTATTTCTCTCTCATATAAAAGAAGTCTGAAATAAGCAATCTGGAACGGCTGAGGTCGGGAAGGGAGCGGCGTTCCAGTCATTGGAGAGCCAAGTTCCTTTTCTTTCTCTCCTCTGCCTTTCTTAGCAATAAGCTTCCAGACTTGGCTCAACAAGGGATACCCAAGTTCCAGCATCAGTTTGCATTCCAGCTTGCAGGAAGAAGAAGTAGAAAAATCATGTTCCTTCTTGGGACATTTCCCAAGAGCCTTTCCATTTTTTGCTATGGACTAGAACTTAGCAACATGACTATACCTGGCTGAAGGAGAGTCTGGGAGCCATGGTTTTATGGGCATACATAAGTTTAACCAGCACAAAGAGATTCTGTAGAAGAAAGAAAGAACGATGCTTGGGAGACAAACACAGACTCCTATACCCGAGACAATTCTCATTTTCTTGAAAGTAGTGGGTTAACACCAGGGCAGAAGAGTTGTAAATAAGAGGAAGCAACCAGGCCTGGAGATGGAGAACACGGGACTGCCAGGTTGGGTGACAGCCCAGAGGGAGAAGAGAAACCTTCTGAGACCTGAAAGATGACACATGACTAACTAGACACAAAGAGCACATGGCTGAGGGGTGAATAGGAACTGATATCTAGACACCCAGTCATGCAGAACCTGTTACCACATTGAGGGGACCTGGTCTTCGTTCTAAGACTCATCAGAAGGCATTTGACCTGGAAAGTAACTCGACCAGGGTTGAAGGCTAGAAAACATAATCATATTGCAAGGTGGAAGATGTGCTAGATTAATGGAGGCAGGGAGAACCCGTTTGAGGCTCCTGGAGGCAGAAACAGAAAGGATTCTGGCTTGAGGCCCTGTGCAGGTGCTGAGTCTCTTCAGGGATGAGGGATGGTAGAGCAGTGTTACCCTGAGTAAGGACTTGTCTGCAGGGAAGTTGAAGGCTTGACCAGAACCTATAGTATCAGTCTCCTTTCTTCATCAGGAGCCTAACAGTCAAGGCTGGTTTTCTCAAAGCTGAATTACTGATGCCTAGCACTGGGTGTAATTTATATGAGTACCCACCCATTCCTTCCTAGACTCTAGTCTGACACATACTTCACTGTTTCTTAATTGCACAGGATCAGGACTGAAGTCCATTGCACCCTGAAGTAGTTACCCAGGAGCTTACGAAGTTTTGACAAACTGAGCTGAACTTCACCTGGACTGCTTGCAGAGTCACACTTGAGCCAGGTATCTCAGAGTCACTTGCCATGTCTGTCCCAGTGCATGACCAGTAGGTCCCAAGGGCCCCATGTGAATGCCAAGGACACCGCCCTCAACAGAGCCCACATTAAATCTTTCAACACTGATCTTTGAAGGCACCTTGTGATATCCATTCATCAATTCACCAGGATGCATTAATGCTTGCTGGTTTTTTCCTGTCCCTTTATCAACCTGGTCCATATAACCCTGCAACACGGGTCAGTTCATACAAGTTGACTTCAAGGGCAAGAGGCTACTGATTTGAATTCCCCAAGTCAGGACTCATTCCTGGATCAATACTGACTTCACTGGGGGTAGCCAGCTAGATCATTTACATCATGATATCTGAAAGAAAGGGACTCTTGGTCTTCCACACAGTATCCCAAGGAGGATGGGATCTGGAGATGCCAGGAGACTCCCCTTTCTCAGAGTACCCAGCTGACCTGCCCTCTGGGCATACAACAGAACCAATGTCAAGCAATGAACTTGTGGAGCCTAGGTTATCAGGCTGACAGGGCCAAGGCCAGTGTTATCCTGATGCATAACCCATCTTCTGTCAGGGAAGAGAAAGCCAGTACATGTATGCTAAACACATGGGCACAGTAAGGACATGGGCCACATAGGGGATAGCAACTTCTTACTAAGGCCTTCTTACAGTTAATCCTGGAAGAAGGCCAGAGCATGAACAAACCATCTTCCAAATACTTCCTGGAGAAATCAGGTCAGGTTAAAATCGAGGAGCTGCTAAAAACTGGCTGAGCCCTGGCTACTCCCTGAAACCTAGCCTCTGAGCCTCTCTCTGTGTCATCTGGGAGGCAGCTCTGGAGGCTGGGCCTGAGGAGCAGAACCCAACCCTCCACCACCTTGCCTTTAGCTTCAGGCTTTATGTAAAGGGCACTAGGGACTCACAAAGGGTGGCCGATGGTAGCAGGCCAGACAGGCAGGAGAGAGGCAGTGAATGAAAGTCTTTGTTTAAGGAAGGCACGGGCCGCGCATCGGCAAGCCCAAGAGAAGCATGTCATTTTGCTGGAAATGCGATTTTCCCTAACAAGTACAGAATCCTACATGACATGTTGAAAAGTGTATCTCTTTGAGAAGCTGCTCTGTATCTCAGAGGCATCGTCAGTACGGCACCCGTGTAATGTGGCAGTTGCCATGGCAACACCTCGTTTTCCATAGACAGGAAAATCAGAGTGGCTAAGTCGATTGAGAGGACCCAAATAACATCTCGAAGGCAGGCTGAGATGCCGCATCGGCTTTTGCATTTGCAGTGCCTGGAGTGCCGTTGTGGGGCAAGTAGCGTATTATATGTGCTTCACAGAGAATCCCCAAGGTAATGTTCAGAGCTTCCTCATTGGTCAGAGGCTGGGAGATAATGGGATTTGCCCAAAGCTACCCAGCAAGGCAGTGACAGGGCCACTGTGGCCAGACTCCCACCTCCTCAGGCAGACAGTGCTCATGGCAGGAGTGACTCTGGCCATCTTTCTCTTCCCTCCAGTGTCTTCAACCATTGCTGTTTCTATTATTTTTCTACTTGCCCTGAAGATAGATAGGGCCCTCAGCAGCAGGCAATAGCAGCCAAGTTAAATCAAAACACGTCCGAGCATCTCCCCTCGGACACAGACTGTCCTCGATATGTTCCTGTCGACGTGTTTGCTTCCAATGTGCAATCCCAGCCCAGAGAATGAACCTTCCCCAGGAAGGAACTCTATCCATGGGTGTAGCACTAAATTGGTACATAGCCCCGAGGGGCTTCCAAATAGAGGAATCATGTATAGCCTTGTCACCCTAGGACCTAGCATGGTGAGACACTGAACTCTGCACAAAGCCACATAGGTGTGCAAACATGTATATGCATTGGCTACAGCCACCACTATGCCCACATGCCAGAGCCAGTAATGCAGGCCTCTTTACGTGGCACCCTATGTAGCCACCCTCTTTGCCCTGGTATGGGGGTGGTGGTACAGAAGGGCTGGAGGCAGGGTGCTCCAAGGCAAGCAGTTTATTTTGTTCACAATGGAGTCTGGAGTTAACACAGTTGGCCCCAGAATCCTCTGGTCTCCTACTTTCCCACATCCCGTGTTGTTCAGGGCTCCCCCACGGGGCTTGGTTGTAAATCTCATTCTCCCTCCTAGGAGGATGTTGGCATCCAACTTAGGGCAGGAACAAGAAAAGTATGCAGGCTGTTCTTTAGTCTCCAAATATAAATTTGAGTAAGGATGAGGGAGTTACAATGGTTGGGGAGGGGGAGACACCTGCCCCCCTCAACTTCCCAGAGGAAAAATTTCATATAACTGTCAGACATGTAATAGAACTGTCAGAAGTACAGGAAACCAGCTACACAGATTACAAAAACATATGTCAGAGACCTATTGGTTTCGTGACAGTGTGAAAATCACAATTTTTCCATCAAGATAGAAAATAGAAACAGAGGAAAGCCAAAAGCACTTTGGCATCTGTCCTCTGACAGCAGCAAGCCTAACCCACCAGGCTGAAGGTGGGGGGTGCCCCAGAAGCAGGTCCAAGTGATGGGAGACCAGCCCCTGTGGCAGTGTTAAGCCATCCTGACCTTTGACCTCCACCCTTGGAAAAAGCATCCATTCTTCTTTCAGACCATTCATTCACACTGGAAGGTGAAAGTGCTCCCACCTCTGGCAAGTCGTTCTCCCGTGATGCTAGTTCTTCAAGCTTATGAGGAGGATGTCTGGTAAAGATGAGGTCACACTTCACACAGGCCACTTAGTGGTAGAAGAGGTATCAATAGTATCAGAACCCCTTCCTTCCCTTTGTGATCATAAGAAAGCTAGTGTGGGCCACTCCCTAGAGAGTAAGAGAAAGTGAGGCAGGTCAACAAGGAACCACAGTGCTGAGAAGGCAGTCCACTGTCTCCCAGCCCCTGCTACCCATGTGCAGTGGATCTCTTGCTGCTGCTTTCTTTCTTGCTAGTTCTTGGTTTTTTTGTTTTGTTTTGTTTTTTGTTTGTTTGTTTGTTTTTTAAGATTTTACTTTTGTGTCTGGCAGTGGTGACACATACCTTTAATTTCAGCACTGGTAGGGGTTGGGGGGCAGGCAGATCTTCAAATTCCAGGACAGCCTGGTCTACACAGCAAGTTCCAGGACAGTCAGGGCTACACAGAGAAACCTTGTCTCTAAAACAAAACAAAACAAAACAAAACAAAACAAAACAAAACAAAGCAAACACCCCAAGACTTTGTGTGTATGCATCTGTGTCTGTGAGAGTGTAAGTCCAGTGTGTGTGAGTGTCCACAGAAGACAAAAGAAGGTGTCATATCCCCTGGTGCTGGAGTTATAGTAAGCTGCCTGTTATGGGCGCTGAGAAGCAAACTCTGCTTCTGGTAAGGCAGCGAGTACTCTTAACTTCTGAGCCATCTCTCCAGGCCTCTAGAGTCCCCATTTCTCTAAAATGCTCCGTGTTCCAGGCTTCCTTTGGTGGTCTTGGCAGAAGCATTATCCTGCCAGCCGGAGGCAGAGAAGGGACTGGTTTAGAGAGCCCAGGGGACATCTTGGGACAGAGAGGTACTTTACAGGCCACAGACCTGATTCAAACCCAGATTCACTCATTTGCCTTCAGCCCAACTCTGCACACTTGGTGGTCTGTTCTCCTTAAATTCTCATGGAAAGAAAAAAACAAAAAACCGACAGCTTTTCTCTCCTAGGAGGACTTTACAATATACTCTGAGAAAACTGTAACTCTGAGAAATGGCCCTGTCCACTCCATTTGCCACGCCCCCTTCTATGCATCCTGCCATCATTTAAAGTCATTTCTATCTCAAACTTCTACTTTCATGCTTGACTCTACGGTTCTTGAAGCATTTTGGCTTATGTTACCCGGGGTCAACCAGAAAGCATAAATCCAGATGGAATTCAATGCTCAGGGAATCTGTCATAGAGATGTACATACCAGAGAAAGCCCGGCCTGGGAGAGCTCATCAGATCACAGCATGGGGCTGACCCCAAGCAAGCCAGTTGTATATCAAGCAAGGTTAGGAAAGCTTAAACTAGTAGTGGTCACAAGTTCCTTCTCTCCCTGCTGTGGTTGGCCCCACTGGGAGGACAGATGACCCTGAAGCTCAGATGGAACCCTGTGAGGGCTATACTCTCACCCTGGAAAATATTTAAGGTCATTGTTGCCACAGTGCAGAGTCCCAACTCCCATGCTATCCCACAGCCTACAGTGTTCTCTGCTATATTGTAGTTGGCTGAGCTCAATAGTCTCTTTCTCCGGGCAGTCCCTTCCTGCTCCTGGCTCTCTCATTTTGACTAGTCTAGATGTTTCCCAGCACCTGGGCCAGAGTTCATGAACACTGCTGAATGATGAGGGCTAAATGACTTGGGAGTGGCAAAGAGATTTGGATTTCAAGGTGCCAATTCCAGAGCACCTCTTTTTTTTTCTGTTGCATAGCCCCCCTGCTTGAGGTGATAGTCTCAAGCATACACATGCAGAGTTAACAGATAGAACACTCACACTGAATGATGAGAACGATGGTGGCATCATCAGAACAATAGTGGCATCCACAGGTATCTACGTTGATGCAGCCTGAGCCCACCCTCAAGGTGCTGGAGTCATACAGTGTGTGCCAGGATCAGAAGCACACTCACGACCCTTCCCAATGCTGGCTCCAGAAAGGCACTTCCAGGAAACAGTCCCTATCAGTGAGCAGGGTTGGCACACGGAATCACTAACCATCAATCTCAACAGGGACATCTGTACTATCAGCTGCGATTGGTGAGTTCCCAGCTGTATGGGGTGCAAACCCTCTGAGCCTTCTGGACGGCTATAGCAGATGCTATGGCTGCCAAGTCATGTGATCCTGTGACTGCCAGGTCATGTGCTCTGGCTGCTCCCAGCTTGAGTGCTCTTGTTTGACATGCTCAATAAGTATAGAGATGCTCTCCTGTGTATATGGCATGGTACTGTATACAGGTCAGGAGGATTCTATTATACAGATAGGAAACTAAGGTCCATGTAGAGATGTTAACCCCAAAAACTGCTAGGAAAGGGGATATCTCATTCTAAGTCACCTCAACTCCATTGCTACCCACCCCAGTTCCTTATCTGTTTTCACTCACCTGAGTATCCATCCCTAAAGAGACTTCTTCCTCTCCCTTTTCACCAACATGGCCATCTCTGAGACTCCTGAACCCTCATGACATTCTGTAAACTGAGTTTATCTCCTTTCAGCCTCTCTGCCTTCTCTGCTTCCCCCATCATCAGTAAAGGCTTCATGCTGGATCCGGATGTTCAGCTAATAAATATGTATGGGGGATTTTTATTACTTAATAGTTGTAAGGTTAATCGTTGTGGTGAACGCCTATATTTAATGTGTCAATGGAGCTTCAAAATGCCAAAGTGAATAGCTTTAACACATATTAGTTCTACTTGTGAATCTACAAATAGGAACCTTGTCAGAAAAGTATTCACACCGAGATCAGTATTGATTTTGGTCCTCGGGAAAGGCACTGGACTGTGACAGTTTAAAATGATAAATGTCTAGAGAATTAGTTGCCCATATTGATAAAAAGAAGCAGATATAAGGCTGACAGTCTCTGAGGAGGCGTCGTCATGGAGAGCGGGCAGTGCATCTAACATGACTGGGGCTCAGAGCTAATCTCCCCTTTGATCTGAGAAGATCAGGGTGATCTGGCCTACCTTAGTGGAAAGGACTTCAAATGATTAGAAAGGAATGGTTAGTAGAGGGTGAGAGTCGGCTGCCCAGTACTGCAGCAGAGCATCTAAGGCAATCCACTCACCTAGAGAAAAGGGTTATTTGGTTCATGGCTCTAGGATTGCCCACCAAAGATCTGTAACTTCATTGCTTTTAGCTCCTCGTGAGGATGACAGATGGCAGGGGCTGGCAGTGTGAGTTGTTGGTGTTGTTGATAGCAGAAGACAAGCAGGGAGAGATACTGAGAGACTAAGGCCCTACACACCCACCCCTTCAAGGATATATTCCCCTGTGTGCGAAGGACCTCTCACAACCTTCACTTCCTGAAAGATCCCTGTGCACTCAGTTATCATCACCCTGAGGACTAAGCCTTTAACATGGGTCCTCAGGGGGAAAGGAGAAACTCTTTCAAATCATTATACTGAGCATGCTCAGTCCACCCCAAGAGTCTGCTCTGAGAGCCTTGCATAGTTATAGAGAGACTCTAGTCACACCCTTCTTTCTTTCCAAAATGACTCAGAATCTTTCTACAGATTCCCTTGCTCAAAAATCTTTCATGGTTCCCACTACCTAAGGACCATGTTTAATGTCTTAGGTTTGAGCATCAAACCAGTGTCCCTCTCTTCCTGTCCTCAGGCAGGCTTTCATCTCTCACTTGCTACCAGGACCTAGTTGCATTCTCTTTGCAGAGTCCTCGGGTCCAAAGCTTTGTGGATACAGCAGTGGCCAAAGTGTGCCTTTGTGCCAATTCACTGCCATGCCTGCCTTGCAGTCATACAGCCAAAGGGTTGTCTGTTGTGTACCCTCCAGGCCCCAGGCTAGCACTGGAGGGTCCAGCTGGTGTCTGAGCTTCCCAGATTTCCTAGGGGACTCAGTGGTAGGATCTGCCAGCAGGCAATAATATCTGAGAATGCTTCCTGTAAGGTGTGCCCAGAGAGTTCTTTAAAATAGCAATCAAGAGGTAAGAACTCGGAAGATCCCCCAGGGGTCTCCCTTGTGACCGTTAATTTTAGCTGTCACCTGGATATAACCTAGAAACACTTAGATCAGATTGGCCTATGGGCATATCTGTGGGGATTATTGATGGAGTAAGATACAATCCACTGTGAGCAACACTATTCCCTAGGTAAGAGGTCCTGAACAGTGTAAGAAAGGTGAGAACTAGCAGACAAGCAGGAAAAGATATGTATATTCTCTCTTTGTTCTTGACTGTTGATATGATGTGACAAGCTCGAGTCTCTGTCTTGACTTTGCAGAGATGATGGGCTATGATATGGAACTATGTAATAAATCTGTTTCTCCCTTTGGTCAGGGTATTTTTATCATAGTAACAGAAACAAAACTGCAACACCCTCTGTGTCCCCTTTCCCCGTGTATGCTTGCTTTGCCAGAACACTGCTGCTCAGCTGGGGTGAAGGCTCCTACTTGACAACTTATTTCCAAAAGCACAAATCTGTCAGAAGAAGAAAATGGCCTCAGGGCTTGGAGGAGAGAAAAAGAGAAAGGAGAGAGACACACAGAGAGATACAGAGACAGAGAGCTAGGCTCTTAGCAAGAAGCAAGGCATCTTGGCAACATAGGGCATGGATAAGGAAATGTTCTTCCCAGACCAAAAAGAGGTGTCCCAAACTAGAAGGGAAGGGAATGAGAACTGTCACTCAAAGGCAAGGAACCCACCTGATGCTCTGGCAGTACTGCCATGTTTAGGCAGGAAGATGCCCAGCTGAGTACAGGTGATGAAGTCCCATCAGTCTTCCAGGGGGTGCCGAGTAGGTACCTGTTAGACTTCATAAACAGAACTAATGATTCATCCCATGGAATTAGTGCATGGACCCAGACTATAGTCTGAACAACAGGACAGGTCCTGATAATCAGCCAAGGAGTCCTGGGGAGGGACAATGTGATGTACTCCCTACCCAGTCACCAGATAGACTACCCATGAAAACAGGTGACTTTTTGTTATATTAGAGAGCCTGCTCCATGCACTTCTGGGGATGCTTCCTGCCGGAGAGCTATCTATGGACATTGGCTATCAGAAGATCTCCAAGGAAACCCACAGGTCAAAGTTCAGGCTAAGGATTAGCCAGAGAGGCAGGAGTAAGGACCACGATTTCTCTCACCTCAGAACTAGAGACAACACAGCAGGATAGCCATGATTTTCCTCAGAGATATCCAGACCCTAGTTTTGCTTGTGTCCACCTGTCTGGGGCAGGGGTGGGGGCAAGTGAATGGGGGGAGGATCTGACATGAACTTGATTGGGGTGCACAGAAAAAGCCTTTGCAGGTGCTAGAATCCAATTGTTCACTATCCAACCATAGACACCAAAACACAGAAAAGGCAAGTCCCTAACCAGACCAGCAAATCTAAAAACATGATTGTTTTAGGATTACTACTGTGATGAAACACCATGACCAAAGCAACTCAGAGAAAGGGGTTTATTTCACTCACAGTTCTACATAACAGTTCATCATCAAAAGCAGTGAGGGCAGGAACTCTAGCAGGATAGGCCTGGAGGCAGAAGCTGATGTAGGAGCCATGGAAGAGTGTTGCTTACTGCCTTGCTCTCCACAGCTTGCTCACTCCTGGCCAGGGGATGGTACCACCCACAGTGGGCTGGATCCCCCACTCTGGAATTGACCACTAATTAAGAAAAGGCTGCAAAGCTTGTTTACAGCCTGATCTAAGGGAGGCATTTTCTTACCAGAGATTTCCTCCTTTCAGATGACTACAGTTCATGTCAAGATGACATACGTTTAGCCACACAATGGTCATGCCTCATGACTCACAGGAAGTTACTCTTGCTAGTACCCCATAGTGTCTTGCAGGAAATCATGTGTGCCTCCATGTAACTGGAAAACTTCCAGAGCCATACAGGTTTCCTCAGCTAACATAACACCAAGGGGAAAATGGCTCCCTTGGGTGGGATGAGCATCACAGGACTGGCAATTAGAAACCCGGGTTTCTTCTCCACCCTTTACCTTGACAACCAGAACTCTGTCCTCTGAAGAAGGGAGGGAAGGTACTAAGCTAGATACTTGGGGAAAGGAGATCCAGCAGCACAGCAGACGGCCTTGCTTTCCTGTAATTCTTTAAGGGATCTTTGTGCTTTCTCTTTAAGGCCTTCTACCTGTTTAGCCATATTCTCCTGTATTTTTTTAAGTGAGTTACTAAGTTCCTTCTTAAAATCCTCTACCAGCATCATGAGATACGATTGTAAATCCGAATCTTGCTTTTCTGGTGTGTTGGGGTATCCAGGACTGGCTGAGGTGGGAGTGTTGAGTTCTGATGATGGTAAGCGGTCTTGGTTTCTATTAGTAAGATTGTTACGTTTGCCTTTCGCCATCTGGTAGTCTCTGGCGCTAGCTGTTATAGCTGTCTCTGGCTGGAGCCTGTTCCTCCTGTGATTCTGTTAGCCTCTGTCAGCAGTCCTGGGAGTCCAGCTCTCTCCTGAGTCTCAGTGGTTAGAGTACTCTCTGCAGGCCACCTCTCCTCTGGTGGGGAAGGAGTGCGGATGTCTGGAACTCAGATCTACTTCCTGGCTGAAGATAAGGCCCCAGAACAGGGCCTGTCCCAGAAGCTATGTTGCTTCTGCAGTCTGCAGGCTCTCCTACGCAGACTGGTCTCTGAGGGACTCGGGATACAAGATGGCTCTCTCACCTGCTCCGGCGGTTAGTGCCCTTCCTGGCAGCCACCTCTCCTTTCCAGCCTTGCTTTCAAATGCCTTTTATTTGCGGCCTTGGCTTAGAGTCATCTAAAACCAGGGTTCCACAATGAAAAAATTGGCATGTATCCTAGCCTTGGACTGATTCTTCAGGAGGTAGCTGCTTGGTGGCTTAGTGAAAGAAGGAGTTTTGTGCGAAGAGTCCCTGGGACACCTATTTCCCAAGTACACCTTTAGCTTTGGAACCACCCACTGACCCAAAATAAAGTTTTGAAAACAAGCACACCCAGCTCCACCACAGGCCTCTCGTGGGCTGATTGATTGTTGTGAGCCACCTAGGGAAACATGCTCCCCATCCCTGCTTTGCATGGCCACATACTGAACCACTCTCAGATGCTATAAGGCATGCTGGGAGCTGTTGCCATGGAGATCAGCAGACACTCTCATGGCAGGAATATTCAGAGTCCACAGGCAGCAGTTTTGAGGTTCTGGGATAAACAACTTAGCAACCTGATCTAGCCTTTCCTTACCCTTCAAGAGATGCAGGGCCAGATGGGCTAACGTTTAAGGACTACAGGGCCAAGATGGAGGGCAATGGAAAGATTGAAATCTAACAAATTAGGTGCAGGCTAATGGCACCCACAGGGTGAGAGCCCAAGGTACTGCCTCAGAGGGTGGCAAGAGCCTGAGGAGGGTGCCAAACAGATAGCTACAGACTTAAGTCTCAGGGAAGTGAGTGTTTAGCAACAGAAGCCCCACAGCAGGGCTCCATGGCCAGCCTGGGCAGGTGAAAGACACTTTGGGGGAGATAGTGAAAGCTCACAGGGAGGGATCAGGAAAAGGAAGCTGAGTAGCCTGTAAGCAGCAAGGAAGAGCTGAAAGGAATGCTTGGTTTTCCATGGAGCCCCCAGCCTAGACCACTCTCTGTGCTGCGGAGCTCCCAGAAGCCTAGGGAGGACACTCCAGCCACTAAGGTATCCAGGGCTCCACTTGCTCCTCCTGTGTCTGACTATTGCTGTCTTCACTCTGCAGTCTCCATCTGCCCAGGCTCAGCCACTTTATTGTAGGGAAATAAAGCTAGGGGCTGAGCAGGCACTGATTGGGACAGGTGGCCCAATCTAGGTCTTTGAATCTCACCCATGGCCTCCAGAACCCCAGAACCCTGCACCCCGTCTTCTCACAGAAAGGAACCACCCCGTGTTTGTCTGCTTTCTCGAACTCTGAGTATAGAACCGACGGGAATAAAGCAGTGTGCTTTGCATGGTGAGGAATGGTCTAATGGACTCCTTCGCAAACTTGCCAGCCAGCGAACTCCAAGGATACATGCAACACAGATTGGAAACCAATGGTTTCACCCGTTATCCTCACTTTACAGCTAGAAGAATGGAATTAAAAAGAAGAGGAAGACTTGTTTCAAGTCACACAACTAGTCAGAGGAAGCATTTGCAACCCAGGACAGAGTGGGAAGAAAAAAAGGCTAGTTATTCTTTTACTTTGATCAGAAAACCATGGTCCATCCAAGTGTGGACAGAAGTCTCAAGACTGAAGAATTCTTCTTGTCCCTTAAGGGAAGACTTCCTTTGTCTTTCTTCTCCTCCCTTTAACAATTAAAGTAAACATGG
Organism: Mus musculus; assembly: GCF_000001635.26. Classification (NCBI taxonomy): domain Eukaryota; kingdom Metazoa; phylum Chordata; class Mammalia; order Rodentia; family Muridae; genus Mus; species Mus musculus. Next base: position 24,832,228 of record NC_000080.6, on the reverse strand, counting down.
CCCCATTGCTTTCCCAGGCACAGAGCCCAAGCCTCACTCTCTGCTTGCAATTACCCTATGATAGATGCTGGTCTGGCCACTGAAGGCATCTGCGTACGGGCTTTATGGTCATTTTCCAACAGCCTACACCTCTTAAACTCTCTTGTGGGAACAGGTGAAGGTGATTATGCAGATGGATGGACCCCGGTGTGATATTATGTCAGTGACAGAGATATAAGAGCTGCAGATGAAAGAGCTGCAGACAGGCTCAAGTACGACCGGGAGGAGGTTGCAAGATTGGTGTAGAAAACAGGGACCTATGCAGGGACCTCAGGCTCCCACAGCAGCACCACACACAGAGGAGAACACACACACACACACACACACACACACACACACACACACACACACACCTCTACCTCTCTGCTTGGTTGTCTGGTTACAGTCAGACTCTGTTCCCTTGGAAATGTGGCATGTTAGCCACTCTCCCTTGGGATGCTAGGGAGACTCAGGTCTGGTGGAAAGAGAGGCACCTAGTACCCAAAGAGATCCTGCCTTCAGGCTGACTCGGGGGAATGGGAAATTCAGATTAAAGGCAAGGCCTCAAAGGAAAGTCCAAAGCATAACCCTGGGGATGGCATGCTCCAATCCACACTACACAAACCCGAGGTCCGCACATGCTGTTGCTGACGTGGTCGTCCTGGGCAGCTCCTAGGGATGGGTTCTTTGCCTTGAGATTCCCAGCAGATAGCATAGGAAGAAGAAAGAAGATGCCAAGATGACTTCTAGCAGGGAAAGGAGGAAGGGGGGTGGGGATGCTTAGGCAGTGGACCTCTCTCTCTGATTCTAAAGTAAGATCAATGACTCATAGCACCCTACAAGAGAAACCATCACCTCTTCCTCAGGGCTGCCTTTCCTAACATCTTGCTCTCAGCACACTCCAAAGGTGCTACCAAAATAATCCTATCTACCAGCAACAAAGCACACAACACAGTAGAGACTGGCTGGACTCAAAGTGAAGACAGAGTACAGCTCTCCTAGGGAACAGAGAACCCCAGTACCCCAACACAGTCTTCTTTCAGCTCAGAAAGTTTCTGGGAGAACCAGCAGGGAAGTGTACGGTGTCCCCACAGAGCAGAGCTGAGTACTCCAACACCAACCAGGTAGAAAGTGTAGATAAGATGAATACAATGAGGCTAGGTCTGGGAATCACAGGTACCTGCAGAAATGGGGGACAGCCACCAAGGACAGGGATGCCATTATCTTTGTTACATAGGTTCATGCCCTTCTATCTGACATAGGAAACTATGAATCCAGGTACCTGCATCTCTTAAAGCCATGACAGAATGCTGGGTGTGTGGGCTCTTTTCTGGTACAGGGACAGGGGACTCTGCCACGTGTATCCCCAGGCTTGGTGATTAGACACTGTTGTTAACCACAGGATCAGACAGTATCCTGAGGATCTCACCTTTGTCATCTCTAGACCTCACAACAGACCTGTAGCAGGGAGTAAGGATCTTATGAGAGGAAATCTAAGACTCTGGGAAAGGGAGTGGCATAGTTCACGATGTGCCTCCAATGCACTTCAGTCACAGTATACATCCCCTGCCTCAGCACCCTCTCATCTAAGCGGTGAACTCCTATTCATCCCTCAGCACCCTATTCTATAAACCTATAAATCACCAAATGGACGAATGTATCTGCCTCGGTCTGTGTATTCTGGACGTCTACCTACACCCTATTACCACAGCCTGGTCATTTGTTCAGACAGGAACTCCTGGTGGCCTTTAAATGTATCCTAGGAATTCTTCAGAGAATATAGAGTGAATATAGAATGTAGAATGTAGAATGTAAAATATAAAACAAAGACTTCTATATTCTATATTTTAAATATAGTCTTTGTTTCCAGAACCCATCAGGCTGAGTGAAGCTTCAAGTGCCCCCATTAACCAGCCCTGATTAAATCAGCTGGGCTCCTCCTAGGGACGAACCATGCAAACAGAGACCAATGATAATAACTTGTCTCCAGGCTGCAGTCACTCCAACTGCCCATGAGCAGAAAGATGATGCAATGGAATCTTGCAAATTCCAGAAGCCAAGGCTGTATCCCTGTCTCATTCAGAAGGAGGTAGGTGGCAGCTGCTGCCCTGGGAAATAGGGGAACAAAATAGAGGACAGGTAAAGAGATAGAGGCTTTCAAAAGATGGGCGATGTGAAAGGGCCCAGGAACTGAGGCAGGGAATACATGCTAAGCAGCGTTCCTGCTCCTGAGAGGCTTAGAGAAATGCAGTTTGCAGCAGTTGAACCATGAGCCCTGGCATTTGCTCAGAAACACCTTGCTGTACCACCCCTCCCAGCTTCTATGAGAGAGAATGGGCTAAGCACATAGCAATGGAGCTATGTACTAGAATAATCCATTTCCCTGTACCCAGGAACCTTAACTGTATCTTACAGGTAAGAGATCTAGGGCTCATGGGCATAGTATGATTTGGCCAAGGTCACCCAGGAGTTTGCAGGGACAACTTCCCAGAAGTCACAGGTCTGCGAACAGAAGCCTTTTACTGAGGCGAAGCTATAAGGCACAGGGAGAAAGTGATTGTTCTTTCTAAATGCTCTCTCTCCAAGTATCATCTTTTCAACAGTTTTAAGGTAATACGCTGGTAGAGGAGTTGTCTGGACTGTGGTGAAAAATCAGTAAAGGAGACAGTGTAGAAACAAACCTGTAAGACATACATCATAGACTAGCAGAGCCACTACAGCTTTTTCCCTGATCATACCCCTTGTGATGCTCAAGACCCACCCAGCTCCTCCAGCCCCACACCATGATGCCCCCTGCTGATGGATGTCTACAGTGCCAGTCTCTAGGAGCCCCCCTAATCTCCTATTATAGCTCCCAGACCCACTTCTGTGAGTCTTGACAGCTCCCTGTCTAGACTGCAGACTCCTAAAGTCTTAATTGCTCTTTCATCAACAGAAAAGGGCGGCTTCTTCTTCAAGCAGCCAACCACTCAGCCAGCCCTTGTCGGGCTCCTGCCGTGTACCAGGCTGCGCCAGGATTCAGGATGTCTGAGGACTTGATGGATCACCTGGGGTCAGAGGAGGGTAGCTTCCCTCACTCGGATGTTGTCGGGCTGGGCCTCCTGCCAGATGTTAGGCTCCCAGAAAGGATGAGACCCAAGCCCAGTGCATTGGCTCATGTCTTTGATCCTAGCACTCACACCAGAGATGCTAGGGCAGAAGGAGTGCCATGAATTACAACTAGCCTAGTCTATATGGCAAGACCCCCGTCTCCATACACACAAAAAAGTGAGACCCAAGTCTTCAGAGTGCCATACCAGCCCAAGAAGGGAAAGCGGGAGGAATCTGGATGCACAGAGCTCCTGCATGTCACTGAGGTTATCATGTCACTGGCATAGCCTCGCAGCACTGTAGACTAACCGGCTCCCCTCCATATTCCTGGGCCGGTGGAATTGGGCTGTCTCTACTCTTTACTCCCTGAAGGGGTGGACGAGATATTGCAGAGTCCCTGTCCTTGAGGAGGAGTTTCCTTCCTTGAGTTACAATGATTAGCTAATTAAGGGTCAGTTTAGCTTATGAATCACAGATCCGGCACCCAGGTGGCTGCCTATGTCTCCTTGACTCACCCCCCCTAGTCCACCCCTGTGTTGAATCTGAGCTCATTAGGTAGTACTAGGTGCTAAGCAGTAGAATCAACATTGTCTACTCCCCCACTCAGCACCCCCCTCCGAATAATTTAGTTATCACAGTCTGCCTCCATGACCTCTAACTACAGCCCTGTGGTGTTCCCATGTCCCCTAGAGGTGACACGGACAGGGATCCAAAAGTACCTGCATACCCTGTCCCCAAAAGACAGTTTTTTGAGACTCAGTGAGACCACACACCCCCCTTTGCATTCCATGCTGTGGAGAAGAGCTCTCCTTTGTCGTCATTCTGGAAGGATGACTCTCTTGGGGCAAGGTTCTGAGTTGTCACAAACAAGATTGGCAACCCTAAGAGCCATTTATTTATCTCACAATTGCCTAAGCGCCTCTGGTTTAAAAAAAAATTGATTGTGTGACAAAATGTGCCAAACTTATCACTGGCACATCTACTTAACACCACCACTTCTTTGGAGAAGAAACAGGGAAGGAAGGGGTCCTATCCAAATACTCCAGCAAGCCTGGGAATGCTGAATTCATTCTAGCCCCAGCCTGGTTGCTGTCTGGCCCTTGCCATCAGCCCCTGCTATCTTCCCAGACTGGAGACACAAGAGCTCTGCAGCAGACACCCATAGTGGATTAACTAGCTGAGGCCCAGCACCACTGCGGCAGCACTGCAGTCAGGATGAAATAGAGCCCTGGAAAGCCAGCAGAGCCGAGCCCATAAAGCATTTCTCTCAGCCCAGAATTGCCTGGTGCCTGTCACAGGAGGAAATGACTGCCTAGGATACAGCAGACAGAATGGGAGAGGAGAAACTGTGGCTTCTCTTGGCCCCTACTACACACTGGAGGGTTTGGGGAGGGGGAGGGGAGGATCAATGCTAGGCTAGACAGGAGCCAGATGTAGTTTTGTAGATTGCAAGGGCCAGAGAGAGTAATATAGGTCCTATTTGCAGCTGTCTCCGTTAGAGACCTCAGGCACTGGGCACATTTTTGTAGGAGAGCCCCATGGTGCTCTCCTAACAGAAGAGTTAGGACTCTGCTGTACTGATATGTCCATCAAACCTGCCTCCTTGGGGAATGTGGTGCCTTCCAGAGAGAACAATGGGCACTCAGAGGAGGGGGGGTTGTGCGCGTGCGTGCATTTGTACACATGTGCGTGGTCTCCCAGACACCGCCAAAGGAAGAGATCAATTTAGAGAATTAGAGGCCAGCCCACTTTGCATGGCTTCTAGGAAGCATGTTCGGTAAATAAGGATTCAAGAGATGAGATGTTTCATCGTTCAATTAATTTTAGCCTTGGATCTCAGGCGGTGGGGTTGTGGGGAGGGTGCAGAGAGAGTAATCAATACCAAGCATTCAGCTTGCTAACACGAAGCACATTTCATACAAAGCTGGACATTTTTCTCCTTGTCATACAGAATTATCTTAATTATCGTTTCAAGGAAGAGCCTTATATAGCATCATCTAGTAGTCCAGGAGGCGGCTCAGAAACTCGTCACAGGAATAATTTATGATTTTTCTTTCTAACATCTTGGTCTTGTTTGATATGCTTGCCATTTCTCCCTGACAGGGAGGTCGATTAAATCACATTTATATTGTAAACGTATGCATTGCTTTTTACCCAAGGCGCTGGATGAAGAGATACAGGGGCCCCAAGGGAGGGAGAAGCCAATCCACTTTCATATTGCAAATTTCTGCTGTTTGGAAGAAATGAATGGTTGCCAGGGAGAGCTGGGAATTACTTGGGGATGCAAATGTTATTTTAGAACCCTTTGGAGAGGGTTTTTTTTTCTCCCTCCCCCACCTCCTCCAGCATTTTCCCTTCTCAGGCTGTTAATAGAGGCCAGTCTCTAAGCAAAAGCTAACGGAATGCACTTCACGGCAGGCATTCTTGGGGGATTGGCCTGCACCAGATTTCTAGCTGGCCGACCTCAAGCAGGCTGCCTCTTGGCCTGGAGGCGGGGTGGCAGATGCAGAAAGAGAAAGAGAGAGAGAAAAAGGAGCTATTCATATTTTTGCAAAGGCATTGCTTCCTCCCACCTGATGGAGGAGGCCACTCTGGAAGCTGGTGGTTGGGGACATGGGGGAGGGGCTGGTGGTGGGGAGGGAAAGACAGCAAGACGAGGGGAAAGGTCATTAGCAGAGACCAGGAAGAAGTGACGCCAGGCACCATCATTAACCTAACCGAACTAATTAGGAAACATTCAAGTTTTATAAATTATGCAAGACGCTCAATTTATACTTTTTCAAATTCCTACCATAACATAGATAATGAGGGAACATTTACAGTAACAGTGTAACCTAATCAAGAAACCCTTTCATTAGCATGAAATCTTCCAACACGGTGTTTGCGAGCACAACAAACGGAATTATAGATGCCAGGGGAGGCCGGGGCTGGGGGCGGGGAGCTGGATTGTGGGGAGGAGGGGCAGGGGTTGTCTTTTGCTTAAGTGGCAAGGCCCCTAGCTCTTAGAAGTCATCCCCTCCCATCCTCAGCATGAAACGGGGCTCTCTTTGCATTCAGTCTTGCCAAAGGAATGGAAAGGTCTGGAAGGACCTTCTGACTTACTATACTCTAGATGATTTACAACTACCTCCTCTGTCTTGGCCCTCTAATCCTGGGAGACAGATAACTACAGCATAGATCAGCCTTTTCCACAGGCCTGGTTTTTCCCTGCAGAGGTCAGAAGTCAAAGTCTGCTGAGGCTCAGGCTCCATGAATGCAGATAGATGCCGTCCACTGCTATAACTTTGCCTGATGGTTCCGAGTTCACCACTGGTAGATGGAATACAGTGAGCACGGTCCAAGAGCTACTGGGGAATCCCAAGACTCAAAGAGATTCTGACATATCACCCGATTCCCAGATCAGTAAAACCAGCTGGAACCCACAAGAGAAATCCATACCAATAGGGCATGATGGTAAGTGCCTGTTATCATACCAATGGGAAGATAGAGGAAGGAAGACTGGGAGTTTCAGTATCAGCCTTGTCTACATTTCATGGTTGAGATCAGCCTGGGCTATATGAGAGCCCATCCCGAGGGAAACACCTTGCCTGCTAAAAAATGAAGAACCCTTTTGAGGCCTTGGGGAAGGGGTAAAACCTTTGGTCTCTTCTGCTGCTGGCTTCTCTGTACCAGTGGTTGAACAGAGGTCCCTACTATTTAGTGTAGTCTGCTATCAAAACACAACCATAGATTGTATTTCAAGAATGTGATTTATTTCCCGCAATGCCAGTGACCAGAAATCTAACATCAAGGTGATGCTGAGTAGACTTTGTTCCCAGGCTAATATACTTGTCTCAGGCTGTGTGCTGTGTAGTCACAGGAACGCTTCTTTGTATAACCTTTTGTTATGAAATTACCAGTCCATCCAGAGGTCTCCCCTGAGACCTTACCTAACCCAAATTTACCTTATGAAAGCCCCATATTCAATTATGATCTCACTAGGTATTGAGGCTTCAATGTATGAATCTTAATATATGAAACATTCAGTCACTAATACTCCCCCAAATGAATGTCTACCTAGGATATGTGGATATGACATGGTTTGGGATAGAGATACAGGTCTTCAGGAATGTCAATCACTTATGGATCCTGAGACCCTGTCATGCTAGGGTACCAGAATGGCTCGATGTTCGGATCCAGTCATGGTGGAGCCAGCACTGAGAAGACAGAGGCAGCAACTTCAAGCCAGGGGCAGCCAAGGGCAGCCAAGGACAGCCAAAGACAGCCAAAGACTGCAGTAAGCCACCAGAAGTTGGGAGAACAAGGAAAGACACCCTTTCCAAGTTCACAAAGATATTGCTGTCCTATACCCACAAAGGTCATGAGTTGTTAAAGCTTGGTCCTTAAGCAATGGTTAGAGACTTTGGGGAACTGACTACCTCATGAGGACCTTGACCCCATCAATGGATGACTCCTAATTTGATGACATTATTGGGAAGTTGGGGACACTGAGAGGCAGTACCTCAGCTGGGAAAGTAGGTCATTGGGAGTGTGCACTTGCCTTTGTGCCTGGTCCTTTCTCTGATCTCTGTCCCTTTGTTTCCCAGTTGCCATGAGACAGAGCAGCTTTCTCCCACCACGTGGGATTCATCCTAGTCGCTGGCACATGACAACAGAGCCAGCCACCCATGGTTGTACAAGCACAATCCACAGTAATCCAAGCCCCCCTTTAAGTTGGTTTCTTCATGTATTTAGTCCCAGCAGTGAAATCTTAATACCAAACTTGAGTTGGCACTTTGGTGCTATGAGAGAAGACGCTGTTATTTCTATACAACCAAGTTTGTGGTCATTTGTGGAAGCCTCAAGAATGAGCCTCAGTATCTGTAGCAATAATGACAGCATCCTCTGCAGCAATAATGACAGTGCCCAGTACAGAGTAAATATTAATGAATGTAAGTAGCTGTTAGGAGTTAGATGCCACCTATGCCCATGGATTCTACCCCATCGGATTTAACTCTCCTTTCAAAGGCTAGGATGTTCTCCTTCCACCTTTAGGGACCTGAAGGTGAGAATCGATGCTCACCTAAGCACCCCCAGTTCCATTCCCTGCCTCTTCTCCCATGGGCTTAGACTGCACTGTTCCCATAGCTGCCTTCTGGGACAGAAATCCACGAGATGGATACAGGCCATGCTATGACAGAGCCTCCCTCACTTGCCCTAGAAGCCTTCATGTACCCCTGTCATTCTCTAACATATTCATTAAAAATAAATGCAAGGATCTCCTGAATATCCCAGGACATACTTATAGCTAGAGATAGTGTTTTAAAGATGGTGTATCCTTAATGCTCAGACTTCACACTGGCATCTCCCCTCAGACTACCTTTTTTTTTTTTTCGCCACATTCCAACCACCGATCAGGACTGCATTTTGTGGAAAGGGAATGTTGAGGGCAAACTCTGTCTTCCTTGTAGATTTTTTTTTTTTTGAGACCCTGGGTTCTTGTAGAAGTCCAAGCTCCTAGTCCAATGGTGAAAGGGTCTGCCTTTCACCAGGCTCTGGCTCCTGCCTCCACATTCCCCTGGAGCTGAGGGGAGATTGGAGGTACTATCATGAAGACTGTGGTTGCTGTAACCATCCAGAGCGCATGCTTCAATTACACACTCTTCGGGTCTCTGGTGCAGAGAAGCCCACGTCAGCGCTAGGGAGTGTTCTCTCCCACATCATTACCCAGCTTTCCATATTCTCCTCAGTCATCTGCAAGCTGTGGGCTGTAAATCCTGCCCGGGGGAGGCAGGGGCAGTGGAGCCCGCTCTACCTTCCCAGATGCGTGGGAGGGATGGCTCTGGAGCTTTTCCCTCCCTGCTCTGGCTTCACCAGCTCGCTCGCAAAGGACAAGGGAACAGCAACACTTCCCAAATCACTCCCAAATGTTCCTCTAAAAACCTCCGGCTGACTCTGAATGCCAAGGAATTGTTCACAGGGTGACAATTTCATAGATCTTGGTCAGGGAACAGAAATCTCTGGTTTGGAGGTGGGGCGATTACAGCCCCAGTTCTGGCAAGCACTTAAGCAGTTATTCCCAAATGTGTAGCTGCTTGGCACCAAAGCCACACACATCTGGGATTGTGACTAGAGGTTTGACATCCAGAGGTGAGAGTTCAGCTCCAGCCAGTATGCACGAGAGGCTGCAATAAGTTCCCTTGGGGCAGTTCTCCTGGCAGTGTACCTGAGATCCCCGACCCCCATATCCAGCTCCAATTCCCAGAATCCTCTGGAGTGAGCTCTCTTCCTTAGAGATGAAAGTCAAGGCCCCAGAGTCCAGAGAAGAAAAAGGCTGAGAACACTCAATAAGATTGGCTTTGAAGATATGGAAATGTGCCATATAGTTTGGATGTGACACGTCCTCCATAGGCTCCTGCGTTTGAATGCTTGCTCCCCAGTGGGGATATTTTAGGAAAGGAGACATAGGCAGAGGAGATGATTGCTGGATATGAGACTTTGAGGGCTGTAGCCCGGCCCTATTTCTGGTCTGGTTCTCTGCTACCTGACTTACCAAGATGTAAACAGGTATACTCTACCTCACTGCAGTAGTCACCATGACTTCCCACCACAATGAACTGTAGTCTCGGTAACAGCAAGCCAACATAATCCTCTCTCTCAAGGCATTCCTGCTGGATATTTTGTTACAGCCATGTAAAAAAGTTACTGATACAGATGCCAAAGTGGTATGTCAGTCCAAGGTTGTGTGTGGGTCAGCAAGACACAATGATCTTTCCTGTCCTTAGCAGAGGATGAGGCCAGAAAGGTAAGTGGTTTGTGATACGTCATTAGATTTTTAACTTGATGGAATTTGGAATCACCATGGAAACACGTTCCTGGGAATGTTTATAGGAGTGTTTCTAGGAAGCTTAAACTGAGGAGGGAAGACCCTCTCTGAATGTGATAGCACCGGCCAAGGATCTGACAGGGACCATGAACAGGGTGATAGCTTTCATCTTTCTTTCTGTTTCCTGACTGTGAACATGATGTACCCAGAGACCACACTCTCTTGCTACAAGGCCCACCATGCTGGACCCTATCCTTACAAACTGTGAGCCCAAACAAACCCTTCCTTCTTCAAGTAGCTTCTAGCCAACTAACACAGCCTTAAGCAGTCACTGCAGACCAGGCTGTTGGACCCAACCACCATTCCTGCATCCACAACAGCAGACTCTGCATGGATCTGGTTTTGTTAAGCTTTGATGGACATGTGCCCAACTCTGGAGAAGACCAAGAAACTCCCATGTCTCCATCCTAAGTCACAGCTTGATATTTCATGGACAGAAGTAAGACATTTAGAAAGTCAAAATAAAAATATGGATGTTTTGATCTCACCATTTTGGAATCCACAACTTCAAAAAAGTAAGAGATGCAGAATGGGAGAAGGGCTTAGTGAAATTGCAGGTGTGGAAGGAGCCAAGACTGAACATGGACAAAAACTGGCATCAAATAGGCTCAACCCTTATTATGTATTTCTTACTATTGCTTAAAATCTCTTGACCTCAGTTTTCAAAATGAACAGACTAACCACTGCCCCATGGGGCAATTGTTAACACTCACTTCTACAACACAAGAAAGCAGAGCGTCCCAGTTCCCAGAGTAGTCTAAGTACTCAACTCAATGCAACCAGTATTTAGGTCCTGGATTGGATTTGTGTTGTTGCAGCAAAACATCTAAGGTAGGCTAAATTAACAAAGAAAAGAGGTTACAAATACTAAATCAACGTGGGGGTGAGTGGTGGGCCAGCAACAGTGGCTTAGCGAGTATGGGCAGGCATGTGCCACCCAGCATGACCACCTGAGTGGGATTCCCCTAAACCTACATAGTGGAAGGAGACAACAGGTTCCCACAAGTTGCTTTGACTACATATACACAGGCATATGCACACAAGAACCAGCACTCCTTCCCAGTAGAGCCTCCAGCTACCTAAGAACCTCTGACTAGATCCCACCTCCTAACTCTGATGCCAATTCCCGGCTGTTCCCATGGTGGAAAGAGCTTGTGGGCAATAGAGACAGCTTAGTTAAGTGTATTGAACATGAACAGAGCTCACCTGAGCGTGCTGGCATATCACATCGCCCTCATCTGGCCTCCTCAGCGGTCAGCTGTGGTCACCATACCATAGGAGATGTGGGTGATAGAGCAGGAAAGGCCTTCAGACATCCTTTTCTAAGCCCTTGCTTTGGTTCTGTCAATGAAAGGTCAGTGGTGTCACCATGTATTATTGGTGTATCAAGTGATGGCCTAGGAGTTTTATATGTAAGGTAAAGTGACTTCCATGAGGTCACTCAGCAAGATAGTGAAGCAGCCATGACAGATCCATCTTGCTGACTCCAGATTCCTCGTATTGTCCACTAGTCCCTTTCCAGGCAGCCGCCAACTGTGAGCATCTTTTAATTCCCTCCCTGGTGAACCTTTTAGCTATTAAGGTCTTCCAGGGCCCTGCCATCCATTAACTTTCATACTGTTTACATATGAGAGGATGAGATACACAAGGCAGTCCACATGGAAGGCAGAGAATGGTACTATGTCAAGTGTAGAGCCCTTGGGGACCTGGGTTCACGTTCATCCTCCTCTATCTCCTCCCCAAACTCCTGTGATTGTTGGGAGACTAATGAAGGCCACCATCTGACTCTCATCTGAGGGCTGGGCTGGGTCAGGAGATTGTAGGCCTCCCCTGGCAGTGATGGAGGGGCTAGAGGCAGCAAAGGTTAGAAATGCAATTTTACAGAGGACTTTAAGATATGGTGGGGGAGGGGATGCCGAGCAGAGGGAGGGGAGGCCTTTGTTGTAAGAGGAAGGAGGGATGATTGTGGGCACTGCTGAAGGAGCAGGCACTCCTCAGAGGGGGAAATGGAATCTCAGGCCAGCTGCTTTCTCCAGGGTTCCTGGTAGGCGCTCACTTGCTTTCCTTCTATTGAAATCCCCACCCCAGGGAGACTGATGACCTCTTCCCAGGCATCACTGTGAACCCCTGCACCCCTGTAGTCTCATAGAATTTCTCTTCCTCAGCTCTCACCCCGGTGCATTAAGATCATGTGTGCGCATGTTTGTGCATTTGTCTTGGTGTGCACGTACGTGTACATGAATGTGTACAGGCATTTTTATGAGTGCACTTGCTGTATGCATATGTTGAGGGCTGTGCCTATGTGCACTGAAGTCTGTGTATGAGAGCATATGTATGTATACAGATGTGTGTTGATGTCTGAGTTTGTGTGTGTGCCTTCATGTGTATGCTGGTGTGTGAGTCTGAGCATCCTGGTGTGCGTGGATAGGTGTATTTGCTTGCACATGTTGGTGTATGTGTGCTTGCATATATGTGTGTACATATGTATCCTGAGGGATGCATATCTACTTGGATGGATGTATGAGTGTATCTGTGTGTGTGTGTGTGTGTGTGTGTGTGTGTGTGTGTGTGTGTGTGTGTGTGTGTTTTATGTCCCATTGGACACAGGGTACTGGAATGGGAAGTACCTTACCTAGGTAATCCCTGTGTTCTCACTCCCTGGCCCTTGGCCTGGCCCATGATCAGGTCTCAGTATATGAAGTGTGATGACATGAATAGAACTAGTAAATTGGATGAGTCATCTAACTGTTGAACCATCTTCAGAATACAACAGTCCTTATTTGCTTGACTTGAGTCTACTGAGGGTGGGGACTGAGCTAGACCAAGGCCACCTGGGGATTCTGAGCAGAACAGGCTTTCTGAGTCTGATCACTGCATATATAGGCGCACTGCAGACCAGGATAGAACCTTTCCTGTATTTCATAGGTTAGTTAGGAGAATCCTTGGCCTAACCAGGATGCCAGTAGCAGCCCCACCTTCCAGTTGTGACCATTATAAATGTCTCCACACATTGTTAGGTGTCTCCTGGGGTGTTGCAAAAGATCCCAGAGATAAGACCCATAGGTCTGGAGTGATAAGTGATGCCTAGCACAGGTCAGGAACACCGGGTGCCATTTCTGGCTTGTCCATGGAGACTTCCAGCTCAGGGACTGACACCTGAGGCACAGCTGAAAATGCAGGAAAGTGTAAGGCCCCATCTGTGCCCTATCCATGGGGTGAGGCACCAGCACAACAAAGGACATGCTATGGGATCCAACTCGCTGCTCAGAAAGTCACCATTTTCCATCAACCAACCACTGAGCTCCCTCTCCCTCACGCTCTTACACACACACACACACACACACACACACACACACACACACACACACACACATACTCAGAAGCAGCAACCATCTTTAATAGTTCTCATCCCAGGCCTGCAGTGATGATGTCACTTCTAGCCCCACTGCTCTGCATCCTTTTACCTTTTAGACCCTGAGCTCCAGTTCCTAAGAGAGCAATGTCCACTAAGTTCCCATGTGGAGTCTGTTTCCCTAGCAATACCCAAGGAAACACCAGCTCTGTGATGTGATCTCAAACTAGGTCAAATCTCTTGGCTTTTTTTTTCTAAAATGCCTCCCTCTAAGGCCAGTGTATAAAACATAACCTAACAAAGAGCAAAGAGGCTACCAAACTCCCACGAGTAGGTACAAGTGTGTGTGTGTGTGTGTGTGTGTGTGTGTGTGTGTGTGTGTGTGTGTGTGTGTTTTGATCTTCCCCAAGAGGGTTATGAGCTGAGGCCAGAGGCTGCTAGATGCCAGGACTATGTCCCAAGGCCCTTGGAGGTAGAGAAATTAGGGGTGGAGGGGAGGATACATTTCAATTCCCTGGGACCAACCATGCAGAAATGTAAGGTCCAAGCTGGGCATACATTCAGAAACCGGGCCACCCATGGAGAAAAGTGGAAAATAAGAGAAGCCCAGAGAGCCCAAGGGCCTTCTTAGGCAGTCCAGGCACCAATCAGCATCAGCATGCCAGCCTTTCTTCTTGGAACTGCCAAGACAAGAACAACAATGAGAATCACCCTTAGGCTGCAGCAAGAAGACATCTCCAATTCCATAGCGTATCCACTAGTTTTTTTTTCCATCAACTTCATTAGTACTTCTAAGGCAGGTACCAAGGACTGCTTGCCTGTTTGTTTTCTTCCATAAAACCTTTCCTATGATACAGAGTACAAGTAAATATTAGTGTATCTTTGCTTGATGTAGAAGACTTGTGAGACACATGGAATTAAAAAAGGTAGAATTTTAGAGAAAGCATTTCAACTTCTTTGGTTTTCTGGCTTTGGTCAGGTCCACCTGATGGCTGCCATGAACCAAGAGCCAATTCTGACCATTGCTCCATTCCAAAGGTAATCCTGAGAACTCCCTGAACTATCCAGAGCCTCTGCCATAAGCATGCCTACGCTACAGAACCACAGGAATATATAGCAACAAGATGGAAGTCTGACATGGAGCTGACTGTGACCCAGAGCACCAGAGACAAAGGATGCAGTCTTTGGTAACAATCATTTCATACAGAATCAGGATGTATGGCCACTCCCTTCCTTTTATTCCCTAATATACTAGCCTTCCTTTCTCATCTTTCCTGCTGTCCTCAGGCTGCAAGCCAATCTACAGGGTTTTCTTTGGCCTCTTTTGGATTATGATGGCCAAATTACAGGATGTCTTCAATATAAACCACATTAGCATCCGATTGGTATTGGGAATAGAGATCAGTGGTACAGCACTTGCCCATCAAGCCCTGCTTTATGTCCCCCAGTGCTGAGGGAATGAAAGCAGGAGGATCCTTTCACATGGGAAAAGTACATAATATGATAATGCACAACAAAACAGCATAACTGTGTACTCAGTGAAAAAAATATCCAGCAAATACTAGCAAAATAAATCCTGCAGCATCTAAAAGGAATCAGATACCATGACTGTCTTAGGGTTTTACTGCTCTGAACAGACACCTTGTCCAAGGCAACTCTTATAAGGACAGCATTTAATTGGAGCTAGCTTACAGGTTCAGAGGTTCAGTCCATTATCATCAAGGTGGAAGCATGGCAGTATCCAGGCAGGAAGAGTTGAGAGTTCTATGTCTTCATCTAAGGGCCACTAGAAGAAGACTTGCTCTCATGTGGTTAGGAAGAGGGTCTCACTACCCACACTCACAGTGACATACTTCATCCAACAAGGTCACACCTATTCCAATGTCACTCCCTAGACCAAACATATTCAAACCACCATGTTCTACTCCCTGATCCTCATAGGCTTGTTCAAACATGAGTCTATAGTGGCCATACCTAGCCTAACATAATAAAAAAAATGCATTTAGTTCAACTTCCAAAGTCTCTATCATCTATAAAGGTCAAAGTCTCTTCTGAGATTCATCCAATCACTTAACTGTAATCCCCTAAAAATCAAAATCGAAAAGCAAAGCATGTACCTCTGACATCACAGATTATATAGTACCATTCCAAAATGTCACAGTGAGGAAATTCTGGACCAAAGCAAGACCAAAATCCAGCTGGGCAAACTCCAAGCTCAAGCATCTCCATGTCTGATGTCCAACTCCTTTTTACTTTGTTGACTGAAGCACAAGTCTCTTTGTCTGGTTCCACTCCTTGTTAGCATCTTTCTTCAGCAGGTATCCCACAGTGCTGCCATCTCAAATATCTTGAGGTCTCCAAGGCAAATTCAATGTTACAACTTCTTGTTCCAGTGTATAAGATCCACATATGAACTTCATGACTCCTCCAAAAGGCTTGGGTCCCATCTACAGCTCTGTACTCTGTATCACTCTAGGCTCTGGTTGACTCCACTCCACTGCTGCTGCTGCTCGTGGTGAGCACCCCATGGTACTGGCATCCCCTATACACTGGGATCTTCTGCTACAACTAGACTTCACCAATAGCCTTTCATAGGCTCCCTTCATTGTGCCAAGTCTCACCATCTTTGCATGACCCCTTCAGTCTTGGGCTGTCAACTACAACTGGGGCTGTACCAATGGCCTTCCTGGCCTCTTACAGTGCCAAGCCTCAGCTGTTCTCCATGACCCCTTTATACCTTTAAAACCCGTACCACCTGGGTGATCCTTACACATTACCAACTTCAGCTGCAGCACAAACCTTGGATGTCTCTAGAGCAGAGCTTCTTTGTGCTCTCAGAAAACACTTCCCAGATTTCATCTCAGTGATGCTGGTCTCTTCTTAATCACCACTAATTTCTTAGCTCCAGCTAACCAGCATCAATTATCCCAGTAGTCCCTTCTATTCTTGACTCTAAAGCCAGAGCCATATGGCCAAAGCTGCTGAGTTCTGCTTCTTGTTGGGACTGGAACATAGTTCCTTTGTTTTATTACCAACTTTCTGTTCTCCAACTCCATTATTTCAAGAGTTTGGCTGTACTGAAACTTGCTCTGTTAGCTAGACCTTGAACTCAGAGATCTGCACGTCTCTGTCTTCTGAATGCTGGGATTAAAGGCATGTACCACCATGACTTAAGCTTTCCTTCACCTAAACTTGCTATGTCCCATGCTGGCCTTGAACCCAGAGATCTGCTTGTCTTTGTCTCTTGGCATTAAAGGTGTGTGCCACCATGCCTGGGCCTAAGCTTTTCATGGTCACTGTTCCTCAAGATCCAGATTAAAAGCCTGTGTGTTCCAGTCTCAAGATCTGGATCACAAATATGCCCTCCATTTCTGGATTGTAGTTTATTCCAGATTAAAAGTCCAAACTATTTCTTGTTCAACAGCAAACAAACAATAAACTTAGCTGGGTGGGATCTTGCCCTGAGATCACGACGCCCTTAAATCCCTTTATCTCCTTGAACACAGGATTCAGCTCCATTTCCCTTCTGGGTCCCCCTTTATTATTACTTGAATGATACATTTTTGTACTTTTTTCTTTTTAAGCTTGCTTTGTTTGATCAGAATGCTCTTCATGAGACTAAACCAGAGAACAAAGTCTCTGCTGGGCATAATGTGAGAGAAGCTGAGAATTCTACTTCTTCATCTGAAGGCCACTAGAAGAAGACTTGCTTTCATGTGGTTAGGAAGAGGGTCTCATTGCCCACACCCACAGTGACACATTTCTTCCAGCAAGGTCACACTTAGTCCAACAAGGCCACTCCTCCTAACAATGCTACTCCCTGGGCCAAGCACATTCAAACCACCACAGTGACCAAGAAGGATTTACCCCATGGCTGCAAGGTTGGCTTAACATTTGAATGTCAATTGATACATCAAGAGGACAAAACACAAACATCATATGACCATTACTCCACATATGAAGAAAAATCATCTGAAAAAAATTCAATGGTCATGATAAGCATATTAGACAAACTCAGAATAAAAGAGGAATCAGTCTTATGAATAGAATAATACAAAGTTCATAACTAGCTTCATACTCAATGGTAAAAAAAAATGGTGCACCCCTTAAGTTTGGGGATGTGATAAAGGTGGCTATTCTTAGCACTGTTATTGTTGTACTGTGCTCATGAGTGTGGCCAGAACAAATAGACAGATAGACAGACAGACAGAAAGAAAGAAAGAAAGAAAGAAAGAAAGAAAGAAAAGAAAAGAAAAGAAAGAAAAAGGAGACGTTATTTTAGTGGGAAAAGAATGACAACAACCACTCTTCATAGATGACCTGACATTAGACAATCATAACTCTAAGAACTTTGTTTAAATTATTTAGAATTACAAAGTTGCAAGATATAAGTTCAATACATAAAAACAAATTGTTCTCTCAGTGAACAAACCCAAAATGAAATTATGAAAAAAAATCCCATTTACAAGAACATCAAAAAGACTAAAATACTTAGAAATAAAATTAACAAAGTCATATAAAATTTATATCCTGAAAACTAAAAACTGCATTGTTCAAATAAATTAAAGACTGTCTGCATAAATATATTTTAAAAGTCCCACATTTGTGGATTGGGAGACAATATTAAGAATTAATAAGATCCCAAACTTACCTGTATGTTTAAAATAATCTCTTTTTTTTTTTTGGATTCTCAGCTGAACTCCTTAGAAATGAGAAATAGGATTCAGCTGAAATTGCTGCAGACCCTGGAAAGACAAAATGATCTTGAAAACTAGAACAAAGCAGACTTCACGCTTATTAAGAATCAGTGGCGAGGGGAAGCACTACCTAACGTGGGTAATTAGAATCCAGAACAAGCCCATGCACTTGTGTTTCACTGACTTGGGACCAAGATCTTGACTTAGTCTCTTTCCTGTTGATGTCATAAAATACTCTGACAAAACAATTGGGGGGGTTATTATTCTCATTCACAGTTATAGACAGGCCATCGCTGTTGGGAAGTAAAGGTAGCAGGCGTGTGGAAGTTCTGGTCGAATCATATTCACAGTCAAGAAGCAGACCATAATCCCAGCTAGAGAATGGTGACACCCAGAGTGGGCAGGTCTTCCCACCTCAATTAACCTACTCAAGATAGACATGCCCACAGGCATGCCCAGAGGCCCATCTCTCAGGTTATTCTAGAGCTCATCAAACTGACAGCTTAGATTAACCATTGAGGTTACTTAGACCATTCAATGGGAAAAGATTAATGTCTTCAAAAACAACAACAGAAAACCCTAGGTAACTGAATACCCCAACCAAGGAGATGAATTCAGAGCCTTGCCTAATACCTCAAACAAAAATTTGAAAGAACCCCAAAGGAACCACAGACCTAGAGGTGAGAACAGAATCTCTCTTCTTTGGCTGGAGTATATACATGGGGGAGTGGTATATCCTGGGGATGTTTATATTGTTTCAGGTAATAAAAATGCTCTAAAAATCAACTATAATGATGGTTATCCATATCCATAAATATTTTAAAAATCATTGCATTGTGCACTTGAAATGTGTAAATTAGATTTCGTATGAGTTATATGTCAATATATTTTTAAATGTTTCAGATTAAATGGAAAAAGCCTGCATATCCTCTAGAGCAGTGATCTCAACCTTCCTAATGCTATGATTCGTTAGTAGAGTTCCTCATGTTGTGGTAACCGCCCCCTAACTGTAAAACTATTTTTGTTGCTACTTCATAATTGTAAGTTTGCTACTAAGCAGTGTCTCAGTTCCTAAGGCCATCAGAAAATACGTATTTGTGATGGTCGTGACCTACACATTGAAAACTGCTGCTCTTGATCATTGATAGTTGGGGACCTGAGAAGAGACATTTCCCATTTTAGCTCTGTCATTTTGTGAATATAAAACTCTGGTCCAGGGAGGGGTATCAAGCAAACCCAAATCACACAGCACATAAAGACTCCAACTTAGAATTGGTCTTTGAGTACCACACAAAGGATTGAGGTTTCAGAGTCTTTAGCTCAGTTTACCCATCATAACATGAAGACTCCCCCTTAACCCTTGTCCATCAAACTCTAGATCTATAACCAAGGTGTGGAAAGCCCAGGGGAGGGGGATTGCTGTGCCCATGGCAGAGTTTAGGGTATCCTCTTCTCCCCAGTGTATCTGAGAGCCCTACCTTGTGTTCCTGCTTCCTGCAACCCCTGCCCAGGGCACCTTGGTAAGGCAGTCTGATGTCTCTCTCCCATGGCATCTCACAGAATCTTTGAGGTCTCCCTTTCATAATGGCTGTGATGGATGGTGAAGCCTGGAAGCACTTTACAACAGGTGACAAACCATCTTTAATTCCTTCTGCGTTCATTAGTGGGGCATTAATTCTGATGGACTTATCTTGGGGTAGAAGGCACATGTGCCATCTTCCAACCATACTACTCATACTGCTTGTTGTCATAACCTGTCCTTTTGGAAAAGCCCCAGAAATTCTGCAGATAATGGTCTTTGCAGTAGCTGGAGGTATGAGTAGGGTGTTAGTATCTCAGTGTCCCACTGATGACATAGTTTTCCTCCTCCCACTGTGTGGCTTCATGGAAGCCATGGGACGCTGTGACGACCCAGTGTCTGTCTGCTCTAATCACACTCTGAGCCACACAACTATGGCTTCCTTTCACATGATGCTCAGGTTCCCCAGACTTCCCTAGTCTGACCTGCAGTCTACAAGAGTTTCCAGTCAATCTCCAAATCCTGAGTCTAGCTTTTCCAAGGGCCTCACTTGGCTACCTGGAAAGGGAATTACCAGGGCACCTGCATGCAGCCATAGCCAATGATTTCCCTCTTTCTTAAAATGTAAAGAAAGGCTTTGTTGACAACAAGAGCACATGGGAGAGGAAAGAGCATGGAGTAGATGAACTGAGGGGCCCCAAAAGCACGGGCTGGACCTAAAAGATCTTTAAAGTAAGCAGAAGTGACAACAGTATTTAATGCCACTATAGGTCTGATAAGATGTCTGACTTGTTGATTACCAGGCTAGGGCCTTCAGCAGATGAACCCCTCTCCAGCAATTCCCAAGGTCCTTATAACCTCAATATTCCTGAAAAAAAAAACCAAGACACGCTCATTCACTCCTGCAGCCCTCAGGTCTGAGCTGCAATGCATGCTCACTGTCATTCTCGGCTGCGAGTTTGTCAGCAACTTTGTGCTCATGCGCACACTGCACACACCCCTTCCTTCCAGTTCCTTCTCCCATTTCTCGTGTGGTCTCACCAACATGATGCTGGGGCCACACACTGAGCTCTGGATACACATCAAGGGTTGCATAGGGGTCCAAGGTTCCACTTATCACAGCAGCGAGGAATGATGTCATGGCAATCAATCTCTGCCTGTGTTAGATGGGGCCTGTGTGTTCATCCACGGTTATCCCTATCACCGTCACAAGAACCCCACTACCTACTGATGAAAAGCCGGGAGTTCTAAGAAAGGGCTGGGGATGCAATTTAGATGATAGTGTGCTTGCCTAGCATGCATACAGCCCTGGGTACAGTCCCAGCACTACACAGTGTGGTGGGGTAAATCTGCAATCTCAGCACTCAGAAGGCAGAAGCAATAGATCCGGATGTTTAAAAGCCATCGTCAGCTGCATAGAGCATTTTACACCTACATAAGAGAGACCCTGTATCAAGAAAAGGGGAAAAGGAAAAAAAAAAACCCAAAATACAGAATTACTGTTTGCCTTTGTTTTTTAGATCAAAATGGTTAGACTGTCCTCTTCTGTGCCAAAACAGAAAAGGAGACAGCAGTGCTGAGGGGTCAAAGCCATTGCTGCCCACTGTACTAGGATATGTATTGTTAAACAGTGTGACCTGTGCAGACAGGAATGGGGACAAGCTGCTAGATCGCCTTGGCTCCTTCTTCCCTATAGCATCCCACTGTCGTGGCTTCTTCAAGGCTGAGGCAGGAGACAGCCCCTGGCCTCTAATTGCTCTCAGTCAAAGACTGTAGCTAACATGTTATTAAATATGTAAATAATATGAAAGCCAGAAGAGAATTAATATTTCATATATAATGAAGTTAAGATGAATTCTCCTGTGCCTAATTTTCTGTTTTTAAACACATAATGCACTGTGGAGTCCAAAGTGATTCATGGTATTTTATATTGGTTAAAGACATTCAGGGTGTGTGCGTGAGGGGGAGGGGGTGTTCTCTGAGGCAGTTTCCAAAATGATTAACTTGAATGTTATTATTACAAATAGGATTTGTTTTTTTAAAAATTAATTCTGTAGTTAATCAGAATGAAAAGCATGAAATGACTTTGCTGGTGGGCCAATATTAAATGAAGAAAGAGTGGGGAGGTACAGGTTAGCAGAGTCTGGAGTCTACAAGACAGGCCAGGAAAGAGATGCGCACAGCACGGCTGGGTGACAACAGGGAGAGGCAGAGAGACCATGTGAATACCATGCCATTCCGAGAAGCACAGCTTTGCCTATGAACAATGGACCCACATATAAAATTGTGGGTACCTGAGGCAAAATTGTCAAAGCACTTGTAGGTTTAGAAGAAGGTATCCATGACTTACCAGTTTGTCACCTCTAGACTGAGGTGCATGGCTTGGGGAAAGCTGCTGACCAGAGAAGGTCGTTCCCTTTCAGTGGCTGGCAAGAGCTGACCTTCCATCCCCAGATGATAAAAGGATGAGCATAAAATCTGCTTGGTCAGGATTTGGGGGATGTAATTTGGCAGGATGAGACAAGAAGCACAAATCCTTCAACCCCAGCACTTATAAGGATCCATCAGAAACAAATAATTAAGGATTGGAAAAATACATTGCTGTAATGATGTTCTCCACAACACTGTCATGTGGGAAAAGATGAGCGAAGCTCCACAGACAGCAGCTAATCACCCAGCCCCACGGTGGAGGCTCTGAGAACAGGGCAGCCATGCAGTCTTTGAAAAATATGACTAGATTTATATATACATTTTTGTTCTGTTAACTCAAAATTTTCAGATTTTTTATTAGTGAGAAGTGAGGCACATGGCAGTGTTCTTTTGGAGATCAGAGAACAGCTCTGTGGGGTCTACACTCTCTGCCTTTTTTGTTGGCTCTGGAAATCAAACCCAGGCTGTAAGGCTTGGGCAGCAAGCATCTTTCCCCACTGGCCAATACAGGTTTTTGTTTTGTGTTTTGTTTTGTTTTAATATTTATCTGAGATTTCACTTAGCATTACAAGAATGAGTCCGTTAAATAGTAACATAAATCACATTTATTTTCTATAATAAGTTATAGAAATATAAGCTTCTACATTAAGTAGCTATATTTTTATAACTACATATAGTTATATGTATACATATATATGCATTTCCCCCAGATCAATGGGGAGAGTATCATAGTCACAAATGTTATTTTTATAAGGATGAGTAAAATATATTTATGCTATAATTGTGGTGTTTCTATAAGAGACAGACATGCATTTACCTGCCAGGGGAGAAGGGAAAGTGGTATGCCAAACTGAGAGTGGGGATTTTTTTCTAGACTAGATGGCTGCTGGGTCAACAGCTGGAGAGAAGCGCCATCATTTTTCTTTTGTCTATATTTTGTGAATTGTTTTGTTTCTGAGACACGATCTCATGTGGCCCACACTAACCTCAAGCTCGTTATGTAGCTAAGGATGATTCTGAACTTTGGATCTTCTGTTTCCACCTCCAGAGTGTTCGGGTTATAGGCAAGTACCATCATGCCTGGCTTCAGAGGTGCTAGGGATCGAACCCAGGGCCTCTTGCAGTCTAAGCAAGTGTTCTATGAGTTCCACCCCCAGCCCTAGATTGCAAACGAACTTCCAGTGCTTCCACACAAAAAACATGGCCTCAGAGGAGCCATTTAGATCTAGTCTTTGCTTCCCCCTTGGCCTTTCACCCCCTCACCCTCAGGGTCTCTCAGTGTGTGCTGTGGAGTGACTAAGAAGGCTACATCACCCCCAGTGTCCCCTACAACTTGAGACCATCGTCAAGGAACTCAGATTCAATCCAAAGCTGGAGCCAGACATATAACTCCAAGAAAGGACCCCACCAAGACCTCTCTGCTCTCCTCTCTGATGGCTAGTGATGCCTTATAGGAGTGCTAGCTCTGAGAGCCAGGATCCCAGTGAGGAGAGACAGGGGTGGACTGAGAGCTGATCTCCAGCACAGGCAACATGACCGGGAACTGAGCCTTTGTTCAGTTGACCCACTACACTGTCTACAAGTTGCTCCAGTGGTAAATCCCAGTCTGACATGGCTGGGCTTCAGGGCAGCCATAGGTGGTGGCTCCATGCTCTGAGACCAGCATCTTGCCACAGTCTGGGATATAAGAGCCTCTATGCTAAGAGCTTGGTAAGAAGGAGAGGGCGAGTGTATGAACATGGGTGGGACCTCCAACATAGGAATACACAAGGGGGCACAGGACTGAGACATGGGGCACACCACTGCCAGATCAGATCATACCTGCCCCAGTGCCTGTCATGTTATGACAGCTATCCATTATGACAGCTACACAGTGTGCCCTCCGGTACTCCTGTACCCCCAGTACTCCTTTTGGCCCCCCGTACACCTTCAAGCCATCCTTATGCCAGTCATTTAGAAACACAAGGAAACATGGAGTGTGTATGTATGTGAGAGAGAAAGAAAGGGTCTCTAAAGCCATTGCCAAGGTCATCACCCCATGCAGGCTGGTACTGAACTCTCCAAGGACTTGCCAATCATCTCTTTGAGCATGCCTGTCAGCCTGGTGGACAGGCAGAAGTGTTCTGGCTACTGTCTGACCTCCCTAGTTGTTCCCTTCCTTCCTCCTTTCTGCGCTGTCAGCTGTTCAAGTCTCAGGGGTAGAGAGAACGGGGGCATTTCTTTCCCCTTACACTTTTGCTCATCTACCTCCCTGGCAGGGGATGCAGGTGGCTCCCTCTGAGTGACAAGCCCTTGTGGGGCTCTACTTGTTGTTTTGCCCTACCTCCCTCTTCCCCTCTGGTCCTATCAGTGTTCAGGACTGTCATGACACCCTACGGCCATCAGTCTGAGGACACCACCATCTTCACAGTGTGGTCAGAACCCCAGTCTTACATCAATGTTTTCCCTCCATTGGAACCATCTAAGTAAGTCGTGGTTTCTGTCAGAGCTCCAGATAGATTTCTGTCCCCTGACACCAGGCTCTGCCTTGGTCACCTATCTTCTGTCTGTGTGACCTGGGGCTTCTTCCCTCAGGTACTTCTTTGTGGGACACTTCCTAGAGCCCTGGTGCTCATCTCTACTCCCCAAAAGGGAAGGCAGGCTGGAGACAGCAGGGATGGTCCTATGAATCTGTCCCTTTACCCTCCTTGTCTGTTCTGCCCTGGCTCATGCCAACCCTGGCTCACACCTTGGGAGCACTTCTTTGATTCTGGCTAACCCCAGAGCTCCAGGGCACCAGGACCCTGGCCAGGAGTCAGAGCCACAGCTTTCTGGGAAGCAACCAGACCAGAGCGGCTGGGAGCAGAGGAGGGCAGGCTTGTTCCCACTTGGCCTCCCTTTGTTTTGTTCTGGTTTCTTCCACAGCTCGTTGTGTCAGATCTTTGTGGTCCTTAAACCAACAATACATGTGGAGCAACAGCCCCCCGGTGACCATCCATCACCTCAGACCTGTCACCTTTGAAAGCCAATCAGCCAGCACTCAGCGCCAGCTCCTGCCACCTGCACACTGCAGCTGAGCAAACACGAGTGACCAGTGCTAACCAGGGTCAGCCCACAACGCCTTCATCTTCCTCCCCTCTGCCTCCCAGGACAAAGGCCCTAAACACCACAGGAAGTACGTCTCTGTTTAGTTTATTAGCTTTGGAAGCTTGGACACTTTGTGCCTGCTCCTGAACTTCTTCTCAACCCTGTTTGGACAGAAAGGCAGCACATCTTCCCTTGGGCTTCTGAAAGGCACCTGGAAAGTGACCATGTGAAGTGAATGTTCCAGTTTGCCTACTATGTGCCTGCCTGCCTCCCCTGTAGTACACACTAAGTCCACCAGGTCCTGGGGGCTGACTGAGTGAGCTTGCATTGAGCAGAGGAAGCCAAGGCTCATAGTAGTCAAGAGACTTCTCCAAAGCCACCCCACACATAAGAATAAGCAGACTTGAGCCTCAATCTCCCTTTATTTTATTATTATTGTTGTTGTTATTTTGTAAATCTAAGATCTCTGTGGTTTTGCTTTGTGTTTACTATAGAGATTTTAAAAACATGTTAACAGGTCCAATTTCCAGTACCTGCTATTTGTATTTTGCCAACCCCTAGCCTCAAAATGTTGAGATTTAAATAAACACTAGCTCTGGGATTTCAACAGAAAAAGTTGATGTCACAATGCGTCTGCAAAGCCCATTCCTTGCTGCAGTTCATCACCTTTATCCTATGCCCTCAAGGTCATAAGCTTCACTCCTCTTTGCAGAGAGGCATTAAAAAGCAGAGGTCAGGGGCTAAGGAGATGGCTCAGTCAGTAAAGTTTTAGCCGAAAAGGCATGAGGACCTGGGTTCAGATCCTCCTGCAAAAAGCTAGGAACCCAGCGTGAATCTGCAAATCCAGAAGTGGGGAGAAAGGCAGAGACAGGACAATTCCTGGGGCCCACTGACCAGCCAATCTAGCTGAATCAGCAAGCTCTTAGTTCACTGAAAGATACTTCTGGCCTCCATGCACATGTGTGTGCACTCAAGCATGAGTGTGTGTGTGTGTGTGTGTGTGTGTGTGTGTGTGTGTGTGTGCGCGCACGCAAGAGAGAGAGCATGCCTGAGATCGTGCACACGTGCACACACACACCCCTGGGGACACTGAAGTTTTGTTGCTCTCTGTGGCCTTGAAGGATCATTGCACCTCTATATAATAAAGCCATGGAGATGAGCTAGATATACTGGGTCCCCTTCCTTGGTCAATTGCATTTGGTTCCTAGGGCTACAGGAACCATGGATGTAATATAAAGCAGATTCTGCCACAGTTCTCAGGGCTACAGATCTAGCCTGGAGGCCAGCAGGGTCACAGAGCTCTAGGAAGACTTACTCCCTCTCTCCCATATGGTGACAGTCACTCAAAACCTTTGACACTGTTTGGCTATGGCATCCTCAAGCCAACCTCAGTGTCCATTGTCACACGGCTTTCACCTGTGAATGTCTAAGTCCATGGCTTGCTCTCTGTGCCTTTGGTCCTTCATTGTCCTTTTCTGACGAGGACACCAGTCATTGGATTCTAGTCCACAGTGACCTAGTGCAATTTCATCTTAAATTGCCTGTGCAAAGCAAGGTCACATGTACAGGTCTGGGTGACCATGAGTATACCACTGTGGCTGTCCATGCCAGCCAGTGTTGAGGACAAACTAAAAGTGGTGCTTTAAAGAAGGAAAGGTTAGCTCATGTTTAAGAGAGTTTGGTTCACAGACTCTTCATCCCAATGCTTCAGGCTTCTGATGAAGCAGGATGCCACAGAGAGTGGGGCATTGTGGCATGAAGCTCTCTTTACCCACCCATAGCAAACTAAAGAGAGGAGGACGTATTAAGGAATAGACTCTGCCCTTCAAAGGACCTTCCTGAACAATCTAATCAACTAGGTCACACTTCCTAACATTTCCACAGCATTTGAATACTGCCACCAGCTGGGGATCATGCTATCAATACATGGGCCCTTGAGGGGACTTTTCATAGTTGGTAGTTTCCCTGGATGATCTCAAGGGTCTCCCCAAGGCTGAGAAGGAAGGTGAGTCTCTGGTGCCATGGGGCTACACACACTTCTCCTAAATCCCGGAGGTCAGGAAGCAGGCCTAGGCTCTAGCTCTTTGGTTTTCTGTTTTTTGTTTGTAATGACTTCTCAAATTATGTGTGTATGTGTGTGCCTGTATGTGCATGTGTGCATGCCACATATGTACAGGCCCCTGTGGAAACCAGAAGAGGTTATAGGTCTTTGTAAACTGTTTGATATAAGTGCTAGGAACCAAGTTCTGTCCTCTGAAAGAGCAGCAGCTCCCCAAACCACTGCACCATCTCTCTAGTTACCTCTGGCGCTTTGGAAAAAGAATCCATTCCAAAGGTGCCGCTCTGCTTCAGGTTTCATCCTCACTAAGGACAGGACCTCCTCCATCTTAGCTCAATCATCCTGCTACTCAGACATCAACACTGGTCATGTCCTCCAATGCACTGAGTCATGTGCTCCACACCCTCCTGTGTGTGTTCTGCTCTGTGATCCTTGCCTTGAGTAATTCCTATCATCCTGTGTAATTACACACACACACACACACACACACACACACACACACACACACACACACACGTGAGTGCACACACAAGCATGTGCAGTCTTCCTAACTCCACAGACGCATCCCCTACAATATTCTTTCTCGAATGTCCTGGTCTCTCCAGCAATCACCACAGTGTATCCATTCTATTGTCTATGCCTGCAGCTTCTGGCTTGCTATCCTCCCACTGTAAGCTTCATAATGTGTAGTTTATTTGCTTCGGTATCCCTAGTACTTATCCCTAATGCTGGTATGTGTCTGACACATACCAGATACTCTATAGGCACACGGTGAGTGAATCAATAATGTACAAGCTCTGAAGTATTGTCTTGCCCAAGAGAGAGGGAACAGATCGCTGAGGGGTTGATTCTGCATGAGTAGGCTGAGCCTCCAATTGTGGTACCAATGATCCCCCCTGATTTGGGAAATGTCTGGGCCAGTTTCTCAAGAAGTCATGTGAGCACAGGCCTGGTAAGGTCAGGGCAGTTATTTTCCACTGCTGTTGCTGGGGGAGAGAGGAGGGAAACCCCTCACTAAGGAGAAAGTGGGGAGCGTGGGAGGAGTCAGCCGCACCCTGCTATTTCTCCACCAGTCCCCCATCCCATGCCCAAAAGTATACAGCACCCATCCTCCGGCTACACAACTTCAATTCACTATGCCAGGAAAGTACTCCCTCACCCGTCTCATGGAGGCCAAGTGTTTACCACACAAGCAAGAGAACCTGAGTTTGGCTCACCAGAGCCAAGGTAGAAAGCCAGGTGTGACCATGGACGCCTGTAGCCAGGTGTGACGGTGTGTGCCTGTAATCCAAGCAGAAAGGTGTGGTGGAGACAGGAGAGTCTCTGTGGCTTGCTGGGCTCCAGCCAGTCTAGTTCAGTCACTGAGCTCAGTGAGAGAGCCTGCCTCAAAAAGTAAGACAGAAGGCGATTAGGAAAGACATGCAGCATTGACTTCTGGCCTCCACAGGCACGCATGCATGCATGCGTGTGCACACACAAACACAAACATGTGCACACAGAGATGCACACATACACACATTCACCTCATGCAGAAAGATAAGCGAGTGAATTATAAAACCAAGGAAACTCCATAGGGATGAGGATAGGAGGCAGATGCTGAGGAAACAGCAAATCCTGGCAACCCAACCTCTGCTGTGTCCTTCACGCTCTGCTGACATTTGCAACCCAGCCTTCCCACCCTGCAGGCCTCCTGGGGATCACTGGAAAACCTGGGCTGTTTGGGGGAAATACCATCCCTCCCAGTTGCACCCCAGTGAGCAGGTGTGACAGAGTTTTCCAGGAAGGTCATGGAAATATCACTCCCAAATCCTTGCCCACCCCTCCCTGTCTCTCCATGGCAGCAGGTCTCTTCTCCAGAGTGTGAAGCTGCTGCCTGAGATGGGAAACAAGCCCTGGAACTTTTCACCCAGTGAGAATTCCTGCGGCCCTGGTTGTGGCTCTCCAGCATTAGTAATAACTGGCTCTGATCCCTGGACGAACGAGTCAGCCTTGCTGGAGGGTCAGTTATAGTCCCATGTACAATCCATGAACTCCTTCCCAGAACCCTGCAAATAGGGCAGTGGGGTCTTCTTCTATAGAGTCAATGCCCAGTACATTCAGGGTCCTGACCCTTAGATTCAGGTCTCATTGACTCCTTTTGATTTGACCCCCACCTCCCCACAAATCTCCCTGCCTCTGAGACCATCTCCTCCATAGCTGCTCACATAGTAATATTCTAATACCAGACCTCCTCATGTCCTGCCAGCTCAAGTATCCTCTCTGGTTCCCCATTGCCCATCACATTCCCCGCCATCTGACTGGTACCTGCTGTTCTCCCTAGAAGCAATCCTCTTCTCTCCAACCCTCTCTGGAGCTGCTCCTCTGTCTGAACTCTTTCTATAACCTAGACACCCACTGTCCACAGCCTGCGCATCTTCAGGGCTGCGTGCTTCCTACTGCAGATACATTCAGTCACCTGGTCCAAGCTCTCTCTGAAGACATGGCTCCAACACCAGTCATTCCTTTAAGTTCTACCCACCACCCTCACCGTCAAAATGCATTTTCGTCATTCAGTGGGCAGTGGAGCATATTCTAACTTCAGTTTCCTGTAACTACTTTCTATTTTCCTTTTGAGACCAAGTCTCATGTAACCCAGACTGGTCTCTGACTCTCCAGATAGTCAAGAGTGACCATGAACTCCTCAGACTCCTGCCTTCCTGTTCTGGGTGCTGGTATTACATGTGTGCATCACCACACCCAGTTTATGCCAGGCTGGAGGGCCAACCCAGAGCCTCCTGCATGGTAGGCAAGTGCCTACCAACTGACCTACATGTGTGGCTCCTGTAGCTACTTTTCATAGATATGATGGCATGTTCTTAGGATTAATCTAAGCAGTATTCTGAACACATGACTGTTGTTAGAGGAAGGGGAAAAAATCTTTCTGGTCAAGAGAATAGAATCTCTGGCCCGAGTTGAGACCTAACATACATACCAGTTGGATCATAGCCATCATTTGGCCAAGGGACCACTTCTTGGAAAGTAGACTCACCTTAAGCCATGCTAAAGAGATGGGCAGAATATGGAGATCCTGTAGGGAGTCCTTTAATGAGATACTGTGCTCTCCTGCCTGGAGTCCCAGGCCCTAGGGCAGTGCTTCACAGATCTGCACCCAGCACTTTGCCAAAGCACTCAGAAAGGCATCGTTTCTCCTTTCCTTATTGCTAGCTTGACTCTAAGCATCCTTTCCTTACAACATTCTTACTCTTTCTCTAACGCCTCTCTCCCTGGCTCGCGGTTCTGCTGCATGGCTAACTTCCATGTTCAAAGGGTGTGGCTTTTTCCCTCCTCCTCTCTATTCTCCTCTGGGCAACTGCAAAGGTGGCCCACTCATGATTGTTTATTTGTTTTGTTTTTCTTTTAAACTCTGTAAAATTGTCCTTAAGTTTCCATTTCAATTTTTAAAAATTATTTTATTAATAAAACTAAGAAGCCCAAAAAGGGACTTTGATTTCCCTAGATTTATATCATCTAGTAACCATGAAGAGATCCCCAAATTCAAGTGGCACTATGTCACCATAAAAGAGTAAATGGCAGGCTGCTAGCGAAGCATGTAAATAATATATTAATCTGAGAGGAGAAAATAGGACACAAAATAAGACACGTCCCAAGAGTCTGTATGTATGCATGACATATTTGTACACTTAAAAAAAGAGAGAGATCTGGAAAAGTCTATGAGAAAATGTTGATTGGCATGTCTAAAAACCAAAGTATTATGACTATTTTTAATTTCTTCCTTTTTTCTTCTTGCCTATATTTCCAAAAGCAAATGATGTAATAAAATGATAAATAACTATTTTGAAGATTAGTTGATAATTTTCTGGACTTTGGAACTAGACCATTGAACCCTCAGGCTTTGTACTGAGCACAGGCCTGGACAGTCAGAGAGGGTCACACCGTGTGTTCAAGGTGGAAGAACAGAGGGACAGAAAGCTCTAGACTGCTCAGCTCATCAGTCCCAAACCGTCCTACCTTTCAGAGTCAAGGAAACCAATGGCTGTTTCCTCTGACTGTACGTGCTTCTCTGGGACAGGCCCTTGGGTGGGCCTTCAGCTCCTGCCCCCAATCCACTACGCAGGGGCTACCTCATGGCTTTAGGAAGCCTCATTTCCTTCCCCACATCATTTCTCTTGTTCATCTGTTAAAGAGGAAAATGATGGCATTAGCCACTTATAAAAACAGAAAGCAGCAAGACCACTGAGCAGGCAGGAGCATGCTATTTCTAAGGATCATTATAGTTACTGTAATGGATACATGGGGTCCTAAGAGTCCTGTGCATAGCCACTATGATCTCTGCTACTAAGGAAACCTGGAAGAGTCCAGAATTTAAAGTATACTTAAAACACAAGTGAGTAACCTCTGTCCAAGCCCTTGCAGCTAGGTGATGGAGAAGGCAGGACTCCACTCGTCTTTGTTGACACCTTTGTTGGAAGTCAGGTGTCCAGCTCTAACCTGCTGTGATATTACTGGTTGAGAAACACACAGTGAGTGACTTACCCAAAAGTGCACAGTTAGCAAAAAGCTGGGATTGATCCAGTATCTTCTTCCAAAAGGCTTTTAACCCCACACTTCCCTCAAAGCTCAAGTAAAACAATTAAAGCTACTCTCTCCCTGGAAAACTCATCTTTAAACTGGGTGGTTCTGGGTTTCAAGCAGATGTGTCTGAACTCTGGAACTGGGACCTGTAAGGAGCTGATGAGTCTTGTACCTCTGAACCTTCGGGTGGGGGGGTGGGGGGAGCGGGGGAGGGAGGGGCTTCCACAGGGCCATGGATAGAGAGGAAGCACTGTAGTGCAGGAGTCAAGTAGTAGCTGAGCATCAACCTTGTACTCGGGAAGTGTGAGCAAAGTCCAGTGGTCCAAATAGCTCGAGAGAAAAGAGGAGGCTGCCTGGTGAGAGAATCTTAGATGCCAGCTGCCTGTTACGTTATCAGACTGGGGAGGGGGGGGGCAAGCCTATAGTCAAAGGCCTATCAGTTGCCATCTCAGATTTTACTCCCAGGATTTACCAGCTCAACCTCAGTCAATGAACACCCAGGTGAGCTACAACTTCAGGGAGGTTCTAACGCTCATGACTGGTTTTCTTTTTTCTTTTCTTTTCTTTCTTTTTTTTTTTTTTTTAGCTCCCCCAAACACCCACCTCTGACATCATCTGTCACTGTGGATGTAGGAAATTCAAGATGAGTCAACCTTAAAGATGCTCTAATCCAAGGACATGCAAATCACCAGCAGATGGCCAGATCTGCCCCAATACTTGTTTTGTATAGCCTTTGAGTTACAGTGGAGGCAGTAAGAGCATCTCCTGACATCTGGAACCTCATAGTTCAAGCTCTGTATTGTGTTTGATTGGAACCCAATCAGGCTACTCACCTTCCATCTACAGTAGCATTGAAGAGTACAAGAGAGAATTCAAGTGCCAGGAGCCAAAAGCATTTTCTATACTGTCTTGGTTAGGGTTTCTATTGCTGTGATGAAATACCACAACCAAAGCAAGTTAGAGAGGAAAGAGCTTGCTTGACTTACACTTCCACATCATTGTCCATCATTGAAGAAAAGCAGGACAGGAACCCAGAGGCAGGAGCTAACACAGACCATAGAGGAGTGCTGCTTACTGGCTTGCTTCCTATGGCTTATTCAACCTGCTTTCTTACAGAACCCAGGACCACCAGCCCAGGCATGGTACAATCCACAATGGGCTGGGATCTGCCCCATTAATTACTAATTAAGAAAATGCCTTACAGGCTTACCTACAGCCTGATCTTAAGGAGTCATTTTCTTAATGGATGTTCTCTCCTCTCAAATGACGATGTCAAGTTGACATAAAACTAGCCAGCACATATACATACAAAGGTGGCTCATTCCTGCTTCTTACCTATTCACCTTCATCTTCTTTCAAAATACCAAGGCTATGCCAAGGTCCAAAGGTGCTTGCCATAGAAAGGCAACAAGCTCTGCACATCGGGTATGTACAGATTTTCATGAAGCTCAGGTATATCCTGCTCAAACTTTCCCAAGACTTTGTGATCCCCCCAGACCCTTTTGTCCAGGATTAGGGCTGATTTCTTTCTAGGCTTCCCTGAACCCCTAGACTTACAGTTCTAGCCCCAAACTGAAGCTCAGGTTTATGCTGGACTGCTGTAGCCCTCAGTTGACTCTCAACCCTGTCTCCCATCTGACTCCCACAACCTCAGTCCAAAAGAAAAATCTCCCCTCCCAGTGGCTCACATGCAGGTCTTAGTTAAGACTGAAAAGTACCTGGAGGTGAGTAGAGCACACACTCACTGGGCTGTGCCTGGAGAATGTTTCTGAAGACACTCAGATCATAAAGGCTCCCTGGCTTCATGGTTTGATCTGTTGATGAATTGTAACTATCCATAGATTGTTGGGACATGGGGTCTTCTTGGAGGGATGTCGGTGTTGATGTGTCCTGGAGCTTTGGCCCCTGCTCACAGCTGTTTCACTCTTCTTCCTGGAGGTTGTGAAAGACACGGCTCTCCTCTATCATCCTTTCACCCGTGGATGAGATACCATAAATCTTTCCTGCTCTTACATTGCTTTGTCAGGCATTTCATCACAGCAACAAGAAAGCTAACTAACATACCTCTGTGCTGTTTTCCCTGTAAAAGCTTTCAAGCTTCCTGTCACGAAGGAAAGGATGCAAGGCCTATAAGGCCAACGAAAACACACTTCTTCCAAATTCCCAGATGCCTCCTGTATGTGACTTTCCAGCTTCCCCGAGGGTCTTCCCCCACAGCCCCTCTCCTTGGAGCATCACAGCCAGGCATAGAAGGCAGGAGGGAGGTGTGATAGATACTCTCCATGCACATTTCTGGAGCCCAGGGATGCCTTCCTTCCTGTGTGACACCATTATTCCTGCAATCTGCCCTTACCCTGACCTCTCTAAGTGGTATGATGCGCCTTTAGGAGCTTAACTGCCTTCTTCCTGTCACTGGAGGCCACTCTCTGCCTGAGTCCCTTCTTTCTGGTATATAATCACAGCAAGAAATAAAGGCTAAGTTTATAAAGAACTTTCCAGACATCATGTCAGGATACCCATCCTTTAAAAAGTGTATGTTATAATCTCAGTCATTAGAGAAACAGCTTGTGTACTCCAAAACACACAGCCTAACGATAAGGGGACCTGTGGGTAAGCCTTAAAGCATGTACACTCTACGTTGCTTCTCATAATACTCCAAAGCCTATTGTGTTATCTCTCACAGCTTAGGGGAAGCTGAGGTGCAAGAATGAGACATTTACCCCACTGGGCTGTAAATTCATATGATAATTCATAAAGACAGACAGCTGTATGCATCAGACAGACACATCAACACCACCCTAGGCCCCCAAACATGAGATGTGCATAACACTGGTGACAGTAGGAACAGGAGGTACCATGAAGTCAAGGAAGCAGCCCAAGGTCATATAGCTAGTGCATGGCAGGGCTAGGAGTTGAACCTGACATGGTGGCCTATGCTTTGATCTACTTATAGGGTAGAGATAAATAATATGGGTAACTATAGTGATTTGAATAAGAATGGCCCCCATTGGCTCATATATTTGACTGTTTAGCCACCAAGGAGTGGCACTATTTGAAAGGATTAAAAGGATCAGGAAGTATAGTCTTGTGGAGGGAAATGTATCATGGGGGTGGGCCTTGAGGTTTCAAAAGTTCATACAAAGCCCAAATATCTATGTCTCTCTCTCTGTGTGTGTCTCTGTCTGTCTCTCTCTCTCCCTCTCTCTCTCTCTCTGTGTGTGTCTCTCTGTCTCTCTCTGTCTCTCTCTGTGTCTCTCTCTATGTCTCTCTCTGTCTCTCTCTCTGTCTCTCTGTCTGTCTCTCTGTCTCTGTCTCTCCCCCCCCCAGGCCCCCCCTCTCTTCCTGGGAACCAGAATGCTGTTCTTTTTTTTTTTTTTCCTTTTTTTCTTTCTTTTTTTTTTCCATTTTTTATTAGGTATTTAGCTCATTTATATTTCCAATGCTATACCAAAAGTCCCCCGTACCCACCCACCCCCACTCCCCTACCCACCCACTCCCCCTTTTTGGCCCTGGCGTTACCCTGTACTGGGGCATATAAAGTTTGCATGTCCAATGGGCCTCTCCTGAACAGAACAGCAATGGCTTGTGCTGTAAGATCGAGAATTGACAAATGGGACCTAATGAAACTCCAAAGTTTCTGCAAGGCAAAAGACACCGTCAATAAGACAAAAAGACCACCAACAGATTGGGAAAGGATCTTTACCTATCCTAAATCAGATAGGGGACTAATATCCAACATATATAAAGAACTCAAGAAGGTGGACTTCAGAAAATCAAATAACCCCATTAAAAAATGGGGCTCAGAACTGAACAAAGAATTCTCACCTGAGGAATAACGAATGGCAGAGAAGCACCTGAAAAAATGTTCAACATCCTTAATCATCAGGGAAATGCAAATCAAAACAACCCTGAGATTCCACCTCACACCAGTCAGAATGGCTAAGATCAAAAATTCAGGTGACAGCAGATGCTGGCGTGGATGTGGAGAAAGAGGAACACTCCTCTATTGCTGGTGGGATTGAAAGCTTGTACAACCACTCTGGAAATCAGTCTGGTGGTTCCTCAGAAAGTTGGACATAGTACTACCGGAGGATCCTGCAATACCTCTCCTGGGCATATATCCAGAAGATGCCCCAACTGGTAAGAAGGACACATGCTCCACTATGTTCATAGCAGCCTTATTTATAATAGCCAGAAGCTGGAAAGAACCCAGATGCCCCTCAACAGAGGAATGGATACAGAAAATGTGGTACATCTACACAATGGAGTACTACTCAGCTATTAAAAAGAATGAATTTATGAAATTCCTAGCCAAATGGATGGACCTGGAGGGCATCATCCTGAGTGAGGTAACACATTCACAAAGGAACTCACACAATATGTACTCACTGATAAGTGGATATTAGCCCAAAACCTAGGATACCCAAGATATAAGATACAATTTGCTAAACACATGAAACTCAAGAAGAATGAAGACTGAAGTGTGGACACTATGCCCCTCCTTAGAATTGGGAACAAAACACCCATGGAAGGAGTTACAGAATGCTGTTCTTAAGTACTGCTCCAGTGGTCTGCATATTACCATGATCTTGCCATGATCATAGTGGACTAAGCCTCCAAAACCGTAAACAAGCTCCCAATTAAATACTTTCTTCCAGAAGAGCTGCCTTGGCTATGGCATCTCTTCACAGCAGTAGAAGAGTGACTAAGACAGTAACCAAACATGGACAAGGCAAGCATAAACACTGTGAAGGAATCAAAGCAAGCTATGGAGATTTTCAAATCAGAACTGGCATTGGAGCTGAGAATCAATCAGCTTTGGGGACACCCTGCAATGCATCTGTAGCCTGTGGAAGCAACAAGTGCCAAGGCCATCATTGTCTTGTGAATTCTGATTGCTCTCAGTCAGGGTTCCTCTGATGAGTTAGGACCTATTTCCTTCCATAAGACAAAGTACCAGAAACTAGCTTTGTCAGCCTCGTGAGCAGCCAGGCTCCTCCATCAGACATCCTCTCCACACTGGACAGGAGGAATGACACAAAGAAGCAGGAGCTCTGCAGGCTACAGGAGGACAGAGGAGCCCTACCTAGCTCAGTGGCCAAATCAAGTTTGTAGAGGGCAGCTGTTGCTATGGCTCCCAGCACAGGCCATGTCTAGAGCCAATCCTGCCTGCAGGGATTGACTCGGTGACCATGCTCACTAGCAGTGTCAGAGGTGCCCTCCAGTGTGACTTGACCATATGTTGTCCCTAGCTGGAAAGCCCTGAAGCATGTATTTATTCTGCCCTCTAGAACACTTGCTAACCTCCATAGTGTTATTTTGGTACACTTTTCCTGACTCGGAATGCCCAAAGTTCCTTTCCACTCCTTGCCACTCAATGCCCTGACAGCTAGAAGAAGACACAACAGAGGTGAGTGTTTTCCCCAAGCCCCTTGCTCCCTGCTCTGCTGCTTGGCTCTTTTGCTTTTGTGTTTGGTTCTAGTTTTACCCAAACAACTGTGAACATAAGTGAGCAGTGCCAGTTCTGAACCTAATACATTTACCACCGTGGACACTTTGGGGACTCCATGTATGTATGTCCACCATATGCATGCCTGGTGCCTGAGGAGGCCAGAGGGAGTCAGATTCCCTGGAACTGAACTTACATAGGTCAGGTGATTCCTCCACATGGAATCTGAGAACTGAACCCAGGTCCTCTGCGGATGCTCTTAACCAACTGAACTATCTGTCCAGGCCCCGGAAGCTCCAGTTTTGAGAAACCACTCTCATAAACGGAGGGAACCTGGATCCCTGAATCAAGGGGTGGGAAACAGAGCAGTCAAGTAACGTCAGACAGTAAAGAAGAAACAAGCAAATAAAGCAGGTACGGGAGTGAACCTGACCCTCCGGGCCACCGGATGTAGGGCAGCCTGCCAACCCACATCGAGTGCTGCGTGAAGGAAAAACACACACAGAAAGTCACAAGCCACTGAGACCAAGGGCTCCGATGTCACTGTGATACAGCTCGGTCAATCCTGTTACAAAGGGTTTTCAGATCGAAGTAAAAGGCAGGGGGCATGGAGCACAGCAGATACTGGGGGGAATGATGTGAAACGGTACTGGTGTTGTTACTGATGTAGGGAACTCTTCCATGGTTTTATTCCAAGCATGTTTTAGAAAGGCTGCTGGAAGGACCTAAGGATAAACAAACATAGCCAGACACCAAAGCAGAATGGTTGTCTTCCACACAGTTCAGAGACAAAAGGCGCTGTGACAGGGTCTCAAAAGATTACCAATCAAGCCCTGGCCCCACCTCATGCTTCTGCCCTTTGATGTGCATTAGCAGGTCCCCAGCCTCTGGTGGTGGTCTACAGCCTCTTCCCTTGTAGTCTAGTCGCAGAGTCCAGCCATCCTGAAGCCAGCCCCTGATTCTCAGAAGCTCCTGCCCCACCCTGCCTGGTTACACCCTACTGCATACGCAGAGCCTGGATGCCAGACGCCAACCTCCCCCAGAGCTGGGCTCTGAAAACAGACCAGGCTACAGAAGTGTGGATCCAGGTTCTCTGCCCCCTGTGTGAGATGCCAATGGAGGAGTCTAGGGATCTCTGATGCTTTCAGCACCCTCTGCATGTGTGCCCTAGAGAGAAGAGAGGGGATATTTGCATCTCTGTGCCTGCCCTGGCCACATCCCCAGCCTAACCTCCAGCCCTATGAGCTGATGCAGGAGGAATTTATTTACGGGCTCATTATCCCTGTGACTCACGGCCAGCTTGAGTTGGGGTGTAACGAGGAGCTGGGGAGTGGTCCTGCAAGAGACTGTGCCCATGAGGCCTGGGAGGATGCAAGCCAGGATCCACAGGGCCTCACCACACCCAGAGCCAAGAGGGCAGATGGGAGGAGTGCAAAGGAAATGCCAGCCCTCCAGTTTGTCTTGGCTCTCGCAATTCTAGGCCTTTCCCAAACTCTGGGGTGAGTCCAACACAGAGGCCTCAAATGGAAGGTTTGGCTGGCAACTGTACGTCCCCAAATGTTCCAGGGAACTCGGGCGGATAGAGAAACACTGACAAACATCTTTCCAGTTTCTTTCCCATCAGGAGATCCCTGCCCCTTGGCCCTGCTCCATCAGCCCCCTGGGTGGGAGGTTTTACACAAACACAGGCTATGGCCATGAACTCATTCAAACATCTTTTGCAACCATTACTCTGTTCGCAATGAGTTTAACTTCATCCACTTTGGAGAGAAAAGCAAGGGACTCTATGAAGTGAGGCCCAGTCAGGGAGAGATTAACAATATTAACTAATGATAAAATGCAGCAGTTTAACATGATGTAACAAAGGTGGCATTAATATGTCCTTCTCCCTCTTCAAAGGCATCTCATCGCACGCTTCTTGTACACACATCTGCACTACTGCAACAGCTGACGTGACCACTGAGATGGTTATGACTAGTGGGAGGGTAGTATACACAGTGTGGATACGCGGGACAAAGGAACCAATCACATCCCAGGCAGAACTGAGCACAATGGCAGGATTACTTCATGCTACTCAGAGTAGCACACAATTTGAAACATTTATGCCTGGAATTTTCCATTTAATAATTCCAGGACATGGTTAGTCAACAAGTAACTGAAACAAAACAAAATCACAGTGAGGGAAGGGGGTGGGGGCTGCCTCCTCTCTCTGATTGCTGTCTGGATGTACATTGATACTGTACCTGTCAGAAAAACAGGAGCCACCCAGCTCTTTCAAGCAGGAAAGGATTTAATATAAGAAGTGGGTAAATTGTAACACTGGCCATGATTTCCCTCCGTTCTGTACCTAACACGATGGGAGTTTAGATGAGGGTAGGTCATGTGACTTAGCTTGCTTAAGAAAATATGACAGATGTCATACTATTAATAAGCTGAAGCCTCAAGAGACCTGACATTTCCCCACCAACCCTCCTGGAACCCTGCACAGTGCACTGCATGAACCCATGGCTAAGCTCAGTTACTGCTATGCAATGAGAGACCATCCAACCAATCAGCAGATGGGTCACCTTGTAAACAGATACAGATGCGTGAGTGCGCTCCACCAAGACCAGCGAAGCAATCTGCGGAGCCCAGCCCAGGCTCCAGTCCAATCCACAGTGTGGTGGGTTAAGTATATAACTGTCACTTTCAACACCTAAGTAGGAGGGTGGTTTCTAACTGATACAGAACACCGGGGACAGACAGACAAATGAACAGTGCTGGTACATCAAGTGTAAAGGTTCTGTACAAAAAGGAAGATGTTGCAGGACCAGCAGACACTGCTGTGGGGACTACAAGCATCTCTTCTAGTGTCTTTAAAGTATCCTATCTACCTAGTCCCACCCATCTGCCCATTCTAGCAGGAGGACAATGATATGGCTTCTGCTTCCTTTCCACTTCTGAATCTTACACCATTGCCTCCTGTTGAAATATTATAAAATTCATTCAAAGATCCTTGGAAATGTAGTTCTCAGAACTACAAAGAGAAGGTCACAAAAGCTGGAGACATAGGTCTACATTGCCAACCAGTAAACTCAACCCAACAACTAGTAACCAGGCCCAAGGCCCCACTATGTCCTAGACACTCTTCTGAAAATACTTAGTGGGGAGATGAGAGGGCTTTCTGCTCCCTGTCCTCCTTCCACTGTGCTCCATTGGCTCTAGGTGTCTCTTTGAAGTGATACAGGCACTATTAGCCCATTACATCCTCAGCCATCTCTACCAGTCCTAGTTCTGATTGATCCTTATGGAGGCCAGACGAGTGCATGTCTTCACCAACCTCTTTGGAGTGGACCACAGAAGGAGGAGATGCAGGATCTGGTTATGTTTGCTGCATCAAGACCTGCTCACTTTCTCTATCACCAAATTGACCTTGGACCTAAAAGAATGGCTGAATGTCCAGATGTTCAAAGATGCAGAGGGCTTAGATGGGACCTAAGAGATGACGTCAGCTGGCATAGCTTCCTCAGCTGCCATCCAACTGACTCTGCCCTTGTGTCTGAAGCACTGTGGTAGTTAGCTTCAGATGTCAACGTGTCACAACCTAGAGTCACCTGGGAGGAGAATCTTAATGGAAAATAATATAGGTCAGGTTGGCCCATAGATATATTTGGATGGGGTTTGGGGAGGGGGTTGATTGTTACAGGAAGTAGGAAGATCCACCTGAATGTGGGTGCTACCACTCCTTAGGCTGGGCATTGAAGTATGTGAGAGTGAGGTGAGGTGCATGGGCACAAGCAGCAAGCATGCAAGGATGCATTGTCTGTCTGCCTGCCTGTCTGTCTGTCTGTCTGTCTGTCTGTCTCTGCTCTGCTCTTGACTGTGATATGATCAACTTGAGTTCCTGCAAATCATGGACTGTAACCTAGAACTGTAAGCCAAATAAACCCTTTCTCCTCTGTGCCACATTCTGACAGGGTATTTGTCACATTAATGCAACAGAACGAGCACCCATTTTTGGAGCGGAAGCAGGTGAAAGATTTTGCTGTCAACTTGGCACAACATTGCAGAGGTAAGAAAACTGTCCCCAGGCACTGCCAAAGCCTAAAGATAACATGGTTGCAATGAAAGACTTGGGACCCTGGGTCCATTACATTACACTGAGGCCCAATCATATCAGCTTAGACTCATGACAAGCGGACAGGAACTGAGAAAGGCAGAGGCTCCCCTAGGAAGGACATCAGTTGTCTGAGAATGTGAATGTATGAGAAATGTGGGCAATGGATGCTCTGCAGACCTCTGTCTTAGAAGAAGACTGTTGAAAGAATATCTAAAGCTAGGTAGCATAGTTGAGGTTAGTTGCTGTGATAAAATACCATATACTATGACCAAAAGAAACTTGGAGAAGAAAGGTGGTTGTTGTTGTTGCTGCTGCTGCTGGGTCCAGGATCACCATTTACACCTGAGTAACTAACTCCAGGGTCACCATTTACCACTGAGAGAAGTCAAGGCAGACAGTCAAGGCAGGAACCTTGAGGCCAGAACTGAAGTAGACACCATAGAGGAGCTTTGTTTACTGGCTTGCTTGGTCTACTTTCTTATACCATCTAGGCCCACCTGCCAAGGGTAGCACCACCCACAGTTAATTATCAACTAAGAGCATGCAGTACAGGCTTGCCCACAGGCAAATCTTATGAGTGCATTTCCTTGATTGAGATTCCCTCTTCCTAAATGACTCTATTTGTGTCAAGTAGTTATAACCACCACCACCACCACCCACCCACACACACACACACACACACACACACACACACACACACACACACACACACTGGATAATTAATAAATAACAGAGTCTATTGAGCTCATGGTTCTGGAGTCAAGGAAAGCCAAGAGATCATTACTACACTCTAGTAATGAACTTCCTATTGCATCCAAACATGACAAAAGGCATCACAGAGCGAGCTGGAGCAAGTGTGCCAGAACAGGTCTCCTACCTCTTTGTAGAAAGACACTAAAAACGCCCTGGAGCCCCACCTTCCTCACCCTCATCTGATTACAACAGTCCTTCACATGACCCTCCTCCAAAAACATTAACATATGACTCTAGGAATTAAGTTTCCAACCAACAGATTTTTAGAGGAGACATATTCAAGCCTTAGAATTCTCTTCCCAGGGCTATCTTGCTCCCAATTCTGTCTGTGTTACTCATGATTCCTTGAACTCAGTTACTACTGGAGTACCAGAGAATCCTAGACATATCCCACACCCATCTACCCTTTATTGGCTTGATGGTAATGCTCCATCTAACATGGCTCAAGTTTAGGTCCTTCATCTAAACCAGAACTAGCCACTTGCATTGATTTCATCCCCAGGACATCTCCATCTTTCAGCTTGAGCTTGCTAGTTTTTCAATCCTGTGTCTTTTCATACTGTGTCCCAGAGCTTCTGGGGGCAGGGGGTTTCTAACTATGACCCTCTTATGAACTGCCATACTTATTGACTCTTTACCACCCACAAGTAACCTTAGTCTCAGCCTAAGGTCTCTATCAGCATCCTCAACACCTCTCACACCATTTTCTAGCTACATTGAATGCCTGACGTGTTCAAAGCCAGGGGGGACCTTCACTCTACTAACTCTCAACACTCTC
Source organism: Mus musculus (assembly GCF_000001635.26). Classification (NCBI taxonomy): domain Eukaryota; kingdom Metazoa; phylum Chordata; class Mammalia; order Rodentia; family Muridae; genus Mus; species Mus musculus. Next base: position 24,789,481 of record NC_000080.6, on the reverse strand, counting down.
TACTAGCCCACCCTCATGCCTGAGCTTAGGAACTTGGTGAAGGCTGGGGCACACACCAGCCTCCTTTCTATGTCCTCAGCCCTTAGTGTACTTGGTCCCCAGCTAGAAGTCACCTAGGGGCTGTGAATTTTGTGGCAGAGTACATGCAATCAATTACACCGAGATACCTGCAAATACCTTTAGCACTTACTGTGAACCAGTAAGTCATTAGCTCATTTGATTCTTACCATACATCCAAAGATATTGCCATTAGCCCCTGGTTAGAAATAGGAAAATGAGAAGAGTGGAGGCTGAACAGTGTGCCCAGATCCTTCAAGAAGCACATGATGAAACCAGTATTCAAAGCCAGAGTGTTCACACACTTACCTATTAGACACACGGGCTCTATAGTCTCCCTCTTCCATACTAAAACAAGCTCCATCAAAACATGGTGTCCAATCCCGAACTTAGTGGATTCTAGGTGTGCTGGATAGTTTTCTGTCAACTTGACCGAAGCTAAAAATCATCTGAGAGGAGGGGGCCACAATTAAAAAAAATGTCTTTATAAGTTCCAGCTGTAGGCAAGCATATAGGGCATTTTCTTAATTAGTGATTGATGGGGGAGGATCCAGCCATTGTATTCTAGGGTTCTACAAGAAAGAGCAAGCCAGTAAACTGCACTCTTCCATGGTCTCTGTATCAGCTCCTGCCTCCAGGTTCCTGCCCTATTTGAGTTCCTATCCTGATTTCCCTTGATGGTGAATGGTGATGTACCTGTATAAGCCAAATAAACACTTTCCTTCCGCAGTTGCTTTGGTCATGGTGTTTCATCACAGCAATAAAGTCCTGAGGTAGATACTGGGCAAGCACTCTACCAGCTGAGCTACATCTCCAGTCCCCATTTTCTGACTTCTTGCAGCTCCGCAGCAGGGACTCGGTGGTGGCTCTCACTGAGAATGTGTGGATTACTTACCACTGAGGGTTTTTTTCTTTTTCCCCCTTCTTTTTTTCTACCTCTCCCCAGATAGTTCCAATATCACTTTCCATGGGTCCTCATGAACCTTCATGGAAGCAGAAGCCCTCAGTTCCTGTATCACCTGAAAACTGGAGCATAAGACACGGGTTATTAAGACAGATTTACTCTCATTTAGCCCCCCCCCCTCTCCTCTTATTATGTCTCCCAGAGACAGGTACCCTCTCCTGCACAGTTAGTTCCCCAAGTGACAAAGTACTGACTGGCTTTGACTAAAGCCCTCCCTCCCTCCCTCCCTCTCTCCCTTCCTTCCTCTCTCTCTCTCTCTCTCTTTCATGTGTGTGTATGTGTGTGTATGTGTTTTCACAGATGCATGTACATGTATGTAGAAACCAGAGTGTCGGTGTCTTCCTTGACAGCATTCCACTTTAGTTCAGGAAGCAGGCCACTCATAGACAAACCCTGAGGCTTGCTGATTGGCTATGATGGTTAGCCAGGGAGCCCACAGAGCCCACAGAGCTCACGGAGCCCACGGAGCCCACAGAGCCCAGGGAGCCTCCAGCCACACCTGGGCTGCAATCATATCCATTCAGCAAGTCCATTCTGCTGGACTTTGGTCTGGGTGCTGGGGATTTATGAATTTAGCCTCACACTCTAAGGTGGTTTCTCCCTGAGAAAGTTTGTGCTGCTTCTAGGAGCTCGCATGGATTCTTCTTTGCTGAGCATGCACAAATGGCTTCTGATCCAGAAAATAAGGAGTGTGAGCAGGAGTGGGAAGTTAAGGATGGATAAGAGTGGAAGAGGAGAAAGAGAAGAGAGTAAAAGAAGAGAGAAGAGTACAGAGCAGAGAACAGAAAAAAGACAGAGGAGATGGGGGAGAAGAGAAGAGGGTACAGGAGGAAGAGGGAGGGGGAGGAAGAGAAGAGATGGGGGATGCACCATCTTGCCATCTGTGGGAGCCTCCACTTTCTTCCTTTTCTTCTTCTTTGAAAATGTTGATGGTCTCCAGCCTTGTACACCCCACTCTCACACTGAGAAGAACCACACCTACCCTTCCCAGGGGTTCTGTTGGTCTGACAGACACATTCACACAGCTACCTGCACATCATTATTTGAGTCTTTAGTGGTTTTTGTAGAGTCCCGTGCTGTAGCCTTGCCTCCTTCCTGAAAGACCTCCCTCTCAGGTTCCACAAACAAGCCTCTGCTTTCTAGGCTAACTGCATATTCTCTTTCCCATCGCAGCCCCAACCATTTTCTCTCCACTGTGCTGATTTGGGGGTGGGGGTAAGGAGGGGGAGCAGGGATAACAAAAAGGTTCCCATCCAACTTCCAAAAGGTGTGTGTATAGGGAAGTTTCCTGTTCCGGTTGTATGTACATATGTATGTATGTATATATGTATGTATGTATATATGTATGTATGTATATATATATGATGTATGTATGCATGCATTTACCTGAGCACAAGTACACATGCTGAGATTAGAGAAGATACTGAAGAAGTCAGCTCTCCCCTTCTACCATGTGAGTCCCCAGGACAGAACTCATGTTGTCTGACTTGGAGACAAGAACTTTTATCCAATGAGCCCTCTCATTGACCGCCCCTTTCTTGTGTCTGTCTTCCAGTGATGAGATTCTCCTAGCCAGAGGCAAGCAACACAACCAGTATCTCATGTGTTCTTTTCTGACACCTTATGTATACACATGTATAATGTGTATATGTGTATATCTACAGATCTCCCCCTTATAGACACCCCTTGGCTTCCCCACAAGATGAGAGCATTCAACTGCACAGTAAAGACTATCCGGATTTCTTTACTCTACACTCTGGAAATCTTTCCATATCAGTACATCAGGAGTGTCCCCCTGCTTCCTTCTGCTTGTATGATGTAATTCTGTATGCATGTACATGATTTATTTTAGCATCTCTCTTCATATGCCCATTTCTATTGCTTTCTGTCTTTCTCTTTTAAAACCAGTATAATAATGGATCTCACATGTATCCTTTCTCGTGTTGGGGGAAGAGTGCTTAGAGGTTGTATCATCAAGACAACAGCATGTGTAAAGTCAGTAGCAATTGCTAGGTCTCCCCTTTGGAGCTGAAGGGTTTCCAAGGCCATCAGCGAGACACAACCAGCTGTCTCCCCACACTGGGTGTTACCAAGAGTTTTGGTCCTGACCACTGGAAAGAGATAAAAATAATGTCTTAGTACATGACTTCTCAACCTGTGAGTTTTGACCCTTTTGGGGGTTGAACAACACTTTCACAGGGGTCGCAGATATCCTGTATATTAGGTGTTTATATTACAATTCATAACAGTAGCAAAAGTAGAGTTGTGAAGTAGCAAGGACATATTCTTAGGGTTGAGGGTCAGCACAGCAGGAGGAACCACAGCACAAGGGGTCACAGCATTAGGAAGGCCTAGAAGTCTTGGGACTTAGACTGTATTTTTCTCATTTTCTCATTGTGGGGGAGGGGACATCTCCTCTAGAACTTCCACCAGTCTTTGCTTTTCTGTTTCTCTCTTGAGTTGTTGACATGTTTTGTTCTGGTTTGTAGAAATTACTTGGCAGAGAAATGTATCTTTGGTCATTGGTATGTGTTACAAAGAACCACACATGCCTGCCACTTTCTGCTTTATTGTGTTTGCCATGCACAAGGTTTTAGTTTGTTGATTTGTTTTCGTTGTTTTTGTTTGTCTGAGACAGTCTTAGGTAGTTCAGGCTGGCCTCAAACTCACTTTGCAGCCAAGCCATTTAAACCTTAGATTTCCCAGTCTTCCTGCCTCTACCTGTCTAATGACGAGATTATAGATTTGTGCAGCCATGCCCAGCTCAGTTCTAGCGTTCCTGAGATTAGTAGTCAGTCACGGGTCTCTTCTCTTGTGGTTTCTAGGTTGGTCTCATTCTGAGTGCAGTCCTCCCTTGGTCCCTCTGTGTTTCTGTTACACTTATGGTTTCTTTTTGTTACATTCTGGTATTTGTTTCGCATGGAGTTTGTTCTAGTAGGAAGTTTGAGATTTGGGTCCAACTTTTTTCTTCTCCAGTTTCCCTGACTTCATTCCTTGAATAACATGTTTTCACACTCAGTTTGAAATGGTATATTACTTTAGGCTAAGCTCCCATGTGTAAGTTCTGTGTTTATTTGTACTGCTAGGCTGCCCAGCATCTCATTGTTGGTGTGTGGCTTGATATCAACAGGTAGGGGAGTCCCCTCGTGGCTGCTCCCCTTTTGGCTATGTCCTGCCTTCTCTCCCTGTTGAGAACTGTAACAAGTTTTGCTCTTTTGAAAGACAAGTCAGCCCTATTTCCTGGGTTCTGGCAGAAGATGCAAGAGACAGCGCTTTAATTGGGGCTGAGGAGATTGCTCAGTGGATAAAAGTGCCTACAGTACAAGACATGAGTTCAAATTATTGAGACCCTCATAAATGATGGATACAGTAGCATGCATCTGTAATCTCAGACTGCAGGGAGATGGGAAGTGGAGATAGGAGTCTCCCCAGAAACCAGCCCAGCAAGCCTGCTCCACCAGGCAGCAAAACAGCAAGAGGGCCCTGTCTCAGACAAGATAGAGGGAGGGCTGACACACAAGGCTGTCCTCTGCTCTCTGCATGTGTGTACACACAGACATGTGGGCCATACCTTTCATATCACCAGCCATGGCAAGAAGAGCAACATTTGTGATGGTCACATGAGCCCTGGTTGCCACAGCAGAGATAAAGAGCACTGCTCAGGCAGTGGTTGTGCTAGCAGGGAATCGAATCTGATGTCCACTAGTCTGCTGCTCTCTATCCAAGAGAGAGGCATTATCTTTAATCCGTGGGCAGTATGCAAGTTTCTCTCCATGCCTGAGAGCAACACTCTCTACAGCCAAGCATGCTCACTGCAGACAGAGTTTAGAGTAAGGGTAGGCTCTGCTCAGCCAGTACAGCAGAATGGGAGTCCGTGGAGAATTGTCCCGAGACTTATTTATTTTTCCATAGGAACATTCGAATCAGTTTGTCTAAACACTGACAACAAAGGCTTGGTTTCTATCGAGACTCTTATTAAATTCTGAATCATCCAAGGGAGAGCAGACAATTTCACGATGTTCGTTTTCATGTCCAAGAACATTATTCAAATGTTTCTTGTTGCTTGGAAGCATTTTAATACTTTCTCTACTTAGATCTTGCACGCGTCTTCTTATGTTTATTCCTAGGTTTTTCATCTTTTTCATTGTGGCTATAAATGTTTTCTGTTCCTATTTTATCTTCTAACAGGTTGCCATTAAGTCTTGCTCTTTAAATGAGTATGTTTCCTCTAGGGTCCCTCCTCCACTTTCTTCCTTTCTTCTTCAAGATTTCCCAGGACAATCTGGTTCTCTCCCAAGCCTTCCTGAGCATCTGCCAGCTGATGCCTCCCGACCGTCATCCCTACCCCAAGCTGTCTCTGGAGCTCCTCGAGCAGATGCTGTGCCTGCCCCCATGGGCACTCCAAGCTTTGAAATTCAACTCTCATTCTTGTTCCCAAACCAGTTACTCCTACCACGCACTGGGCTCTCTCCACAGTGTGTCAGGTGCCCGCAGCGAGGAAAGAGCTCTCTTCTGCCCTCTCTTCTAGTCAAAGGACTCCTGTTCATCCTTTGTCCTCAGCTCCTCTTTGTGCTGTGTCCCCACCTCGCTGTGTCCCCACCTCTGTCCTAGCTGCTCTGCCTACCCTCCCTATGGATGACAGCACCATCTCGTGAGTAAGTGCTAGGTCTCATGTCTCCTCTCTGCTCTTCTCCCCATGAGTGACCCACAAGTGTGGGTTAAACTGTCCTCAGAGGCATCCGGGTAAAACAGACCAGAGAAATCTCCTTTTCTGGCCATTGGTGACCTGACCCCACTCACCCTCTTGAACCTCAAGCCTTCTGAATAAGCTAGCTCTGTGTAAAAGTAACAAGAAACCTGACAGAGCCTAAAACTTAACAGAAAGACTTATTAATTCTGGCTTACAGGTTCATGGGTACCATTTCATCATGCTGGGAAGGGTGTGGTAAAACTGAACAGGTGACATCATGGTGGACAGAAAGTGGAGAAAAGGGTGACAGGAAAATGACAGGTCAAGAGGTAATGCTTAAAACTCATCTCCAATGACTGACTTTCTCCAACAAGGTGACTCCTACTTTTCATCCTTTCCCTATGATGTCATAAAACTGTGAATCCATCAAGGAGTCAATCCATTGGTTAGATTAAAGCATTCTATGTTCCGAACACTTTCCAAGTATCCACAAGCTGTGGGACACTTCACATCCGAACTCTAAGAGCTTCTGTTTCAAGCTCTTTAACCCTGAAGCATTCCTACATCTTTGAGGTTTTTTCTGGATGTCCCCAACCATCAATGTCTCCTCTCCCTGGCTACCCTAAGGGCTCAAGTGGAGCATCAAGTTCTTTCAAAATATTCTCCATCTACACAACATGCCTTCTGTTTATCCATCCATCCATTCATTCTTCTTGTTCCAGGAAACATGAATCCAGCTCTCCACTCACCAAGCTTTCAGCTAGGTACCAGTGCTACCAACATGAGCTGGACACAAGTCACCACACTCCCACAGACTCTGTTCAAGATCCTGTTGACTAAACCCCAAGCCAGGACCAATGGCACCTGCTGCGTGTTGGATATACAGACACTTGGGCCCCCGACTAGTCCTGCTGGATCAAGTCATCACTAAGAAAGGATCTCTTTCTGTAGCGAGCTTTAATAAGCCATGGGTGAGGTGACATGTGACCAAAGACAAGTGGCCAATGAGGTTCAGTGCAACCTAGAGAAAAATCCGAGGTATTCTGAGATGAGGGTGAGAGGTAACACTTTTATATGAAGGGAGCATGGAGGACCTGGGTAGGTAATCTCAGGACAGAAGTCAGGCAAGTTGCATGCAGGAGGGAGCATCCGGACTTAGGGTACAGCTTAAGGCAGAGCGAGAAAAAAGTGTGCTAGCACGGTGTCCCCCTGGTCACCAAGCATAAAACTCACGGGTACAGGCTTGTACACTGAGTGTTCCCTGTCACACTTTGTATTCCAGATGCACACCAATGAGACTAGATTTTAATGTAAAGAGCCATAACTTAGTAGTTCTCAACCGTCCTAATACTGTGACCCCTTAATATTGATTTTTATATTGTGGTGAACCCCCAACCATAAAATTATTTTCATTGCTCCTTCATAACTGTAATTTTGCCACTATTATGAATCATAGTGTAAATATTTGTGTTTTCTGGAGGTCTTAGGTGACCCCTGTGAAAGGGACATAACACCCCCAAAGGGGTCACAACTCACTGGTTGAGAAGCACTGTCAGTGTAACCAATGAACCCAGCTAAGACAGCCAACCGTGTAGGCCAGGGTTGCCACCAACCAAACCAAACACAAGCTTCATGCAAGGAGAAAGCGAAGAGACATTAGAGAGGTCCAGCTGGAAGGAGAGGATATAGAGCATATATGCTGCTTTACACCCTGGACTGCCTGCCGCCCAGCCATACTCAACCTTGGGGCTTGGGGATGAGGGGCACAGAATCAATGGCTCAGACTCCCAGACTCCAGGAGCAGGTGAGATGGGGTAGCAAGCTTGTTTATTAATTCTCAGGGAGCGCCCTTTATACCCTCCACCTACATCCCATTGGTCCCAAGCAAGCATGGCCTCCAATTGGCAGTTCCCTATTGGCTGTCATGGTCTGCATCATCAATCTCTAGGCTCTTAGGCAGGGTTCAATTTGACCCTCATGCAGAACAACTGCATTTATGTAGAGGCGGCCACCACCTTGTCAATAAGGCCTGCCATTCCTTCTATACACATACAAAGAGATGCAAGGGTGGCTCCAGATACAAAGGAAGTTGGTAAAAATGAAACCCAGCAGGGTCAGGAGCAATAGAGCAAGCAGTAGCTAGAGGCAAGGGGATCCGAGCCTCAGGGATGAACTGAGCACCTGCCCTGGGCAAGGACCCCTTATCAATTCTTTTCTCTAATTGAGTAAATCTCAATTAGTTCTCAGCAAGTAGACCTCTGAACAAGTGTTATACTGTGTCACCTGCAGAGGAGGACACAGAGGCACAAAGTACAATTGCTTGTTCAGGGGCCATTGTCAGAAAGCAAGAAAGCTGGGATCCGAGCCCAGGCCTAACCTTTTGGGCACTCACATCTTATCCACTTGACTTTGGATGTTGTGAAAATCAGTGAACTCTCAGACTTCCTTCGAAAGAAGGATGTGTTGGCTAGGATCAAGTGGTCCATTGAGCAGCATCAGCTCTCAGGCAGCAAGAACCCTTGAGGACACAGGGATGTGACAGGACTGGTGAGTGCTGTGGAGAGACAATACCCACCTGGCTTCCCATGTGAACATTCTGTGGAGGTTTTCAACATTAACCTTTCTTTGTGAACCAGTGCTCCTCAGCAAGATGGAGGCCAGGGAGAGTCACATCAGCGGGGCGCTCTCTGCTGTATGAAAACCAAACAGTACGTCATTTTCTTAGACATAAAGAGTGCTTCCTAGGCCCTTCCCCATCTCCCACACAGGAGCTGACCAGTAGAGGTACTGTCCTCATCTACATAAAAGGAGTGTGGACCCTACGTCCTTCTGCCTTCCCAACTCATTGCTTTCTTGGTTTGGGCTGAGGTCATTTGTGTTTGAGACAGGTCTCAACACATAGTACAGGCTGGCTTCAAACGCTTTTTCTGCCCCAGCCTCCCAACTACCAAGATTACAAGTTTTGCAGCAGTGCCCAGTTGTACTTCACAACTAGGTGGTCACCTCAATTCATCCCCAGCCTCTACCACTCTAGAGTAGAAGCCATTATGGTAGTGCACCTCAGAGTCATCGGCAGGACCCTATGACATCACGTGAAGACGGTACTCTGGATGACACAGGGCTTCCCTGGCTTACAGTCCCCTTAACCCCGTGCAATGGGGAACGTCTCCTTACTGTGGTCTTCAGAGCTGGGGCTTGTGAGGAGAACCAAGCACCTTACTTTCACTGCCAGCTTCAAGGGTCTGGGGCTCTGACTGCTGGCTAGAGGCTAAGAACTCTCCTGGAAGCCCAGCCACTCACAGGACTGACAGAGCAAGTGTCCACAGGGGAGGAGATGTGGATTATCGGAACAGGGAGGTGAGCAGCTGAAGAGGCCAGAGGAACCTCAAACCCAGCTACAACCCACACTGGCCAGCTGGGAAGGTGCCTCACAGTGGCAGGGCTTCTGATCTTGTAAGAGAGAAGCTGAACATCTGGCCAAGTTTTAAAATGGACTTCCTCCTCCTCCTCCCCACTGCTCCTCCCTGCCCCCTTCTTTCCTGATGTGTGTGTGTGTGTGTGTGTGTGTTTGTGTGAGTGTGAACTGTATTTCTCAATCTCTTCTCAGTGAACCCAAAGCTCCCCTATTTCTCTAGACTAGCCTGCCAGTGAACCCCGTAGATTCTTCTCCCGTTCTAGGAATTACAAGCCCATGGGGAGACTCAAACTCGAGCCTTCCTGCTTGAGTAACTAGCATTTCATCCACTGAGCCGTCCTCTCAGCCTCTTAAATGCAGTTTTTTAAGTGCATCTAATTTAGCAGGAGTATGAACATGGGGAGGGGTAGTTTGGCTTAGAGAGTGGTTAGGATCTGAATTACATTGTTGTCATTGTCCTCAAACTTTGACAAGGACAATCCCCTGCTGTGTTGAGTGTGTAGGTACATGCCCAAAGAGCACCTATTTTGAGCAAGGCTATGAGAGTCTCCAAACGCAGAGATAGATTGTCCCCAAGTTTGTCAGCCAGAACCATTCCTCCCATGTGCGTGAGCACAAAAACAGAAAAGACACTCAGGTATCTAATGTATGACATTTATTGTAACCAAGGGGCCCTACACCCGTGTGTTGGTACCTAGACATGTGAACTCCTGTGCCCACTGGGCTGTGCCCTCCGTAAGATGTGCAGCATAGGGCAAGGCTGCTTCCTGAGATATCCCTGAGGGGTGGCACTGTCCACAAGGGCGCACGGTAGTGGCTGCTGCAGCGAGGAAGAGAAGGCGCCTGCGCGTTAAGGAGTCGAGAGACACAAGGCACCCGCAGGGAGGGCCTAGCGAGCTGGAAAAAACGCTGGTATCTGTCCTGCTTCCAGGTCCCGGTTGTCCGCCCCGTCCCCAGCCCCGCAAGAGGAACAGTGGGGAGGAAGTGGGAGGGAACAGAGAAAAGCTGGCAGTGTGGCAGCTGCACCCTGGGCGCTGTGGGAGGGAGGAGGGCGGCGCGCAGCCGCGGCCATTAGTCACCAGATGTCACCTTCTGCTGCCAAGGCGGCGGCTGGCTCAGACAATGGCCGCGCGGTGGAGGGGCGGGCCCGGCCAACCCCAAAGCCTCGCCTCTGCTGACACCTACTGCCCTAGGCCCACACTCAGGCTGCCCAACCTCGGAGCTCTTTACTGGGGCCGTTTCCTTGCCTGGCCCCAGCACCACCTGCTCCACATCCCCTCCCGTTTATCTGCAGAGCCGGCTCACTTTTCAGTGCTAGCGGCACCTCCCGCGTTTCCTGCTTGCCTCCTTGGCCCTCCTCCAATTTCAGAACCTGTCTCTCAATGTACAGGACTGTCTTGACTACAGAATGGGTGGTGTATGGTGGGGCAGGGACTCCCATTTTACCGCCCTGTGGAAAGTGCCTGGTACCTAGAGCGCTGATCTCCAACGCTGTAAGATAGTTTATCTCTGCAGTGGTACACTTAACCCCATTCAGAAAGAAAAAAAAAAAAAATCCTTCCCTCACTCCAGAAATCCAACCATGGAATTGCTGCATTTTCTCTTCACTGGGCACAGATCCTTCCTCCATCACCACCCAAAAATTAAAAAATTAAATAAAAGGGAGTCACCCTTTTATGATGGCTAACGCAGAGCGAGACCTTTCATGTTCATTTAAAATATGCCCAGGCCCACTGGAGTGCGATGAAGAGACCACTAGCTTGTGGGATGAAGAAGTTGTCTTCTATATGAATTGAGAGGACCAGGAAGGAAACACGTTAAGCTCTGTCAACCAAGCATGCATCTGAGCTCCAGCTTTGGATTTTTGTTTTTATAAACCTTTCCAAATGCAAACAGTCTTAGCCCAGGGACCATACAAAAGCAAGCTCCAGACAGGCTCTCCGTTCCCACGTATGCATCGCTCAAGTGGTCATACTTGCAGCATCCAGGGAAGAAGCTTGGCATGTCTGCAGGCTAGGGTCAGGGACAGACAGTCAGACTCACCCAGGTTGGAGTCTCAGTTTGTCCCTGGGCAGCTCGTGACCTTGACCAAGCCTGGGGGTAGGGGTGGGGGTGGAAAAAGCTTTGGAATATTCTTGAAGATCTGCTAGAAGTGCATGGGTTTCTACCATTTATCCCTTACTGCACTGCCCCAGGGCTATATGCAAGTTCAAGTACACACTCTGAACCTCAAGCCAGAGTAGAAGAGAAGACTGAGTTATAGCCACAGAAAAGGAAGTCACCTGTGCCAGATAGATCGGAAGTAGAATCCCAGCCTTGCCCTAGCCTGGCTGTGTGACCTTTCAGTAAAATAACACATCGCTCTCTCGCCTCTGCTGCTCCCATCCCGGCATGCTCAGGGTGGCTGGTTGGTCTTGACCAGAAAGGCACATAACCCCACACCTGAAACATGACAAACCAAAGGGGATGGTGTCACTGCAGCTGTTGTAAGCTCTCTGTATAGATATTCAGATGACCTTAGGTCCTAAGGCCCTCTGACTCTCATCTATACCCAGGGCAGATGAGAGATGGTGGCCATGTAATCAGGGAGTACTGCCTGGAGGAGGAACTAGTATGACCTTATCCCTTCATGGAGCCACTGGTCTCCTGGGGTCGGGGAAACAGTTGAAGGGGGAGGAAAGATAGCTTTGGATCTATGTTGTCCCTTGGGAACGAGAACCCACAGTGACAGGGACAGAGGAGCTTCCCTCTTTCTGCACCAACCAAGATTAGACCAGGTGACTGCTTGTAGATTTAAACATCCTTGCTGAAAATACAATACCCTTTATTACGAAGGTCATTCTTGCATGATAGCAAATTCAGATGAGTCCAAAGGAGACAAGTGACATGATACCCCATCCCCCATGCTTCCAAGCACACCCAGCAAAGTCGGACGTGGTTCTAGGAAGTTCTGTGTCTTCTTTCATGTTTTGCTTTTCTGGTAACAACTGAGAACCTGGGAGCCTTCACTGCTCAGGGCTCAAATATCTGCTCTTAAACACTGAGTCCCATAGCTTGAGGTGGTCAAAGGCTTGCCCTCCATTCTCCTGTTTCCAGGCACCTCTGTTACAGACGCTCTAGGCTTATCTTTTCACACATTTCATAGATAGATGATAGGTAGGTAGGTAGATAGATAGATAGATAGATAGATAGATAGATAGATAGATAGATAGATAATTGATAGATGATACATAGATGAGAGAAGATAGATGATAGGTAGATAGGTGATTGATTGATAGATGAGATAGATGATTGATTGATTGATGATACATAGATGAGATAGATAGAAGATAGATATATGATAGGTAGATAGATTAATTGATAGATGAGGCAGACAGACAGACATAGAGACAGACAAGATGACACACCCCTATAATGTCAGCATCCATAAGACAGAAGGAAGAGAATTGCTGAGTTTGAGGCCAGCCAGCCTGGGCTATGTAATGAAATTTTGTGACAAGGGGCCTTATATTGAAATAATTTTTAAAGCCAAGTTGTTAATAAATGTAATAAATTTTGTATATGAATATATACACATAGAATGCTTATAATTATATATAGTATAAAATCTTTTCAGCAGTGCTGAGCATTGATCCTAGGGTATGAATTTGCTAACCACATGCTCTGCTGCTAATGTCCCTAGCTCTTGTTGTCCCTGTAATGTTTCCTTTCAGTAGAGACGTGATGTCCCCAAGATGTCCAAGCTAGTCTCAAACTTGCCTTATTCCTTCCACAGCCTCTCACATATCTGGAATTACAGTTATGTGCTACCATGCCTTGCCTGAAGTTCTGTTTGCTTTCAAATTTAAAGTGAATTTTCCAGGCAATGGGAAGGGGCATGGACCATGACCCTAGAACTGTTCCTGGAACCTGAATCTGGGTTCTGGAATGAGGCCAAAGACACTCAACCCAAAAACTAGTAATTCAAGTTTGTATGTCCAGAAAAATAGGTCCAGATACCATTACCTGGACCCATGTGCCCTGACATACTGTGTGACTAGGCACAAGCAGACAGAGTTGGGTCTGGTATGTAATTGTAGCCTATACATCCTAGACCTGCATCACGTTTCAGCAGCCAGTCCTTGTCCATGGTGAACTGTTGTTCATCTATAAAGCATCTATGCCAGCTGGGTCCATGCAGAATCCGACTGTACTCACATGTGCCAATGTCATGTCACACTTCTTCTGTCCCACTCAGGTATTTTTCCCAGAGGAGGTGTGAATGGGACTGTCTGGAAAGACTAAGAACTCCAGGCTGTCCATATCACCAGAAGGCCCGGGAGCCTTACGGAACAGATACAAAGAATGGAAGGCAACAAGGAAAACTGAATGTTGAGATGTTTGGCAAGTGCTATAGGGAGACACAACCAAGGCCTGTTGTCTGTTGGCCTCAGCCCTCCCCAGGGCTCCAAGGTCAAGGATCCCGAGCACAGGTGCTCTGATGGATTTCCTCGTCAGAGTGGCCGCTCTGCACACTTCCCAGTGTTAATGGCCTGCCAGTATCCTCTGCCATAGAAGCCAGGGACCACTTAGGAGAAGAGTGGTGACCATCAGGGAATAGTTGTGCTTTCTGAATTTGCAGGAGAATCAAATCCTTCTCTTTAGCTTTTCTTTTAAAAGGTGGTGCCCATTGAAAGAACCTTTGTTAAAAACAATTCATATAAAACAATAGATAGAACAGTAGTTTTTAAATCACTTTGTCTCCCATCACTGAAAACAGTGATAGTATTGTGTGTCCATTTTCTAGGCGTTGTCACATGTGCATGTGTGCAGATCTATAGTTTTCACAAATATACTAAATTTTAAATGTTTTTGTCTTTTCATATAGCACAGGATGAGCAACCTTTTCTAACCCATCACTGTTTTTGATGCTCATATCATATTCTATCCTACAGAAAGATGCCTGTTGAATGAACCACCCACGTACCATCAGAAGCAACAGATATTTGAAATCATCATTAAGGCTTGTCTGCCGCTTGGGTGCTTCTGAGAAGGCAGACATAAGACCCAGAGCTGGAAAATATGCAGATAGAGGGTGGAACATTTTTATTATTTTCTCCTGGGCATTTTCATACAGCTTATCTGGTCTCTGGGAGAGGCTTGTTAGCAATTAAAAAAAAAAAAAAAAAAAAAAAAAAAAAAAAAAAAGGAATCATGGTGGGGGGAGAAGAGCCCTGAGTCCTTCCTCTGCCAGCCCACACTATTGCTATATTGGAATGGTTTAAATATGCCTCCCCAAAGTGCATATGTAGAACTAAGTCCTGTGTGCTGGTGGGAGATGGGGTCTTTGGGAGATAATAAGAACTAGCCAGGTCACCAAGGAAGGGCCCCCACGATGGCATTAGTGTGATCCTAGGAAGGGGAGAGAGATACTCTAGCTAGCAACAGGTTCTGTCTGGCCATGTGATGCCCTCTACCATGTTTGGATACATCAGGAAGCTCTGGCCAGATGTAGATCAGAAGCCTGCCTCCTGTCCTCAGCATGCCCATGAGTGAAATAACCTTCTGTTCTTTATAAAGTGCACAGTCTACATGTTGATTATGCCGGAACAGAACAGAATAAATCCATACAAATCTTTCTGGTCACATGATTCATTTTGCTTCATGAGAGGAGCTGTCTTAGGGTTTCTGTTCTGGTGGTAAGAAAAACCAAAGCAAGCTGAGGAGAAAGGACTCCCAGGACTCCCTATTACTGCGGGGAGTTGGGGCAGGAACTCCAGGCAGGAACCTGGAGGCAAGAGGCCATGGATGAATGCTATTTACTGGCTTGCTCAACATGGCTTGCTCAGCCTGCTTTCCTATACCTTATCGGTCATGGAAATGGCTTACAGTCTTGCCTATAGGCTGATCTTATAGACTGTATAGGATCTATAATATAGAGGTATTTTCTAGGTTAAGATTTCTTCTTCCCAGATGACTCCAGTTTGTATCAATTTGACATAAAAACTAGCCAACACAAGAGTCCAGATATGAACTCCAAAGAAACACCAGCGAAAGAAAAACTGCAGCCCCCAACAACTTTCCAGCTACCTATTGCAACAAGGAGAATGCATGGCAGGGAGGCAGGAAGGGGGACAGTTGATGGAGAGTCTCTACTCGATGTGAGCTACCACCTGGACGCTTCAAGCTCTGGAATGACTTGGAGATATGCTATTCCTATTCACAAGGTTGTTGTAAGGATATACTCACAGGAGTGGCTTCTCAAAGGTCCCTTCCTTGGGTGCCTCCCTTCCTGTTTGGTCCCGAGTCATCATCCAGGCATATGCTGAGCACCCCAGCTATGCTAAGCACCCAGGAGGCTGGGGAAAGCAAAGCCCATTCTCACTACCCTGCAGGTCAGAACACAAACCACGGCCAACAGATGAGCCAGTGATTACAAGCGTGCATGCTGCTGTGGAGAAGTCTCAAGTGGCCTGAGAGTCCAACTTATCTTCTGGGGTTCATGGAGAGACAGGGGTGGTCATGAAAGAATTCTGAGGAACAGTCATTCTCGTGAGAAGTAAGGACTGTGAGAAGAAAAGTTGGGGGGGGGGTCACACTCCATGACATGTATGTGGAGGTCAGAGGACTTGTCAAATTGGCTGTGTCACTGCATCACATGGGTTCTGAGGATCAAACTCAGGTTATCCGCCTCGATGACAGGCATCTATACCTCCCTGAGCCACCTCAGTAGCTCTGTATTTTAAATTTCAAAAGGAACATCTTGGGCTGGGGATGTGACTTGAATGAGTGCTTGCCCAGTGTACTGGCTGGTTTTGTGTGTCAACTTGACATAAGTTAGAGCCATCAAAGAGGAAGGAGCCTCCGTTGAGGAAATGTCTCCATAAGATGCAGCTATAAGGCATTTTCTCAATTAGTGACCGATTGAGGGGGGTAGCCCTGAGTTTTATAAGAAAGCAGGTTGGGCAAACCTTGGGAAGCAAGCCAGTAGGCAGCATTTCTTCATGGCCTCTGCATCAGCCTCTGCCTCCAGATCATGCCATTTCAGTTCCTTCAGTGATGCACAGCAATGTGGAAGTGCCAGCCAAATCAATCCTTTTCTCTCCAACTTGACTTTTGGCCATGTTGCTTTGTTGCAGCAAGAGAAACCTTAACTATGATATCTAGCGTACAGGGATCCGTAGGTTCTGTCTCCAGTACCACATGAAACTGGATGTAGTGGTATTCTGGTAATCCCATTTCTCAGGAAATAGAGGCAGGAGGATCAGAAGTTTACAGACTCATCCTCTCTTCCATAGTAAATTTGAAGTGACCCTAGTCTACACGAGACCCTGAACAAAAACCAAAGAACCTTAAAAATAGCTGAGAATATAGCTCAGTGGTAGATCATTTGCCTAACATAGATTTAATTCCCAGTTTCACAGAAACTGCAAAGTGGTACTTGTTTTCTTTTGTTATCCATGATGCTCTGGGTCCTCTCTGGGTCCCGACTGGATACAAAGCTTGGCAGAGTTCAGGCAACTGTTTAAAGTGCTGCAGTGTTCGCATATAGCCTGTCAAACCTTCCTTGGCACACAGAGTCAGATGCCTCAGTGCTCAGTGCTGTGGGAAGAGCTACGACACTGTGTTTTTTCCAGAAACAGTGAGGACAAAAAAGACAACCCATGTCCAGAGTAGATCTGACGTTTATTCCAAGTATGTTTGCTCCAGAATCAGTTGACCTTGGATTTGAACCCACAGACAGGGAAAGGGACACATGCTCCTTAAAGAGGAATCCTAAAGATATCTTCTGTGCCCACAGCGGAGGGTGGAAGTGGTGAGGCCAGTTAAGATGTCCATGGAACAATCTAGGGAAATGACAACCTTAGATTAGGCTAAGAAGTAGGCTTCCAGGAGAGAAGTGGCCATTGCTCATGGAAAAAGTACCCTCAGACCTGTGACCTGTGCAGCAGGGGTGAGGCGCTAAGACCACAGTGGAGGCTCTTTGTTTCACTTCCCTGAGTGGAGAAAGCTCAGCTGGGCAGCAAGCCAGGTGTGGAAAGAGAAGATGAAGCCATTTTCTGTTGGGTGTAGCCCTCTGCTTAGAGCAGAGATGTTAGCAAGGTTCACACAAATCACACAAGGCTTTCTCCAGCTTCCGGAGCTCTGGGCGCCCCTTGTCAGGAACTGACTCCCAGTGGGAACTAACAGAGAAATAATGGCTAATATTTCATCAGCGTGGCAGGAAGATCATCCCATGTTTCTAGAAACATTAAAAAAGAGACTGAGGCTTTGGAGGGAGAACAGCCCTGATTCTCATTAGCAATTGCAAATAAGAGTGCCCAAACACTGCTTGCTCTATGAGGCTTTTGTTTGTCTGCAAGAAAGAAAGTACCTGTTTCAGAGCCAAGAGACCCTGAGCTAGCACTCAGGAGCCTGGTAGGACCCTGCTGCTCACTTGCTCCCTTAGAGTCTCTAAGCAGCTCAGCTTCTGAGTATGTTGGAGGAGGAGGCTGAGGGACTCTTCCATTCAGAGGTGGGCATGAGTCACTTTCTGCAGAACATGGAGTGTTCTGCCAACTCAAGAGCAGATTCACCAACATGGGAAGGGCGTGGATGATATGTCTTGCTATTTCTGTGGAGTGCTCTCTCAAGACCTGAGCCCACTACATTCCAGACTCTATCCTGGACCACAATGGCTAAGATTCACAGCAGCAGGCACTATTGTAAGCTATTTGTATTTAATCCTCACAATAGCTCCAGGATATGGATACTTCCATATGCCTGGTTTAGAGAGGAAGAAGGTAAGCTGAAAGGAGGCAGATTCAGTTGGCCGAGTGAATCCCACCGCCCATCTGCCCATCTGACTTCCTGCCTATCTTACTTTCCAACACTCTTACCCTCACCTTGTCCTGCCTCTTGAGACCTGTGAGTCTCCAAAGGTCTTTCACACACTCCCAGCTGAAGTTTGGGTGTAAGCCCAGAAAAGAACTGAGGTTCCCAAAGCCCCCAAAGACCTGGGTGCAAATCCTGCTGCTACCACTTGGGGACACACAGCCCTGAGCATCTTTTGGCTTACGTGGGTATTTTTTTCAATTGATTGTGTTCTAGCATGACTTGTGCAGAGAAAGAAGGTTGGTTGAGGAGAAGCCAGGCTCTGGGGTGGGCCAGATGCTCTCCCACCAGCCTCCTCTCTGGCCACTCACTAAAGGGATCCTCAGGCTCCTTGAAATACTCTGTTCCCCTCATGGGCTTTAGTCTTTGTCTCCCAGCCTCAGGCCACCTCTGCTAGGAAGCCCTCCATCATTCTATGCCTTGAGTGCTCCTCTCCAGGCATCCAGGGCTCTCTGGACCTGCCATCCATCTGGAAATACAGCACACAATGGCTACCCGATATTTCAGGGTATCACAACTTCTGCTGTCACTAAGGGTAGGAGGATGACGATGGTCAATTTCTTCAGCTTGCATTCAAAACATCCCCCTTCCCCAGTCTTCATGCTCTGGAGAAGCCTGTGACCTCATTTCTGTAACCTCCCCCATCCATTGTCCCTATGCACACACAGGACCTTTGTCCAAACCCACTTCCCAGCCCCCCACCCAGGGGCCAGGAGGGGGGGTACATTCTGAAATACAAGGATATTCTTGCCAAACTGCCCTGGGGACAGTCCTTGAAAGGGAGACCTGAGGCCAGGCAGAGGGGTCAGGTTACTAGAGAGATAATCTGATTATATCCAGTCAATGGGGGTGGGGGGTGGGGGTGGGGAGGGAGAACCAGAGCCTTGAGCCTGGAAAAACTGGAGAAATAAACCAACCAGGAAGCCCCAAGTGGGGACGGAATGCAGAAGCCAAAAGTCCTGAGTCGCCCTTTCCACTTCACCCTCATCCGAACCTCCAAACCTGGGGTCCCTAAACAGGCTACGATGCCTCTCAGAAGGCCAGTATCTTATTGTAAGCCAGGCTAGGCCCCTTCCTCCTTTCCCCAGGTCCTCCAAGGGATCCCATGTGAAGCTCAAGGGGAGGGCCAAGTCCTAAGCTCCCTGAGCAGTCTAAATGTGGCTTCTCTTTATCCCCTCTCCATACATCAAGCAGAGTAAAGTGGCCCCAGTGCTCTCTGGGGGGCTGGTGAGCACCCCCAGCCCGGCAGCAAGCAGCTGGCCTGTCAACCTGAGAGGGAAGCCGCCCCCAGGGAGGCTCCTAATTTAATCAGCTTCACAAATCAGCTCGATGGGCTTAATTGATCTCTTTCGCTCCTAATATTGTCGCTGTCACTGTCTGAGTTGTGTCTTCCCAGCTAGCCCTGTGCATCAGGCTCAGCTCAGACAGCTGGAGGGGGTGGGGAGGGTGCATCCGTCAGCCTGAGTCCCAGAGACACCTTCAAGGGATATGAACAGGAAACTGAGAAGGGCAAACAAAGCCAGAGACCTTCCTAGAGAACTAGGCTCCCATGGGTCACCTGTCTGGTGCCTCAGACACACACTTGAGGGCCCACTTGAGCTTCAGTTTTCTCATTTATAAAAAGCACAGTAATCTACCCTTTACAATTTATGTTCCCCACGTGTTTGCTCAATGTGTGTTCTAGGCATGGTGGTAGGTAGACCTAAGGAGCAATAGTAAGCGGAAACGAACCTGTCCTGACACCTGTTGGGCTAACAGATGTCCTCCCCCAGGGTGACACCCTCTGTGGAGCATACAGTGTAGAGAAGGCCACTGATGTTGACATGGTAAGCATATGAAACACTCAGGATATACAGAATGCAGTAGGCTGAAGAGGATAGCCCTGGTGCTAATGCAGTAGGCTGAAGAGGATGGCCCTGGTGCTGGGGGTCAGGGACAGGGGAGAGGGGAGGAAGGGCTTCCAGCTGAAGTGATGCTTAGCCAGAGATGGAAAAGAGAAAGAGAAAGCCCTTCCCAGACAAAAGCCTCTCTGAAGGCTGGCTCAAGCTGACCAGTATAGACAGAGGCTGAGTGTTCAGGGTACAGGTCAGACAAAGTCAGAGCAGGAACTTCTAGACCACTGGACTCCTACTTTGTCGGAGATACCCTCATGAGAACGGTGTTTATTGTCTCCCATGAAGCACACACTCTTTTTACCTGCATGTAAGTAATTTAAAAGATTGATGAGACAGTCACCCTTCCCACATTAAGTGTGACTATACATAACACACACAAGCACACCTACAGAGAGAGAGAGAGAGAGAGAGAGAGAGAGAGAGAGAGAGAGGGAGAGAGGGAGAGAGAGAGAGAGAGAGAGAGAGAGAGAGAGAGAGAGAGAGAGATATTCTAGCCTGTTCTCTTTCTTTAAGACTATGCAGGTCAGGAGCCACAGCATTGATTTCCAGTCCTTTGTATGTGTGTATGTGTATGTTTGGGGGGCGGGGGCGGGGGTGGTGGTGAAGGAATGGTATGTTCTGCTGGTTTTGCAGACACTATTTGGGAATCCTAATTGAACCTCAGAAGCCATGGGATACTTCGGTTCTGTTCTCTGGGGTGATCTAATGGCATTGTTGGTTGAAGTGTCACCTGACTGCTTCATGGGAGTCATTTGGAGAACAGGAATGGAGGCAAGGAGGCCCCAGGAGCAAGGCTGGAGGCCCCAGGAGCAAGGCTGGAGGCCACAGGAGGAAGGCTGGAGGCGGAGCTCATTTGGATTGACAGCTCTGTAAACTAAATGGGGTACCAGCTCAGATCCCATATCCTAAAATCTGAGATACAAGGCTATGTGTGGAAAGTTACACACCTGACCTCTCTTGCCAGGCTTCAGTACAAACACAGGCAGACTAACAGACTTAGTGAAATTGCTCCAATGCTACATATAGAGGCTATGCAAAACAGCAACTTTTATGTTTACATTTGATGCCAATCCCCAAGATGTCTCATTACATGTATGCAAACACTCCAGAAGCTGGGTGGAGGGGTCTGAATTCAAAAATATTTTTAGCCCCAAGAATTTGATATTAAGCTTGGAGAAGGAGTGGAAAATATGCCAATTAAAAACATGTGTTAGCCAGGTACGGCAGCTCATAATCCTAGAACTGGCTGAGATTGGAGAATTACTGTGAGCTCAAGGCCAGTTTGGGCCACAAAATAGGTTTCAAATCAACCCAGGTCAGCCTGCCACAAAACAGCAGCAGCAGCAGCAACAAAACCCAGCTCCCTCTCCAAATCTTCACCCAGGCAGCCCGCGTACAGATGCCAGCTGTGTAGCTGCCGAGATGGATTCTTGAGCTATTTCTGCTCAATATCTGAACTGCAAAGTGGATTCTAGGAGTCCTTTCCACCTACACTCTCCTAAAGCCATAGTCAAAGCAAAAAAAACAACAGCCCATATGCTCATCTGAGTGTTTGGCCCACAGCAAGTGCTCAACGTGTCAGAGTTACTAATATAAAGAGACCCATCAGAGCTCAGCCGCTCCTGGATGGTTCTCCCTGTGAGATCATGAGGGAGCAATGGCCTGATGACATCTGGTCCAGTAGGGGTTTCTAGAACCATAGTGGATTTCTTTTTATTTAAGTTGATTTTGAACTTGCTGAAGCTCTAAGGTTTTGTTTTGTTTTTGTGGCAATCGGAGAGACAAGGAATACCACAAAGTCACACCATGCAACAGACCTCACTCGAGAGATTTATTGGAAGGCAAGATGCGGATAGCCAAAACCCAAGTTTGTGCTCCAAACCCCCCATTAAAAAAAGCCAGGCATGGTGTCATATGCCATAATTCCAGGGCTGAGAAGGCAGGGAGAGAAAAGGCCCTGGGCTTGCTGGCCAGCCAGCCTCACTGAATTAGCAAGTTCTACAACAGTGAGAGACCTTGTCTCAAAAACAAGGTAGAACCATACCTGAGCTTGACCTCTTACCCCACTGCACCACCACGACTTACATGTGCGCACTCTCGAGGGTTCACACACGCACAAAACCTTTATCATGATAATGTGAGTCTCCAACACCAATCCCCATTGATAAATGTTTTAATGACAAATCAAGGTCACAGTACATGATTCTCAGTTGCTTACATTCCACAAAGTGAACGCCTTTGGCCCCAGAAATAAACTACAGAAAAATCCCTTTACAAAAAGTTTGTGAATTCACAGGGCTTAGAATAATGCAGCCTGTGGTGCGTGGAGAGTGTCTGCTAGCCCTCGTTCCTCTCTGCCCTGCTCTGCTCCTGTTCTAAAGCTGTAAATCTACCCTCATCAGGCAATGAAGACTGGATATATCCAAAATCTTCTCTGGGAGGACTCAGTACAGTGTTGTGGCCTTTGATGACCAAGGGAGGGGGCTATAGGCTGGACTTTACATCTACAGATTTGTACGATGGTAGCCAGAAAACTGTCCAACCTGGCAACCCTAGGGGCCCTCCAAGTTTGGTGAACATCTCTTGTCATAGTTAGTTTCATTAACTTGACACAAACCTAAACACATCTAGGAAGAGGGAAGCTCGACCAAGGAATTGCCTCCTTCCCATTGGCCCATGTATGTGTCTGAGGAGTATATTCTCGGTTAATGATTGATGTAGGAGGACTCAGCTCTCTGTAGGCAGAGCCATTCCTGGACAGTTTGGTCCTAGGTTGTTTAAGAAAGGTAGCAGAGCCACAAGACCAAGTCAATAAGGAGTGTTCCTCTGTGGTTTTTGTTCTAAAATCCTGTCCTAGCTTCCCTCAATGATGAGCCTTAAGCTAAATAAGCCCTCAATTTGCTTATCACAGAGGCAGAAAGAAAACTAAGATACCTCCTTACCACATTTTGCTGTACTGGATGATAAATGCCCATATGAAGAGTGGAGTACTTCAAGAAGAAGATATGTTCAATTCTTTCCAGAACAGAGATTAGAAATCCACCAAGTAGTTTCACAGAGGTGACACACCCTACACAAGGGTTCTTCAGGGTCTATAGGAGCTCATCTGACAGATAAGGAAGAAAGAACACTGCAGATGAAGAAGCTTGCGCAAAGGTTCAGAAGTCACGTGATAGTCAAAGTACCAACCTGACCCACAGCTCAGGACCGTGTGAGTTAAGGTACAGAGGGAAACTAAGGGCAGTGAACAGAGAGGTAAAAGGTCCAGCAGAGCCCAGCTCACTCAGTGGCACAGTAGAAAGATGAAAGAGAAAATAGAGACCAGAGCTCACATGAGGGAGTTTGTGGTATCCTGGAAAAAGTACAGCTTAAAGATGAAAGGCAGGAGTGCAGTAAAACCCACAAGCTGCTTTTTCTATGCTGTGACGTATATTTATCCTCCATTCCAGTGCTCGGGGCTTAGAGCATGTGGATAGCTGTGCATTCAGAGCAGAGATGAGGATGAAGATCACAGGGGCCTGTGAATAAAACAGACCCTCTGGAGTGGAAGTGATCTCGCTGTACTCAGAAGTATGTTTAGCAGAGTGGCTGGCAGAGATTCACACGGCAGGTGAATTTCTTAGTTATCTCTCCAGCCCTGGAAGACTCCCTCACTATTTTGTCTTGTGTTAGAATGGATTTGAGAAGTTGCCTCTGGGGTAGGGGGTGGGGGTGGGGATAGTAATCAAAATGTAAATACCACGGGAATAATAGGTTTGGCCTAATTATCAGCGATTACTCAGTTTGTCATTATTTCTGTACAATATATCCCAAAGTTCCAGAAAACAAATCAAAGAAACTACCACGGCCGATGCCATTAATAGAAGCAAAACACTTCAAGACGGGAATTTAATTTACTGGGTGAGTTCTTGAGGCACGTTTTTGTTGATGAATATTTATAAAAGTGGGTTAGGCTGGACCTGGTAATGATTGCGAAATATTTTAATGCTGTCCCCCTCATTAATTTACCTTTAATGAATGACTTGATAAAGCGTAGCTGTTTGTACGTAATGATTTCATTAATAGCTATGGCATATGCAAGCGTTTTGCACACATTTGAATGGCACCTGAATAAAATGATACCTTAAATTATACACTAAAAATAAGGTACATTTGTTGAAATGGACCAAACCCCAGCCTCTTTGTAGACAGGCTCAGGGAATTTGTTGCATTCCAAATAGCAGTGATGGAAAGAGGCTCGAGTGGCTCGGTTCTTCAGTTCCTTGGTTCTCCCTCAAAACTGGCCTGTAAACATAACTTGTTGACAGAGAATTGCAAGAAGATGTCCACTCTTGGCTGCCCTCATCCACTTTTTTTCATCTTTAAGAAATGTTTCCAGCTTCCCTTGGAATCAGAGTCCCAACGGAGTGTGCCCTATGATGTAGGCATGTATGTGCAGGATCAGGCAAAGGGAAAGGCAGGTGGGGCGGCTTTGTTGGGAACAGAGTCAGACAAGGGAAATACCCTATCTGTGAAGACTCCTGTGAACTGTGTTCTGCTTACTCTGCTCTTTGGTCCTCACCTGCTGCATAAACAGCCCAGATCCTATTGTCTTCAGGATGTCATGGCAACTTAAGCTTTGTTTAAACTGGTTTGAGAGAACAAGGAAGGTCCCTTCTGTTTAAAATGGATTCCCTTTGGCTGGCTTTGAGCTGGTGAGATGATTCGGAAGGGTAAAGCCATTTGTCACGCGAGCTTGGCACATTCAGTCCCTGGAACTCAGAGAAGAGAGAACTGACTCCCTAAAATTGTCCCTGTTCATGTGCACCCCCACCTGCAAAAATAAGTTTCCATTAAACTGGGTTCCTTTAGACTATCCCTAGGCTGCATCTGCATTCCCCCGGATGCTTCCCTGTATGTCTGTATCTTGAGTTTGCCTGTTATTTGTTGAATGTAAGAACCATGCTGCTTGTATTCTCTACAGTTGTCAGAGAGACAGGAGGGAGAGTGGGAGAGAGGGAGAGAGGGAGGGAGGGAGGGAGGAGGGAGGGAAGAAGGGAAGAAGGGAAGGAAGAAGGGAGGGAGGGAGAATGGGAGGAGGGAGGGAGGGACAGAGAGAGAGGGGATGGGGAGAGAGACTGATTCAATGAGATTTGAAACACAGAGCTAAACAGATCACAGGTTGGGATCAAGGTCATTGGTCCTTTGAGCAGCCATGTCCCCTGCTGCCATCCTCTGCCCTGTCCAAATCATCATGTCTCTCCCTGACCCGCGCCCGACGCATGTCGCTTCTCTGTTGCCTCTGATTACTCATTCCCTCCTGTCACCATGTGGGCAGTCCTGGGGTAAGCAAGGTGCTTGGGTAACAATGTGAACAATTTCTCTCAGCTGGTGTGCTATGACACACGACATTCCTGTGCTTCTCAATCTTTGAGATCCTTAGACACCGCTCCCCGACCCCTCAAATCTTGTTTACCTCAAAGGATTGTTTCATTAGATGCATTTTTCCCTGGGAGGAAACAGACTCCTTAGAACGAATGCTGACTGGAATTTCCAGAGCCAGGAAACAGCTGAGCTAAGTCTTCAGCACAGATCACTGGATACAGCTGGGTGACTCAGCCGCTCGGTAGATTACTCCTCCCAGAGATATTCCCAGTGTAAATGTATAATCCGGATGAAGGAATTATGCATGGTAAAGCATTTGACTCAAGGGCATGTAAACAGATGACCCTTGGCTATGGAAGGCCAGGTGAAGGAGCTGGCTCCAAGATTCAACAGAGAGGGCCAAGGGGACCTGGGTTCAAACTCCTCCTATTCCACTGACAAACCAGGCAGCCTTGAATCAGCCCTTCCCACATCCTGGACTTGTTTCCTAATATGGAAATGTGCCCGGCCATCCCATCCACCAGGGTTGGGAGGGGACTAGAACACATAACATGACGTCACTGTAAGGTACACCAAAAGAGAAGGGTCCAGTCACAGCTGGCCCTAGTAGGACAGGATGGCAAGGAGAGGCCCGGTCCTGGGCTCGTCCTACAGAGGAAGGGAAGGTGATGGTGATGGCAGTCTTGTTCCTGCTGCTCCTGCCCGGTCATCATGCCCAGCTGTGGGCATGATATTGTCCCCTCCCCTTAGGATAAGAGCCTGAATGGGAAGGGCTGGGTACCTGTATCTACCCAGCCGCCCTCATCTCTGAGTTGTCCCCCACCTCCGCAGGAAGATTTATGGAAAGATTAAGGGTCCTTTTTTTTCAATATCTATTAATATTCATAGCGGTCTTCACAGCCATCTGCTTTTAACGATTTTGTTTGCAAAGACCTGAGATTAAAATATGGCCTGCTAGTGCTCTGAAGCATCTGAACCGAGAGCGATAAAACAAAGGCCCTTTCAAGAGCTGCGAGCGGGCCTGTCACTCCACCTGCAGCCCAGAGACTAATGACTACCGGGAGGGAGGGGCAGCCAGGAAGGCTCCAGACCTGGCTGAGATCAGACCAGAGCCACAGCTCCCCTGCTCCCCTCAGGCTCAACAGGGTTAATTGAGGAGGGAGAGGAGCAGCCCCTGTTCCCTCCCAGGCACCTTGCACTTGATCCCTGGGGTAAGGGGGCTCCACCAGGGCAGGGGTGGGGTGGGGTGTTGTTTATGGCAGCCCAGGGGGACACAAGGCTCTGAAATCCTGGGATCAGCACCCTGGAGAGTGGCCTGTTGACACCGTGGTTGCCCAGAGACACAGACAGGGTTGGGGTGTTTGGGTCCAAAACCCTTCAGGATAGTATCCCCCTTTTATGTCTAAGAGGCCCTGTCTGATGCAGTCTGCAGCTCAGCTTCTGCAGGCAGCTACCTCTGTTCTTCTCTGCCTGTGACAGAAGCTCTTCTTGTCACCAATATCCCAGTTGTGCTTCATCTAGGTGGGCACAAGGGAGGGGCAAGCTGTGAGAAGGTACCAACCAGTGACTGTGCTGACCATTCCCTTCACAACCACAGGGGGTGCCATTCCTGGGCTCCGCCATGGTTGAGAGCAGCTCAGGATTTTTTCTGTTTCAGTTTGGTATGGTCCTGAGAAGCCCTGTCTGTCCTACATGGCTGAAGATGCCTTCTCTGGGGAAGGTGACACACAGCAGAATTCTAGTCCCTGTTCCTGGGACTGGTACCTGCATTCTCAGTGAAGGTAATGTCAGATTCCTGATGCAGGCACCTAGATGCAGGTGGTACCCATTGGTCTGCCCTGCCTCTTCCTTGGGTCAACCAGACATCTTAGTCCCTACCTGAGACTTTGCATATTAGGTTCCATCCTTGAAATAGTCAAGGCCACCAGCTTTATTTCCTGACCATGAACCGCACCCTCTGTCACTGGGAAGAGCCCTTCTATGAATCATCTGGAGCCCTGACATCTACTCCTTGCTACCCTTCTCTAGGTAAGGCGCACCAGGCCTGCGACAACTTCTATAAGGACCCCCAGAATAAAACCCCAATCCTTTTTCCCTTCAAAGTGGGCCACGCCCAATCTCCCCCACGCCATACCCGAGCCTGTCACTCATGGGATATGCATACATGCCACCCCTGAAGTATGCCCCTATGCTTTTGCAATTGTCACTTTCTCATCCTACAATCTATGATCCTTCTCCTTTACCCATCAAGACCCCCAAATCAAGGACCATCTCCTCCATGAAGCCTTCCAGTGAGTGCCAGGTCGACACCAGCAGACACTAGCCTCTCTGAATGCCTCTCAGTAACAGCAGCGTCTGAGGGATACTCGAGGGCATGCAGTGCAGAGTGAGTGCTTTACCCAACGTTACACGATTGTCCTGTGATGCTACTGCATTCTAACCTGACAACTCTGGCTCCATAGCCTGTGTTCTGCCTCACTCCCTTCCCCACCTGTGCTACCCACGAGCCTGCACCATAAACATCACTGCTGTGCCACAGTTGATGGTGGAAACAGACTACTGTCTAACTGTGTTGCTTTCCTGGTGCCCTGGGTATCTATGTCCCCAGCATTCAACTGGCACCAAAAGGGCCTGGGAGGTATTCCTAAGGATGCAGAGAAGAAAAGGGGAGTGGGTGAGGGGCTGTGCCGGTGAGTTGTGAGGGTGCCTGTGACTGAAGTCGGTGAAGGGTTTGCATAAACCAACATGCATGTGCAAGTGCATGTGTGGATGTGCACACGTGTGTGTTCACGTCCTCAGTCTTCTGAGCCCGAGTCAGCTCTCAGCCGCATGAATAGTTAAAGCCCTTAAACCGGTGCCGCTTCGTCACCGATATTTTTACAAAGTTGTCACAGAGAAATATCATTTTTCTTCCTCCTTTATTTCATTTTCTTTGGGATATAGTAATTAACAAAAGCCGTTAGATGCCAGCAAAACTGTTTCTTTTGAAGTTTCTACATGGCTGTCATCTGGGAGATAAAGGCAGATTATTCAATCTTGACATTCTAATTGTGGATGCCAGATAAAAGCCTGGATTAGACACTTCACAGTCCTACTCAGGGGAGGGGGAGAGGAACAGGAGAGGGGCCATACTGGGCCATGTGGGCTGGAACAGGAGGGGCCTCCACCCAGAGGGTCATGGACCCTGGCCACACAGTGTGGCTTCTCTCATTTAGAGTCAGACATCTCCAATTTGCACAGTGTTAGAGGGGAGAGAGGCAGGTTCCTACTGAAGGAGGACAATCCAGGATTCAAGTCATGGTTCCCTCTTCCAGGCAGCCTCCCCCTCATTTCACTGCAGCTCATATGATAGACACTCCCTCCCTGTGGTCTGGGCCTGTAAAAGGGAGGAGAGGACCAGTGGATGGAGCAAATCCTTGCTTGCTAAGAGTCTGCCCGAGCTATCCACTAATAGTACCACCTTGTGGGCAGTGTGAGCTGCCAGCCAGGGAGGGTGTGGACTGAAAAAGGCCCAGCTGTGCCAAGCATGAAGGCAGCCATTCAGGAGATGCAGAGAGGATAGCATTCAGGCACTATGAAAACTACATTTACTCCTAAGAGTAGAGCTTCTACAATGCAGAGGTAGTGTTGTCCGATTTCTCAGATCTATTCTGGATAAGACTACATGTGACCTTAAAATTCAGCTTGTCCTGAGCAGCCATAGGCCAACACATGATCGTCATCCTTCATGAATCCCACCTACTGACGATAACACCACAAGGGACTGTGCCAATCAGGCTCCAGCAAGGACTACTAATCCACTCTGGATATTTTAAGCAGGAAATTTAATACAAGGATTGATGGAGCAGAGGGTGGAAGAACACAAGACAGTTCCTGGCTCAGCACCAGCCAAGTCCTGAGACCTGGTCTGCTTAGAGGCAAGCATAGCCACTCCATTGCTGAGTGACGAAAACACCGTCCCTCTCTCTGCCCTGTGGCAGGTGGGTAGGCAGGGAAGTGCCCTTCTCAGGGCCTCAAATCAAGAGAAGCCAACTGGCAACCTCAGTATTTCTCAGGAGCTATGAACACTGCCCGAGACAGAAAGAGTCAGAGATGGGGTGATGTTAAGTCTCCCTATCTCCCATGCAAAATTCCACTTTGCTTCAGGGGGGTCGCAAGCTTAATTGAACTACACCCTGAAAACAGAGTCCCTGAACCACTCTCTGAGACACAGGTGCAGGGGTGAGGTAAGGAGAGGTTCTGAGGTCTGGGGGCAAATTGACCAAGCACTCTTGCCAGCCTTAGAACTTCATCAACTGAATTGCATGGGTTCTGCAAAAGACTGCATCAGGCCTGCCTTCCCTCTGCAGTCGAGGCTATCCCTGCAGTCGAGGCTATCCCTTGCAGGCCTAGATGCTCCTCTCCTGAGCCGGTTCCCACTGGATCTATCCAAGGCACAGACAATACCAGATTTGTGCTCCATGCTCTAGATCAGTGTACCTGTTTTATGGAGAAAGAAACTGAGCCCAAATCAAGAAGAAAAGATCAGCCCAAGTTAAAAAAAAGTCATAGGAAGCCAGAGTCCAAGTGCTAAACTGATTAACAAGGAGGAAGGAGTAAGACTGTCCATCAGACCATTGAGAAAAAGCTCCCGTATCCACCTCCACTTATCAGGAAAGACAGAAGTGGTGATGACAGGGACAAGAAGAACAAGACCTGAGCTACTCGCACGTGGCACTGCTACTTCATTGCTGTGTGACCATGACAAGGTTTTCTCAGTGCACTGTGGAAGGAGGGAAGGTTTGACTGGACAACACCTGGAAGGTTCCCCACACTGCCAGGCTGAGATTCTGTTTCCTGGACAGAGATGGGAGAAATCCATCCCTCCAGAAGGCAGTCGAGGGCAAGGAGATTCCTTAGAAAGGGAAGTTGAGGGGGGAGACACTGGGAAACATAAATCTGCTGGCGAGGCTCTCTCAGAAAGGGTTTTAATTAATTGTTTTTATACGACATAAGAGCGACTCATTACTGAACAGCTTTGATTTGTGACACCTGCATTATAGATGATTTTTAAATTAACATTTCCCCAATAAAAGGTGTCAGTAGAGAGCTGAAGGCGCCCAGAGAAATATAAAAGGGTAATAGTATGAAAATACAAACAAACACCAGCCCAGCCTGACAAAGGGGGCTGCTTAATCAATTTTACAATTAATTAAGTCTGACTGGGAGAGCTGGGACCCTAGAGGCAGTTCAAGGGACCAGGTTGAGTCCCGGGTACCAAATGCTCCACCCAGGAAAGCATTTGGGGTTGAGAGAGAGTCGTGGTGTGGATGCAGGGTGTGTTGCCCCTGCCCGGCCTCCTGTTAAGGGAACCGGAACTGGGGGAGCATATTTCCTCTCCTTGTTGTGCTGAATTCATTGTGCATTAGTTTGCTAAGTCTTTATAGAGTGACACTGTGTTCCAGGCTACAAGAGCTATCTGGTCAAATGAGAGGCCAAGGGCCTGCTTGTCTGGTCTAAGAAGAATGAAGGGCAAAGTGACAGAAAAAACAAAAAACAAACAAACAAACAAACAAAAACAAAACTAAAAGACAAGAGATAGATTTCAGAGGTGTCTGCAAAATGTAATTAAGTATTTGGAGTTTTTTTCCCCAAGGCCTCCAGTGAAGAGTGGCTGGTAAGAGGTCCATTTGATAAGGTCTACAGCTTAGATAGCTGTGGAAGAGGTTATCCATTGGAGGAGGGACGGAGGGAGGAGGGGAGGAGGGGAGGAGGGATGGAGGGAAGGAAGAGCAGTTGCCTAAGTGAAGCTAGTATGGCAACTGAGTTTAGAGGGGTGGATGTAGCAAAGCAGGGGACACTGGAGAGATCTAAAAAGCAGATCTGGCCCATACCCCTTGTTTTGACCTCAGAAACCAACTCATAAAGGAATTAGTTATAGGGCCTCCAGAGAGAGCCAGGGGTGCAGGGTATCAAGATAGGACTGGGAGTGTTTTTGCAGGCAATATGGTTTGGGTGGAGCTACTAGGAATGGTCTCTCCTAGAAAGTAGCATTGGAAAACCTAAAGTACCTAGAGCTAGCCATACCAACTCAGGGAGTGGTTTCCTGGGAAGTTACTAAGTCACTGCAAGGGCAAAAGATTGGAAAGAGCAACAGGAGCATAGAACTGCCTGCCTGCCCCCTATTCTGTTTTGTCTTTTGTTTTCCTCTTTGGCTAGGGTGTGTGTGTGGGGGGGGGGTCACTTTGGCAGCAGAAGCCCTGGAATGTGGAAAGAATTTCCCAGCCCCTACTGCAAACTTCCAGGCTCTTTCCAGTCTGTCTGGGAGATATGGCCACAGCGGGGACCTTGTCTCCAACTAATGGTGGCAGCAATTTCCCTTTATCACTAAATCTCTCTCTAAATCCCAGGGGGACTCAAGGTACTCCAGGCAGAAGGGGTCACCATCTATCCAACCACTCCAAGGAGCCATGGGGCTGACCTGATGCTGTCTGTCTCCCACTAAGAGCTGCTTAGTTTCCCAGCTTGCGGTTCCCTTCTCACTGTGCCCACCACATCTTCATCTCCTCCTGAAAAGACAATGGTGCTCTCCTACCATCTTCTAGATGTCCACACACCCTGGCCACTGTGACTGGAGGGATCCTTCTAAACTGATACACACACACACACACACACACACACACACACACACACACACACACACACACACAAACCTTGTACAGCTGCCAGGACCAGGCTTGGCGGCTTCCCTTGTCCCCAAGCAAAAGCCAAACTTTGTCACCATGCTGGAATCCAGCCCCTGCCTCCCTCATTCTGCCAACTTCTGTGCCTCACTGTCCAGACTCACCAGATTCATGGCACCTCTCTCATCCATCTTCCTTCACACCTGCATTCCCCAGCCCATCCCCCACTGTTGTCTGGACCCTTTCTAGCCTACACTCCCTTCCTCAGTTCATCAACCCTAAGGCTTTTGAGATTATTTAATACACGTGTTTGCCCTGAGTTGCAAGCTCTGATGATTTGGGAATCTTGTTTTGATTGCTTTGTGTCTCCAGGGTCTGGTAAGCAGACTTGTAGACTGAATGTGTAAAGCATAAACAAGTGGATGGAAGGATGCACAGATGTCATGTAACACAACACATCTCACACATAATAGGAGTTAATGAGGTCAGCAGGACATCTTAGATCACAGAATGTATTTTACTGAAAATCCACTCGATCAAGACAGACATCAGAACATCTTTGGTGCAATAATGGGAACGTGTCTGCGTCACAGAGTCCATGGGGATGGGGGCAGGTGTCTACAAAGAATGTCTGCACAGACTTGGCCTACTTTGATAATATCCTCTCCATGTCATTACAGGGCCCAAGAAGACACAGCTATTGACCAGGGCTTCTGGCTGAACTATCTGAGTGCTTTGGGTCCCTTTGCCTGACACGTTGGTTTTACCAGCTGCTCTTGCAACAGAGTGGCAGACGATACTTTTGAGATAAAAGGGAGCTGGTACAGTAGCCAGGGTGAGTGTGCCTTCAGGTGAGTGATGAGACCTGGAATTCTGAGAATATTAAGTGAGCTAGTATTGACCACTGGGCAATGAGTGGGGATGTGTTTGTGTTTGTGTGTACATGTGTGAGACCCATTCAAAGGGCTCAGGGTAGAAACTGGGTAAGGGTGAAGGTCAAGGTTTCTAGAACAGCTGCTATAGGAAGTCTATAATATTCAGCAACCTTCAAGAAGAGTAAAAAGGTTGGAGTTGAGATCAAGTGCAAACATGACTGCCAAGGAAAGGGAGAGATGTCTGCCTGGCAAAACCTAGCAAGGCACCAGAGAGGAAGTGAGCTTGTCTGGAGGGAGAGGGATGTTCAAAGAGCAGGAGCTGCCCAGTGAGGCTATCATTGCCTCCCTTTCCTCTGAGAAAGCTTCCAGCTTCTTTTTGGCCATTTAGAATGAGTGTCACTCAGGACCAGGCCCAGCATTAAACCCATCCATCTCCCACATGAGGAGCCAGAGATCCAGAGGGAGGAAGAGGCCATCCTGTGCCCCCCTTGAACAATGCTTCAAAGTGGGTGTCTCTCCATAAGCAGCACAAGCAGTTGACTTCCTTATCCACCATATACTGGATGGGAGGACAGAGACCCAGAAGGGTCAAAGGCCTTACAGACATCCCACAGGGCCAGACAGAAATGGAACTCAAAGCAACACGGCTCTGACTCGGAGTCTACACACGTAGGTGAGTTTGCTATCTTTGGTTCTGATTATTCTAAGGCACAGATGAATAACTGGCAGCTGATGCTAAAAATACATGTTGTGAGGTTGATTGACAGCCCAAGCTCGATGATGTACAAACACGGAATGATTCTATTTCTCTCAATAACTGATACTGGCTCCGCTCCGTGAATGCTTATCCCACAGGCTGCCAGTTGACAGGGAAGGGAAGAGAGTATATTTGCCGATAGTGACATCGTCACCCACTCTGATGATTTCCTCATCCCATTCCTCTTTGCAGAAATCACCTTTGAATTATTAAAAAGTGCCAACTGTCCAGTTCAAAGCCGCCTCCTGCGTAGCTCCTGCTGGAAGTGGCAATGGGAGATGGAGCATTCTGCTCCAGTGACTAGACACTCTGCTGTGAAGGACTAGACATGACTCTGCAGGCTGCCAGCACTTGTCTGCTGACATTGCCCACCAGTGTCCTAGCCTGGCTGGTCCCCAGTACTGGACAGATCACCTGCCAGCTTCTTATGTGACATTGTAAAAGACATTCAAGTCCTGAGCAGACATCTTCTCTGGACCTTCTGTAATCTGAGACTACCCTCCCATCGAGGTGTAGAGTCTTCCTCTCCTTTCTGGTGCTGAATAGGGATGGTTCATGGTGGTTCCTACCTGGTGACCTCTGCCTTTCTCATTGTAGAAAGAAAGATGCAGGAGGCACCTTGCTTCTGTTAAAACACCTCTCTCTTAGCAAGCCCTACAGTGATTATTGAAGAGATACTTATGGCCAGACTAAGGCCACCCTCCAGAGCATGGCCAAGAATCTAAAAGCTACAGTCATCATCCAGCTCCAGACCCTGTCTAGTTTTTGATTGACCCAGGAATTAAGAATGACTTTTACATATTTTGCTACTTGAAAAAATACCTCTAGACAGGAAAGAACCCAATCACACCCATTCACCCATGCATTCCTAGTGGCTCTTTCCCAACCTGCCATTATTAATAAGAAATTTTATTTTCTATCTGAACTTTTACTGACAGCCTTTGCCAACCTTAAATAAAAACTACATTTCCCAGCCTGCCTTGCATCTAGGCAGACCACGTGCTCTGAAGCATGGTACTGCAAGGGATGCTGAGTCTATTTTCTTTGGTCTACTGGAAGAGTAGTATGTAGTCTTAACCACTGAGCCATCTTTCCAGCCCCTCATTTCTACTTCTTCTGTGCTCTCTTCATTCTTGGAAGAGCCAAGAAGCCTGAACATTGACATCATAACAAGCTCCCAAGGTTTCAAGACTGTGGCCCAGGGGACTCAGTCACAGAATGAAGGAAATACAGCATTTCCTGGCTAGCTCTGTATCTGTGAGAAGAAAGGTGTGCTTGTTAGTTTTTTCAACTTGACACAACCTAAATTAACCTGGAAGAAAGAAACTCACTGAGAAATTACATCTATTAGATTGCCCTAGGAACATACCTGTGGGGCATATTCTTGATTAATGAATGATGGGAGAGGACCCAGACTACTGAGAGTGGTGCCACCCATAGGCAGGTAGTCTTGGGTGGTATAAAAAGCAAACCTAGGGCCTGGAGAGATGGCTCACTAGTTATGCACACTGGCTGCTCTTTCAGAGGACCTGGGTTCAATTTCTAGCACCCACTTGGCAGCCTACAACTGTCTGTAACTCCAATTCCAGGGATCTGATACCCTTGAAGACAGATATATAGGCAAAACACCAGTTTGCATAAAATAAAAATAAATAAATCACTACAGGAGAGAAGGAAGGAAAGAAGGAGGGGAGGAAGGGAGGGTGGAAGAAGCAAAGCAAGTCATGGAAACCAAGCCAGGAAGCAATGTTCTTCCATTCCTCTGCTTCAGTTCCTGCCTCTGTGTTCCTGCCATGGCTTCTCTCAGTGATGGACTGTAATCTGCAAACTAAATAAACGAACCTTCAGGTTGCTTTTGGTCAGCAACAGAAACCAAACTAGGACAGAAGGCAACCTTGATGCTCTAAGCCACTGAGTTATCTAGCACCCTGTCCTTACCCTGAGTGATGGAGATGCCCATGCACAGCAAGACACCATTTCTAGAATGTTCTTCCTGTCAACCCCAGTGGTCCTACTGAAGGCCACTGTCCTTGTATAAAGGGGACAGCTTAACAGATGGGGGCGTGAGCTCCCTTAACTCAGCGGTTTCCTCAACAGCTGACGAAGGGATGCTTAAGCCAGAGTTTCTTTGCAGGGAAGAGATACTCAAAGGGAAGAGGCAGATGCAGTGAAAAACAGATCTTCACAGAATCCCAGGAGAGGCCAGGGTGGCTGGGTGATGCGAGGTTATCCCCTGAGCAGGCTAGCAGAGCTGTTCTATGAGGACCAGGGTCTCTCTCACATCATCAGAGAACCTTGTGATCCTCTTTTCTCTGCCAGCTAGTTCCCTCTGTCAGCTCACCAAACTATCCCCACTCTAGACTCAGCTTCTTCCCCACCTTTCTCTAGACAGAAAGCAAAAAGACCAGCTGTGCTGTGAAATCACACTACCCACATTATATGGTGGACAGCCTTTGCCTCAAACGTCCACTCTGGATTGCTCCACTAGGGTCTGGGGGACCCAACAGCTGTCCACACATGTACTGGAAACAGTGTCCCTTCGCCAGGAAATTATCCTCTCTAAAGGCTCAGGACCTCCGTGAAGAAGAATGTGGAGTCTGGGCTGGAACACTGGGTTCATCTCCACATCCCAGTGCTGTGACCACAGCAAGTTAGAACATTCATTTCTGTTTTTATGAAATCAGAATCAGTAGCAATGCTCACCTCCCAGGGCTGTCAAAGAGAAGATGGATTAATACAGGAGGGCACTGAGCAGCAGCCTCTGGCAAACAGGAAGTCTTCAGAGAAGGTCAGCGATGAATTAGCATAATGATCATGCCTTTGCTGTGAAGCCACAATACGTACCCAACAGATGATTCAGGCCCACCTGAAAAAGGATGGTACTCTTCCCAGATGGGTTCCTAAGGTGTCCAGGGGACTCAAGGGCCACTGTCCATTGACGATTCCCATCCATTCAAGATGTATTCTTTATACTTGTGGAACCTCCAAATTCGGTGGTCCACAGAACCTCTACAGGAATCCGTATGTCTGAAGCTCCAAAAGAGTCAGCAGGTCACCCTGACACATTCATTTTAGGGATTAACCTCATCAATGTGAGAAACCCTGAGAGTCTACTGATAAGTCCCTCCCCTTTTAAAGCAGGCATGCTGCAGACAGAGGCTTGGATCTCTGGGGTAAGGTAGACTGAACTCTCCAACAAAGAGAGAGAGAAAGAGAGACAGAGAGAGAGAGACAGAGACAGAGAGATAGACAGAGACACAGAGAAAGAGACAGAGAGAGACAGAGAGACACAGAGAGAGACAGAGAGAGACAGAGAGAGAGACAGAGACAGAGAGATAGACAGAGACAGAGAGACACAGACAGACAGAGAGAGACAGAGAGAGAGAGAGAGAGACAAAGACAAAGAGAATGATGCCGACAAAGATGGAAGAGCCATAGAAAGGGCAATGGGGCAGCTCCACCTTAACATCACACTCAGTGTGTAGAGGACACTCCCACACACTTAGTCAAACCTTCCTAGCATGCCGTTCAAACATCTCAGCCTCCGTTCAAACATCTCAGCCTCCGTTTAGCAAGCAGAACACTGGCCCACAGCACCCTAGGTTTTCCTCCCAGCTCTGCCTCCCTGACCTTTGTGATCTTGACATCAGTCCCTGCCTCAACCACAGCAGCCACCTCTGGTAGTCCAGGAGATGCCAAGGATGTCTCCACTCTAGTCCGTCATTGGTTCTTTGCTTCTGCTTTGTTCCTGGGCAGACCCCAAGTGCTAGGCACCCTGTGCCTTCCATGCCAGCCTGGGACCAGCACATTTCACTTTCCAATTTATTGTGTGCTTTAGAGTCATGGAAAAAAAATAAAACTATTATTCTCAAAACCCCAGTCAGTCTCTTAATGACTAGCGCACTAATTAGGAGCAGCTGTTAATGAAGTGTGCAGGTACAAGCCTAGCCTCATCAATTAATCCATACATGCTCCTGGGCTGCAGTAATATTTAAAGGGGAAATCAATACCTGGCAGCCGGGCCTGGGGAGGTCAGTCCAGTTGGGCGGGGTAGATGGGGCATTTCAAGGTACTTACAGATGAAATCGCTCATGCCTGGGTCCAGCACTCCAGGGAGCGGGGGCAAGGGCAGCTCTGGATGGGCATAAGAATGCTGTGTGCCTGCGGTGAGCCAGGAGACGTTGGTGGGCACGGGAAAGGGCATCTGCTGCTCTCCCCCAGTCCCAGCCGACAGGGCTCCAGGCCAAGCCAGAGGACACCCAGAGCCACCATTCATCTCCAGGCCTTTGCCACCACATCCTATCCCCAATTCTACACATTCTTTCAGACTTCAATGCATGGTGATCACTTATACCCCCTTTTGGCAGATGTGGGGGTCAAGTCTGCAAGTGAAATGTGGACCTGTCAAAATGGGTGGGAGTGACAACTACTCCCTTAGCCCGTGCCGGCCAACCGGATGCCCCTGGCTGCAGCCTGGCACGGCCCAGTGGGGTAGGAGTCATCATTCCTGGATCACGAGGTGCTGAAAGCACCCGGACACTGAGAAGTGACATTTGCTGGTCATTAGCTAGACTGCTGCTCCAAGCCATGCTGCCAAAGCGCACACACTCAGCGCACCCAGACTTCTGAAACACTGTGCACCCCAAGATTCCATGTGATTTCCAGTGTGTGGAGGAGTCACTCTTGTATCCATCTCCTGTTGCTGCTGTAACAAAGTACCCCACCCTTAGAGGCTGAACATAATAGTAAACTTATCAGTTGTAGACGCCAGTCGGCCATGAATCCCACTGCGCTAAAAATAAAGATGCTGTGGGGCTGCCTTTCTTCTGGGAGCTCTAGGGGGAACCTGTCCTGTTGGTCCCTGAAAACAGTTTCTACAGACACCCCCACCCCACATGCAGTCCTTGGCTTCTGACCCCTTTACTCCATTTTTAAGCCAGTACTCAAACTACTCAGACCTCTGCTTCCATTCCTATCTCCCCCTCCCTGACTTTTCTTCTGCTTCTGTATATTAACAGACAACATGAGGCCCACAGAGATAATCCAGGGCCATGCGCTGTTATAAGACACTTTATCCCAACTGCAAAGACCCATTTGCTATGGAAAATGACACAGAACAAGTTCCAAAACCTAAGACATGACTATTGTGAGAGGAGAGCACCTCTAAGCCTACTGTTATCTCCTTCACCTTTTATTTCTCCCCCTGGAGCTACCTGTATCCCCCTCACCCCAACAAACACCTGTCTCAGTAGCCATGGGAATGAAGAAGCCAAACAGGAAATCAGCAGTAGCAAAAGGGAACCTTTTAGCCCAGTGATGGTAGTGAGCACCTTTGATCCCAGCACCTGGGAGGCAAAGGCAGAGGCAGGGGGATCTCTGTGAGTTTGAGGCCAGCCTGATTTATAGAGCAAGTTCTAGGGCAGTCAGAGCAACATAGTGAAATCCTGTTTCAAAAGGGGGGGGGGCGGCAGCAACTTTTCTTCTTCACTTACACAAACACAAGTACTGGAGCTCAATAGCCCTCTGTTAAGCTCCAGTAACCTTGTTGGGGCCCTGAGCCTATCTGGCCCATGGCATGTCCCCAGTCCCAAGGCCAGAGTCCTATACAAATTAGGTGCTCTGAGAAAGGTCACTTGATCTAGGGATTCTTCTTCCACCACACTCAAGGCCACCACTTCCACCCAATGCACACATGCACACAGTTCATGGTGCAGGCAAGGCAGATGCAAAAAGTATAGCTGCTGGACAGCTGGCAGTTGCTACTGAATGTTATAGCCATGTGTATGTGTACTTGGCTGCCCCTTGGGTCTTACCTAACTGGAGGGCAAGACAAACCCAGCCCTGGGTACTTTGAGTAGGGCTAACTGGTCTGGAGGAGGCACAGAGAAACACTGTAATTATAATTTCAAGTTCATAACTTTTCCCTAATTGAGTATTATTCCAAGATGTGTGCCACACATGGTTTAGCATGTGCTGGGCGACAACCTAGTATAAGCTAGTATAGAGTATGACTGGCCAGTCCTTAGCTCCCACTGGGTAGGAAGGGAATTGATCCCCAAAGCATAAGAAATACATGTCCCAAACCAGCTCAGGCCCCAGCCCCAAGCTCTCTGCCCTTCCAGCCACAGCTGGACATTTAATGCCTCTCAGTGTACACATAACCAGCTATGGGGATGTAAAGTAGAACTTCCTCTGGACTCATGGAGATAGACTTAACAGTAAGTGCTGGCCACGGATCACAGAGAAAGCCTGGACTGCAGACCGTTCACTTGTCAGTTAATGCGAGAACGCTCTCATCCTGCCGCCCAGGACAGGGTGGTGGGATGCTCTCTGAGCATAATCAAACCAGGCCTGTCATTTCACAAGAAATGGGGTCACAATTATGCTAATGGGAGGCATACAAATTTCTCACCTCTCTGAAGGGGAGCTTGAGGAGGAATTAATTCTCACAGTGGTGATGCGGATTTGATTGCTGATGGTTGAGAAGAAATCAGCCCAGCCGGGAGCGTGAAGTCCTGTCTTCTCTCTCCCTGCCTCGTCAGAGCAGTCTCAGCCCTCCCTTTGCAGAGCTAGCAGAGAAAAAGCCACCAACAGTTGGCACAGAACAGTTTCCACGATGTAGCACTGGGAGGAAAGAAACCCCATTACCACAGAGAATAGGTTGGCCCTCCAAATACAGAATGCACACACTAGTCACTGTCCAGGCAGGTCAAGATGACAATGTGCCCGAGATAGCCACCTAGATGGATTCTACACTTCCACCCTTCCCTAATACCCTGCTAAACAAAATAGTCATCATGGTGATCTGAGGCCATGTCTCAGTGGGCCAAACACTTGCTGTGCAAATGTGAGGACTTGAATTAGCTCTCCAGAACCTACCTAAAAAGGTTGGATACTGTAGCACACATTGGTAACTCTAGCGCTGATGTTGTAAGATAGAAGGCAAAGACAGGAGAAGCTCTGGAAACTCACAGCCCAGCTAGCCTGGTGTACACAGTGGCAAACAAGAGACCTTATGTCAAGGTGAAAGGAGCATGAGCAACATCCGAGTTTGCTATCCTCTAACCTCCACACACACCCGCTATGCCACACACACACACACACACACACACACACGAGAGTGGGGGCGGGGTGAAGAGAGAGAGAGACAGAGACAGAGAGACTTTATAAAATCAAAATGGCCCCAAGTTCTGTTGCATCTGAGATGACAGCAGAGATCAGAATTGAGGCAGGAAGGGACAATGATGTACAGAAGTTCTGTCCCCACCAAAACTCATGTTGGAATTTAATAGCTGATGGCAGACAGCCAGAACTCAAGAGATGTTTGTCCATGAGAGTTCTACCC
The DNA here is from genome assembly GCF_000001635.26 of Mus musculus. NCBI lineage: Eukaryota > Metazoa > Chordata > Mammalia > Rodentia > Muridae > Mus > Mus musculus. The sequence continues at coordinate 24,748,604 of NC_000080.6, read as the reverse complement.
TCATAAAGGAGCTAATACAGTTACTATGTGAAGAAAATTGTTATTATAAGGGGGTTACTGCATCTTCTCCCTGCTCTCTCTCTCTCTCTCTGTAATGAGTCAAAGTGGCCAAAAGCTCTCAACAAATGTATCTGCTCAATCGCGACCTCTCTAGCTTCCAACATGTGAGCTTATGAGTTCAGCACACTCTTCCCCCCTCCCCCCCCCCTTGGTATAAACTGCTCTGTCTCAACTATTCCACAGGAAATTAACTAAGCCAGGAAAGGGACTGTCCACACCCTCTGCTCCTTGGTTGTTGAAATCTCTTCCCTGTAAACTGCTGAGGGTAGCAGGAAGCTCACTGCAGACGGCAGAGAGGAATGACCCACCCTCTCATCTCCACAAAAGAGGCTGGCGGGAGACATGAGAGACAGACCAGACCTGGCCAGCAGCACCAGGCATTGCATTAACTTCTTGCAGAATTAGCAAATCTAGGTGGGATCTCTGTCTCCTACAGGGTACAAGACAAGGCTGGGGGAAAAAATTCTGAATACTCCTCTACCTCCCTACAGAGGCTGAGAGTGGTCCATGCCTGTAGAGACCTCGGGTGACTGAAGCGAGGTAGGGAAGGGTTGCATCTTGCCAAGTGACAGATCTGTTTATTTCAAAGGCTGAACCCCAGTCCACTGCCAAATTCATCAGCTCTCCCAGTCCAAAGAACTCCTTAATGAAGTCATCTCAGTCCACTGAGTCCCCTTGAGTTTCCCATCTCTGTTCCATCCGCATCCCACACCACCAGGCACTCCAGACTCCAGGAGCCCTCCCTTCCCCTCCCTCCTTCCTCTCACTGTGTTCACTGGATACTGGGAGCCTGCCTTCTGCAAAGCAGTGTGTTAACTGCAAGCAGTCCCTGTGCTTCTGGCTTTCACAGGAAGTCACAATGGGGGACCTAGCAGAGCTGCACAGCCCGAGGGAGCTTTGATGGAAAGTGTAGAGTGGCACGAAGCACAGCAAAAGCTCAAAGGGTGGGAAGGAGGGAGGAATCTTGCCAGCAGTGGGGAGGGCAAACCTGGATAGAGAGAGGCATGACAAGGATGAAACGGTCAATAATCATCAGCTGTAATATGAGTTCCTAGGGACGGGAAGTTGCCTGATCATTTCTAGCCTCCTAAGCCCCATTTCAGAGTCTGAGATTGCTCTTGAGAACTTTATAAAGTATTTGGAAGCAAGTGACATCATCAGATGGATAATGGGAAGATGTCTCTGACTACAGAGGGAGCCACAGGTAAGGGGATAGGAGAGAAACTCCAAGGATACTGTAATGAGTGATGTCAGATGAAGAGAGGATGGTGAAAAGGCAGATCCTAGAACACAGGGGGCACCTATGGGGAATGACAGGGAAGAGGTATCTGAGCTCTTCTATGCACAGTATCCAGAATGGGCATTCCTCTGCATTGTCTCATCAACCATGTAGCTTTGTGTATCAGACACTGCCTCTATAACCATGTCACACATGTAGAAACTGAGCTTCTGATGAGTCTCTCTAGCTTACCCAAGTGTCCTGGTTTGCTCTTCTGTTGCTGTGGTAAATATCATGACCAAAAGCATTTAGGGAAGGAAAGGTTTACTCATGTGATTGTTCCAATCACAATCCAACAATGTGCAAAGCTAAAGCAGGAACTTAAGCAGAAGTAGAGGTAGGAATCATGAAAGAAAGATGCTTAATGGCTTGCTTTTCTCTGGCTTGCTGCCTTTCTTATACAACCAAGGATAACCTGCCTAGGAATGATACTGCTAATGAACAACTAAGTAAAGGATTCAAAGACATGTTCACAATCAATGCAGACAACCCTTCAATTAAGGTTTTCTCTTCTCAGGTTGTGTCAAGGCAAGAACACTAACATCACACTTAGGGCAGAATTCTCCAAGGGTTTCAGAGTTTACGGTTTCTGGCACCATGTAAATATGGTTCCTCTTGCTCTGAGAAGTCAGAGGAGATAGGAACCCAGAAAGACAACAAGTTCAGTGATGGGTATGTCTGAAGACCTGCAGTAAAGCAAGACATTGATGAATAATGAGAGACATAGAGCTGAAAGTTCAAGGGTAAAAAGCAGAGCTCAGAGACAGTCTAAGGAAAGGAAACTTCAGAATTGGAAACGAGTCCTGTGTATGTGTGTGTGTGTGTGTGTGTGTGTGTGTGTGTGTGTGTCTGTGTGTGTGTCTGTGTGTGTGTCTGTGTGTGTGTCTGTGTGTGTGTGTGTGTCTGTGTGTGTCCGTGTGTGTCTATATGCCTATGTATATATGTGTGCCTGTGTGTCTATGTGTGTATCTCTGTGTGTCTATGTCTGTGTCAGTACCTATGCTCCTATGTGTCTATGTGTGCCTGTGTATGTGTCTATGTGTGTATCTGTGCTATATGTGTATCTACGTGTTTGTGTGTGTGTGCTGCATCTGTGCTTTTGTGTGTGTGTGTGTGTATAGAATAAGAAGAGAGGAAGCCAAGGTCAGAGACCTAGAAAACAGCCCCAATGGAGAAAATGGGCAGAGCAGGTACAGGTAAGGAAAGGGTTAACAGCCTGTCTGCAAAGCATTCTCTACCTTCACCCAGAGATACCCCGGGCAAGACAGGAAAATGACCTAGTCCAATTTCCTCATAATCCTGCTAGTGACAGAACCCCTGGCAAACACTCTAATGATACTGGCAAGCTTCGAGGTTCTTATCTGTGGAATGCTTTTAGCAAGATGTGCCCTATCTGCCCAGCACTGCCTGCAGTAAACATATATGGAGCCTCTGCATTTATGGGGTGGTGCCCTGGGAAAGGTTATCCAAACTATAAAATAAGCCGAGAATTAGGTAGAGATTTTTGTTACCAAAATAGCTCCCTCTGGAGAGGGATGCCCCCTCATGTATCATGTAGAGACTCTTTGTGACATATCTGGGCTAGGCTTCAACCTTATGTGTATAGTCATGGAGAAATGCTCTATGGTCCAACACTCCACACTCTATATGCCTCTCTACCTGAATTTTGCAACTATTAGTAAGACTTGGTACTCTTCATATTGGGTCTGAGCTTCAGTTTATGAATCTGATTTGACCATCAAACCCTTTGTGCTTTATCTCAAAGAAACACACTTAGTAAACTACTGCATGATTTTCAGAATTCTCTTCCCAGCACTGACTTGAGCCAGACTACAGGAATAGCAACTTGATCCTGGCAAGAGGCAAATCCTTGGCCAGGGTAGATCTGGTGTGGCATCAGCAGTGATGACTTCCCAGGTGTCAGGACACCATGGAAGCCTGGATGCAGGAAAAGTACAAGGTCAGCTCTGGAGAGGAACCTTAGTCCCTGCATTTCTGTGGTGGCAGAGAGTAGGTATAGGAACAGAAAGCCAAAATATAGGCTCATCTTGGAGAAAAACAACTGGTCCCTGGGTGGGATAGGGCGGTGGGAATGAAGAAAAGCTGGTAATTAAGATCTACTTTGGATTTGGACGCTCTGGACTTGGAAGTTGACTGAATCTATAGGGGATGCAGCAGTAGGATAGAATAATTTGAAGCTTCCCACTTAGTTAACTGGGTAAATGATAGTTCAGATCACAGAAAAGGGATAGGTGAGCTTGGGGAAGAGAAGAAGTCAGCCTTGGATGTCGTGATTTTGAGAACATCCTCACTTGCAGTCATGTCTTATGGGGTGGATGGATATCTGGTTCTGAAACGTCAGAGAAGTCACTGATCTGGGGATAAAAAGCACACTCTAGTTGGTACCTGATGGCGTGGGACACAGATCACAAAAGAAATGAGTATCGGAAAGATGAACAGGTCAAGGCCAAGGACCATCACCAACTATGACAAGATTTCTCAAAATGCAGCCCAAAGGTAACCAAGGATGCTTATAAAAGGCAGATTCTTGGCCCTGCATCAAAATTACAGAATCAGAATGTGTGGAGTGTGGAGCCTGCGCTTCTCATCTGCATGCTAATGAGCAGCCTGAATGGTGCTTAAGCACTCCAGCCTTTGAGAAGCACAGAGGTAAAGAATGAGCAAAGGGGGAACTTACTCCAAGGAGACAGAGGAAGAACAGGAGAAAAGTGACCCCCCCAAAACAAAACAAAACAGCTGAGCTCCTGCCATGAAAACAGGCAGAAAAGGTGCCTGTGGAGCTAGTGATTCTGTCCACTGTTGCTGCAAACGGAAGCAAGCAAGGACAAAAAGGTGTCCCTTTGGTTCTTGCTTGGCAGCATGGTGGTTGTGATGCTGATTTGGTAAGAGCAATAGGAGAAAGGGATGAGGATGAGGGGGAAGCCCCATTGAAGTGGGCTGATGGACAGGTGGTAAGTGAAGAAGGAGGATTTAGACTTTCTCCCTAAACAGCTTAGCTATGAATGGGGAAAGAAGTGATAGAAGAAGGAGGAGTTGAAGGAGAAGGAAGAGGAGGAGGAGAACAAGAAGAAGAACAAGAAGAAGAGCAAGAAGGACAAGAAGAAGGACAAGAAGGACAAGAAGGACAAGAAGGACAAGAAGGACAAGAAGGACAAGAAGAAGAAGAAGAAGAAGAAGAAGAAGAAGAAGAAGAAGAAGAAGAAGAAGAAGAAGAAGAAGAAGAAGAAGAAGAAGAAGAAGAAGAAGAAGAAGAACAAGAACAAGAACAAGAACAAGAACAAGAACAAGAACAAGAACAAGAACAAGACAGGGCATTCAGAGAAGGGTCTGGATGGTGAGGCCCGTAAAGCAGGAGCAAGTGATGGATTAAGGGTAAATGGTAGCATTAGTTTTGATTGGGGAGAGGTCAAGGACAAGCACACTGAAGGTGTCTTTAAAGGTCAGATTGTGGTAGTTAGGAGTTAATGTCTCCAATGGATGTTCACTATTTTCCCCCAAAACAAGAAGAGAAATTAACTCTTGAGCAAGATGGAAATGACAACTGATAATTTGAAGACAATAAAGACCATGGAAACAAGGTGCTAATGATAGCCACTAGTCCAAAAGTGGAGTGACTCTGGTTCAGAGGTTAACATGGATTAGAAGTTATTAAGACCAGATCATCAGAGCCCAGCCAGGAAAGCTTTCTGATTTCCATAATCCTTATGCTTATGCCCTTCTAAGTCACAGTTTCTAAACCTGTAGTCTCCAGACCTTGGCTTCTCCACCACTCCCCTTAGAGGCTTTGATGAGTGAAAATTTCTCCAGACGTTATGGCAGAAAAGAAGCAGAAAAGGAATTCCTTTCTGATGGCCTGGAAAAAGAAGCATTGCTTCTTCAATCCTGCCACACAGATATGACTAGAAAGCCACTGTCCAGCTTCCCAGAAACAGAAAGCCAAGGAACTTCAGTGTGTTGCTATGACCAAACCAAGGAACTTCAGTGTGTTGCTATGACCAAACCAAGGAACTTCAGTGTGTTGCTATGACCAAAATACCTAGAGAACATATTAGTGAAGGAAGGACTTATTCTGGATCATAGTTTCACAGTACTGAGCCTACAGTTGGTTGGTTACATACTCTTGGGCAGAATATCATAGAGATATCACATTGTGGTAGCTAGCCTTGGTTGTGAACTTGACACAGCTGGCAAGACAGAGCCTCAACTGAAGAACTGCTTCCCTCAGATTTTTCTGTGGGCATGTCTATGGATCATATTCTCGGTTGCTAATTGATGTAGGAGGTTGCCATCCACTGTGAGCGGTGCCATCCCTAGGCAAGTGTGTCGTATAAGAAAGTTAGCTGAATGTGAGCCTGGAAGAAAGCCAGTAAGTGTATTCCTCCACTGTTTTCTGCTTCAATCTTCTGTCAGTAGTTCTTGCCTTGGCTTTCCCCAAGGATAGATTAGAACCTATAAACTAAAATAAGCTTTCTTGTCCAGGCTGCTTTTGGTCATTGTGTTTATTTTAGATGAAAGCTAACTGGAACAAGTACATAGTAGAAGTTATCACCTTGTGACTATCAAGAAGCAGAAAAAAAGGGATGGGCTAGAGACAGAGTATACTCTTCAAAGTCATGGTTCCTGATGACCTACTTCCTCCATGTAGGTTATATCTCCTACCTAGAGTTTCTAGAACCTCCCATAATCAAACCATAACAGGGTATCATTCTAGGAAACTTCTTCATGAAGTTCTTCTGTTCAAAATCACATCAGTCCTCTACACAAAGAGGAACTGTACAAGAACCTGCAGTGGTTGCAGTGGGAAACATGGAGGTAGGATCACAGCCAGCAGGGCTATTCCTTCTTTGTTCACAGCTCAACAGAGGCCTCACCAATTTCCCTGGAGTCTGCTGCTGAGTGTTTAAACTTCATCAAGGCCTGCAGGAGGCCTCTGGAGAATATCAAAGAGCTCTGTGTAAATGCCTCAAGTCATTTGAGAGATGTCCAAAGTCACTGAGTAGAGGCTCACAGGAGGCAAGCCATACAGCCAGTGGAGACTGTAAGAATATGGTCTTGAGTCTAACTGTGTCTGGACTTGCTTGTACATTGGATTCCTGTGCAAAGTCAGCTAGCAGAAGGTCCAGTCTTATTCATCTTAAAAAGCTGGAGTAAAGACCAGTCTGCAGGCTGCATGGATACATGGCCAACCTTGAGAAGCTCAGGACAAGGCTGAGCAAGCTTTGAAAACTAGAATCAGCGTTCAGTCTTCACAGCTCACAAAATAGACAAAACCAAGGCTGCCTCACTTATCTGCAAATCTTCTGTCGTGTAACTAGAACCTTCTCTCCCTGAGGTGGGCAACAGAGAGAAAACTAACGTTCCAGAGTGTTACTAGAGGAACCAAGGGTATCTGGCTCTTATGTATACTTCTGCAGTATCCACAAGTAGATAATCTATGCAGCTCTGGGCCACACACTATTCTCCTGGCTGACAAGCACTGCATCTGATAGACCCTAAGTATCATTTCAGTCTCTTGGCCACTGTCTCCTGAAGACAACTTTGTGCCTTTGATTGTCTCCTTTTTATGATCATGTCTCAGAAGGCTATTCAGAGCCCCCTCCTTCACATCCAAACCCTCGAGAATACTTTTACATGTGTGAGAATGCCTCACCCCCATCTTATAGGTAAGGAAACCAAGACTAGCTTTGTTAGGTGTCAGATCCAAGGCAAGACTGAGATCTAAGCTGAACAATTCACAGTGGAGCTGGAAATGTAAAGCCATCTTGAGGAGAGAGACAAAGAAGGCTTCCAGCTTCAAAGGTAAATAAGTGAGACTCAGACCTCCTATAGAAGGAAAGTGTACAAGTGACTGGTAAAAAAGGAAGGAGGCCAAGCTGCTCCCAGATCAACCCATAACCAGCAGGATTACCAAGGACCATGCTATGTGCTTGATTTTTACAAAACAAATATAAAAGTAATGGCCAGGGGAAATGCTATAGCTCAGCGGCAGAGTGCCTGCCTCCCACAGCTGAGGCCCTAGATTAAATAGCCAGTATCGCAGAAATGAAAAATAAATAAATTTGCATATGATTTCTGTGCTAGTTTTAACTGTCAACTTGACACCACCCGGAGTCATCTGGGAAGAAAGTCTTAATGAGGCATTATCTAGATCAGGTTGGCCTGTGGGCATGCCATTGACCTATTGGGATTATTTTGATTGTGAACTGACTCAGCCCACTGAGGGTGGCACCATTCCTTAGGCTGAGCCATGAACTACATGAATGAGGAAAGCTAGCTATTAGTAAGCAAGGAGAGGGTATGGACTGTAACATGGTATTGTAAGGCAAATAAAACTCAACTCCCCTAAAGTTGCTTTCAGTCAGGGTGTTTTATTGCAGCAACTGAAATGAAAGTAGGGTGGATTTCAATGTGGCCTAGTTATCTGAGACCCAGGGTATGGTTTGCACCTGCTCTGGTCAAGCTTTGTGGGCACCTCAAACCTGATATTCACCCTGCCAAGACTCTTCCTTGTAATGCTCTGGGTAGAATAAATCTGGGTCGATTGATGAAAGTTTTTCAATTCATCTGTGTAAAGTGCCGGGGTGGGGGGAGGGGGGCTCTGAGGGTTAGTCTATAAGCTGATATGACTTCAAGTCTCATTGGATCCCACTGGGCCTGATTTTTCTCTCTCCTTCTCAGAACTTCCTCTCTGAGATTTTTTTGGTTTTTGTTTTGGTGGTGGTGGTGATGGTGGTGGTGGTGGTGTGATGGTTATCTTGGTTTTGTTTGTTTGTTTGTTTGTTTGGGGTTTTTGGGCTTCCTATTTCCTGTGCTGATGAGTTCTAGCATCCCCAGGCTGACAGCATCCCAACGCCATATGTGAAGAGTTCTCTTCTCCAAGAAATCCCAGACAGCATTGAACTAACATTGCCTATCCATCCTTGAATCAGCCAGTGTGGTTGGAAGAGCCATGTGCACTGATTTGCCAAGACTGGATCTCATCTCCACCCTGAAGCTACCCTGCTCAGTCTACATAGACTCAGAGTGGAATGGAGTAAATTCCCATAGATAAAGATTCACTGTTATCAAAGGGAAAGCTGAATACAGAATACAGTGTCAGATGCCTCCTACTGCAACAACTGCCTGGGCCCAAGGTGTACATGGTCAGAGGCGCTGGTCCACAGCCACATGTTAGGAGATCTTTCTGTGTCTGACTGGAGCATCTTTACTCATAGCAACAGATATATAGCAACAGGATATGTCCCCAGGAGAAGAGACCTGGCAGGTTTAGGGGGAGTGCTTGTGGGAAAAGAGAACACAGAAAGAGGAAGGACATGGAGAGAGATACCCAGGGATCTTGGTCCCATGATGAATCATAGCAAAAAAAGGCACTGGATTTGTCAGAACCTGGGTGGGCATCACCAGGAAGTGAGAAAGGGAGAGTTGTGGTAAGCAAATCTGGAGAAAAGAGAAAAGAGAAAGGGCCGTAGGAGTGGTCGGGGAGACTTTGAGCATGGCAGAAAAACCAGCTCATGGGTTTGATTCTTGCAGGGTGGCAGAGAACTAAGTAGCTCAGATTTCACACTTGGACCTTTAATCAACTCTGCTCCTGGCTAGTTGATAACAGAATGTAGGATAGGAAAAGAGATACACATCGAGGAAAATCCAGGTTAGCTGAGACCAGCAGCCAGACTTCATCTACAGAGCCATCTTGGTCTCCTCCAGGACTGCGCCCTGCAAACATCACTCCATCCCTAGCCCCACACAGTTCCCAAGATCACTACTCTTCACCAGCTATATCTGCATTCCACGTAAGATCTTTTTGTCTCTAAGGCTAATTCTTAAAGACCAGCTCATAGTAAAGTGTAATTCAGAGCATGGAGACTGATTGTTAAACAGACAGATGCCCAAGTCTATCTGTAAAAATCCACAAGTTCAAGTCCACAGTGAGTCCTGGGCATCTGTATCCTTGATTTGATCCTGGGGAGAGTCTGGTGCATTTGCCAAACAGGGAAGCCACTACCTCAGGGAACCAGAGATTAATAAGATTGGGAGGGACCAGAGCTAGCACACCATGACTGCAGCTCTAATCCAGCCTGCTGCTCTTTTGTTGTAAATAAAGCTTTATTGGAACATAGCCATACCTACTCACTTAGATTCTCTCCATGAATGCTTTCATAGTATTGTGATCCATATGGCTCACAAAGCAGAAAACATCCATACTGTAGTATTTTCAGGAAAGAGTTTGGCTCCCCCTGGGGGAGTAGGCAACATCAGAGTCCCAGACTTGTGGCTACTAGGGAAAGATGAAGAAGCAAAAGGACCCACTTTTCCTCTTTGTCTGGGGTTTAGCAGGCTCCCATTGTCTGAAAGGTATGTGAGCCTCTGAATGGTTCACCTTCTAAGGAATTTCTTCCTAGAAATAGCTTTTCTTTGGGGGAGCCCCTTGCCCTCAGAGGAGGAAATTGTAGTACAATTGTCAATCAAAGCGCTCAGCTTTCTCATAGGCACATGACTCAAACAGAACCAACCTGTATCTTAAGCCAGTTAAGGAAAACCAACCTCTCTGTAGGCCACTGGAAAACTGTTAAGCACTGTTAAACAACTGTTAAAATCTTTTTATTAAAAAGCACAATTAGGGTCCGGGAAGATGACTCACATGTAAAGTGTCTGCTGCACAGAGCCACACAAGCCTGAGGAACAAGAGATGAGATCCAGAGTACTCATGTAAAATGCAGGCATAGAGGTGAGCATATGTAAGCCCAGAGCTGGAGTGACAGGGACTACTGACTTCTGGAGCTCATTAGATAGCCAGTCTATATGACCAGTGAGCTCTGCAGGTTCAATGAAAGACACTGTCTGAAAAAAAAAAAAAGGAAGACCGAGTCTCCAAGTGTACTCGTACGCGTGCGCGCACGCATGAGCGCGCGCGCACACAGACACACATACACACACACACACACACACACACACACACACATTTTTTAAATCACAATTAGTGTTAATGACAGAGTCTTTAAAGTGTATTTTCATAAGCACTCCTGGTTTTCATTATCCTGTAAACAAGCAACATCTTTGGGAGCAGTGCCCATTTGACTCCCTGGGCAGCGGTTGCTGGACTCTCTCTCCCTTGTTGCCTTGCTCACCTGGCCATTCTGAGAAATTAAACAAACAAACAAACAAACAAACAGTCCTGTCAGTCAAACAACTCCCCAGACCAGGCCTAGGCAAGAACCAGCCATCTTAAACACTCCATGGATGTGCTGTGACAACTAAGCAATGGCTGTAACTGGTTATCAAGGCTCTACAGGGCACACAGCCTCAGCCAGAGCTGTTGGAAATAATTTGTACCAAACTTGGCTATGGCAAACCTCCATGAACCCTGGATGATTCTGCAACCATGTCTACAGAGGCCAGAGAGGAAGTGTGTCCCCTGGTCACCCAGCAGAGGAGCTACTATGATTGATGCTAAGAGGCGAGGCTGTGATTGGTGCAGAATATAAGCTGTAATGACTGAGTGGTGCAAAAAGACAAATGACAGCGACTGGTCTGGCAGCTAAATGAATAGCCTGCCGGGGTTCCCTGAGATGGGGTAGGCCAGTTCCTCCCAAGATAGCAGCTGCCGAACTCTTTCCTGAGATGCTGCTGTCTCAGCATTGGGCTTTTCCATGGTGGTCTTTCTTTGCCTGTTTTCAGTGGTAAGTGGTACCTGGGCAACACAGAAGACAACAGCCAAGGGGCAGAGGTAATGGCAACTGAGCAGTGGGCAGCCCAGGTTGCAAACAGAGCAAGAGAGGAGCAGCTGAGTAGTTCTTAGGAGGCCAGGGCAGGAAGAAGAGGGCAGTAGAAGCAGAGAGATGCTCAAAGGAAGCAGAGAACTGGGATAAAGGGATAAACAATGGTAAGGAGCCAGAGAAGAGCTCTGAGTACCAGGATTGCTCCGGAGAGCTGCCAAGTCTTCAGGTCTCAGACCTCAGCCCAAAAGCTGTAACACTGGCGAGGTTAAGAGATGGGCTGGAGAGATGACTCAATGGTTAAGAGCACTGTCTATTCTTCTAGAAGTCCTGAGTTCAATTCCTAGCAACCACATGATGGCTCCCAACCATCCATAATGGGATCTGATGCCCTCTTCTGGCATGCAGGCATACATGCAGACAGAGCACTCATACATAAAATAAATAAATAAATCTTAATGTAGAAGAAAGCAAGTAAGCAAACAAGAAGATATCATTGGGCAAGGTGGTGCCTCAAAAAACTAATGCCTTAAAAAGATGGGGGGCTGGGGGGCTTACTGACCTTAACTTCTGGGATACACACATACACACACACACACACACACACACACACACACACACACACACACACGAGCACAGGCTACAATTAAGGGCTGAGGAATTCAGGTAGGTAGGCAAGGCTCTAGGCATGGCTAAAGGCTAGAAAGCCACACCTTCCTAGACCCAAAACAAAGCTCTAATACTTGTGGCTCTATGGGACCCAATACTAGAGGTCTGTGACACTGAAGGGCACCACCTACTGTACCTGCCGACACTCCCATCCACTTAAATCCCACCATCACTTCAAGAGCTTCTTGCCCACCCATGATTTCTATCTAGGTGGAGCAAAAAGCCTCCTGATTGGTCGCAGTCTGTCCCTGGTGTCTGGATCTGGAGGTGAGAAGAGAAGCATTGGCAGCTAATTTGACCACTGTCCCTTCACAAAGGACCTACCCTCGGGATGCCTGGGATCCCCTTCTGCCCTGAGAACAACCTTCTCTGTCTTTATGTTTTATCTCCTCCACAATATCCCTTTCAAGGTAAATTAGAATTTAAAGCAGTTGCTTCTCTCTTTTCCCCCCTCAAAATCCCAAGTGATATAAAATACAAGGACTTAACAGACCATGGGGGGGCGGGGAGCCGCCCACTTTACAGATGTACACCTGGACCAGAAGTGAAAAATGGCTGTCAGGACAAGAACCCAGAACTTGGTCATACCTCCTCCTATCCCAATGACACCCAACCCCCAAACCCCACAATCACTTACAGTCAGCTGCAGACAAGACTCAATCCCCAAAATATAAGAATCATTTTAGAAATTAGTAAATACGTAACAAGGAGTTTCCTCGTGCTACCAGCAGCAAAGACAATTCTATAGAAAAAACCCTCCCCAAGGAGAGTGCCGTCTGTCTGCTGTCTGTCTGTCTGTCTGAGCACATGCATGCTCATCCATGCATAATGTCATATCAGGCATTTAAAAGCATCAAAAGATCAAGTTGGGAGAATGTTAAATATGAAAAGAATGAGTGACATTTCTGGGCTGGGAATAATGACTTTAATGAGTTTACTCACCCCTGTCCCCACATCATAAGGTACAAACGCTGGGAGGGGCCGAGGAGGGGAACAGAGTAAGGAGGTGTCGTCTGTAAAAATGAGACTAACAGGTGGGCAGAGGGAGGAAATGACAAGATGGAAGGAACTATCAGTGTGAGCCATGTGTCACTGTTTCCCAGATGCCTCCCTGCCATAAAGCAGCATGGTCTCTGAGTCCAAGGAAGCAGCAGGCCTGGAGCAGGCGAGGCCACCAATAGGCTATCTATCTGGACAGAAACTATAGGTGCCTTGTAGCTGGCAGAGCACCTCTGTTAACCCTGGTCACCCAGGACAACCAGATGGGGAGTCCATAGTGGTAGTTCTTGCATGCTAAGTTCATCCAGTGAGTCGTAACAACTCTACATATGTTCTAGAGGCAATGCTGACAGCCTCCCCCAAACTATGCACTAGTATTCTAACCCATACAACAACACTACTGGGTGATGGAGTCTTTGGGTAAAGGATGAATGGGGTATGAGGGTAGAGCCATCTTAAACAGAGTTAGTGTCCTTGTTAAAGATGACAGTGAGACTCCTCAACTCTTCATATGAAGACATGACAAGCAGGCACCCTCTTTGAAGCAGCAAGTGGGTCTTCACCAGACACAAATCTGTCAATACCTTGATACTGGACTTCCAGCATCTCCAGCAATGAAAAGTCTCTGCCCTGCACTAGTCACCAAGTCTGTGCCATTTTGTTATAGCAGCAGAAAGACAGAGCTCAAGGTCACAATGCAAGCCATAAAGGCAGATAGACCACACCTCCCCATCCTAGGATGTCACTGGGAAGCTGGGGCACTGTGCAGGGGACTTAGCAGCTCTCAAAGTAGAGTTAGCTTTCTCATCCATGAGATGAACCCCACAGTGTGATTGGAGGATGACATTAGGTGACCCACACCAGTCTCTTAGATTGCTCTGATGGTCAATACTGTCACATTGACAGGATCTAAAATCATCTAGGGGGCAATCTTATGACCACACCTGTGAGCAATAATCTAGATTAATGTAACGGAGTTGGGAAGACTCACCTTAACTGAGGCAGTACCACAGAGGGTAGCTGGAATCCTGGGTAGAATCAAGGCGAAACCAAGCTAAACACCAGCATCCATTCATTGCTTTCTGATTCTGGACAATCAACAATGATGCAATGACATCAACCACCCACACCCCCTCCCCCGACTGCTAGGATGGACTACGTTCCCTAGAACCATGAGCCAAAATCAGCCCCTCTTTCTTTAAGTTGTCTTTTCCAGGTGTTTTGTCATGACAATCAGGGAAGTAACTCATGTACCTGGTCACAAAAAGAGATTTCCCTTCCCCTCACCTGCCTGTTTCCATACACACCAACATCATTCTGGGTCCAGCGTCTCATCCAGTGTTTGTTCGCAGTGACCCAGGAACTGGGAACAAGGCCCAGTTTCCCTTCACAATGGACAGACCAAGCTGCTATAGCAGGATATCTGGAAAGCAGGTGTCCAGCTCATCCTGACCTGTTGATGAAGGTCAAGTAAGGCAGGACACTGCCATGCAAAGGCAGCCACAAATCCAAGCAGCAGTGACCCATCATAGCTACGTTCCCATCACATGTTCTGTTTCCATGACCTTGCCCTCTTCCTTCAACCTGTGAAACCTTCCAACACATCCAACAACCTCAGTGGCTCTCAGCAAGAAGATCCCTAGCACTTAGGTGTGGCTGAGTTCCACCAACACAAATAGATGGCCTGCAAGAGACACAGGGGGCCTGAAGAGCCTGCTTTGTTTGCATCTCTTGGGCCAACAGGCAGTGGAAACAATAACAAAAATAATGACAGGAAAACTTCCCTGGAACTTCCTGGTGGACCAAGAATGCCACAGGAAACAGCACATTCAATCTCACATTGACTGTGCGAGATGGGTAGTGTTACTATTAGGCCCATTTTACAAGAGAGGAACTTGAGGCTCAGAAAAGTGATGTAAGCTGTCCAAGGTCACACAGTAAATAAGTGCTTTGGGTCATCTGGTTTGAAAGTCCATGTTCCAAACCTTGAACAACTTCATGGAGTCATGCTATAAAGAAGTGGCTGGAAGCCAGAATCTGGGAGGTGAGGGTTGCCAAGACCACCTAGAAAGTGAGCCGTTCATGACAGTGCTACCTTAGAATCCCCCCAGAAGAGGAAAAGTGGAGGTTGGAGCTGTGCAGGATACCCCGGATTGTTTTCATCGTCTCAGATTGCTTGCTGTTGCAGCAAAGCATTACACTAAGAGGGCCTGTGCCTTACACAGGGAGGAAGCCATGGGGTATCCACACCAAGTCCTGTAGCCAGGCTTGGAAGGGTGGCTGCAAAGGGCCCTTACTCCACCCACGAGCTAGGATGAGTCACCATAAGCTGTAAGAAGATCTCAGCACTGGGCCAGCCAGGACCAAAACAGATGACTGTCCCAGTCCTAATTATGGGCTCTAACGAGAAAACGGCAAAATGGTATCCATCTTGTTCAGTTTTTGTCTCTAGACGTGGGCTGACAGGCTGGTGCAGCGTAAGTAGACTGAGAGAAGGGAGAACAGTTGAGAACACTTGCTTGCCTTTGCCAAGGACCCAGGCTTGGTTCCCAGCCCATACATCAGTGGCTCACAACCTCCTGTAACTCCAGCTCCAGGGGATCCAACACCCTCTCCTGACCTCCACAGACACCTGCTTGCATGTAACACGCATACATGCAACCAGACACACATGCATACACATGAAATAAAATAAGTCATTTTTTAAACGAGTGAACAAAGTGGATGGGAAGAAGCCAGTGTCTCTCAGCTTTGACACTGTTGGGTTTAGGGGTGAATAACTACGAGCTGTAGGGGTGTCCTGGGTGGCAACATCTGGGTCTCTGAGGCCCTCCAGATGCAAATGTTCATCTTCTATGCTATCACATCCAAAATTGCCCCCAGGACCCTCTCTCACATGTAAAACAAAATCCTAAGCTTATGTCACTAACTGAAAGAGGAACCCCAATATTTATCTATATGTCCAGTGGGCAGGGGTTGTCCCAGCACCAGAAGCTCGGAAGGGCAGAAAGGATGCTGAGCAGCTTCGGAGCTCTGTGATGAGAGGGGAGAATGGAGTTGGCGTTGGGTTGGCCTGGTGGTGGTGGTGGTGTTGGAGTAACGTTAACAGCAGACCACAGACCACAGGGCAGGCATGACTGAGAAGGTGAGAGGAGATTCAGACCAGACACCAGCCAGGGACAAAATAAAATAAAATAAAAGCCCAAGGCTCGGTAGATTGAACAACAGAAATCCCCATGCAGTTCTTGGATTCTTTGACAGGTGGCCTTGCAAAGCTGCCCCCTCTCTCAGCTTTGAGGCCAGCTCCGTGAAGTGTATTCTCCCACCCAGGAGGGCTGTGGATCAAGGTGGTCTTAGCAGATCTTCTCGGATGAATTAGCTGGTGACATTGAAGCTATAAATCAGCTTTCTTATTATCACACACACACACACACACACACACACACACACACACGTGTGTGTGTGTGCACTTCCCTACACTGATTTGTTTGTTTCTGAAAAATCCTTTCCACCCACACTGAGCTGGGATTACAAGAGATAGGACTGACTCAGCCATTTCCCTGTCTCTAGCATAAAAAGCTCTAAAAAGAATAATTTAAGCTTCTCTGGAGTGAGGTCATTTAATGAATCTTCTCAATGCTAAGAGGTTTTATATGCCTTTTTAAAAACCCTCCCCCAAGCACAGGGCTATGATATTACCTTGGAGAGCCAAGAGATGGAGTGATACACGTATGCACAGCACACTGGGAGGAAGGAGGTGGTTTCCTTGGCAACAACATCCATGTTCTGGCTTCCCTTGGCTAAATTGGAATATATTGAAATATCTGCTTTGGGCGCCCCTCTCCCTCTCTCTCTCGAAGGGAAATGAGTGGTTTTCCTATTCCATAAGCCTGCAGCTGGGGAGAGATGTTCTGTGAGTTTGATGCATCTGAATGGGGCTAAGCAGCCTGAAGGCTGGCAAAAGTCCTCAGCTTGGCTTTGCAAAACCCAAGCCATACTTCTTTGAGCCAAGGGGAGAAGAAAAAAGAAGCAAAGGAGGCCTTACCCTTCTAGTCCAGACGAAAGCCTTACCCTTCTGGTCCATCTTAGGCTGCCTGCATACCTGCCTCTCTGGTGTGTTTCTGGGCAAACCCAACTTTACAGCCTCCAAAATCTGTGTACTATGTCTGCAATGGACAGAGGCTGGAAGGAAAACAGTGGTCTTCAGATCAGATCTGTTCACATCCTTGCCATAGGAACACAGCTACATACCCAAAGCAGGGTACCCACACAGAGAGGATGATAGTGTCATGTCTGTGGACTTGAGTCTTCGGCCTGACTTAGCATAAGTTCTGTGAACTCTATAACCTCAGTTCCTTTTCTGTAAGGTAGATGCAGGCATTCTTCCTCCAAGGGTCAGATAAGGTGAGCTGTACAATCCCTGGCCCCTTGGAGACATTTCATTCTGTTTTCTTCCTCGTGTCAAGAAGTAAACAACATTCTATATCTTTCCAATAAGGGAGATTTACCAGAAGGAAGAGAGTGTCTTGGAGAGCAGGAGAAACTTCACCCCAAGAGCCCACGTCTCTTTATTTGCATAGCTTTGTTCATAGGGTGCTATTATAGAGCTCAGATGGCCAGACTGGGAAGAGTTTGAATAGAACAGAGAACAGATTCAGGTATAACTTGAGAGCCAGCCACCAGCCTCAGAGGGAGGGGGACAGGACAGGACAGGGCCAGACAGGAGAATGGATAGGAACATTAGCCTTCAGCAGGGCCAAGGAGGACTAACAATTAGAAGTCAAAGTTTGTCGAGGAGGCCAGCTGTGTGTCCCTGGGACATGGCCTAGAACATGGTTTGTTCTCTCCAAGACTCAGGTTGAATATTTTTAAATTTTTAATTGCAACTATTTTGTATGGGAGGTGATGATATGTGTCAGGGTGGGGTGTGGGTAGGGGTGGGTGTACATGCCAGAGTATGTGTGTGGAGGTCAGAGGACAATATTAGAAAAGTAGTTCTCTCCTTCCATCATGGTCAACTCAGGTCATAAGTCTTGGCAGCAAGTACCTTTACCCAACGAGCCATCTTGCTTGCTCCAAGACATTAGAATTTGATTGTCATCACAGCAGTATTACCTACTTTTCACTCCCAGGACAATCTTCCTAGAGCCTCTGTTAAAATTGATTCAAACATACCAGGACCCAGGATTCCTACATGAAATCCAGATTCCAAAATTAGTCCTAGAGAGGTTGTGGATAGGACTTCATCTCAGTTCGTTTCCCAATATGAGTATATAAAAGCTTGGAGGAAAATTCTCTGAGCTGTGTTTGTGGTCTGCAGAGTAACCACCCTTTCCTCCAGTCAGAGGGTGGCAATGTGGAAAGATGTATGGATCGGCAGCAGCTTGTGAAGTCCTACCACCCGTGTGTTGGTAGTTTCTAATTCTGTGTCCTTTGGCCATCTGTGAAAAACAGATTTGCTACATAGCAGAAGCTCCAAGCAATGGTTCTCAACCTGTGTGCCATGACCCCTTAGGAGGTCTGTATTAGTCAGGGTTCTCTAGAGTCACAGAACTTATAGATAGTCTATATATAGCAAGGGAATTTGTTATGATGACTTATAGTATGTAGTTCAACTCCCCAACAATGATCAGCTGTGAATGGGAAGTCCAAGAATCTACTAGTTGCTCAGTCCCATGAGGCTAGTTATTTCAGCTGGTCTTCAGTAGAAGTAGATTCCAATAGATGTGTTGGCAAGTAAGTGCAAGCAGGTGAAAAATAACAAGTCCTCCTTCTTCCAAAGTCCTTATGTAGGTCTCCAGAAGAAGGTATGGCCCAGATTAAAAGTGTGTACCACCACACTGGGACCTGGGACTTGTTTTGTCCCAGGCTGACCTTGAACTCAGAGATCTCCCTGCCTCAGTCTCCTGGGATTACAGGCATGTACTACCTCACCTGGGCCTAAGCTTTTCATGGCCACTATGCCTCAAGATCTCCATGATCTTGAGGCATAGATCCAAGAGCTCCCAGATCCAGGTCAGAAACTTTTATCTCCCAGCCTCAAGATCTGGATCACAGATGAGCCCTCCAATTCTGGATTGTAGTTCATCCTATATATACTCAGGTTGACAACCAGGAATAGCCATTACAGGGTTAAAGGACCTTTTCACGGGGACCACCTAAAACCATTGGGAAACACAGCTATTTACGTTACAATTCATAACAATAACAAAACTAAGGTTATGATGTATCAACACAAATAACTTCATGGTCAGGGTCACCATAACCTGAGGAACTATATTAAAGGTTAGGAAGGTTGAGAACCACTGTTCTAGATAAAGTTGAAAGAAAACTACACACATGGTATTATCCCAAAATTCTTTTACAAAAATTGGCCACTTGTAAGTCTTCAGGAGGAAGGATGACAGCAGAAGAGATATCTGCTCTGCATGTATTCAGATGCATTCCAAAACTAAAATAATCAAAATAGTCTAAGAGTTACAACGGAAGTAATAGGCAAAGAGATGAAACGAACTCAGTATATTTGAAATGTCAACATATTTTTAAGATGAGTTATCCAAAACAACAACAGAAAGATATGAAGTTGGAAGGGATATGTGTTAGAGTGGAATGTCTGGGAGTAGAGGCAGGGTATGATTTAGATACATTGTACATACATATGAGATTTTTTAAAAAATTCATCATTTTGGAACATTATGAACTATTCTGTAAATTGTGGCTTTAGGATAATTGACCAATCTTCCAAGGAACAAATTTAAATTCTATTCCCTACCTCACGCAGTACTTCAGAATAAATTAGGTGTAGGTTAAATATTAAATTAAAAATAAGCAATATTAAATAAGAAAAGACAGAGTAAGATGTATCATGCCATTGAGGTGATGCCAGGCATCTTGAATGGCCCATCTCACATCCTCTCAGCTGACTCTTAGGCCACAGTTATTGTGGCAACCTATATACAAGGTGTTATCTGCCAACCTCTCAGCTACATGTTTCTCATTCTCTCTCCCCCCTTCCTCTCCCTCCCTCCTCGTTTCTCTCTTATCATTTCTTGCCTCTAACACAGCTCTAAGGGAAGCCTATAACAGCCCATTCTCCCACCCCAGCCCATCACACAACCTCAAAAGTGCAGTATATCCCTCAGCCAGGACAACCTTTGAGATGCTAAAGACAAAAGCCCAGAAGAGAGCCCTGTTCCAGCTGCTGGGACCATACCACAAGATCAAAATATGGAACTAGAGTGAGCAAACAGAGCTGGTGAATGCATTTTTCCTTTAAATGTAAAGTTTTTGTACACCAAAATAACCTTTATCTACTGTTCCCATCTGTTCTTGAACAATTTAGTCTAGAAGCTTATGTGGAGGTTCAGCCTCCACACATGATAGTGCAAGAGCCAGGTAGAAGCTGGATACAGTGATGGGGGTGGGGTGGGGATCAAACCCTGAACACAACAAAGATGCCCAGAGAAAGAGGGAGGTAGTGCAAGGTGGGGTCAGTGAGCTTTCCATCCCTGTATCATAACACCTAGGAAAATCGGTTGAAGAGATGAAGGAGAGGTTGGTTTTGTCTCATGGTTTCAGGGGCTCACTGCTTTGGTAGCAAGACTATGAGCATCATGGTAAGAAGTGGGTAAGAGATCAAAGCTAGCCAAGGAGAATGGGAAGGCAGGTGCGATTCCCAATATTCCCTGCAGGGGCATGCTTCTAATGACCTAACTTCCTCTACCAGGCCCTACCTTCTCAAGTGCCCACTACCTACCACCTTCTGGTGGAATGAGCAAACAAGCCTACAACACATGAGACTTAGGGACCATTTCAAATCCAAACTATGATAGTGTCAGAGTCCAGCGGAGTGTGGGGGTGGGGATGGGGGGTTGAGGGCTGTGGGACAGGCCAGCATGTGGTGCTACAGTCTGCATAGATTGAAGATTCATCCATAAAAGTGTGTGGAAATCTGTTGGGATGGGAAGGAGGATGTGTGCAGAGCAAAGGCACTGGTAGGAAGGTTTTGATCAAATAACTCAGTGTTAAATGTGACGGGAGGGGAGCCAGGATTCACACTGGTATAACGAGGGCAGACAAGTGAGAAAGCTCCCTTTGGGTGTATTTGAATGTGGTTTGTGGAGGTGGAGGCAGTGATGGGAGGGCATTGGGTCATTAATGCAGGGGGGCTGGGCTAATCACCAGAGTAACTGGTTGTTATAAAGCAAGCCCATCCTCATACTTGCTACTTTCTTGTCTTCCCTGCTTCTGTTGTGAGATGAAGGTAGCACAGAGGCTGTGCCAGAAATCAGCAGATGCTGGTTCCATGTTCTTGGACTTGCAAGCATAAGAATCGTGAGCCCTAATAAACCTCTCTTTTCCGTAAATCACCGAGCCTTGTGATACACTGATACAGTGACGGAAAACCAAGAATGTGAGAACTTTGCTGTTTCCTAATCCACAGCCCCTACACACTTCCACTCTGTCTCTGTACAGAATAGTTTTATCTCAACATGACACAAGCTAAAGTCATCTGAAAGGAAAGGACCTCAATTCGGAAAGTGCTGCTGTAAGATCAGGCTGCAGGCAAGCCTGTAGGGCATTTTATTAATTAGTGATTGATGGGGACAGCTTAATCCACTGAGGGTAGTACTATCCCTGGGCTGTTAGTCCTGAAGAAAGCAGGCTGAGCATGCCATAGGAAGCAAGGGTAAGCAGCACCCTTCCATGGCCTCTACATCAGCTCCTGCCTCCAATCCTGCCCTGTTTGAGTTCCTGGCCTGACTTTCTTTGATAATGAACACCAATATGGAAATGTAAGCCAAACAAATCCTTTCCTCAAGTTGCCTTTGTCATGGTGTTTCATCATAGCAATGGACACCCTAACTATGCTACCACTGAGGGAAGACAAGAGCAGGAATTCAAGATAGGAACTAAAGTAGAAGCCATGGAGGAACCCTGCTTACCAGTTTGCTCTCCATGGCTTGCTAGGACTACTTTCTTATACCACCCAGGACCACTTGCCCTGGTATGGTGGTACCAGCAAGCAGCACCCCTCCAAGGCCTCTGTGTAAGCTCTGCCTCCAATCCTGCCCTGTTTGAGTTCCTGTCCTGACTTCCTTTGATGATAAACAGTGCCATTGAAGTATAAGCCAAATAAACCCTTCTCTCCCTGTCTTAGTTAGGGTTTTACTGCTGTGAACAGACACCATGACCAGGGCAAGTCTTATAAAAACAACATTAATTGGGGCTGGCTTACAGGTTCAGAGGTTCAGTCTGTTATCATCAAGGTGGGAGCATGGCAGCATCCAGGCAGGCATGGCATAGGAGGAGCTGAGTGTTCTATGTCTTCATCCAAAGGCTGCTAGTGGAAGACTGACTTCCAGGCAACTAGGGTAAGGGTCTTAAGCCCCCACACACAGTGACACACCTACTCCAACCAGGTCACACCTATTCCAATAAGGCTACACCTCCATATGGTGCCACTCCCTGACCCAAGAATATACAAACCATCACATTCCACTCCCTGGCCCCCATAGACTTGTTCAAACACATGAGTCTATGAGGGGCCATACTTAAACATAGCATAATGCAAAATGCATTTAGTCCAACTTTTAAAGTCCTCATAGTCTATAGCAGTCTCAACAATGCTAAAAATACCAGAATCCTGCCTCAGTGACACACTTTCTCCAGCAAGGCTGTGCCCAGCAAATTTCCCTGAACAATTGCCAGTCACTGAGGACCAAGTGTTCAAACACTGAGCCTATGGAGACACTTCTATCTTGCTAGAGACAGCTTCTCAATAGCATTGTTTCCTCAAAGGAACCAAGAAGTCTTAGCTTGTTAGAGTATTCAGGGAATCATGGGGAAAGGATCAAAAGGCTGCAGAGGCCCACAGGAGGGACTTCCTTAGACCCAGTCTATGGAAACTTAAACACACAAACAGGTAGCAATTGTTAACATATTAATCAACCACAGCAAATGGAAATTCATGGTTTCATAGATTAAAAATTATACATATGAACAAATTGAATAGAATTAAAGTACATAGTCTCAAATTTTCTCCATAAAGTATGTGTTAGTTACAAAGGAAAACAAATCACTTTACAGAGGAGAAACTCCTTCATCAAGCAATCAAAATTTTACCCTCAAATACTGGGAAAAATCCAAAATGGCCTAGTGGAACACAGTGAGAAGAACCGGGCACCACCACTTCAGGTGGCCCTGCCAGATTCAGAAAACCTGAAGCAGCTCGCCAGAAATATCTGGGGAAAAAAATGAGTGGATAAACGATAGAATTAACAACATGGACCCTCCAGAAATATCAAGGTCATCAAAGCCAAGTAAAGACCTGAGTCGTGGAGATGCAGGAGACTGAAAAGCAAAGGCAACCAGCTGCAACCCATGTCACTGTCCTGGATCCTTCTTCTCGCTGGTACGTGGTTGAGACGGTTGGCAAGGTTTGTGTGTTTAGCCAAATCTCAGTGGCATCTGAGAAAGGCTGAGACTTATATGCAAGATCAACTTCCTGCACTTGAAGCTGACAGTGTGGTTAGGAAGGAGAATGTCCTTGCTCGTAGGCAGCACACACTACAGTACCCAGAAATGACAGAGCACCTGGTCAGCTACTAGCTCCCAAGTGAGACAGGAAAAGGGGGTGGGAACGGGTCTTTGTACTATTTTTGTAAGTTTTCTATAAACTTGAGATTATTTCAAAATAACAGGGAAAATTAAAAATTGTGTCAAACCTTAAAAATATAAACTGAAAAGAAAATGCCAGATATATGATTAAAAAAATGGGTGGCCCCTCAACATATAAATACCACTACTAATTGTCAGAAAAAATATCAATACACAAACAAAAATGCCTCAAGGCTTCAACAAACAATGTAAAAAATCCCTTCGTGTCCAAGAAATATACAAATAGTTTGCCTTCTCTCTCTCTCTCTCTCTCTCTCTCTGTCACACACACACACACCACAAAAAAAAATCCCCATATCCATTACTCTCGAATGCATATTCACAAACATCGATTGCAGTGTGCCTTGTAGAGAGAAATCACTTAATTTTGCAATAATAAAGCATCAGATAAATTAACCCCAATACATCCAAAAAAGAGAGAATACTATGGCAACCATTAAAAACCATTTAATCAAATGTTATTTAACGACAGCTGTGCATATAAACATCATTCTGTTAGCACCAATACTCAAATCCTGGGAGCTCTAAGCTCCCACCTGCCCAATAGTGTTAAAGCATCTCTCCGAAAGTCTCTCCTAGTTGTTCCTGGAAGATGTGACAGACACCCTCCTCAAAGCAAGCGTAGCAATGCCTCTGAGTGGACCAGGAGCTTTGGAGGAGCTTGGGGAAGAGGCTGTTGCTCTGGTGTGGTGGGTCCTGTCCACTTCCAGATTGCCTGTTGGCTCTCATTCCACATGGGCCTTGGGTCTAATAATGATTTCAGCCAGTTTGGAGCTGGACCCTGTCATGAGTCTTCCAGAGCACAGCATCTTGCTGTATCCTCTGCTGACTGTTTAGTCAGTCTCTATACAGTCTTGTCTCCACTGGGGCCCAAATACAGTTCTTCAGACCAGATGAAAGTGTTTCCTCTTGCCTTTCCTGTGTAACCCCAGAAAAACAAGTCTCTAAAATCTTTCCCTTCCATTTCAAGCACAAAAGAGGAAAAATTTCCCCTCATATAGACACCTACTGGTGGTGGAGAAAGAGAAAAAGAAGCAGGTCTCCCCTTGAAACATGATGTAGTTCCAGCCCTCTCTGACCTGTATACATGGAGGAGGGGAGTCACAGGCTCAAATAAACAAACATTAATTACTCCACAAAGCCCAGAATGGTATATACCAAAAGATAATCCCTGCTCAGCTCCAACGGGTAAAATAATGAATGACTTGTTTTCCTTGGTGTTTTATTAAAATGCCTTGCTTTTAAACTGCTGTGTAGTTATTAGAGGGCCAAATGCCCACCATAACATATTTATGCGATAAAATAAGAGCACTCATAGTTTACCCACACACCTTCATGCCCTAGATTGAAAGTGGCCACTCTTCTAGGTCCCTGTCCTGTAACCTTTCCCCCAACAATTCTTAGTGTCTTTCCTCCCTGAGAGCTACATCCCTAAGCACTACCATCCCAAATTTTGATTTTCCATAACTCAAGGCCATTCCTCTTACATCCTGAGACTGGTTCTTCCCCTCAGCATGATGGTCCTGAGGCAGCCCACTTGCTGTCTGAGATGTGGGATGAACAGTTTGCTTTCCCATTCTGCTGTGATGAGCACATGGATTGAATCTTTCTACCCCTGCCCCCGACACCAGGAGTGATGCAGGGATTTTCTCATCCATGTCCCCCTAGAGCACCTCCAGTAACTTTCTAGATGCTTCTAGTAGGATCTGTGGATCATACAGTATGAGAGCACTCCTAGCTTTTCTAGGCAGAGATAAATCGTCTTGCATAGATACAGGTCCGTTCAGTGTACCTTCTGAAGTGCTTAGGGCTGGAAGGTTCCAAATGAAGGCCATACCCACCTTCAAAAGCTCCCTCGAACACATCTGCCTAGGCTACTGGAGCTGCTGTAATATATGTGACATGGTTCTTCCTAGACACTGCTTTCCTGAAGTTCAAGAGCATTTGGGAGATGCCTAAAGTGCCCCCTGTGGTCACAGAAGCTGTTGTGGCTCACAGGCTCTGGGATCTCTGAGAGATATTCTTGAGTCTCATGCCCTCTGGAGCCAGAGGAGCCTCTCAGAAGCCCCTGAGGAGCTCTGAGGACACCGGAGAGTTATATCATGGCTCATTCCTTTTCTTTACTTACCATGTGACACACACACCCACACACCCCAGGGATCTCTGGGATGAATAAAAGACACTTTTATTCATTTCAGGGGTTCCCTCCAACTTTGAGAGCTGCATGGCCTGAGGACCATTATAACCACCTTCTGTTTCATCATCAAAACCCACACCAATACCTGACAAAATCTGGAGATTAAGATGGGGTCATAGCTCTGTCAGCCTCAGGCCAGTGATGAACACTGGGCCCTCTGAAGGCTACCTCAGCCTGATTCCTCCAAGCTGCTTCCTGCTGGGTGCTCAGGGCTCAGAGTTCCTAGCAAAGGACCTAGGGGCCCGTCCAGCCTTGCTTTCCTCCCTTACCATGCAGAAGAAGGAAATCATCAAACTGGGTCTGAACTCTGGCTGATTTGCCTTTTCAAACTGTGGGAATGAATCCCTTGCTTAACCTCCATTTGCGCCACAGCAAAGCTACTACCATTCTGACCTGTTGCGAAGTCTCAAAGAGACCAGGCCCAGTAAATAGCTGCTATGAAATCAGTCTCCTTTTGGAAGGAATAGGGATGCCCCGGGTCTCTAGGTTAGCCTAACATTGGAGAATTCAACCCCATGCATGTTATGACTTCTCTAGGAGAGTAGATTTTCTGAAACTTCAGCTGTTGGAGTGAAGGGAGATGGAGACTCAAACAGGCACATAGGAGGCCCAGGTGCTAGTCAAAGAGGTAGTTCCCCTATCTCCTCTTACCATGCCCTGTGATGTACACTTCAACCAGATTAGGTAGGCCTAACCCTGACCCTGTGCTGTCTTCTCTTAATATACTGATCACAGTCATAGCTTGGTGCATGGATCTGGGAATGCATGATAGCAGATACACCTGGCTGACTCTTGTTTATCCTGTGTGAACATCTGAGGGCAGGGGTTGAGTTAGGTTCATGCCTCAGTCTGCCAGGAACCTCAAGAAGTTTACACATGATCACACTCAACAAACACAAGGTGTTCAGCAACTATCATCAACATCGATCAAATACCTCTTTTTCTGAAAGACAGGAACTTGGCAGGGCCTTGAACTACCAAAAGGTGTTGCCCTTGGGCACTTTGTAAGTCAATGGTGGAGGCCAAGTCAAAGCCAACCAGGGAACCAGCCAGAGTGTGAGGATTCTAGAAAAGCGTATCAGTCTGAGCAAAAGAGAGGCAGGGAGTTATAGCCTGTGACCAGCATGGTCAACTGGCTTGAGCAGCTGCACAGTGGCTACATGGAGCGGCTTTATGTGATGAGACTTGAGAAGTGTGCTGAGGCCCACTGAGCATCCCCAAGGCTTTGCCGGGCAACGGAAGGCTGTGGAAGGCTTCAAGCTGCAGGGCAGGTACTTAGAATCACCCTAGACTTTTGAAAGATAAACATAGAAGACCAGGCAGTGGATCTAGGAAATCTAATAAGGTATGAACTATTAGCCCAGAAGCTCAGAATAACCTAGATACAATTCACAAACCACATGAAACTCAAGAAGAAGGAAGATCAAAGTGTGGATACTTAGATACTTCTTAGAAAGGGGAACAAAATACCCATGGAAGGAGTTACAGAGACAAAGTGTGGAGCAGAGACTGAAGGAAGGACCATTCAGAGACTGCCCTACCTGGGGATCCTTCCCATATACATTCACCAGACCTAGACACTACTGTAGATACCAACAAGAGCTTGCTGAAGGAGCCTGATATAGCTGTCTTCTGAGAGGCTCTGCCAGTGCCTGACAAATTACAGAAGTGGATGCTCACAGCCATCCATGAGACTGAGCACAGGGTACCCACCCAATGAAGGAGCTAGATAAAGGACCCAAGGAGTTAAGGGGGTTTGCAGCCCCATAGGATGAACAACAATATGAACTAACCAGTACCCCCAGAGTTCCCAGGGACTAAACCACCAACCATGGGACTCATGGCTCCAGCTGCATATGTAGCAGGATAGCCTAGTCTGACATTAATGAGAGAAGAGGCCTTGGTCCTGTAATGACTCTATGCCCCAGTGTAGGGGAATGCCAGGGCCAGGAAGTGGGAGTGGGTGGGTTGGTGAGCAGGGGGAGGGGGAAGGGGAGAGAAGGAGGGGGTTTTTGGAGGGGAAACCAGGAAAGGGGATAACATTTAAAATGTCAGTAAAGAAAATATCCAATAAAGTTTAAAAAAAAGGATTTCTCAAAAGAATAAAACAAAAGACATACAGAGAAATCATCCAAGAAGTATTTTAGGTAAGTTGTTTCTAAATCACAGGGCATGAGTTTCTAAACCTAAAGTTCCATCAGGTGGACGGTGGGCAGTGCAGCGTGTGTGCGTGGTCTTCACCACAGAACAGTGAGATCAGTGCTTGAAGCGATGGCAGAAGCACCGAGAAAACAAGCACCATACAAAGAATCCAGAAGCACAGGGGCCTCTTAACCATCAGTGCTTCTGAGGGGAAACAAAAGACAACAGTGAAATCTGTTCATATCATTCATTCATGGAGAAAAACAGAATGTTTTCTTGTAGAACTCAACCCTGAATTCTATATCCAAGCAAAAGAACTGAACATCTTGTACAGCAAGTTGACCCACCCCCAAGCATCCTTTTTTGAGAAGGTATGGAAGAATGACCCCTCCCAAAAACAAAGCTGTAAGCTAAAAGTAAAAGGAGACAGGAAGAGTCAGGACACTCTGACAAGGAGAATATCCTAAGAGGGCTTATCTTAGTTGTCTAGTGTAAAGACACAATCATAACTCCAGCATCTTACAGAAGAAAGCTGATAGGGTCCATGGTCACCATGGTGAGGGGCATGGCAGCAGGCAGGCAGGTATGGTGGTGGAGCCTTAGCTGAGAATTCACATCTGATCCATAGCAGGAGGTGGGAATGAAGGCAGAGAGAGCTAGCTGGAAACGACACGGGCTTTTGAAACCTCAGCGTCTGCCCCCAGTAACATACCTTCTCCAAGGAGGATACACCTCTCAATCTTCCCAAACACATCTACCAAATGAGACCAACTATTCAAGTCTAGGAGCCTACAGGGACCATGCTCATTTAAACCAACACAGGTTGGTCGGAAGGGGGACTTTAGAAAGAGACTGTCCAGGTATCCAGAGTCCCTGGTAAGCACGGTCTCTGAGAGCACAGTGTTGGGAGGTTCTAGGGAGGCTCTTCACATAACATAGCTGACAGCGGCATCACAACAACCAGCAGAGACTGGAGTTGAATTGGGAACACAAATTTAATGGGCAAACAAGCAAAGAGCAGAGATAGTTTTGGGTCCTAAAGAGAACAAAGTCACAAGGAAAGGAAAATAGTACTGCTTGTCTCTTTAAGCTCTAGGCATGTGTAACTTTGAAATGCAAACAGCCAAGAAGAAGGAAGACCAAAGTGTGGATACTTTGTCCCTCCTTAGAATGGGGAACAAAATACCCATGGAAGGAGTTACAGAGACAAAGTTTGGAGCTGAGACGGAAGGAAGAACCATCCGGAGACTGCCCCTCCTGGGGATCCATCCCATAATCAGCCACCAAACACAGGCACTATTGCATATGCCAGCAAGATTTTGCTGACATGACCCTGATATAGCTGTCTCTTGTGAGGCTATGCCAGTACCTGGCAAATACAGAAGTGGATGCTCACAGTCATCTATTGGATGGAACACAGGGCCCCCAATGGAGGAGCTAGAGAAAGTACCCATTGAGCTAAAGGGGTCTGTAACCCTATAGGAAGAACAACAATATGAACTAACCAGTACCCCCTGAGCTCGTGTCTCTAGCTGCATATGTAGGAGAAGATGCCCTACTCGGCCATCATTGGGAGGAGAGGCCCTTGGTCTTGCAAAGATTATATGCTCCAGTACAGGGGAATGCCAGGGCCAGGAAGCGGGAGTGGGTGGGTTGGGGAGCAGGGCGGAGGGAGGGTATAGGGGACTTTCGGGGGATAGCATTTGAAATGTAAATGAAGAAAATATCTAATAAAAAATTGTTAAAAAAAAAAAAGAAATGCAAACAGCAAATTTATTTCTATAAATACGCCCAGAGTCCTCCTACCCCCAACACTACCATTTGAAGTGCCCAGATGAGGAAGCAAAGTCTGAGTACCCATCCCACACACCCGGAACATGCCACGAAGGCACTTTGCCTCTGAGGGATGGGAAACTACTGGGATCAGAGATGGGGTTGGAAGAGAAAATAAATGTACAAACAGACTTTTAAGGCTGAAAGAGAGAAACATGGTAATTAGTGCTTTGGACAGAGAATTGATCCAGCCTCCCTCCCACGCAGCCTTAGGAATGGAGTGTGTGCAATGGCTCTGGCAGCCTGGAGAGCCCATCAGCTCACTT